>NC_142891.1:18972500-19630000 GCF_054131105.1 Drosophila navojoa | reverse complement strand
CAAAGTTGTTTTTTTTTTTCAGGTAACCAGTTTCGAGTGCCTCTCGACTGTCAACAAAATAAACGACCCGCGAAGCAACTTAATGCTCTCTCCGGCTGAGCCCCATAGAAATTGTCGTGTTGTATATTGGGTTCTAGGCCTTCAATGTGATTTAATAAAATTTGTTTTTTTTTTTATTTTTGCAATATTTAATGGTAATAGAGTAGTAATACAACTAAGAGTAAATGTTACGACAATTCTGTAATGTAAAATGTAAATGATGAATGCTGTGAATAAGATTAGATGTATTTTAACCTTAGGAATAGCAATTCCATTCGCTATATGATTTTGTATTTATTTCTATTATAATTTTAAGCTGTTGTGCATTGATAATATTGAAAATACATAATACTGATACATATTATTTTTTTTATAATAAATTTTATTTTTTATTAATTAATGTCAATTATTAATTGTGAATATAGAAGGATTTAATACGAAAAAAGATTTTTTCTAAAGAAAAAAATATAATTCATTTTTTTTTTTCTTTTAATATACATATTATTGGAATTTTATTTGATTATTAATAAAGACTGTCATGAGAATATATATATTTCTCTCTCGTTTCATATTTCTCTTGTAATACAATAGTCTCAACATAAAATCCTTCTACAATATTACAGGGTATTCATGTCGTCTAATACGCGCACTCAGAGCACCCTTGATTATGCCTGAAATAACCAACAGAGCGAGACGCCACAACATGTGTCTCAACCGCTGCCCAATCTGCGTTCAGTTTGTGTATGTGTGCGTGTGTCTGATGTGCGTTTGTATTTCCGTTTCCGGTTCGTTAATAGAGTTAGTTACATATACTGCAACTGCAGCTGCTGTTGGTACACCCAACGCGAAAAAAAAAACAAAAAATGACGCGAGTCGCGAGCGACTGTGGACTATGGAACTATGGAACTATGGGCAGGGCATGACACGAGGAGATGCTGTCGCTGGCCCGTCCTTGATGCTATTTGCTTTACTTGCTGTTACTGTTGGTTTCGGCAGCAGGTTGCTCTGGCCGGTGTTGTTGTTGTTGTTGGCGTTTAACTATTTCTGCAATGGCGTTAATTGGAAATGGCAATTTCATGCGCTCGACTAGCGCAACGTGGCAACATTTCTCCCCGTGCGCAGCACTTGCAACAAATTTCGTTGCCGCTTCAACATTTTCTTTTTTGCTCTCTTTATAACGAGGGGAGGGTTGGGGTAAGGGACACTTTTATTTTATGGTATTTTTGTTGCACACGTGAATGTGTCCGTGCACACACACACACACTCACACACACATACACAGACAGAGCCGCATTCAATCTGTGGCACATATTGCGCTGCGCCGTTCGATTTGGCTGGACGAATGAATATACTCGTATCGGCCATTCTAAACATTTTTAGTTGATTGAAAAATTGTGCAGTTGGCTGGCAATTTGCAGTTGCATGTGTGTGTGTGTGTGTGTGTGTGTGTCACAGTGTATGTGCAGCAGCAAGAAAAAAATTTAAGCCGAGTTTAATTGGGCAAAAAGGGCGTTTGGTATCGAAAAGCGGATTAAAAATGCGCTGACAATGTGTTCAGATCTACTTATGTGTATGTATGTATGTGTGTGTGTGTGTGAGCGCATATGAGAGTGTGTGTGAGAAGGCTAGTTATTAGAGCTATTAAAAAATAGTTCAGCGGGTAACTCTATGGCGTTTGCTGAATTCTCTTAAAGCCATGCAATTTTTATTGCTGCTCTACTCATTCACAGTGAAATGCAACGAAACTTTTTAAGGCCAACGGATTCTATTTGAATTAATTTTCTTATTTACTTTGTGGAGTTAATAAATTTAATTATTTTAAAAATATGAATTATAAAAAAATATATATAAAAAAAAGAAACAATTAATAATAAATATAAGCAAAAAAAAATTATAATAATAATAATAAATATATAAATAAAATATATATGAAAAGGAAAAATACAACAAAATAATTTATTGATATTTAATATATGAATGAAATAATGAATGATATTTGTTTTTGTTTTTAAGCTTTTATTGTCAACGAATAATAATTAATATATATTAATTAAAATTGTTGAGCAATAAATATTTAGCTCTTATACCTGAAAGGGCAGTTAATTTTATTTTGAATGAACTCTCTTAAGAG
The DNA here is from genome assembly GCF_054131105.1 of Drosophila navojoa. Classification (NCBI taxonomy): domain Eukaryota; kingdom Metazoa; phylum Arthropoda; class Insecta; order Diptera; family Drosophilidae; genus Drosophila; species Drosophila navojoa. The sequence goes on along the minus strand of NC_142891.1, from coordinate 19,627,830 downwards.
ATATCGCTAGGCTGGACTGCTTTGTTAGGCCTGGTAAGAGCGTGCTCAAGTATATTTCCATTTGCTCCGGCGAATTCTCTCTGACCAATAGAATGTTTTAATTTCTTCGTCTGCTTTCGATGCGAACGGTGTTGGTTCTCAAGATCATCGAATGGACTCTCTTTAAGGCTGCTGTTGCTATCGTTCCCCATAGGGGTCCGGATTGATATTAGAACAGTAATGCAGAGCTGTGCTTAGTGAAACCAGAGCGTTGGTAAACTAGTGGAGGCGTTCACTTTGAGCAGTTGGCTTTGTGAGTGAACTCTAAGATATTCTTAAAAAAAGTATATATACTTTCAAATGTTTTTAATTGTATAAATTACTATATATATAAATTACTTTGTATATATACCTGTAATATAATATTATTGTACAACACAGAAATGTACCATTTGGTAAAGCAACATATCTACTGACTTCGTTTGTTAGATAAGTGTATTAAGCTTTAATGCTCGTTTGCAAATGCAGAGCCATATCATATGTACACATTTGCATAGAGTCTGATATTGTTGAACATGTGCCACGTATTTGGCTGCATATAAATACCATTATACTGTTCGCATGCATGCATGCGAGCACATACATAGAGCAGCAGATAGCGCACAGAGCACCGCACATGGCCAACTAATTAAAAAACTAGCAGCTGCGTTGAGAGTTGGCAAAAATATTTTCGTATTTTCTAATTGCTGGCAAAAAATTAAATTAGAAACGTAAATTGAATTTGCAAACGAGGCAAAATAACATGACGAAAAATGAGTAATGACTGTGTCTATGTGGGTACCTCTCTCTCTGTCTCTCTGTCTCTTTCACTCTGTGTGTGTGTGGGCGTGCCGACTTAATCGACTTAGCCAGCTTTTGTTTTAGCCACATTACAAAATGTGCAAAAGATGCGATAGTTTAGCTTTGATAACAAATAAAAAATTGTGATGGGAAATGCAATTTGGAAAATTGAAAACGCGTTTCGTTTGGCCCGTTTTTCCGCTTCTTCCGCTTTTCCGAGCCGTTTGTCGTTTAACTTTTCTTCCATTTCACTCATTTGCATGCGATTTGCTATAATTGAATTTGCAGCAAACGGCAAGAAAGAAGGTCCTTCTATTTCTAGTCCTTGTAGTTTGGATAGCAGCTCGAAACTTTTGCTTCCTCCACACACACACACACGCACACACACACACAGAAGACAAATGTGTGCGTAAACAGTGAGGGAGGCAATGCGAATAGTAAGTACGTGGTGCTGCCTGCTGCCGGCTGCCGCCTGCCTGGACGCCTGACTATGTCACTGACTGTGGCTGATAAGGTTTAATGGATTGCATGGGCACTCCAGACGGGATACAGCATACGTCTGGGGGTTGCTTGTTTTTGCCGCTGCGTAGGCCTCGCAATGAAGACATTAAAATATTAATGCACAGCATAAATCAGCCGGAGTATTGTGTGGGCTCCAGCTGAGCGCACTGTGTGTTCTTCAAAATGACTTTGCTGTCAAAATCTCCAAAGGAATTAAGAAAACAGATTCAATATGTGTTTGTGTTCGGTTTCATTTTTCGCTGTTCCAGCAGCCCCACTTGCCCTGATACTCGAGTCTCGGGAAATTTGTTACTATTTGGCTAAATACCCTGCGAAAAGGATTTCGGAAACAAGCTGGTAGTAAAGAACGGTTAGAAATGTCTCAGTAAATAGTATTTGTCTCCTTGTTTTCTTGTTTGCCGCTAGCATTTCACTTTTCAGTGTGTCTCTGTCGGCTTGTTTGCTGTGCGTATATTTCTCAATTCGTCCTCCAGGCAGGCGATATATATGCAAAGCAGTTGATAAGATGCCCGCAAATGACGCCCATATTTACTACTTAAAGCTACGCACACACACGCTGACACACACAGGGAGAGCGAGAGAGAGAGAGAGAGAGAGAGAGAGAGAGAGAGAGAGACAACTACAAACAGTTGCCAAGTCAACAAACAAATTAATTAAAGTCTGTCTCAATAGTTGCCACACTCACACATACATATATACATACACACATATACATATATAGCTTTGAGCTACAATTTGCGCCTGTCAACAGAGCTTAGCGACGCTTCGCCAAAAATTAAATGCAAAACTCATTATGACAAAGTTAACAGGGACTGGCTCTAAGCCCAGCCCCTCAATGCGTAACCCGGCCACTGGCCCGTCCTCACAGGCTGCTGCCGCTGCGGCTGCTGCTACTACTGCTGCTGCTGCTGCGGTTTTACAAAACATATTAATTAGCATTAAATAATTAAAATATGCCCGTCGCTTAATGTCATTCATTTTAATCAGTTTTAATCCTTCGCCGGTTTTTGTGGTTACTGTATAAGTTTATGTGTGCATGTGTGTGTGCTTACAGCATATTAAATGTTAGTCATTAAAAAGATATGATTCATATGTAATTACAACAAATTAAACGATTGCAGCTGCTTTAAAGCTGCTTTCAACATACAACATTGCGTATACGTAATTTAATATGCCAGCCAACATTTGAGCACAAAGCTCGTTTCTTATGTCCGGCTCTTGTGTTTGCATGGCAACTGAGCATAGTGATAAGCGGAGTAGCCTCTCTTAAATATCAATTTCCAGTCAATGCAAGTGAAAATTCAATCCCAAAGGCGCGGAAATTGGGAAATTAGGTTTCTATACACTATTTTTTTTTCATTACAAAAATAAATTTATTAAAGCTGCAACTTGAATGTATTATGGGTATTTAACTATATCTATTTTATGTTGAGTTCATCAAGCTGACTTTGTCTGCATATTGATGAACTGATCAATATTTTCCTTATACAAAATGGAATTAGCAGGAGCATACATGAATCGGCCTTTTTCAATTCATATTTCTCTGTATTAAGTCATATTGCATAGCCAGTCAAGTTTCATTCCTGCTGGCAGTAAGTGTATTAGGACAGCACTCATCACAAAAGATGTTAATGTTTTTGATGCTCGCTCGATTGATATTCGCACTCGGTTCTTGCAGTGTCATCCATGCACAGGCCAAACTCGATTTGTGACAAAAGCATAGGCCAGACAATGAAGAATGGACACAACAACTCACATCGCTCCGCCTCTGTCATTGTCCGTGTGACAATGAGGCACTAATACCATTCTTCGCCCGTTGCGTTTCCGTGGGCAGCCCAACAGTTCGTGTGGCCAATGAAAAAATGTTGTTTGCCAGCCGAGCCGAAATATTCATACCTATATTGGCAGCGATCTGAATGGAGTCAACCCATGCCGCCGCACCGTGAGCACTTAGTCGTATTAGCAGGAGAGGGCCTGCCATTTGCCTAAGAGATTGAAAAATAGTGCCAGCATTCGGCTGTTGGTAAATAACAATTCGTGCCAATCGAGAGGGCAATTCGATTCGGCTGGGCATATTTGTTTGTCATGCTGACAATATATTTTGTTTGTGTTATTAAATTGTCAATCGAATTTACATTTTATTTTTATATTCGTTTCTGTAAAATATCAAATGTGACTGGCAAAGCCCATTGTAAGCAGCCGAAAAAATTCAATTCATTTTTGGTTATGCGTGTAATGCTTTAAGAATATATACAATAATTGATGCATATATTTAAAATGAAAATCACTCAAGTTACTATTCTATATTTCACATGAATATAAGGACCAGAATTAAATTGGATCATAGCGGAATTTCTAAAGTAATTGCTGATATAATTGAATGTGTTTCCAGTCCAGATATCAATTAAATAATTGCCCTTAGTAAACACACTAATTGAGTCGCTGCATTTATATTTAAACACTTTTGTTTTGTAATCAAATTCACATCGCAAGAACATTCCAAATTCATTGCGAGTCGCTTCCTTTGCGGTAAAATGTTGATGCCACGTGTATTTAAATGATGTTGCCAATGGCAAAAACAATTTAAATTTTGTCTCTGCCAAGCAAATGCAAATAATATAACGGCAGAGCCCGATACTGATGTGGATGTGGATGTTGCTGTCGCTGTTGATGGCGATGGCGATGCCTAAGCAAATCGAAACCAAATCGAAATGTAATCGCGCGCGCAAATCCAAAGCCGAAAGCAATCGCATTATCGCCACATTGGCGTGAAAGTGCCACCCACAGCTCTATGGGTGGATGGAAGGGGGTGTACGGGGGAAAAGGAGTATTGCTGATATTTATAGTCGGCTCATATTTATGGTTACAATATTTGCCTTTAACCGGAAATCGATGAAATTTTCATGCCTCCACCTCGTCGTCGTCCCCTTTATTTTATTTATGTTTCTGCGTATTTCTGCATGTGCTGTCAAAAAAATATATATATGTATACATATGTATGTGTGTGTATGTATATAAATGTATTTCCCGCGTTCGTGTGGTGTAACACACACTCTCACACACACATGCACAGTCGCTCCAGGCATTTGCAGTCTGCTTGATTTTCCATTTTGTTATATATTTCTCCTTCTCATTCTCTCCCTCTCTCTCTCTCACTCGCACTCTTTCATCGAATTTAGGCAATTTAGCAGCTTAACTAAATCGTTTTTGTTACTCATGAATTTATATGTTTTGTTTGTGCAGCGCATGCAAAATTGTTCTATTTTCTTCAGCTTCGTCGTCTTCTTCTTCTTCTGCTTCTGCTCCTGCTTAGCCATATGAGCGTTTCGAAATCTAACATTCTCGACGACCCATAAAGCTTGAGCGTGCCTCGTTTTCGGCTGTCCAATTATCGAAATTTATATTGCACAGCCATTTCCATGGCCTTTGCCTTGCCTCAATTTGTGTTTTGATTCATATTATAGTATTGTAATAATTTGCGCCAATTATGGGAGCTGTGCGGAACTAAATGGCTTTATTTCCAGGGCACGTAATCTCAGGCCTGCTGATCGTTGGGAAAGCTTGAAGAATCGTTTGACGTGAAGAAATATATGGAGCAGATCGCTTCAATTGCATTTATAGGATAAGTTTCATAAGTTACATACATAGGTTGATCAAGATATATTGAATAGACTTGACGATTGTGAAATTTCCAAAATTAGAAGACAATTTTCAGGTTCATAGCTTAGCATTATATCTTTAATGAAAAATTAAAATAAATAAATAAATAAATAATTAAACAAATAAATAAATAAACAAATAAATAAATAAATAAATAAATAAATTTATAAATAAATAAATAAATAAATAAATACATAAATAAATAAATAAATAAATAAATAAATACATAAAAAATAAATTAATAAATAAATAAATTAATTAATAAATTAATAAATAAATAAATTAATTAATAAATAAATTAATTAATTATTTATTTAATTAATTAATTAATTATTTATTTATTTTTTTATTTATTTATTCATTTATATGAATAAATTAATAAATAAATAAATTAATTAATTAATAAATTAATAAATAAATACATAAATGAATAAATAAATAAAAAAATATATAAATAAATAAATACTTAAATAAATAATTATTTAATTAATTAAATAAATAAATATATAAACAAAAATCAATTTATAAATCAATAATTAAATAAAAAGCAAACATAAAAATTATTTTTAAATATTTTCAAAACTTTGCTCCTCTCTAAGCAATGAATCGATAATATGTAACTTTATTATATTCAGATTAAAAAAAAAGAAATCTTTTCAATAAACTCTTCAATGCGCTCTTAGCCACCTCTCAGTGAATTGTTCATTTTGTTCGTTGCGAATTCGACTGCAACATCCGTTCATAATTTCGGCGCTGATTGTCTTGCTGCTGCTGTCAAAAAGCATCTAATGGACATCCTTTGCATTGTTTAAAGTGATACGAAAAATCTGTCGCAATGCTGCTCACTGTGAGGGGTGGGCAACAATGTTGCAGCTTTCAGAATCGTAATTATATGACAATTTCATTGATTACGCGCTCCACTTAGCAGCGGGTGGCAGCTAAATCTGTGGCACGTATTACGACTGTATTATAGTTTTTATGGCCGCGAACAATGGACCTGCATTCGAAGCGTAAATTTTCCATAGCTTCAATTTGGCTGCATGAGAGGATGACAGAGAGAGAGGACAGAGAGAGAGAGAGAGAGAGGAAGAGTCGGAGCGCGCTAATGCCTGACTTGCCGGTGCCACTATCGATGATGATGAATAATACTTAGGAGCTGGCGCTGGGGCATGGACAAACCAAAAGTCGGACCGAGCTATGCTCCGGCACGTGCTCGACTAGCTGACTGTCTGCCTGACTGGCTGACTGGTTGGCTGGGTTTAAAGAAGAATGGTCTTTCAAACTTGGTGGGGCATTGTATGGTGGTGCTGGTGGTGGTCCGCTCCGTTACCGAACTTGCTGCAGTTATATTTCATATTTTGGCCGGCCCCTTGGCGCTGCGATTCATTGCATTCGCTTGGCCATTTTTAGCTTCTGTTCTGCAGTTATCTGAATTGGTTTCCCACTTTTTCATGGCTTCGCCTGCAATCTTGCGCACAAGAGCACAAGAATTTTTACCTGCATGGAATTTGAAATGATGATGCGTCCCGCTAGCACAGCTAGCTGAGATCACGTACCAGTTTTACTTTGTCACTAGCACACACACACACATACACACACACACATATATATGTAGTTCACACACTGTATATTGACTGGGGGGTCAGCTGAATCATTTACTGTCATTTACTGCTACCTGCAGCTGGATTAGCTCCATGTATTTGTATTTGTAGCATGTCGATATTAAAAACGCTCACGGGTATGCACGACTGCGCCCAGTTCATGTGAGCGGCATGCGAAAAGCTGTGGAGCCCTGACAGCTGCTCTAGGAGTCACGACAATTGGAATTTTTGGCCAACCAACACGTAGCGTGATTGAACAAAAACTCAGCCAAATAAATTGATTTCTTCTGCTGGTGCACTTAATTAAAAGACAAAACGAGCACGGTTCTGATAGCCCCAGCCCATTGCAAATGTATGGCCCAGCTTAGCTCAGTAAAATAGAGCGTGTAATTGAAATGATGATGCAATCATCTCTATCAGTTCATTTGAGCAGCTAGAAATTGAAAATGTATGAACATATTTACTATTGAAAAGCTCATGTAAATGGACCCAGAGAGCAGAGATCTCTATATCAGACCTGGCTTCTGTGGAACTGTAATATATTTATATATTTATAAAGATATTTCTTTACTTATACAACACATTTAGTAGCAGCAATTATATACATATATAACATTTATAGGAAATAATTTACAATATAAAATTAATATCTATCTATCTTTAGAAATTAGTAAAATTCACTAAAAATATTTGTTATATTAAAAAATTAATACAAATAACTATAAGTAAATTTAAATTGTCTTTTATTTATGTATGAAAATAAAAGAATTACGAAAATAAGTTGTCTTCATTATAATCTCAATTTACGCTTTGCATATAAAAAGAAACAAAATGCATATACAATATTTTTATATTAATAAAAACGTATAATAAACAAATTGAAATATTTCTTTAATTATAAAAACAAAAAACAAATTTATATTTCATTCTTATTTGATTTAATGCGACATGCCAAGGTCTGGAGAGAGAAATCCAATTTATCTTTGATCAAGCGGAAAAAATGTGTTGACATATTTGCATATAACACTTGCAAACATTTGAGCCAAATCAACAGACGCACACACACACACACACACACAGCGAAAATAACGAAGTACAATACGAGAATTTATTGTAAATCGAGTTAAGCAATGGTAGGCGTGGCAGCCTTTGGCCTTTGCATGACAGCACAAAAATGTGAAAGCCACCGCGACAGCGACAAAGAGCCGCCCCACGGCCGTGGCTTGTGGGGAGTGAAGGATGGGAAGTGTGGAGTGGCAGGCGTGTTGTGTGTCGGGGAGGTGCGTGCCCAAAAAGCCAACGTGCTGATAGCAAAACTTCCGCCTGTGACTCCACAAACAGATGCTGCTGCTGCTGCCGCTTCTTGTGTGACTTTCTGGTAGCTCGAAATGAATTTCTAATACGAGCACCAAAAATTGCATTGGAAAGTGCACATGACGACGCCCGTTACGGGTTTACAATCGTTTTCTTCTTTTTTTTTTTTTTGGGTTAAGGAACGCTGCCAACTTTCCAGATGCAGATGCAGCGCCAAAACGGGACACGCACGCCGACCAGAGTTGGAGCTGCACCCCATAGCCGGTCGGAAGTGGTTCGTGTGCCCACAGCTCCGCCGTGCCTTATACCTTATGCCCGATGCCCGATGCCTCGATTCTTCTGCAGCTTCTTGGCTGGCTTCGTTACTACTTGCCTGTGGCTCACTTCATGCTGGGCATGCAAATGTGAATCTAATACAATGCCAAGCGCAAAAGTGCCAAAAAAGAACAACAACAGTAATAACAACAACAGCAGCAACAAAAATGCCGCTCACATACATACACGAAAAACAGGAAATTGAATTTTCGACTTTGCCAAGTGCGTGGCAGGAAGAGGAAGAGCACAGCTGCAGGAACTGAAGGAATAGGAGCATCACATACACAAGTGTCGGTTGTTGTTATATGCTGTTGTGTATATTGCTGTCGCTGTTGTTGTTGCTGCCTGCCTCGCTGCCTGGCTGCCGGCTGCCTGGCTGCCGGCTGCAACTATTACGAACGCAGGACGAGAAGTCCTGACACTGCCAGCGCCTCATTTTGCATACCAAGCAGCTGGCAAACAGTGCGAACGGAAACGAAATATTTAACAACAATGCAGCCAACGAACAACACTAGCTTATGGGCGCATAATTGAGTGGGCGTGGCAGCCGCATACATTCAGTTCCCGTTGCCTGCCAAGCTGCCAATGACACCAGCAGAAGCCAAGTGTAAGTGTTAAGCACTTAAATAAGCTCGAATGCAGCTTAATGAGCTTTCAAAACAAGTTAAAGCTCTAAGTGCTCATTATATGCAGACATCTTGGCAGTAGAGATAATGCTGGAAAAACTCAATTAGAAACCGAAGATTTGATTATGAAATTTCAGTTAATCAACAAAGAGAATTTGTATTACAGAAAGATTTGTATAGTCCTCAGATTAATCTAATACTCAAGTGATATTTGGAGCAAATGTCACTCGCGCACTGTTTACTCACATTTCGTTGCAGGAGACGGACGAATATCTGCTCGAGTTGCAGTTGCTAAGTAGTTTTGAGACCGGATTGCCTCCACAGCTTAGCTCGATGACTTATCGTCGAGAAATTACGAGTGTGTTGATTTCAGTGAATGAGACGCACACTCCAATCATACTGGCACACACCCACACACACCCACAGAGCCGCACTGCCAGACATAAAAACAAAAGTCACACAAAAGTTACAATTTACGCTTGTAAATTGCTTTAAAAAGTTTCCTCGAGTTGCTCCCGCTCCTGCCCCTGCTCCTGCTGGTGTTGCGGGTGCTGCTGCCATTGCTGCTATCAGCCCCGGCTACAATTTTGCTAATTAACTCAACGCACAACTTGGCCAAAAGCTCGCTAAGAACGAACCCCCCTGACCGAATCCAACCGCACCCACTGCTTCAACGCCCCAGCGCGATTCGCTTCAATTGCTCCGGCGCTGTCGCTAATTTGGCTAATCAAAGTGTTGGCGGGCCACGGTGCGGGGCAGGCGGCATCAAAACAAAAATAACTTCGATTTTATTAAACGGAAAACATGAACAAACAACAACAGCAACGACAACAACCAACTGCGAACGGTCGACCAAAGGCGAATATTTGAAAAGGAATCTTTTGCTGGCAATAATTTGTTGAAAAAGCTATAATAACAACAACAATAAATGTTGAACTTTTGTTTCGCTAATGGGGAAGCACAGAAAATGAGTCGGCACCAAGGGGAAATGAGTTTTCGGGCCGCCCGCGCCTGTCGACTGATAATTAGGCGCGTTCTTTAAAACCGTTACAGGGCACACAGCTCCCCCTCCCCGACTTAAAAACACACGCACTCGTATCGGCGCGCCGCTCGCAGCGTTGCCTGTGGCGGAAAAAAAGGCACGAAATTCGATAATGTTGCCACAAGTACAACAGCAAGAGAAACAAGTAAGATTGTAGGCTGAAATGATGTGGCTGACTAGCGAATACCCTGTACTGAGAGAGCAATGAAACGTCGCGAGGTGTCGGTATACGTGAGATGTACCTGAGTTATACATATAAGGGCTCAATTAATTTTAATGGAGTTGACTCTCTCATCAAACAACTATATATCTTTATTAGAGTTTATCGATTTAAAATATATAAATCGATATATTAAAAGTGCCTCGATCGGTTTTTTTGTTGCCTTAGGCATAGATATACCCTGTATATCTCTTTTCAAGTTGATGTTTGGCAACAACATGGCCAGCAGCTTCCTTTTGGCAGCCTCCGGCAAACTAATAATAAAAAAAAAAAAAATTACATTGGGCTCAACTTCGACGCTCGTCGAACGCCCTGCAAAGCTCATAAAATGCAAGCCATTGACTTTTTGAAATCGCTTCAAGCATCATTTCGATTGCGCGACCCAGCGTGGCAGCCCGTCCCCTGTTCTCAACTAGTGCCCATCCCCACTGCTATCCAGGCGTAGGAGGCCTGCGGCAGCGGCTATCAGCGCGTTATGCTGGCCCTTTTTTTGTTGGCCTTTTGACTGTGTGGACTGTTGGCGCGTTGTTTGGCCATTTAAATTCGTTACGTTTCGATTGCCGTGAATATGCAGTGAACTTTATGAAATTTATAGTTTAATCTGATAGATAGGAAATTGCTTTGTTTTCCACGCACCCGAATTGCCAAAAATGGAAAAATATGAATAAAGCGCTGAGGGGATGGCCGAGGGGAGCTCGCAGTCAACTGGCCAGCTGGATGAGGAGAATGGAGCATGAGCCATGAGGCACTTTAAAGATATCGAGTGAGTCGACAACAAAAGATAAACTTCTCAATTTATGCGAGTGGTTAAATTTATAATGCAACTCTACTGAATGCGAATCAGAAATACTCTGACGCAAAGGAAAAGCTAGCTAGATAATCACTTTAGTTTTCTGATTATTCTCTTTGTCATAAATGCTACGCAAAGAAAATTAATAAAGCTTAAATATAGAAAAGATAAGCCAAGCTCTTGGTCTACTCTCAAGCACAAAGATTCGCAGAGGATGATTTATTTGCTTTGAGAAAACGTTATTAATTATATTACGATGAACATGAAATATAATCTTGGCATAAGCTAGACTTTAGAAGTACTTATTCAAGAGAAAACTATTAAACATGTACCCAACTGTAGAAAAGTCGCCCAAGGCTAAAATTGGAAGGCTTGTTAGCTATTATTATCGTAATGATGGATTCATTAGAGGCCAACTCGATTATATTTTATGGACTTGCCAAAGGCAATTGAGTTTTACAACTTAAGTTTTCGGCTTATTTATTGAGAGAATTAGGTAGCACAGTAAAAGTTACAGCTCTTGTTGCACATACTCGACTTTTAAATACCCTATATCTATTTATAAGGATTAATTCACTTCTTTGTTGCAATATACCTCTTATAAATCTGTGTTACATCCAGCCTTTCAGAGTGCATATGCCCCGCCTCACACTCACAGTTGCATGTCATATAAATAAAGATATCCCGAGCACTTAACCTAAAAACTGTATATGCAGACGAACGGGCACTTGGCTTGGCAGCTCCTTTGTCCTTGGACACATGTGAGCTTTCCAGGCAATTGCCTAATTAAATTTTATAACAAATATCGTAAAACGAAATTTCAATAAACATGCGAGTCGAGGCATAAAATAAATGACGCTCTCATCCAAGCTGTCCGACCCGAGCACAGACTCAGCCAGAGACCCACAGCTTCAGTCTCAGTCCCAGCCATCGAGGAAGGCAGCAACAATGGAAACAGTCGAGCCGCATTTTCCACTTGATATGGCCGCAAGATTTGCATCTCGCAGCGAGCGGCCTTAACGGGCCATGGGACGGCCAAGTTAATAACATGGCCAAAATGTTCTGGCCCGGATGGAAAGAAGGGAGAGCATTAAAATCATGCGGTTCATTGAACGACCGCTTGACCACAATCTGAGCGCGCCGCTTCGCTTTCAATATCAAAAGTAGAAGTCGCAGAGGGAGAGGTGGCAACAGCGCATGGCTGCCACATGCCACCATCAAGAGGCAGCCGCCGTCCTTGTTGATTCAACACTGGCCGCTGCTGATGGGCCGGACAGTTTGACAAGTGGCTGGAATGTTTGGCCAGGTCGATGCTGCTCACGGCTCGCTCCTTCGTTGAGGCTTCGTCCTTGTGCACATGCAGCACCAGAAATAGCAGCACCTCAACTACACCCGCCATCAGCTGGAAATATATATGTCAATGATGCTGCCAGCCTGAGCCGGAGCCAAGCGCTGTTTGTTCTTATCCTTTGGCACTCATATAAAGTTTGTTTGCGGATTTGTGCAGCGCAATATGTCATTGCCTGAACCACTGCAAAGGCGGAAGGCGCAAGGCGGTGGGGGCGGAGGAGGGCGGATGGTTTGCGACGGCAGCAGCAACGAATACTCTTAATGGCAATGTACGTTCAAGTAAACACACACACACTCACAAACTCATTCAACATATTTGTGTATCAACGAGGGTTTATCAAAGAATCTTCTATAATAATAACTAAAATTTCATTGACCATCTGTGGTAAGTATATAATTAAATGAAGAATTTATTTCCAAACATCTCTTTCAAAGAATGTTTTGAGATGCTTTTGATTTATATTTAGAATATTAAGAAAATAGCTATTTCACAAATTTTGCTCATCATATATCTGGATATATGTCTAAGATGAACATAATACGTAAGATTAATATAAAAAGCTGGATCTCGATGCTATCATAAAAAAAATTCATCGAGTGTTTATTTTATTAGAAACATATATTTAGCGGAGCTCATTTTTTGATATTATAAAATAATACATATACATATATATATCAACATTCCCAACATTCTTGATTTTCCATAGAGCACTGCCGGATACTGTTGGGACTTATACACGGTTTCTATTCTGGCCGCTCTCGTTTCTCCTTTCTTCATATATACATGACAAATCCTCTGTAAGCTTAACTTTTAATTCCTATTAGCAAAACTTCTTGAGCTGCCCTCTCAAGCCCATATGCAGTTCAGTGTGCAGCGTCGGCTAACAAATCCGTTTGGCATTATAAACATTATTAAAATTTCATGTTTCCTGCTACAAGCCGCAACCCGTCGCCCACTCGGCCACCACCCGCCTGTCCCCGCATTCACCCGTATGCGAGTCAGCGCCCACTCAAAACGCAAACGTAACGAAACATGAAACACGACGAAACAAGGCGAGGTGGGTGGGCGAGCTGAGTTCAGTTCGGCTCTGGCTCACATGGTTCAGTTTCTGGGTACTCATTTTGACCAACAGCACACACACACGCACACACACATGCATAGACTCACCCGCCTGGTGCTGCGCCCCGTGCATCCTTAAGGGTGTCTAGCCTTACTTATTTGCAGCATGCTTCATGCTTTATGGTTACTTGGTCAAGGGCCTTTCATCCTAACGCACACACGCACGCACGCACACATACACTGACATGTTTGCTTAAGTACAACACGCACATACATGTATACAGAGGGAGTGTAGAACACATAAAATGCATGAAATTTTCGCAGTAAATCGTTAAAATGGTTGATATTTAAGTAAATATGCAAAAATGCTTTGTTACCAGCATTGGCATTAGCCCCGTTCGCCCTAACAACGTATAACATCAGTCTGTCGCACCCCCGCACTTTACGTGAATTACAATTTAATGTACAAATTTAAGAATTCGCATAAAAAATGGGAAACAGGGCGAGAGCGAGAGTCGCTTTTGTCGGTAAATATTTATAAGCACAAAGCTGCTTTTATTATATGTAAGTATATATGTATATATACGGTTACATACGTATATCTATATAGAGTTACTTTATTTTTTATTTTTGTTTTTTTTTTTTTATGAGTTGTGTTTTCGTCCATCCATGGCGTCACGTCGCGTATACGTAATCAATTTTTGGCTATTAAGTTGGAAGCTTAAAATCTAGGGACCGTGCAGATTAAACGCTTCAGACCAGTTGGCTGCCCTCTGCTGTATGTGGAATCAAATTTTGTTGATCTTGTGTGAGATGAACACTGGAGTTTATGGGTGGTATGGGGTAAAATTAAAATTGTTTATGGTAAAATTAAATGTTTTATATAATCTGAGATTAACCTAATGAAGTTAATAATAATATTTGCCATTTATTTATAAAATTATTAATTATAAATCTGAAGCAAATAAAATAGCTTTTCAAATACATCTATCCTAACTAGAGATACCATAAAGATTTTCCGATAGTTCAACAAATAAAATATATCGAAAATCTAGTGCAGAGAATGAGGAAGTAAAATGTTGGCGTAATCTGAAACCTGGAGCTTATAGATATTAAATATTTGTAAGCTAGGAATACATTTTTATGGATGGAAATTGGAACATATTGTTAGCATAATTTTTCATAAGAAGAATGTAAAATATAGAAATCTAGACTAGATGCCAAATAAAACTATTGTCTCATTTCGTCTAAGTTCTTGTTTTGTTTCATTTGTATTATTTTAATTTATTGTATTTTTTTTATATATATTGTCATTGCTATTATCATTCGGCTCTGACTCTTAGCTAGTGTGTGGGTCTTGAACATATGTATGTCATATTTAGACTTGTATATTCTATATTCTATTCTATTCTACAATACTTTATGTTCCCTGCGATCCACAGTATATAGTCTTTAAAGCCTTTGCCTATTTTTTATTGCTACCCAGATTATGCAGATGCAGAAGAAAATCTCCTGCAGCCAAACTATCTGAAGTTCATCTATAGCCAAAAGTTTTAAGTTTTCGTTCGCAATTCAACTCGTGACTGCAGGCGCTTGTCTGCATTAATGCATTTACAAATCTATAAAACGCCATCAAAGGGCGTTGGATTTTTGAAATATTTGAATTTGAACTTGGACTCTTTGGCAGTGCACGGGCAGAGCAATTTATGCCTTATACTTGAGGCATCTGGGTAAAAAGGTGCTTGGGGGCCATTGTTACGGCAAGTTCCTGGATACAAAAGCTTTGCAATTTTCTTGGCAGCTCAAAGTTCAGTTGTGGAACACGAACTCCTTTGCTAACTAGCTTGGCAAATGCCAACCCTTAACCTTAAACCGTTAGCTACCCTTCTGCTTCTGCTGCGTATCATTCTGCTTCTGCTTCTGCTTCGGCTTCTTCTTCTTCTTCTAGTTGGCTGCTTGGCTAACCCAACGCACTTAACACTTGCGCCTGAGTTTAGCGCAACTTTTGCGCAAGGCAAAGGCAGAAAAACTATTTCATGTTTTTTTTTATTTCCATTTTCCGTTTTTTGTTGTTTTACCTATGTAGAATCGTACTGCTTGGTGGGTGTTACAGAAATCTGCTTCAGTGCGTCACGTAGGCGTTTCAAAGTTTTTCATTTTTTTTTTTTTACGCTCTTTTCCATTTTTATTTTTTGCAAAATTTACGATTTAACGTGAAAGTAGAACAAAACAAGAAGCCTTATAGAGAGACAGGCGACTGACGCCTAGGTGGGCCATGTACTACTTAAAAGAATGGCAAAACTTGGAACTTTGAAAACACGAGACCGAAAATCCCGTTAAGTAAGTGAACCAGGTGGATGCGAATTCCGGACTGGATTCTGGCCGGGGCTGAGCGGCACGTACTTTGGATTTCGTTGCGTCTCTCCGTCTTTATTGCACTTAAGATTTGCTCATCAGCAGGTGTCCCGTCTGGCCCCAACTGTGTGCAAGATGTACGATTGAATTTTTAGTCTGTGGAAGAGCCTAGGACTACCCGCACCACCCGTAACACCCACACCACCCCAAGCACCCCAGCCACCCTCCCAGCAGCAGCGCCAACGGCTTTTGCAATTTTTATGTGCAATTTTAGCTGTTTTTGTTCTCGGAACACGAGCCGTCGACTGATGCTAGTCGCATGTCTACTGTCGCCTGTCGCTCGTTAAGGACAGGGCGTTATCCTTGCTTTGATTTAGTGTGCACCGTGCACCACCTGCCCAACCGCTGTCTCCGCCACTGCCGGCTGCGTCAACCGCTGTCGCAAATACAATTTAAATTTTTAAGCGGCATCTACTTTGGGCCACAGCCAGATACCAGCCACTGGAATTCGTGTCACGCATCAGCTCAGCCATCGACGGGTGGCAGCGTCATCAGCAGGTTGTCCCGCGCCGCTCATATGACTTGGTCTACTCATTGCTCGCCTCAAGCCCGTGTCCCACTTACACTCCTCTTATTTTTTTCTCTTTTTTTTTTTTTTTTGTCATAGTCCACGTTGAATGTTGCAATTTCAACCCGTTGATGGATTTGATGCGCGTCTCGCTTCGCTTTTTTTTCCATTTTGGCAAAATCAACGCCGAATCAGTGCCACCAACAGGCGAGTGGTTGGTGGTTGGGGTAAACTCAAATTGATGACAGCAGCAGCGGTGCTGGCAGGGGGAGTGGCGGCGGTAATGCTTGTCACTGATACTCACAAATGTGCTGTCGCCCCGTCCCCTGCCCACTCTCCTCATTTTTTCCACGCCCAGTTAGCATGTCGCACGCACTCAAATGACGCTAAATTCTGTTGATTAGATGCCCGGCTCCGCTCGCTCCACGCTCCACGCTCCTGTGGTTAGCCGGGGAACCTGAGGCGGAGGGACTCGCGTTGTAACTGCGGCGTGTTTGCCTTTGAGTGTACTTTTACAGACGCGATACGCTTTGTTTTCCCTCTACCCCTTGCAGAGCCTAAAGCTGCAAGCTGAATGTGTCACAAAACGATTCAGCGACGGCCCCTAATGAGAGCCCGACTATTTATTAGCAGCAATCAGAGAAACAAAGTGATATCAGAGTAGTTTGTGAAAGCTGCCATTGCTCCAGGGACTCGTACAGTCCATAAAGGAGATTGTAATGCAAAAAGTTTAGTCTCATAGAAATTTACGGAATTCGTTTTTTGTGGCTTAGGGCATCTGCTAGTCGAGCACTCTTGATATACATACATACCTAACTAGATTTTGGGACTGGTCTCTAGTCAACATTTTGCGTGGAGGCCTAATTGACAAATCTGCTCTAAGCGAACAAACGCGCACTAGGCAAAGGCAGCACCCAGTGCAAATATCAATACAGCGGCACACACGCACACACACACACATCCATATCCATCCACACCCACAGTGTGCTGTGGCAAGCGTTAAAAGTGCGCCAGACTGTATGTGATATAAATTAACACAAGTATTTTACCTATGCCACAGACACACACACACACATGCACACACACACACAGACAAGCAGGCAACATGGCTATGCAAAATACATGCTAACAACCACTTAGCTCTCACACACAGACAACCACAGCTGTGCACCCGAAAAACTCCAGCCCCCCTCCCGAATACGCTGGCTGATGAGCAACTATTTAAGAAATTACGAGCTGTTGCCCCACAAAGGCGGGGAGGCGGGCATTTTATTTGCAACAATTTGAGGCAAGCGGAAATGCATGCGGGTGCGTTAAAAGTTGCCGAAACGTCGATTTGTGCTGGCTCCAAAAACTTTGCCAGCGCGACAGCCTGTGTAAATACACAAGTGAGGAGTGAGAGGGGGCAGACGGTTGAAAGGCAAAGCCGAATATAGTACGGCAAATAATATGCACCCTCAGGTTGCCAATCAAAGTTTCCCGTTAATGATAGTAGGGTGGTGCACTACCAAAGCCTCTCCAGCTCGCGGGACTCTCTCAACTTTATTTCTTTTGCGCAACTTGCGCTCAGCTCCGAGCCGAACTCTTTCACCAGCCGTATTAATTCCCGTGCTCATCTTTTGAACAAACAAAATGACTTCTGTGGCGGCTTTTTCGACTTAATGATGTGGTCGGGCCTGCACGTGAGCTCAACGCCAACTTTAGCCAATTCTGGAAAGTGGCAAAGCGAAAATTTTTGAGTGGGTGCGGGAAAGGGCAAAGACAATATATTATATATTAGCTTTCGGGGTTGGGCTTTGAGCTCCTCTGAAATTAAATGTTGTGCAAAGAAATATACAGTCTTTGGCACAACTTTTATGTGTTGAGAAATTATATTGCAATTCAAATATAAGGAGTTACGAGAAGAAGCAATTTATATGTATACAAAACAAATACAAATTAAAAAAAAAAAAATCTAAAAATGTGATTGAAAAGGTTTATGGATAAAAATATATCATCAAATTTTAACTAATATGACAAAACTATTTCTCATTGTGCTGTGATGTCTATAAAATATGCGTAGAAATTTTTACAAGTATAGATTTATAAATATACATATATACTAAATATTATGACTACATAGGTAATTTATTTTACTTTGATATAATTATTTTTCTAAAATTCATCAAATTAATGTTATTTATATGATAGAGACAAAATAATAAGCTTAACTGGAATCTGAGCTAAGTTAATCGGCTGCTATGAGGTATTTGATTGAGCTTGTGATGCTTTCATTTTAAATGTATAAACTCTATTTAACGTTTAAAGTCTTTTAATTTGCACTAGCGATATTTTCTATGCTGATGTAATTCAGCTTTTTCCCTGCAGCTATTATCAAGTATATGCCCTTTAGTTCTATATACTAAAAGTATAGACCATCTTCTTGCTTGAACCATTTCCTGAAACTTAAACATTCAATCATTATATACAACAATTTTATAACTTTACATTAATTCAACTTTTACTGTGCCTCATATTCTCGATTTTACTTATTCTTCCCCCCCAGAATTTCCCCTAATAACTCTTCTCATATCCTCAGCTCGCCCACACAAGCTATGCAGCATAAAAATCTTCAGCGATCGACAGCTTAAAGCTGTTGAAGGAAATTCCTCAGACTTCACAAAACACAATCACTGCACGGGCATATAAGGAAGGCAGATGTAGAGCTACAAAATGGCAAAAAGCCGAATACCAGAGTCGGCATTAATGAATGCAAGCTACGAGGTGCTGGTTGCAACTTAAATTGCTGCCGCTTCCGGCGGCTTTAAATACCATTTTGTCACGCATGGAAGGGTGCTGTGTGCCGGCGTGCAGCTATTTTGGGATGTTGGCTGGATTGTCTTTAAGAGGGTTGCCGCCGCACACATTGTCTTAGTTGGCCAATCGTGGCAGGGGGGACGCTTAGTCCCGCTCCCGCTCAATATGTCTGGCTGAACTGAGTCAGCAATTTGATTGCCAACTGCCGCACGCTAAAGAGAGGAAGCAACTTTTCTTTTTGCCCTCTGCTGTTTACTTCCGTTCCCCCCAACCAACACACACACACACACACACACTCTCGCACACATGAACAAACTTAAACTTTAGCTTCATTTCGCGCTGTTGTGATGGGGGCTGAGTTCATCCTTAGCGCATTCCAGCGACTGCCGGCGACTACACAAAATAAAACACTTGGGCGCTAAGGTTAAATTCCTTGACGCGGCTGGCTGTTGCTTGGCAGGTAGCAGCTAAAAAGTGGGCGTGTCCGACACCTCTTTCGGTCTCGGCTGCCCCAGTTGCGCCCTCTTTTTAGAAATTAAAACTAAAACGTTGCAACATTTTCGCGCTATGTTTTCACTTTGTAGCACAGTCGCGTTGCTCGCCCCGCCTCCTGCAGCACCGCACCAGCCACAGAGCCTTTGGGGGCTTGTCAATTATTGAAGCACCAGGTGGAAAATGCCCCACCTGCCTGCGATGTCGTGTCGTCATCATGGCTGCAAAAGGTGTGCTTTTAATTGTAGTCGTCGCTCGTTGGCCCTGGCATCGTCTCGATATTTAGCACAAAATGCCTCAGATCCAGAGACCCGGCAGCAAGGCGCGGCTTCTGGCACAAATAGTTGTTATATTTCACGTTGCTGTTGTTGTTGTTGTTGTTGTTGCTGCTTGTTTGACTGCTTGTTTTGCAATAATTTAGAAACTTTCGCTGAATGTGTGCTTTTGCTTTTGTGGCGTGAAGCAGGAGCCAAGAGCTGGCTGAAGCATTGCACGTCGCGTGTGCAGTTTACAGTTGGCGACAAAAGTTTATGCTCAATAACATAATGCTGGCCACGAGAATGATGGCTAACGTGTTGTCTGAACAACTTCACGAGCCAAACACCTTTCACATGTACGTCACCTTTTTAGAGATTTCAAATGGAGATATGAGCTAAGAGAGCAAAAGCTCAAGCACTTATGTCTGATATGGCTGCTTTAAGTTGAACAGAATTCATAGATATGTATATATAAAGTAGTACTTCAGCTTACACAATTTTTCTTCTATTATATTCACCTATCTTTATCTGTCTGCCTGCAATTATACGAGTAGCTCATTTATTTCTCAGCATTTCCCTGACATTACACGCATATTTCGCTCAGGTCTTATCGCTTGCCTTTCATATGAAATTACATCGCCTTTACAACAACTTCGACTGTGCTAGGCATCTACTTGCAGTGCTCAGTGTTAGCGCTCATCCAGCTTTTCGCATTTGTCGCTCGCTCCGCGTTGCAGCTCGCCATTCAGAGCCTTTGCCTTTGAGATTTGCGTGTTTCGCTTAATGAAGAAGACAAATAATCGCGCAATTAAAGCCTTTTAGCTTTAAGCGCGAGTAAATAATTGCTGTGAGTGCAAAATGAAGCACGTACACACACACACACACACACATACACCGTATACATTCGCATTTACCCAGCAATGGCTGCACTAACAAATGGTAAATGTATTCAAACAACAAATCTTAATGGCACGCTAGAATGAATAGTAAACGAGCTCAGGGCGCTTAAGCGCACTGACGAGCGGGGTGTGCGGGGTGCGGGGGTGTGGCAGCCAGCTAAGGTGCTAGAAGGGTAAACGTTTGGTGGGGTGACGGCAGGTGCCACGAATGATAGCAAGAAACTGACGATTGTTGGCTGCCTGCCTAGGCACGACCCATGTTGGGTGACTAGACAGTCCACGAGTCGGGGCTAAGGATGAGCCGCCTCTCTTCCCACATAGACCTTTTCGCTCGCTCTCTCTCTCTCTCCCTCTCTCTCTTACACACACACACTGTTGACTTGACTTGGCTTCCGTGCAAAAATTCTTAATTGCACCTGTGTACGCTGTTTTCCGCTGACGCTGCCTCGCCTGGAATATCTGGATAGCGACTCGGCGCCTCAGCTTGATGGTTTAGATTAACTGCCTGACAAGTAAACCCATCCCACACACACACACCCACACTATTGCACTTTGCTACTGCTTCCGGGCGACTGTCAGTTGAATGTAGCAATCCAGCGTAGAATGAGGCGCGCCTCGACTTGTAATTTTTTCACGGCTTATCCCTCACCCCAACCCCAACAGCCGGAGCGCCGTCAGGAGAGCCCTTGACTCACGTGCTCAGCACTCGTAATTATTTTTCTTATTGTTCGAATTAAATGCTCAAGGATTTATGTGATTTTCCTATGGCGCCCAGCGCCAGCTAAGATTTGTGCCAAAAGCATTACGGAAAACACAAACAAAAATATAAAACAACTGCGAAAAGAAAAGTTATTAATTGGCGATGCATGAGCCGGGTGGGAGAGAGAGAGAGAAAGAGAGAGAGAGAGAGAGAGAGAGAAAGAGAGAGAGAGAGAGAGAAGAGAGAGAGAGGAAGAGCGAGAGAGACCTGGAGAGAGTTTTGAGAAAACTCTTTGCGGTTTTTGCATTTCATTTCTTTTTTTTTGCATTGACACTTGGCATAATTATTGCATTCGGAAATTGAATTCTGCAACGGAAATTGATTTGATAACCAAACTGAGATGACAACGAAAATTTATTTTGTTCCATTTATCACTTGAAGTGTCAGCGCGAGCTCAAAACCTATTTCTGCACAAATTCGCCACGTTACGAAGAAGCATACGTATATAAGTTTAAGTAAACACTTCAGGTGCATTTCTCACATACAACTTCAAGTCCTCATACACATCACAGTTTATGTCTCAGTATGGTCTCACGTCGAATTGACTGGAACGAACTAAACGTGATTGCCTAATGGAGCTAAATTCATTTAACTATTTTTATACCATTTGCCAGTTCGCATAAAGCACTTTCCCAACTTGGATAGTTGTCTCGCTAGAGTGCAGTTCAGCACTTGGAGCTGAAACTTTTCAACTAGAATTCTTAAGCAATTTTGCTATATGGCAGCATAAGTGCGAGCGCACATTATTTACAAACTTTGTTGATGACCTTTTTGTGTGCGGGCCGTGTTAAATTCAAATTTATTTGTAGCTACTGAAATTGATAACATAACTTTCTTCAGGTTTCCGCATCGTTAGCTCGTTATGCAGCGGAAAGTTTTATATTTCAGCAAAATTTTACAATTTCCCAATGCTACCATACTCGAGTCGGAGAGACATAGTCTACTGCCGACGTACCTCGCACGTCTTCTCTACGCCGGTCGCGGCGAAAATTGTGCCGAAAATTGTCATTCGAAAGGCGGTGCTGAGGCGTTTGGTTAGCTCTTCGGGTGATGCTGCTGCTGCTGCTGGTGCTGTCTGTGCCCTGCTCCAGTGCCAAGTCATAAATTACAAAGCGAGTCATTGGAAAAGAAGCCGCCGACGCAGCCAACACCAGAACGTAACAGCGCCTCCGTATCCGCGTCCACTGCTGAAGTTTCAGCCACTTTTTGGCTACTGAAAATTGTTAAATTTATGCATTTGATTATTTGATTTGTTAGTTGCTGCTGATGTAATTTATTTGCCCAGCGTTTCTCGGCATTAAAGCAACGCGACAATTGACTTTGCTTAAAGTTGGCCTGACCCCCAACCAGTGTGAAGCACTTTGCCAGAAAGTCATATAAATGTTTATTAGACTAAACAAAAATGTGTGTGGGTTCCCCATTTTGCCCCGCTCCTGCGCCCTTGCCGACTACACAACACACACTTAGCAGCGCAGAATCACCCACTTATACACTCCATTTGAAAATATTACAATGCTGTCTCTTTACATATTCAATGCTTTTAGCCTCCCTCGCCAGAGCTGGGATATGAATTCACTTTTGGGCAGCTGCTGCTCAAAGCCCGAAAAGGTACAACGCCAGCAGTTTTTCTTATCAAGTGGTTGGGTTTCGGATGCTGCAACTATTCGCAACAAAGGGCCCCGTTGATGAGATACTGGAGGAAAGTGGCTTCAAACGAGCGACAGAGCGCCAAATTCCGCTAACAATCACTGTTAAGTGCCATAAAGATATCCTGTACTCACCTATGGAGTAAAAGGGCAAATTAGTTCCCTTAATGTCGAAGTTAACGTCGGAGAAGTTGTTTACGTTTTATGATAGATGGTTTTCGGCAGAAGTATAATTAAAAGTAGTTTCAATAGGTTGTCAAAATACAGATAGGGCTTCATTTGAACGAGTTCAGAAAATATATTTATATTACAGTGACGCTTTATGATTTTATTTTACATTTTATATTTTATATTTTATATATAATATTTTATATTTTATATTTTATATTTTATATTTTATATTTTATATTTTATATTTTATATTTTATATTTATATTTTATATTTTATATTTTATATTTTATATTTTATATTTTATATTTTATATTTTATATTTTATATTTTATATTTTATATTTTATATTTTATATTTTATATTTTATATTTTATATTTTATATTTTATATTTTATATTTTATATTTTATATATTATATTTTGTATTTTACATTTTATATTTTATATATATCATCCCCAAGCTACCTTTCAGAGAGCATCTAGTCCAGGGTATTTACAAAGTGCACGCATATGACATCTTAGTGCTGGCAGCATATGATTCGAATCGACACTGTGCGACCCTTTGCTATTTTTGCTGCCCCCACCGTCCCTTATTCAGACCTTGGGCAGCTCAGTTCGCTTTCATAACTCTCTCTTTCGCTATGTCGTTTCGGTCTCATTTCTTGACTGTCGCAGTAAAATTTCAATTGAACCAAAGAAGAGCAGAAAAGAGAAAGAAATGCCAAATGCCGAAGCACTCGCTTTCATTTTGCTGCCACAACTAATTCGCACACCATAACAACATGTATGTGCGCGTGTGTGTGTGTGCGAGTGTGGGTGAGTGTGTTTGTTCATAAACATGAAGTAAACAGGATAATAGCAATAAAATATAAGCGCCAGTCGCGCAGGATTCAAAACGAATTGATTGCAGACTCTGGGGTTGGGTCTGGTCTGGTTTGGTTTGGCTTGGTTTGGGTTCTCGGTTGACGATTTTGGCTTCTGGTGGGGCTGAGCTTCGACGCTTCTTGTCACAACAACATAAGTTTGACTGTTTTGGCCCCGCATTTTTATGGCCCGTTCGCGCTTTTATATCTACAACAATGGCACGAACAACAATCGTTTGCATGCTCTCCAATTGTTGTTGCTGTTGTTGACTTTTGTTTATTTGGCCTTTTTGTTATATTTTTGTGCCGCTTGACGGTGTCCCCCGTCCTCCCCCCTTCCCATCAACTATGCGAATATGACGAGGGAGACCCGAGCAGCAACTGTGACGTAATATGCCCAATAAGTATGTCCTGAAATTGGTTTACTCTGCAGCTGACTTGGCGTTTGCTTCGGTTATGAAAATTTATTAAAAATCTATGCCGGAAGCGTTATGAATTGGAATTATGTAATATTTGGCCATGGGCCCTGCAATTGAATTTAACTGTCGAAATCACTATATGAATTTCAATTCACTTTTCACAAACTAATATGAAAAGGATTGCAGATGAAAAGCCCTATTGGGCTTTTCACTGACTGCAGATGTTATTTATAGTCTCATTCATTTTTTTTACAATTTAAATTTTATTTTCACAAGACAATATGCCCATTTCATTTAAGCATTTTTCATGTAAACATTTGCAGAAGTAGCCCAAGGCCTTTGCCTTTTCCAAGTACTCGTCTGACATTTTAAGGAAATTGTAATTAATGTTTAATTAATTCATTTGGAATTTAAAATTGATGATTTTTATTAATTTGTAATTTACTTGTATATGTATGCAATTATAATTTATGGAAAAGCCGTTGGATTTCCATGTCAAAACCAGCCGCAAAATAATTTACAAATGTAAAAAATTTGCATAGAGAATAACAATTGGATTTTTGTTTAATTATTTTGGAATATTTGAGTGATGGATGATGAATGAATGCAACGCAATAAATTACAAATAAATGCAATTTTAGCAATTTATGTACAATCGCGAGTTGTTCGGCCCGCAAATGGGAAGTGTAACAAGGGCAGATGAATTATGCGCCGCAATCGAAACCACAAAATTGTAAGAGCCTCCAGCAAAGTGGGTTAGGGCTATGCCCAGTCTGCCATGTGAAGCGCCAATATTTACTTTGGCTACATTTGCAAATGGAGCATTACGAAAATAAACAAATTTTCATAAATGACAAGTACAAAGGGTGCACGAGCAGCAGCAGCAGCAGCAGCAGCAGCAGCAGCAGCAGAAGGGCGCAAGGGGCTGGAGGGGCAGACGGCAGAGCAATCGCAGATGGAACAGCACCAAAAGCCCCACAAAGGATGCCCTGCTGACAATGTGTATGTGTGTATATGTATGTGTGTGTGTGTGAGTCTCTGTGTGTGTGTTTATCTACGAAAAATTTTCAATTTGAACGACGTTTCAGGCAATGGACGAGGCGGGTCTGCAATTGGGGCATGTAAATTGTCGCAGCAGCAATCGCAACAGCAGCAGCCGCAGCAGCAGCAGCAACAACAACAGCAGCAGCCATCAGGATGAGGCAGGCAACGGCAATGAAACAGGGAAATCCTTGATAGTCGATATTATTTTTCTTACGGCGCTCCATTTGTTCCTTGGCTGCAATTTGTCAACTTTGCTCGCCGTTCGCCGTTCCCGAATCGATTTCCATTTTATTGCCAAATAATGTGTTTTTTCTGCTCCCCCCGCCCTGCCGCTACCCAGCGATTGCGTCATGTTATTTATAGAGGCGGGACGCTAAAAAGGGGTTGCGGCTGCAGCAGCAGCAGCAGTAGCGTAGAATGTAAGGTATGAATTGCATGTCAAAATGTTTTATTGGCTAACCATTTTTTATGCAATTTGATAATCAGATGCGCAATAAATCGACGCCCAAGGTGTTCGTTCGCCGGCGTCAACCTGCTGCCAACTTATCGGCCATGGAGACGACTTTGACTAATAGTGCCTAGTGGAAACTTGGGGAGCGCAACGCATTGGGGATCGCTGGGTGCGGCAGCCAAAACCAGCCACCTGGTCAAACTAATTAAGGGCCAAACAATGGGCTCAAATACATAAATCAATCAAACACAAAACAACTTGACGAGTTTCATGTCGCCCACTCGCCCAGTCCCGAGTAACAAAGGACCCCTGCAATGATTAATCGCACTGCAGGAATTGCAAATGCGTTTGAATACCTTCTCCCGCCAAGCGCCATGGCCGACAGAAATGCGAGATTCGAGCTGAGATAAGATGTTAGACAATATAGTCAATTAGGCGTGATTAGGGTTGCTTCACACTGATAATAATAACTGCGATAATTCATTTGATATACTTATAATTACAAACGTGAACATCAGCAATAGATCTGATTGTAATCAGGGTTAGTATTATAGTTTTTGCTAAGCTAAAGTGATATAGCCCTCCATTGATCAGTCACATCTGTCTGTATTATGTCTGCTAATTTGAATCTGTCTCCGTCTTAGCTTCCGCTTAGTCTTTGCAACTGTCTGGGTGGCACAAATATTTCACAAATTAAATACCTAAATGATACCGTTTGTCATGTTACCGTAATTGGATCAGCAAGGGTAAGTAAGCAGCGACCCTATTTTGCCTGCCTGCTCCCTACCCCTCACTCCTCACGTTCTCCTTTTCTCGGCGTCTTTCGGGAGCATTCACGCTAATTAGCCCGGGGCACCCAGATCCCAATCCAGATCTGACGCAGACGAAGGACAACTTGTTTTGCTTTGTTCGCTTGCAGCGCCAACATCAGCGCGAGCTGAAGTTTTTTATTTCAAAATAAATTCACGAATTGTAAATAGCTTTAGTGCGCATTATTTTGTGGATTATGCGCACGCCCTGGCACTGGCACTGGCACACGCCCACACAGAGGCGTTACGCCTCGCTCTTGTTTACTCTTTGCCATGACAAATGCCTTGACATAAATCTCAGACGGCGCACCACTAAATCCGCCGCCCACCGTCATTTAGCCCGCCGGTCAGCCAGGCAACGGCTCCGGCTCTACGGGCTGGCAAAAGTTAATCAACATTTCATTAATTAATTTCTTTAAAAATGTCTTTTGTCGCTGTCGTCCTTATTCTCTAGTCGTCGTCCGCGTCCAAGTCCTAGTCCTCGTTCTCGTCCTCGTCCTCGTTCTCATTGCCGGCAATGCTTGAGAAAAATGACTTCAGCTAGACGACTTGATAGCGGCCGAGGATTGGAGGCGACTCGGACGCGACTTGCTCGCTCTTTAGCAAATTATGTAAATTGGTTAAAAGCTTTTCCGGTTTTGAATTAGCAGCATCATCAGCAGCATTACGAGATATTATTCCTCACAACTTTTCTGAGTTATTTTGTGCAATTTAGTTTTGCCATTTAACCGAGGTCCTATTACGTGGGCAGACGCCTTAGCATTGAATGGATTGAAGACGATATTAGTGTATATTGATTTATATTTTAATTATTATTGCTTCTTAAATTATTATAAAATAAAAATATATTAATAAAAGTATTCAAAATATGATATATTTGTATTCAATTATATTTCTGCTATTATTGTATTTTTATTAATATTAGTTGTGATTTAAAATATATTTTTAAAATTTTTAATATGTCGGAGATGATAGTATTATTCGAATAGAATATCTTATCGATATATCGGTTCATGTTAACACCAATATCGAGTGTGGTCTGACGAGGCTGTCAGTTGGTTGTCATCGAACGAGTGAAAAATCGGAGTTGATTGGCAAGAGGAAGAAGGGCAACTGTGCAGGAATGCGCTGCACTCCACAAATATATCTAATCTGCATAAATATCTAACATATATATATATATATTTATAAAATATATATAATATAATAATAATAAATAATAAATAAATAATATAATTTAATATATATATAACATAAGTATTTATAAAAATATGTTTAAGTCACATGAATATGAATTTGAGAAACACATCTTAAATAAAGTTTGCCCATAAGAAAGACCTAGAGCTAAGCAGTAGGGAAATAGCAACTACCTAGTCTAGTAATTCACAATTGCAGAAAATCTGCTCATAACAACCTATTCAATTGGAGACAATAGTAAGCTCAGTCTGAAGTATGGTAACATGATATATGATTCGCAAGGCAATTAGCCTTGAGGCGGCGCCTAATATTGTGATTTATGAAATATCATGGCTGTGGCATGGCTCAGTCACCTGAACTGAGCTGGTTGCCATAGCCTTGGCAGACCCCCCTGGCACCTACTAATTGGGTTTTGTGTTTTGCCATTGCGAACACAAATCGATATAATGAAAACTTGTGCTCAAACGAAGCATTTGAGTGCTTGAGCCAATTAGGAATGCGGCGTGGAAATGCAGTGAGATTTCATTAAATTTCATTAGAGAATGTGATTAGGAAAAGATGGAAGGAGCAAGAGAGAGAGAGAGGCAAACGAGAAAAGGCCTCTGGGCAATTGATGTCTGGACATTGGTGCAGAGTGAGCGAGCGAGAGAGGGAGAGGGAGTGGACAGACTTGACGACACTGAAAGTGCATTTAATTAAGCACGCAAAGCTGCAAAGGCTGTTCAGCTGACAGGCGGTGGGCGAGAGACGGGAGGCGTGGGGCGTGGGGTCAACAAGAAATGAATCAAAACAATTGTAAATACTGAAACACAAAAGCAATTAGTGACACACAAAGCGGAAGTGCAAAAAGTGAAGCTGTTGAAAATAACTCGACAGAACAAAAAAAAAAAGTATAAAAATAAATAGAAAAGGAAAGAGAGAAAAACAGGCAATCACTGCAGAAGAGGCGGGGCATCGGGGGCCGTTGTCTATGTGCAATTGGGGCAATGGGGGCAATGAGTGCACAAGGCGCCAAAATAAACAAGGCGCAGTGTTTGTTATGCTGCAGCGTGCCGGGTGCGAGCGGGACGGATAGAGAGACGGCGGAACGTCGGCACGTTGGCGGAACAGAGAGCCAGCCGAGAGTCGTGGCAACTGGCGCAACTGAAAAGTGGCCAATGTAAATCTAATTAAAAGCAAAACAAAAGCCACTCTCAACATGCCACTCAAATTATAATGCACACACAGGCCGAGCCCGAGCATGGGCGAGGGGCGTCTGACAGAATTGTAGGCGCGGCAGACAGTGGTACAGTTAGAAATGTTTTTATTCAAAGAATTCATGAAACGCAACTGGAGATTGTTTACTCCCAGCTCACATCAACAGAGCTCAGTAACGGGTGTCCTCAGAATCCAGGTGATCCAATCGTAGAAATAGCTGCTCCTTGATCCAAAGCTTGTTGTGGGGCAAGTACGTGTTGGAGCCCTCTTGCATGACCACGCACGAGATGTCCACCAGGATGTCTAGAAAGTTGAACAGCTCCAGTAGGTAGTTCTTGCTGTCCACGTAAATGTTCTTGATCCGCATGAAACTCTCGAAAATGCGGCACAGCGCGTCCATGCATTCCTCAAGGCTCTGATACTCGAGGTAAGTGCGGGAAGCCCAATGATGGGTCGATTGCATCAGCACAATTATGTGTGGCATGCCGAACACTTTTTAGAAAATTAAATTACTTTCTTCAAGAAATCAAACGTCAAACAAAATATTTGCCATTCGCAAATGTCAATCGAACCTTTGCAAGTATTTTTGACAAGAGAGTCAGCGCTAACTACGAGTGAAGAAATATCTAAATGAAATTTATGAATAGTTCGAGTTATCATTTAATCTATGTACTATATTTAAGCATTGTATTACGAACGCATTCATTTAGCACGCTTGTGCCCACTGTGCAGCGCTCACAGTGAACCAGCGACAAATGCCAACACGGAAATGCATAGAATTCCATGGAGCAGGCCCTGGGAGATGTCCACATGGCGCCCCTACTCCAGCTGCCTGCGGCCCATGTGCGAGTCCGAAATGACGTTTGTCTGTGCGTCGCGGCGCGGCGCGTCGTTGGCCTCTGCCAGGAGTCGACGTGGCCAGAACTTGGCGATGGCATTCGGTGGGGCCTTTGGCACGTGAAGCGAAGTTGTCGCATCGTTTGCCAAAATCCGCATTAAATTTATGCAGTTTTGTTGTACGACAAACGTAGCTAAAATATCGCGACGGGCGCGTACTGCGAGCCGGTGCCAAGCTTTTTGGGATGGCACTGGCGATGACGGTGCTGGCAAACTTTTTGGCCAATGCCAGCGGTTCATCCGGCTCAGGTTTTAGCTCGTTTGCCACTTGGCAAGGCGCCTCAATGCGCCGCACAGCCAAGAAATCAGGCAAAGGAAAACAAACCCGCACCACAACAAACAACACATCGGGCCATGCCCACTTTTGGCTGTGATTTCGCAATTAAATAGATTTAAAAAATAGAGTGCAGCAGAGATATGAGGGCTCGCCCATGGGCTGTCTTGCAGTAGAGTTCAATGACAAATTCATGTATCCCCAGCCATATAAAGACACATTTGGAGGGACTATTTATACGCCGCCTTCTGCATGACTGCAGTACATTTGGCCAGCCCAGGGAAAGGCGTCTTTATAAAACTTATTCTTCTGCTGCTGACACTAAACATACCAAAAGTCTATTTAGTATATACTTTTTATTATATTTTTAATGGCCTCATTTCTTGGCTATTTATATATAAATGTCTTGACAATCCGCAATTTATGGCACCATTTGAGCTCACTAAGTGCACTTAATAGGCTTTTCAATTGATCGCTTTCCACAATTTATTGCTCTTAGAGAATAGAGTAAAAGTACCCGAAAAATAGAGTATGTTAATGTTGGTGCTTGGATATTTTTAGTATTTTTAAGACCTGGTTAAAATACTAAGTTACTCTAAACGCTCTATTGTATGATGCAGCTTACTTAGCTCTACCTCTACCTCTACCTCTACCTCTACCTCTACCTCTACCTCTACCTCTACCTCTACCTCTACCTCTACCTCTACCTCTACCTCTACCTCTACCTCTACCTCTACCTCTACCTCTACCTCTACCTCTACCTCTACCTCTACCTCTACCTCTACCTCTACCTCTACCTCTACCTCTACCTCTACCTCTATCTCTACCTCTATTCGAGTACATTCCGAAATCTGTCTATTATTTATTGTATTAATGCAATTAAACTTATTATTATTATTTCTCACATTATTGCATTGCATTCATGCCGCATATCCAAGCCAAAATAGTTCGAATCTGCTGCTGCGAGATAGAAAACAATAGCTTCAATAGAATGCAAGCTATATTTGTCGGTAATTCCAGACTCATTCTATGTCAATGCTATTCTATTTGTCATTGACAATTGACAGAAGTGTGGTGCTAGAAAGAGAGACGGCAAATAGATGGAAAAAGAGACAGAGGTATGCTGCGGGCTGCCCCATGGGTTTGTTGTTTGTCTGTGCCTGCGCATGTGTGTGCGTGTGTCGCACTTTATTCTGCCAGCGGGCACATTGAAACATTTGAGTGAATTTATTAACGCGACACATATATGACATTTGACACATTGTGCGAGTTCCGCTCTCTGCGTATAAGTGCGATGTTCCTGTAACTGAGTGAGTGTGCGTTGCGCATGTGTGTGTGTGTGTGTGTGTGTAGGTGTTTGCTAGTCGCATTAGACGATGCATAGCACGTGTTACACTTGCTCGCTGCATACTCTGCCTCTACCTCCCTTTGAGCTGCTGTCAACGTTGCGCTCATAAATCGCAAATTATACACGCAGCCACGCCTACGCAGCGCCAACGCGCCCACAGCACCCACCACGCCCACACGCATGCTAGCCGAGGTTTGGCTTTTGTGCATGCGAATGTGTGGAAGCTTTCTTTGTTCCACCAGCACCGGCCCCATCTAGTCCCATCTGCCTGGCTCTCCGCTTTGTGCATCAATGCGCTGTACAAAATGGAAAATGCACTCGGAAATTCGAACGCTCAACTTCACACATTGTCTGCGTTTTATTGCATTAGTCGAATGTGTGACTTCCATAGCTGTTGCTGTCTCTCTGTCCTCGTTGCTGTGCGGGCGATGCTATGACACCGCGCAACGTCCAAGTTTAAAGTTGACAATAAACAACAGCAGGAAAATTCTGGTATTTCAGCAACGAGCATTTCAATGGCCGCTAAATATTTCTGTCACTGGCAGGCAACAATTTTAGAGAAATGTTTTTCTTATTTTGTTTCACTTGAGTTGATTTTTTATTTTTTTTTCATAATAGCCAGTCATAAATGTTTAAGCACTGTTTTAAATATTGACCAACTACAAAATTTTTAATTGAATTCCCCAAATTTTATTTGCTATGGAATGAATTTTATATGAAAATCCTACGAAGCAAGCTACTACAATGGACTTCCGACTCGTAGGTCAGAGCAGAGTAAGATTTCCTTTAAAATTGTTGTTGACACAATCGACAAATTATGTTGCCGGATTTGTCAGCGTGTAAGTCTGTAAATGCAATTTACTTATAGCGTGCACGACAGTTGAATAGAAAAACTATTGAAGCTGAAGCTGATTTCCGGCCTTTTTTCTGGTCTCTTCTCTGCTCCTAACTGAGTCATAAAATATATAGTGTCGCACGAGTGTGTATTTGTGCTTTTCTTTTGAATTTGTATTTATTCAAATATTCAAACAATGTTGGCCAAGCATAAAGCATGCCATGACACACAGTGCGTGTGCGCTGCATGGAATTGGCTTTATTGAAAATCGTATGAAAATCAATTTACCAAAGCGCCAGGACTTGCTGAGCGCCATAAAAGTCAAAGGAGCCAACTCACACCAGCTTCAGTTCCATCTGTGCTTCTTCACTTCCATCTCGGCCCCCATCCCCACAGCAGTATATCAACGAGCAATGCGCACTTGAACTGCGCTGCAGCAGCAGCAAGAGAAGCAGCAGCGATTTGCTATCAATTTTAATATCACATAAAACTAAAGGCAGCCCAGAAAGGCAACGGGCGCGAAAAACAACGACGAGCAGACCTCAAAGCCATGCGCTGGGGTTCAACTATTGATATTTTATCAAGTGCACATAAAACTCAAAAAGCCATGATGATGTTCATTGGGGGGTGGGGCGAGAGTGATTGGGGATGGCACTGGCAAAAGGGTAACACGAGGGCAGCAGGCAGCGGGGCGCTGGCAGGGCGCTGGTAACGAGCGGTCGCTGCAACTATTGTAAAACATTGACAATTTCCGTCACATCTCTGGGGCTAGTGCAAAATGGCAAATCAATAAAAACAAATTGAACTGGAATTCAATAATAAAATATATATGTGCACACATACAAACATGCAGGCCACATAAAAAGAGTGGGGGGAGGCGGGACGAATGTGAAATCAGCACAACTAAAGCAAAACTTTAACAATGTTTTTAAAAATATATACTCGCTGTGCATGCTGTACGTGATCCCACGCCGCCTTTGCAATGGATTAGGGCAATTGAAGCTGAAGTGGCGGGTGGGCCAATGGGGCTTGGGGGCCCAGCTTGTTTGTTTGGGGGTCGGTAGGTGGACGATGAAGTCAAGTCGAGTGCGACTTGGCAACTTCTGTGCTGCGGCTGCTGACGTTAATAAAAGCCAAAATCAATGCCAATAAGTACATGTGAGTGTGTATGTGTGTACCTTGCGTGTGTGTGTGTGTGTATGTGTGTCAAACGCGATAAAATTTGGTCAGCATAAGGTTCAAATACTTTTATAAGGTGCTGTGGAAATGTATTTGTTGATTGCCCGGGTTTGGTTTTTATTTGCAGCTCGTTGTGCTCTCTATTTGCTTTTTATTTTGGCTTCTGCCTTTTTTGTGGTCAACTCGTTGCTAGCCAGGAAATTGCCAAACACATGCACAGAGCAATCCAACATGAAAAAGGTCGATCGTGTGAGCCAAAAGAAATGTGTGTGTAGACTCCACATGGCTAATGCCCTCGCCCATACGACCCATATGAGTTAGTTCTGGCTTGTTGGTTTCATTTGCTGCTCGAAGCTGTGTGTGTGTGTGTGTGCGTGTGTGTGTGTGCCTGGGCAACAGCTTGGCTAAAACTAAACCACTGCGTTCATAAAAAGAAACATGAGAAAAACCAGCTCATCCAAATATAAACAACCACATCAATAAAGCAAAATTTTAATATAAATAACAAAAGTTTAATATTGTTCAAGTTCGAACCCCTATATTAGCCATGTATGTATGTGAATATGTATGCATGTGTGTGCGTGTGCGCATGTGTGCGATTTTTGGTTTATGGGCCGTGTAAATTGATGGACAGCAGAGTATTTGAGTAATTATACGAATTGAGTTGCTGCAATCGAAGCCGAACAAACAGAGCTGTAAATTTGTTGCTGCATGGCAGAGAGCATGACAGCTGAAGTTAGTAAATTTCAAATGGTTTATTTTATCTTCATTTTGAAGCGATGGCTTAACAGAAAGCCCATTTGATTTTGCCACAATAAATTATGCCAAAAGAGCAAACTTCACAGTGTGTAATACACACTTGAGTATTATTAAATATTTTCTATTGCACTGATAAATTTTTAAAGACAAAAATACGAACTTAAAATAAATTGATCTATTAATCAAATGAATATGTAAATAGTTTATTAAGTTTGTGTTCAACATAAATCGTTTTTGACGAGAGCATAAATTATTTTGATCAGTTCATACGTTTTATTTTTAATTCTGTACATCTTCAGACACTATAAAAAATATTAAAAATTATATAGATATCATAAAAAATTAAATACAAATAAAAAATTAAATAATTTAAGCAATATTTTGGAAGGTAATAATTTTAAGATAAATGAGAAATTATTGTAATGCCCATAATCACGTAACTTAAACGTAATAAAAGGTGTATAATAGAATAAACCCAAATAGACTCCTCAGCACAGCATCATTGACCTGTAAAGGACACCAAATGTAGGCCACCATCCATTGGACAGTGCACTTCGCCCTGCCAGCTCCCTCCCCCACAACTTTCGATGGCTAAATCCATTCGGATCTTGTGGCGCACTCACCAAATGACAGACAGAAAAATTTGTTGCGGGTGATGTCTTTAAGTTTTTGCTGCTGCTTCGTTTTCTATAGCTTCCACTACTTTTTTTCATTTGGTTGCCTTTCAGACACATAAATAAACTTGTCACACGCAGCCAGCAGCTGGCACAGATAAAAAGCCAAAAAAAGAAAGAAACGAAACTTACTTAGCCTGAGAAAGAGAGGGAGCTGGCGGCGTATATGTATATATATATATGTATGTATATATATATATTTATATATGCAGGATAACCGTGTCTCTGTCTGTTACTCGGCCCATACCCTGGCGCCACCTTGGCCCGCCTCTCGTCGTGCTCATTAAGTGCAGAAAAACGCCTTTTCACTGTCATTGATGTCATTCACGTGCTGGCAAGAAGCGCTCGCTTGCCAAACGTGTGCCATACGCATAGAAAGATAGAGTGAGAGAGAGAGAGAAAGAGAGAGGGAGAACGAGAGAGAGAGCATGGATGGCAGTGGCAGTCGCGACAGACATTCGAGTTTCTCGCTCATTAACCGCGCGCGTTGCTGACACGCTTGAGTTATTTTCAATTAAATGTCGATGAAAAACTCGCAACACACACGCCTATACCAGCATGTGTGTGTGTGTGTGCCTGCGTCTTGTGGATGACATGTGGGTGTATAGATGTGAATGTATATAAATTAAAATTGTGCGGCACATCCTTTCCGCATCCTCAACACGCGCCTGCCTATCCACGATTATTAAGAGCAATTGTCTTGCGGCTGAAATATTAAATGGAACACACAAATGAATATGCAAACATACTCGTATTTAACACTGCAAGCAGGGCAATGCACACACACACACACACACACACACACACACACACACCAAGGCACACATCAGCACATCAACACATACATACGTGTTGAGATGTCGCCCATGCATTGTTCTAATGCCTAACTACATACAGGCTGTGTTAATTTCCTCTGGATGATTGATGATTCTATTGATTTAACCTTCGAATTTCATTAGCTGTGCCAGCGATAACTGGAGCACATCCCTGTAGCACCCACCACACTTGTTATTATCGTAAGCATTTATGAATGAGTACCTTTTGTATGGATATCATTTGATTGCCCATTAAATTACTCATACATCAGTCCTCGCATTGGGCTCAATGCCATTTAGAGTGTCTACGTAAATCAAGGATGCTTAAGCTGTTAGCTCGTAAAGCTGAAGATTAAACTGTCATTCGAATCGCTGAGAGCTGAACATGGCGGATAAGTCACTGGCAAAAGTCTATTGAGATATGTTGGCTTAAAGGGCTATACTACATAGTCTATTTGTTATGTAAGCTGCATATATGTATACATAGATTTACTCAACCTTTTTAAACATACAATTTTAAAATATTTTTAAATGTAAAATATTTATATGATACTTATAATACTTATATAATTATATAAATATTTTTATAAATTTGTTTTTATTATAGAAATATTTTTACATTTTTGTTTTGATTATATCAATTTTTTTTCTATAGCATACATTTCGGGGCTTTCAATCTTTTGTGCTCATATGTACAATACATATATAAAATACATTTACTTTACTTATTGCCCACCTACTTTTACTCTTCAATTTGCAATTATATATCTAGTTACTGAAATATTAATTTTCATTTATTATAAAAGTAAATTTAAATAAATATATTATTATTAAATATTATTAAATATTATTTTTATTGCATTTATATTTTTAAATTTATATAGTTTTAGTTTTCTATCATAGTCAATTCGTTTTTAAGCCCTTAAGCGCTTCGTTTATCAATTTTAGTAAATAATTTTCTTCATCTATAATAAGAAAAAAATATTCTGTGTTTTCTATCTTTTATTGCTTCTTTGTGCTATGTTTTTATTTTGTACGTTATATTTACACTTACCTCATTTCAACCAAGTTCTTCTTAGTTTAAAACATAAGGAGTTAGCTCGATCTATGGCCATGCCCCTTAGATGGCAGCACACTGTGGCTGCGTTTAATTTATGTGTAAATTGTATGTAAATTATGCACACACACACACTCACAATGAGCTCTGTGTATAAGCCAATTAAATGAGCGTCCAAGTACTTTTTTTGCCTTACGATTTTTGTTATTCGTTGTTGTTATTGGAGTTGTTGTTGTGGTTGTTGTTGCTGTTATTGTACTGCTTTCTTGTAGTTGCAGCCAGGCACATGTCCCTTGCCACTAGCCACTCGCACGCCACCACATGCGCTGTTCAAGTTCAATTTGCTTGGCATTTTACGTGGGGCGTCTTAGATAATTTGTACCAACACGCACACACACATACACACACACACAGGCACCCAGAGCGCTCCATAAACACACACCAATTTAACGCTTGAGTTCGGCTTAACAGCAAAAAAAATGTGTTGTGCAACGTTGATTTATGCAAAGCTCTGCCGAGATAACACCCAGCGGCTCGCTGCTTCCTGCAGCGATTCCCAAAAAAGAACAAAAAACAAGAAAAAATGTATTTACATACATATATATCCCTAGTCTGATGGGCCTATCAGTACCTGGTGGCCCGTACCTGCTTTTGACCATGTTGATAATGTGCCTGTTTCGTTTGCTGTTTGTTGTGTTTTGTTGGCTTTTGTTTCGCTTTGATTGCTATCACGATGTGTTAACGAGAACTGCGGCTGCTAGTTTCGCGTTCTGTTTGTTTGCTTTCGCCTCTATGCGTGTGTGATTGTGTGTGTGTGTGTGTGAGTGTCTCTATATAGCCTGTGCTTATGATGCTTGTATCGCCTAGTATGCAAACAGTACCCTCATCATAGTCCCCCTCCCCATCATCATCCCTCGCATCATCAGCATTATCAACTACAACATGTTGCCAGCGACTTTTGTTTAACATTGCCCGTTAAGTGATCTTTGTCATTTTGAGCACACACACACACACTTGAGAGGAGCTGCTGTGGTTGTGTGTACTTATGCCTAAGACTTTGTGCCACTGGCAGATAATACTTCAGCGAATTATAGAAGTAAAAATTTAAATTTGTTGTGGAATTAAATTCAAGCTGATCAAAGATTGTTTATAACAGAATTGGCAAAAAATATAAATATTAAAATATATATTAAAATATATTAAACATAAATATATACTGAATTATAATATTGTAGATTATCAATCTGAATTCTCTCTACGAAATCTGCTCAAGTTAAAAGATTTTTCGCTTGAATATGTAAAATTACAGCTATTCAGCTGATGTGTGGTTTACAGTTTAAATTGCAATTGAATCAGCCTTTTTTGCACAGTTAATGAAAAAACATTTGAGTGTGCTTGAAGCGAAATGTGCATAACACTTCACAGCAGCAAATTGATGCGTGAAGTGAGTTTGCCGCGCACTCCACAGAAGTGAATCGAAAAGCAATTAAGACTGGGGGCAATTGCAACAATTTATGTATATGAACTCCGGGGCGATGTGGTAATTATCCCAAGAGTTATATTTTTAAATGAGTTTCGTGATAAATTCTTCGCTGCCTTAACGGCAACGCCCAAATAATTAGATACTGCAGCAACAGCAACAGCAAGCGGAAAATGTATAGAAAATAAAATGTATAACAGGAACGTTTTTAGCCGGCACATTTGGTGCTCAAGCAAGCACACATACACGCACTCACACACACACACACACAGACACCGAATCATAGATACACGCATAGAACACACAATAGACAGCAAAGTAGTAGAGGAAGCGCTGCTGGCGCTCGTGCACATTCTGTGTAAGTAATTTGCATACCGGATCAATCTTGAAAAATTAATGGCTTCCCAGACAGATAATGGTAGACCACACACGCAGTGGCACGCAGAAGGAAGCCGGGGCCAACGAAGCGACGACGACGACGACGACGACGACGGCGATGGAGTCGACAGTGCCAACAGCAGCAGGCAGCAGTTGGAGCAAAATCGGCAGCAGCAACAGCAGCAGCAGTAGGAATAGCAGCGAAGCGTGTGGCGTGCCTGCCCGAGAGCAAATGCTGAAATATTACGTATACGCAACGTTGTTGCTGCGTTCCCCTCACTCTTTGCGGTTTCCAGCAATATTACGTAGCAACCATAATGCGTCGTCGCCGTTGCCGTTGCCGTCGCTGTTACCGCCATCGTCAACGTCACAGACGACGGCTACGACAATGTCGAGTGCCATGGCAACGTGTGACTCGCTCTTGGCTTGCGGTTAGCATTTTGTGGGCGTGGGCCTTTGGTCGCATGGCTGCTCGGAAATGAGGCGCCCATGTGTCAGGGCTGAATCACACTGGCTGGGCAGCCAACGTTCCATGCCTTCCTTCCTTTTAGGCACGATGCGGCGTAAATCTTAATCCTCACACGCTTAGCTGCCAGCGCCGGCGACACTAAACAACAACAACAACAACAACAAGAGAGCATCGAGCGCATTAATAATTGAGCATAAAGGGATCTTAGGCCTCAGCGAGTGCAATGCCAGCGACGCCTCCACGGAGAGCACTAGAGAGAGAGAGAGAGTCTCAAGATGGCGCAGCTAATGGGGCTGCAACGAATATCTAAGAAATTACAAAAGACGCTCAACTTGGGGCTTATAAACATCAATTTCGCTGTTTTGCCTGGCAAATTAGCAATTAGATTAACATAAGGAGAGAGAGAAGTTTATTTTAGGAATGGGCCGTGCTGCATGCGTGCGAAATGAAACGGCGAATATGCATTGTTTTGCATATAGCTCTGGGACGTATTTCAAATCCGCCTCTCAAAGTCTAAAGTTGAAAAAACAGAAAACTTTGGCTGGGAAACTGCAATGGTCCAACTTCGGGCTTTGCACTCCGCCCATCGCTCAATTAACATTTCAGCCATAAATTCTGCAGTGCCGCCTGCCGCCTACTTTGGAGGAGCTCTAGTAAGCCAGGAGGCAGGAGGCAGGAGGCGGGTGCCAGCTGCCTTTGCCCCTTGCCGCTGCTGCATTTGCGCAGATAACTCATCAGACTAAGGCAAACAGATTCATCTAAACTCCGCTAGCCACTTTCATTTCGGGCTGGCAATGGAGCTGATGCCGGCGCACACACAAAACTTTCCACATAAATTCTGCGCAATTTATTCATGGAAAAAAGGGAGGAAAAAGGAAAAACAGAAAACAGAAAACACAGTGGATGACTGAAGTGAAGGTGCGTCGCCCGGTGACTTGCTTGGACTTGCTGCAAACAGTTTCCCAGCTTCTCAGTGTTCAGTGCGTTGCTCTTCAAAGTTTCAGTGCGAGACGACGACGAAAAAGACGTAGCAGCAAGTGACAAAGACTGGGACAAGGGGCAGGAGAAGGGCGAGCGAGAAACGGCAACGGGAATAGGGAATAGTAAAGCGGGACATCCAGTTGTAGCAAGATTGATATAAGACTTTTATATTCAGGCATTTCGCAAGCTTATTTCACGAGATAAACAACTACACTGAGCATAAAAGTTAAAAATATGCTAATGTGCTGGCTGCTGGGTCGGCTGATAAGCAGAGAAAGAGAGTGAGAGAGAGAGAGAGAGAGGGCGGCCATGGACACTGGTCCTTTAGGCAGTGTCTAAGACGCTTAGCAGCAAATTAGATGAAAGGCAATTAGTTAAAGTCAAGCCTCGCACCGGTGGCAGTCGTAAACCCGACCAAAACTTTTCAATTTGTTGAAGGCGAAAAAAAAACGTGGGGCGTGTGGCGTGGGGGGAGGGGGAGGCGGAGGAGATGCTGGCTGGCATTTCACCTACTTCACGCTTGCTTGGATTTAATTTTATTGTGACATAACCTTTTCGCAGCCAGGATATGGCTGCAGGATGCCACAGCGCGTTACTCAGCTGTTGCTTCAACCCGACGACTCGACGTCGTCTGCTGCTGTTGCTGCTGCTGCTGCAGCAGTAAAACTTATTTTATAGCGCGCTTATCATTAATTTTATGTGAATGCGGCAACTGTGCGACATTAGCGGTAATTGGCAACAGCCTTCAGTGGATGCGGCAGACAGATAGACAGACAGAGAGACAGCTAGACAGACAGACAGCGAACAACAACAACAACAGCAACAGAAGTGAAACGCAAAAGTCAATTTGTCACTTTGTTGATTGCGCATACGACGCGTTGGACGCGTCTGACGCGCTGGACAGCAACTGCAATTACAGTTTTCTTTTCGGTGGCAGCCTTTGTTGCATGCGCATTTTAATTGAACTGCACGCAAATTGACCATGCAAATGCAACACCCACAACAAACAGATGCAACTGATGGGAAACCCTGAGGCGGAAATTGCAATTCAACTGTCAACGCACCGCGGCGACTGTTGCTGTTGCTGCTGCCGTTGCTGCTGTTGCTGTTGCTCATTAAGGAATTTCAATAAACGACCAGCACTGGCATAGATCAAGTGTCGCCACCTCCTGCTGCAATTGATACTGCACCCGGCCACGCCCGCATCCCACTCGCCTGCCCCCACTGACGATGATTGGCGGGCGTTCGTGACGCACGTTGCGGTTGCGGCCAGCGCTGACTTCCATTGCCATTTCCATGTCCATTCCCATAGCCGTTTCAATTTTTCGGGCATTTTGTTGCTTTATGACAAATGCGTTCGCCTGCCGCTGCTAATGACATCACGTGCTGCTCAACTAACACATCAGCCATCTCGCCATCCAGCCATCTCGTCTGACTCCCCTGATGGATTTTGACTGTCATCAATGTGCGCAGCATGGCCCATAAACAAAATACGTCAATTGTCTGTCCGGTTTGTCTTGCTGTCGCGCGTCGCGTGTCCTGCGGCTTGTGCGTCGCAGTCGCTCTCGCTCTTGCTCTCGCTCTCTGCTCTTCCCGTTTCCTGTTGTCCATCCCATCCGTCCATATGTCTGGCATGTTGTTGACAGCGCTGCTCAAATGTTTGCGTAGAACTCATCACGTCGAACGCCCAATCGACGTTTCCCTCGGGATATTTCATTAGATGCTTTACTCGCGAGTCGCTTCCAGATATACTCCTACACATCTCACTGTGTGGGTGTGTGTGTGTGTGTGTGTTTGACACAACCTGTGTGTATTGGTGAGTGGCAAAATAAACAATGTTGTTAGCCAACATGTTCATAAACCGAGCACATGCTTTTGCGACATTGACAACATCTTCGGTTGCCCATTGACGTTCAGCATTTGTTTGCACTTTAATAATTATCGGAAGTGGAGGCTTCCTTTAATAATATAATAAATAATTTTGTTGAAATAAATCATCTCAACATTCATTAATTTAATAATAATTTAATTAAAACTGATTTAACAAATTTTCTTACTTATTAACAACATATTGAATTTATTCTCTTGAGGATTTGCTTTGAAGTTGTTCATATTTTCAATATTAATTTAATTTTCCCTTAATTATACTTATATATATATTTTTTTAAATATTCTGAGCCAGCAGAAATTTAAGCCACGTCAGCTCCTCGTGTCTGCATCTGTTTTAAATCAATCAAATTCATGCTTAAATATCATATACATGAAACTTTTTTCAATCATTCATGTCTGGGGAAAAAGTGAAATTTCGGTATACTATCCTAAGCCTCATAGCTCATTTGATACAACAAAAAAATGTGTGGAAATTTAAACCCCTTCGTATGCCGAACCCTTTGGATTTGCTATTAGCTGCAAAGGAAATATCTGAGCAAACAACGCACTGAACAGCAAAAGGAAGCGAAAACATTTTCAACCTTTCGCTGCTCAATAACTCAATTTTCGTTTAGCTGGCGAGCGCACACACCCACACCCACACACACACACTCACACTCATGGCCATTCCAATAATCTCAAGTTTGGACATTTTTGGACACTGGGGCTGAGTTTTGTGCTGAATGGCAGGAATCAATTTCTTCAACTGGCCTGCACTAATATGTCAAATGTATAAATCTCGGCCCGACTTGACGCTGGGTGTGGCCCTCGAAAATGTCCTTTCATGCACACAAAGCGGAGCCAAACAAATAAACAAACAGGCAAACAGGCGGCAG
The DNA here is from genome assembly GCF_054131105.1 of Drosophila navojoa. Lineage (NCBI taxonomy): Eukaryota > Metazoa > Arthropoda > Insecta > Diptera > Drosophilidae > Drosophila > Drosophila navojoa. Next base: position 19,584,676 of record NC_142891.1, on the reverse strand, counting down.
AGTGGGGCTGAATTGGGCAACTGATTGATTGCAAAGAGAGCAGGCATGCACACACACACACACACATTCACATACATATATACCTAAATATACATACCCACCAACCTACATATACATATACATATACACGCTTTCAATTGATTCAGAATTTCTTTATTCATTAGCTGCGCTTTGGGCACAAATTCATTTTTAATGACTGCCTACCAATCGCAAGCTGAGAAGGGGCGCGCCTCGCAACTTTACAGATTTCTCGTTTCACTTTAATGTATTTTTCATGAATCAGTAAAGTGAAAAACTTGGCTATGCGTGCCAATAACTCATATACACTCATATATTCCTTTTGCCGCTTTGCCCTTGGAGCATCTTTCTACGCTTCGTTTCTTTTTCTGCTTCTGCTTCTTCTTCTTTTTTTTTTTTGCCAATGCTCATCTTTCGTTCTGGCTCTGCTTTCTATATAATTCATAAATTCCTCGGCCAGTCAATGACTTTGGCAATATTTTTTCGAGGCTCGCGTAATTGCCGCGCTCTGCACTGAATTCCTGTCTTGTCCTCAAAAATTGGCCGCCAGCGAACGTCGCGTGCTCAGCTCATAAATATTTCTAGGCGGTGCAGACGAAAATAATAAAATAAAATAGATTGTATAATAATATCAAAATGATTCTGATCGAATAGCCAATACTCTGCATCGAGATGATGCTTAAAATAAATAATTAACAGTAAATGCAAAAAATATATTTACAAAAATATGACAAATTTATAATACATGCTAATAAACAAATGAAGAATTCGTAAAATATATTTATATAAAATTATAAAAAAAAGAAATATTTAACAATATATTTATTAAATATAAATATTATATACAAATTCGAAAAATCTTTATCATAAAAAAATCGAAATATATTTAACCCAACCCAACTACCCTCTCTGTAAATATGCAATGGTATGCGAGAGCTAAAATTTCTTTTACAGCAGTAATTTTTTTATGCTCCGCCCATCAAAGAAAAAAAGTGGGCGCGTCTCGTTTTGTGCACACTCACTGCATTGCGTTGAGTTATTTATGCCACCCGTTTTGAGCTACCTTTGCCGCGCCCTTCGCAGTCACATACACTAAGCCCATCCCCATTTCCACATTGCCTACTCCCCCCCTCCCTCCTCCCCTTCGACATCATCGCCTAAATGGCGGCCAATGATCGTTAATCATAATCGACGCATAATATTTTGCAGCATTGAGCGGCGCTCGGAACTAATTTATGTGGAAATGAGTTAATTTCCTCGAATTGTGATTTTCTGCTGATTTCATGGAGCTGCCAAAAAGTAATTACATGGCACTTCATGCTAAAATGTTGAGCTATTCGACGATTGTGCGGCTAATCGTTTTTGCCGATTTTCCAGGCCCAATTAATTATGGTTTTGTGTGTGCAGGTAAATAATTGGCAATAGACCGTTGGCAACGCTATGGGCATAGAATCATGTTCGGGAATTTAACAGATGTTTGCGTTTTGATATTGTATGGGTTTTTGATAGAGCCGATTTGGGAGTAGATATACTGCTACATATATAGCCACTACAAATGCAAGAGCTGTCGGTAGTAATTAGTGTGCAGCAGTAAATTCTGTATCAGACTTTCAACTAGCAGCAGATAAAAGCCATCAATATTTATTGACCCGCCTACAACTAGAAGACACTTTTATAGCCAGTATGGTGAATGGCCTCAAGTTGGTAGTAACTTCAGCAAAGGCACTTAGCATGCACTTGCTTTCCTGAGCTCAAACATATTTTCACACACTTTTAAGCCTCACACTCTTAATAATTGATTCTTAGTGTTTATAGTACCAAGAGTTTTAAGAACATTAAAATGTCTCGTAGCTAAATTAAACACAGTAAATTCAGAATATAAAATTAGGCCAGACCAGAGTGCCCAGGCAAAAGATAGTCCATTAGAGTAGCTATTGGCATATACATATAATAACATAAAGGTGAAAACATATTTTGAAATTTAAGTTATGATAGTTTTTACATTATTACTTTATTTATTTTTTATTATTATTATTATTTTAATTAGTATACAAAATTTTAAAAAAATTATAGAACTTCTCAAACTATTTAACTTGACAAAAAAATATTGAAAAAAATTAATGTCCACTACGAGATACTAATAATATTTCAAATATTAACAGAATATTACATACAGAAAAAAAATGAAACGCCAAAAGTTTTTAAAGCCTCTTTATAGACATTATGACAGAAAATTGAAGCCAGACTGAGGTGCTGAGGAGCTCATGTTCATGTTCACGCCCTGGACCATGCCACGGGACACGTGCGAGAGCGTAAGGTGTCTGGAACAAGTGCTGTCAAAATAAACTTTTACAATTCGCGCGCTTCACTGCCGCCCATTGCCGCACAAACTCCGCCAGCCGCCAGCAAATAGAACGTTTGGCTAATTTGCGCTACTGGCTTGACATATTCCGTGGAATGACAGCAACAACAACAACAGCAGCAATAGCAGCATGGCCGCATGAAACATGAAACCCAGACGAGGCACATTGGGTCCACGCCGCACCCAAAGCATCAGCATCATCCACCTCATCTTCGTCTGTTTCGGTGGCATTCGTCAGAGCCGTGTTCTGGTCAGCAGCTGTCAGTCAGTCACGCGTCCCCTTCAAACAACAAAAACAAAAAACAACAAAAAATGGGAGAAACATATTTCTTTTATAATTTTGTATCTGCTTTATGGAAAAGCCGACAAAAACATATTTTTTGTTTTGTTTTGTTTTGTTTTTTTTATAATGATGGAACATGAAATATGCATTTTGCTTAGGCGTTATAAATAGGGCGTAGCTGAGGCCACAGCTAATGGCAATGTAATTGACAATTGTGAACTGAATGAAAGCCAAAGCAATGTGAAAAAGGCCAGGAATCGATATGCGAGATACCCTGTGAGGTATTGTGACTCAGATATTTATGTGAAATAGTAAGAGCTCAAAGGAGGAACTTGTAAATAATAATATTAAAGGCAACAATAAAAATAATATAAAAAAGTAATAGGAAAATTAATTAAAAAACTAAATAAATTGCTGAATGATGCAATACCTAAAGTCCATCATACCCCTTCAACTCCTCATCGTGGCGTGGTATATTTTGAAAAATAGAAAACTTCATTTTCAGAGTATTACTTTGTTGGGCTTTCGATTGACATTTGCTGCATTGGCGATATTTGGATGGGATTTGTAATAATAAAAGTTTGCAGCTCTGCTCCGTCCATAAACACCTGAGACCCAGGGAAAAATTTCAATTGATTTTCTAGCAGACCCTTGCCTCCTGCCTCCCGCCTCCTGCCACTTGCCACTTGGTAAGCAACATTTCGCTGACAGATTGTATGCCATTTTTTACGAAATGCTTGCAACAGTATCGGGCGAAACTTTGAAATGAGAGCCAATCGCAGCTGAAACAAGCAGATGGAAAAGCTGAGAGAAATAAAATAAAAAAGTTAAAACTCAAGAACTTTGCACAACTTGCTGAAACTTTTGCTGCCGTGTGACATTACCAGGCGAGCTAATGCCCGCAAGTCCTTAGACCAATGCCGCACTTCAGAGTGGCCAAATCCTTTTTGCTGCCAAAAATAAAATAAAATAAAATAAAAATAAAAGATATATATATATATATGTATATAAATCACAACGCTGCTGCCAAAGCAAATCATAAATTACAATAAATGTTAGCGCAACAAATTGATCCTGGCCACAATTTTGCTATCGTCTAATGCGCCTCAAAATAATGAGACCCGCAGCTGGTAAAAGGCCGGGGAGGGGAGAGGGGCACTAGACTGTGATGGACTCTCGCAACGGGGTGTCGCCACAATTTATTTTCCGTATCCTGCTGCGCGATTTGTCCTGCATATTAAGTTGCCTGCTGGCAAGCAGTTGCCATGCGGTTTGTCATTTAAATGACCAGCAGACACATGTTTAACTCTAATGCAAAGCATTTGCATTTGGGGGCTGGGGAGGTAGAAGCATAACCATATTGGAATGGAATTAATTATTTTCAAGTGATAATGCTGAAAAGCGAAAAATGAATGAATATGCATTCAATTTACACACTTGATAGGTAGCTCTTGGCAAAATTGAGAGGCGAAAGCGTAAAAGAAAGATAAAAGGAGAAAATTTATATGCAGCTTGCAAATTACTATACCAGAGGAGATGCATCTGGCAGAGATTAAGTTGAATTTCACTTCAATATGCGACAAAAAGAATAACGTAGAGGTAATATAAGCGGATCTTCTTAAAGCAGCCTTTGAATAGCTAAAAATAAGAAAGTTTGCGTAAAGATTTTTATATATATAGCTATAGAATAAATATAACCTCAATGCATGGTCAATAGTAGCTTTAAATGTAAATTTATTATTATATATGAAACATATTAGTTTTTGTTTATAATGACAAGCAGTCTGCCCATTTGATTAAGCAGTGATTGAGTTTATTTAAAATGTATAATAAAATTAATTTTCTGTTAATAATAAAATTGAGTTAAATTAATTTATTACATTTGTAGAACAAAATATTTGGAAAAAATATTTAGCAATTTATTTAATAATGATTTTTTATGGTTACACTTTTAATTAAATGATTTATATTACAAATGACTTGAACATAATAAATTATATTAAAAAATAATTTAAAAAAAATAAAAATAATTTTAAAAAATGTATATATTTTTAAAACATTATAGTTAACCATATCGCATGTATAAGTACATATAATATATGTCTTAAATTAAATTCATATTATTGATATGATTACTATATATTTCAACATTAAAATACATTAACTATTTTCAGCTCTTCTTCAACTTCAGTAGCATGCTTGATGGACGACTTATTGCTTTAAAAAATTAATACTTTAAGTACTAGAAATGATACGTGAATTTAGTAAATCTATTATTCTATTATAAAATATATTAAGAAAAATATAAAGAAAATATCTCTTTAGTAGCGCAAAACGTTACTCGTAATTTAATTTATAATTAACCATGATGTTGACTGGCATTTGTCCAAATGCCATTCTGCTGCTTTTCAAATGTAAATTAGCCAATTTGCGCCAAAGTAAATACTTTAACTCTTAACGTATGCCAGCAATTGTCAACCATTTATTAGGCAAATTTAAGCACAACACAAACTAAGACGCCGGCAGTCGAGAGTCGAGACAATCATTTCATTTAGCATAAGCTGTACGGAACCTCCTCCCCTATAATTTAGCGGCCTGAAGGCGTGGTCCATGGCCACAGTCAGAGCTAACAGCCACAGCCTCCGATGGATACCCTGCTAAGTGGTACTTTGCTTTGTAATTTATGCAGTTGAACGAAAAGCGTTTCTAACAACATTTAATTAAGTTCGGGGGAGGGGCGCGCGTGGGCGTTTCAAACCAAATTCAAAGTTGAACTTGCGAATTAAAAAAATAAAAATAAGAAGCTGAGCAAAAAAGAAGTTAAATAAAATGTGGCCTGCCCGAGGTATTTGGCGCTCTTCATTTAACTGGCAGCCATTTTGGCCCAGTCACTGAAAGATGTGGCCTGCTCTCAAATGCCGCCAGACACACCTAAGAGTAGCCATTTCAAACACCTGACCCTCCTTTAGGCCGTTGGCCAGCCCGCAAGCTCCTTGGGGAATGTGACGCGGCAGCTACAAAAAAAATACAAAAAACAACAACAAAAAGTAGAAAACAAAAAATTGGGTCGACTTCGTTTGCTTTGGATGTATTTCGCTTGCCTGCTGCCACTTTGTTGCTCTTATCAGCGGCAGCATTTGAGAATCTGCACGGCGCGCGGCGGCCGAAATGTGCGCTGATAACAGCAACAAAAGCCCAGCCGAAAAGCAGCGACGCCAGCAGCGGCAGCGCAGCATCCAATAGCCAACGCATTGGCTCAGCCACTATGTAATATCCGTAAGCTGTGTGCGTGTGTGTGGGGGAGTATGTCGCTGTGTAAGTAGGGCTAGAATATGTGGAGCAAGTTCTGTTTTGTGCGGCTCTTTGCAACGTTTTCCACCGCCGCCGCTGTCGCTGACGCAGTCACCGTCGCTGCCGCTGCCGGCAGCAGCTGCGGCTGATGACGACTGCCACGATATCCTGCCCGAACTATGTGTCGGAATTTCGTCGCCTCCGTCGTTATTGTTGCGACGCATGCGCCTCGTACAGCTGAGAGAATGTACCAAAACAAGCCGAGTGAGCGAGGATATGTTCCATTTCATTACGTTTCAATTCGAATGGCCTCAAGTGCGTGGCTGTTAGAGGCATGTTAGGGCGCTGTTAATGAAACGAGCGAAGCTGTTAGTGCGGAAAACTGTCTCTTTACGGATATAGAACTTAAGAAGACTATGTTGTATAGGGAAGTTTAGTAAATAATCTTAAATGTAACAAATTTTGCATTAAAGGCTAATCGGATATTAATGAAAAAAATAAAACTAAATTTTATAAAAATTTATATACAATTATTTCGAACAATTTAGTGCAAAATTAATTCAATTTACTTAATAATTATCTTATAAACATTAATACAATGAATTATTTGTTGTCCATATATATACTTCTGAAAAATTAAATACCTATTTACAAGTCTCAAAACTCTGGTATAAAAGAGAATTTCAAAACTTATTTTAAAGTGTTAAGCTAAAGTTGCAGCACATTTTATATACCAATAATCTCTAATCAAACTCATACTCCAAGTAAAGCCACAAAGCCTCTCAATATTCGAATTGCATTCCTTGAGAGATTGGCCCACATCTGTGAGCCAGCCAGCATTCCTGAACAGATCCCAAAACACACAACGGCCACTGTTCCAATTCCACGCGTTGCGCAGTGACCATTAGTGTACCCGTTTCAATGTCCATGGCTTCAGCACAAACAAGCAGCAGGAGAAATGCGACCATGGGCTGCTTTTGCTGCTGCTGCTGCTGCGGCGGCGACGGCGACGGCTGTGGCTGTGGCTGCTGCTGCGTTTGCTTCAGCGGCTGCTGCTGCTGCTACTGCTTGTGCATTGAGCCAACAATTTTACACCCATGCAATGCGAGGGCAACAACAATTCGGCCAACAACAACAACAACAGCAACTTCGGCACAAAATGCCGATGCGCTACGCAAATTGCAAGCTTCACTTAAATAGTTCGTGGCCCGATGCCACCACAGTGTCTCACCATCAGCGAGCTCCTTCGTCCTTCGGCTCTCACCCACTGGCCAGGTTGCGCTCTCGTGCCAAGATTTGCTCATCGTGCGAGTCGAGTGTTTGACTCGTACTGCTGCTGCTGCTGCTGCCGCTGCTGCTGCGACGCCGACCGAGAACTGCGTTATTAGGCTGCCAGCGCCTGGTGATGTTTTTGGTCCTTTCGCAATCGCTCGTTCAGTCGTCGTTGCGTGTTGTAGGTGGTCTGGTCTGCTCTGGTCTGCCCTGCGCTGCTGCTCAGCCTATTTTTTGCTGCCACTGCCACACACTGATGGTGATGCCTTCGCTGCTGCTGCTGCTGTTGCTGCTGCTGCCGTCGTTGCTGTCGTCGCTGCTATTGCTGCCACATCTTCTACAACTACCGACGACGACCAACCCAAACTGCTTCTGTTTCAATTGCCGTACGCGACGCGACGCGTTCAGTCCACGTTACAGTGCGTTACATTGTGCAACAAAGTGACGCGAAAGTTTCAGTTACAGTTACAGTCTTCAGTTTTGAGTTGTGTGTTGAGCTTAAGTTTGAGGCAAACTCAACAATTGGCCTCGTTAGCCAGAGGCCAGGACTTGAACTGTCTGGCAGCTCGACCGCCTGTCTAGCTGTCTAGCTGTTGGCTGTCTGGCTGTCGTCATCAACGTCAACATAATCATAGTCATCAGCTGCTGTCAGGTGTCAAGTGCCAAGCATGTGTGTCAATTAAAATAACTCAGCTCAGTGAGTTGCGTGCGTGACTGTGTTTAATTTGAGCCACACGCACCACACGGCGTCTGTGCAACGTGCCCATCAATGACACTAACAAGCCCCATAAACATGCCATGCAACCAAAGAACGCTAACCAAACACCCATATCAGCAATGCCAGCCCAAAATTGCGGTAAGTTGTCAATTGCCGCAAATCGCATTGAAAATAGTTCAAATATTGTCAATTGCCTAAGAGTTCAATGCAAGTTTTTATGATTATCATTCATCAGTATTATTTTTGTTCCTCCTATTTTGCATTTTAATTAATTACGTTTGCACTTTGGTCAACGATTGCCCACCAATAATTTATTTGATTTCACAACACAGTTTTAGCCGTGCGAAATTTGTTTAATGATTTGTAAACTCGATTTTGTGGCTCTCTCTCTCGCTTTATTTTATTAGTTTTTTTTTTTTTTTTGCGGCCAACATGGGGTCAACCAATTTTATGTGGACTTGCCATCTAGTAATATTGATAATTGTAGTTTGTGGATTATTTTAAATGAAAAACCAAATTGTGTGAGTAGAATTTATAAAAAGTTGGCAATTGAGAACCTAAAAATAAAAATATCTTTGTTTGATATATAATCTGATGGAGTATTTAAATTTATAAAAAATTCATTCGAATAAAAGGAGAAACTAGTGTGTGTAATTTGATATATTTTATTTGGCTAATAGCTGCTCTAACAATATATTATTTAGGGGCAAAGCAATTAGAGAGGTTGGTAACTCATTCAATTGGAAATAGGCCAAAATATTTATTAGTATTTTTTTTTATATATAAATTTTTTATTTGTGTTAAGTTTTGCTGAATTATATATTACACTAAATTATTTTAATAGGGAAATAATATAAGAAATACTGATTTAATGTTAACAAACATATAAAGGTGTCTCGCTTAGTTTTATAAATTATGAAATATAAATTCATTAAACATCTTTTTATCATACCAGCTTTTACTACACTGAACTTTATAATACCTATAGAGACACTTTGGTGTAGAAAAAAGAAATATATATGCATTTAATTAGAATACATTAATTTCCTAGAACCTCGCTAATTTCCATCAATCAATTTTGTGCAAAGCCTTTGTATTATTTTAAAAAGTGCCTCAACTTTCTAGACGCCCCATTGAGGTATTGTTGAGGCGAAATGTTGGGCAATTCGCTTGGCTGCACTTGACACAAATCTCATTAGATTGCACATAAATCAGCCAAGAGGTAGGTAATAAAAAACGAGCTGGCTGAGCAGCAAGAAAGTATAACAACAATATAACAATAATAAATAAAGGCACATTACGTATACGCCAGGTGTAATAAATGCGCTAAAACTCTGCTCATCTATGTGCTACTCTAAATTGCCAGGCGCATGGGTTAGTTGCTCTTGTTACTTTGGCACAGCTGCTCCGGCTACGGCTACGGCTACGGCTATGGCTACGGCTACGGTTGCTTCAATTTAATTATAAAAATCAACGCCATTAAATATTTGCGCAAAGTGGCAGGCCTGTAACTGTAACACATTCCTTCAGTGCGGAATGTCCTTGTCATTGTCGCTGTCTGATGGCTTGTCCGCCTGTCATTACATAGAAAATTAGATGGCAGCCACCCTCGGCAGAAGGCATTCGCAGACAGCCAGGCAGACACAAGCTCCGGCTGAAATGTAAATAAAACAAAAGCTGAGAAGCGTTTGCAAAAACGAAAGCTGATGGTAAAGACACAGAGGCACACACACACACACACACACACACACACACACACACACACATACACCGACTTGGAATGTGTGTAAAATAATAAAAAGCGACATTTACGACATAACATGGCAGCATATTACAACAGTCGGCAGTCGGAGTCGGGACAGGCTGGCTCGAGTCGAGTTGCGTTGAGTTTTGTGGGGCGCACACTGCGTATACGCATTACAATGTTTCGCACTGATTCTGTCTGTGTTGCCATGCAAATGTACACAAAGTAATTATATGCCCATGTGTGTGTATGCGTGTGTGTGTCTGTATTAGTGCATGTATTTGTTGTTGTAGTACAGCTCAAATAATTGCCAAAGCAGCGGCGGCTGCCTGGCAACTCGCAGCAACAAAAATGACTTTTTCAAAACAGGCACAAACAAACAACAGCAACAACATTGTATCTTATTAACAAAACAACTTTGTGTGCTCTGTTACATAAACACGCCCACGCACACACACACACACACACACACACACACACACACACAGACAGTTATACACACATAAACGCAGGCTCATTGTTTTGTTGTAATTTTGAGAAACTTTTTAGCAGACAACAAACAACAACAACAACAACAACAACTGTGCCAGCAACAATTCATTGGCCAACAAAGTTTCATTTTCGGAGCATACGCCATGAATTTTCATTTAATTAGGCAGCGCATCATCAGCTGCTGTGAACCATAACAACAGTCCCTACGTCCAGGGCCCGGCCAACCACAGAGCAACTCATCCCTTTGATGGTTAAGCAAATTTGTGAAACGTTTCGCAGCAAAGAAACAAAGCAACAAAAAATAAAAGAAAATAGAATAAAAATTAAGACGAGCAAAAAAAAAAGGAAACCATTTCACTTTATTGTTTGCTCTATGATGATGCTCTCTCTTTTCCAGCATTCGTCAAGGGTGTCGGCGAAGGGATAGGGGCGGTACTGGGAGGTGCGTGTACGGCAAGCACTTTCAAATGATTTCATTTTGCGTGAAAAACCGCACACAGGATATGCTCGAGTTTGCTGGTCCTAAAAATGTGTAGCTGACCAATTTGTAGCCCCTTTTTGGGCCCTCTGCTTTCGCCTGCACCTTCTAAGCAGAAGACGGAGGGATTTCCAGCCAGACATGGAAACCAATTAATTTTAAATTGTCTGAGAGTTGAGCAAACCCCAAGAACCAACAAGAAAACGCACAAAAAAGAGTCTTTGTTGCACAGCTGTCTCTTTCTCTCACTTCTCTCTCTCTCTCTCCACATCTCTCTCTCTGCATACACAGTCGTTCAGCTCTGTTTGTTTGAGTCTGGTTAATGAAAGTCCAATTTGTCGAGTGCCGTAGACAAGGTGCTGATAGCAAAGGGTTTTGGTACCCATCTATTTTGGAGCCCCTTAATAGCAGCAGCTAGTCCCTAGGCCAACCGCAAAAGGTCATCCGAAACAAATACTTAAGAAACTGCCGCCCAGAGCGCTCAAGGAGCCAATTTCCCAGATAGCAAATTTTCACACATGATTTTTTTATGGCCCAATTTGCACACATTATAAGTTTGGCCACTTCTCGGCCCAGTAGCATGCCTCAAAGGTAAACTCAGTCAGGCACAGCGTAACAACAACAAAAGTATTCGTCTTTTAACAACTTTCTCAGTATTTACATCAGTCAGTTTTTTGTGTGGGCAGATCCTAAATGCCTGAGGCGCTGCCCAAACAGTCGTCCCTATATAGGAGAAGAGTCCCTCAAGCGTATCATGGGATCGTTGGACACTTGCAATTCTTTGATTAGTTTTAGTTTATATCTTGATGTCATTTTAACGAGAAGCTAAATGACAAAAGGAAGAGCAAAAAAAGAAAATACATGTAAATATATAACTGACGACATCTTAGAGGACGAAAGAGAGACAGAGACAGATACAGAGAGTGATAGATAACAATTAATTATCGAATGACTGTACTCGACACGAATATACCTTCATTTGGCTTCACATGCAGAGTATTTGAAGTGCGCGCATCTTGCTTTTACTCTACTTCCATAGCCGCTGCTCGAGTGGGTTGTTCTATAAATACACTTTCTATTATGCCGAAAACAATTTGGCAAACAATTCAGCTAGTGCGAGTGCCGTCCCTTTGCCACAAGCCGCCAGCCCTGTCGAGGGCCCATCATCATGAAGTGGCATATCCAAGAGCGACAGCCGAGTGCGGTAAGATGGGGCAATGAGGCAGTGAGGCGGGCTGGGATGGGACAGAAACAAAGGCAACAAAAATTACTGCAGTAAATGGCGCCTTGTGTTTGTGCTTTGGCTGGAAATCCTTTTATGCTATCAACGCTTACGTAGCCAGCAATTATTTGCTGCTTTCGGTGGCTCTGCTCAGTGCTTGCGTAAATTAAAGCACAGCTAAAGCCCTGCGGCAAGGGGGGCGGCAGCTAAGCGCAGTACCCGCTGGCAACACCCTTGGCTACGGTTCACAAAGAGCTCGTAACATACGTTAAAACAAACGTTTTGCGTATTCCCACGATTTCCGACTTACTGTTTGTGTGTGTGTGTGTGTGTGGGTGTGGGTGTTGTGCGAATAACATCCACTTCCTGCTTTGTCTAATGTCTTTATATACGTCTGCCATATATTTTGCGGCACTCAAGCCGAAAAGGACTCGACGGGGTCGGGGTCCGTAGTCCGCCCCAGCCTAACCGCAGGGCCGTAAAATTAAACTAGTGCATAATTAAACACTCGCAATTAGGCGTAATTTACTTGGTGTGTGGGTGTGTCTGTGTGTGTGTGTGTGAGTTCGCCGCGACGCCTTTCGTTGTTGTCTTGCCTCATATTTTCGCAACATTAGTTTTTAATTAAAAAATTTCCATCACATGCGCAAGTCTGTACAAAGTTCCCTTCTGCTCCCTCACCAGCCATCGTTTGCCACATGCCCCACAGCAGCTATTTGGTGTGATTGCTTTAATGGGCTTGTGCGTTCAATTTACTACGCAATGGGGCAAACAAGACTCGCCCACTTTACAACCTGATCACAATCTGGCCTAAGCTCCGGCCAACTTTGTGCGCCCAAAGCCCTAGTCGGGCAGCGGGAGTGGCAGAGGATGGCTTAGGGAGCGTCTTAAGATAAGATACTTAAGCATAAACAAAAAGCTAAGCAACAACTGAAATGCATTGTAAACATTGCCAAGTTGTAATAATTAATCCGTAAGATTTACAAAACACAACTTGCGCATAAATTGCAAGTCCCGGACGGAGGCGAAAGCAGACGCGGTTTCATTACTCAAAACTTGTGCGCGACTCGCGGGGGGCGTGGCGAGGGCCGAGGGATTGAGGATTGAGGAATAGAAGTTTGCTTTCTCTTTGCCCAACGGGCCATTGTTGCTGCAGGCCAGTCATTTTCTATCTTTTTCCTTCGCCTCCGCTGCTACTGCTCCTGCTGCTCCTGCTGATGCTGCTGCCAAGTTGCATGCCACAAGAGCAAACAGCGAGTGGCGTCTGTGCCGCGATAAGACGTCAAATCCTTGCAGCTCGCTGCGAAACCACATCTAATTGTACTTAGTATGCGGCACTGACTCACTGACTGACTGACTGATTGACTCTCTGTCTGACTGACTGACTGACTGACCGACAATGATTCCATTTACATTTTGCACTGGCTGCAAATTGAAAGAGTTGCTGTTGTTATAGCTGTGCAGGCGTTTTGGCACATTCCAAGTCAAATATTTATGTGGCTGGCAAGGATTTGCGCAATCCCTTGCCAAGGCACCGCAGTCAATGTGCTGTCTCAGCAGCGGCTCGGCTCGCCCCGGCCCAAACGCAAAGCAATTGCAAGTAAATTAATTAATTAAAATATTCAAGATGAGCATAGAGCAATGCCCAGGCCCTGTGGACGTCCAAGATCTCGAGGTGGCCGATGCGGATTTAAGCCGCTTTAAGGCAGCGATTGGAGCAGCTGGCAGAGACAAGACGCAGCAGCGAAAGGCCACGAATTGTTTTGCATTTGAATTTGTGTTCGAGCCTAATTGAAGGCTGACAACTTAATTATGGGACTAATTATGCGACGGCTAATTGAAAGTAATGAACGCGGGCTTGCGAGGCAGAGATAGGGACTTGTTAATGAAAACGCCGACTTATAGAGAATGGCATAAATTAACTGAGGTAGACGTTAACTTGCCTAGAGATGGCTCTCAAGTCGAGCGAAAACAATGATTATATTAGCTGATGATATTTATTGCAAATATTTGCTATTCGAGTTGTCTATATACCATAAGGTCACAAGTAATGTCAAAGAAGGGCAACTATATATATATATATATGTGTGACACTTGAATCGAAAGTTGAATGGCTTTGCCAGCTTTATGTGAGCTTAAATTATCAGGTCGAAACTCAACTAATTATAACTTCGTATAACTGTCAAACCCAGATCAAGTTACGAGCTGGCAATTAAGTATTTCAGCTCAGCATTAAACAGCAAGCACCGAACAAGAGAGAGAGAGAGGGAGAGAGATAGAGAGAGGCGAGCTTGTGCCATAAATTGTCACGCCCACAACAAATGGGCGTGCAAGTAATTTAACAGTTTTGATTAATGGCAACTACTTTGCAAATATATTAGGTTTTAGTTACCTGCAAGCCAAGACAGAGATACAAAGGGGGAGCGAGAGAGGGAGAAAGCGAGAGAGCGACAGTGAAAGAGCATTCGAAAAGCCATTTCTAAATTACATAACCGAAAAGCATTAAAAGCTAATCCCGTTTGAGCCAGCAGCCGGCAGCCGAACACGTTCCATTCCAAGCGATTTCCATCTGGATTTGGGCCATGGGATTGGGCTTCGGCTTCGGCTTGGGCCGGGGCCTCCTGTTGGAGTTTTTGCCTGTGGCATCAACTGGAAATCCATGGCACAAATCCACGTCACTCGCTGCCCGGCCAATATTTTTCCATTTTCGTACACAACGGCACCGCGTTGCATATTTATGTGATTTATTATGGGAAGAACTGCCCGGCCGCCCACCACACACAGCCCGCCCATGCCCCGTGACCCCTAAGCCCCATGCCAACTGCCCCCTGCCGAGCCAGAGCTCTGGCCTACAGCGACATTTTCCAAAGGTTAAAAACAAAGACAGCCACAAAAAAAAAAAAAAATGAAGAGAAATACCAAAAATTAGGTTTACGTCGCAGCTCCGCCTGCTGCCTGCTACCTGCTGAATATGGCCAGGTAATCTGGCCCAGGTTCAGCTGCCTTCGGGCTGTGGGCGAGTGGCGAGTGGGCGTGGGTGGGTGCTCTGGTTGATTATTAGCCCACGGTCGTGTTCTAATGCTTATAAATTCGGTTCACTTCAGTTCAGTTCAGGCTGTTTCCTTTTCCTTTTTTTGTTATCCCCATTTCTCTCTTTTGGGTGTGTTCAATATGCCCGACACGGACGAACGGCAAATCCTCCTTTAAGGCTGCTTTTACATTGACGATGTTCGTGTCTGACTGGGCAGCAGTTGTTTCTGTTTGGCTGTTCTTGTTGTTGTTGTTGTTGTTGCTGTTGTTGTAGCTATTGCCTTTTAAATGTTTATGCCAATATTTACATTTCAGAGGTTTGGCAGCGCCACAGAAATATATTTGATTTTAACACGAAAATAAATAAATGTGAAGCGCTGACTACGTACATCTGTGTGAGTAGGCGAACAGACGGCATGGGGCGTGGCTGTGTGGCTATCGTGATCAGCGCGCACACAGTGATAGATGGTTCTAATGGCGCCTTATTTACGGGCATGTGACCAAACGTATTTTGCCGTTTTGCAGCTGCTACGATTTCGCACATTAATTGAAAATTTTTTGTATGCATGTGAGTGTGTGTGTGTGTGAGTCTGTGTGTGAACGGCAAGTCATTGAACAGTTATTCACTGTGAATTTCCTAGCGAATAAAAGTCCTAAATTCTATTTTGCAATGATATTTATCAAAGTGAGAAAGATAAGAAGAAGAGACCAGAATTTCTTTCGATTTAACGAGATTTTTTATTTAGCGCATTACAAATTATCAAGACTAGACTCCATATGGAAATAGATTGGAAATTGAACTCATTGACAACTTTCGTCTTATTGTATCATTTAAGCGAGTTCATTCCGAATAAAAGAGTTGCGAAATTCTAAAATACATAATTTATGAATGTTTTGCTTAACTAACTATATATAACTACTATCTACGCCATAATTAAGTAATTTATTTATGAACTTAACGAAACTTATTAGTTATCCTATTCAGTTATCTATAGAGGTTTCATAGTTCCAGTTGTCTTCTCTTTTGGCTGCGCTCTACACTTACTAGGGGTATAGCCCCACCATGCATGCCAGTCTCGAGTGCTTACAGGGTATATAATAACGCTATAATAATCCTCAACTGCCGTGCATGAAACGTGCTCGGAGCGCGTTTCGCCATTTACTCTGACTGCGCCGCAGTTCCACATGGAAATTGTCAGCGATTTTATGTAAAATGCCAGCGGGCTCGCTTCGCTCAGCTCTGCTGTGCTGTGCCTTTCCGTTGATGTCTTCATATCTGACTGACTGACGGACTGACGGACTGACGGACTGACTGTGCGACTGACTGACTGACTGATGATAGAGCTGTGTGGCCCGCATGCATGGCATGGCATGGCTGCCGTGGCCATGTGAATGTCGTCCTGGCAACGCTTCGGAGCTGTCAACGCGCCGCAGCGCAAGATTCATAATTGTCGCACGCCCACACACACAACACAACAAAAATGCATTCGAATTGCTGTAATTGTTGCTGCTGTGTCAACTGGCTTGCAGCATTCGCAGACAGCCGTGGCATATCTATGGCCCAGCGCCGCAGCCAGTCCCATGCGCATTCAGATTCTCCCCCGATAATCCACAGCCGGCAACACACGGCCATAACTTTAATACATTGTAATTATGTCAACTCGGCACACTCGTCGTGGGGCAGGCAGCCAGGCAGCGTGCTCCACTTGTTTTTGTTGCAACAGCAGCTTGATCAGCGCTCGGGCCGGAGTGTACTATGCTACGTATACGCAATTTATGCGATTCGCAATCTCTGCCAGAGACTCGCCTCACTTAACGGCTTAATATATTGTTACGGCAGCTGGCGTCGCATAATAACATACAAACACACACGCGCACGCACACACACATGCTCAAGCACATATACAATGCACACACATGACTGCACACATGCCATCAAATGAAAGAAATGGCTACAAAGCGCAAGGCAAAACCAATTCAATTCACACACATACACACCCACACACACACACAGAGAGACAGAAGGGCATCTTTATTAAAGCGTGACACACATACACAGTGTGTATCTGTGTGCGAGCATTCTGTAATTTAATTAGAAACTTTGCACTATTAATTTTGAAACTTTGGCCAAACTAGGAGCACAGCTGCATGTGCCAGCCTGTCGACAGTTGCCATGTGACTTCGCATAGGTGGCCACCACAACAACCAACCCAACTCGACTCAGCTCCCAGTGTCAGTTCCAGCTGCATTTATGGGCGCCAAGGGCGTGGCCAACGGGCTGCTGCTAGCATAGTTTATGCACGCGCAACATATTGAAAAAGGCAACGCGTCGACTTTTTAGCCATTTGTCAAAGCTGCAGCAGGAGCAGCAGCAGGAGCAGCAGTTCGCGCCCCAACTTTTGTAATTAGATAAAGTGGACACACGACTGCATGTGTGTGAGAGAGAGACTGTGTGTGTGTGTGTGTGTGTGTGTGATTCGCATCTGTGGCTGTTTATATTGCACCAAGCACATTCTGCTTTAAAGCCAAACCACATGACAATCTGTATAAAAATCAGCAATTAAATAAGTTTCAATATCTAAAATTGATCTAATCAATTGACAGTTGATTCAATTGCTAGATTGTTGATAAAAAGGTTTATCTAGAGCGCCTTACGCTCTTGAATGTGCATCAGAGTGCATCAGCTACTGTTGATTCTAATAAATAGTTGATGTAACTTTTAAGAAACTTAATTGCATTCAATATACGTTTCCTACTTACTGCTACTGATTTTGTAATTTTTAAAATTAATAGCAAGCAAATTTTATAATTTTCAAAATTTAATAATAATCCTAGGCCTCATTATCATTGAATAATTTAACATATTTCTGCTAGATTTTAAATATTATTTCCTGACTCTTCAGAACGAGTGAGTTATCGTTGAGCAACTGCACATTAAATATTGTAAATTATGGCTGGCTTACATCCATATCTCTGCTTTTTATTACTTTTAACGAGTGTCTTGCAAATTTATCATGAGTTAGCGTTTAGCAACATCTCTCATAATTCATGACGCGCGCAACGCGGCGCTGGCCAAAAAGCGAATGTCAACTTAAAAAGCCAGCGAAATGCCTTAAAATATGCAATGCCAACAACAACAGCAAACGGCAAAGAAATAAAGAGAAATGCAAAAAAATATATGAAAAAAAAAAACAAAAAAATGGCAGCTCAGCAAAGCTAAATGACAAGCACTGTGAAAAGCTGCCACTGGGAGTGCATTTACTTCTTATCAACGGCAGCAGTGTTAGCGGCAGGTGCCAGGTGGCAAGACAGCTCAAGATGTGGAAACAGCATCCATCAGGAGGCGCCACCAGCTGCAGCACCACCACCACCAGCAACGGCAGCAGCGGCAGCGGCAGCGTCAGCACACCTGAGCGCACAATATTAATGGAGTCTCTCTCCAGGGCGCACAACACGTTCTATAATTCTTTTTTTTCCACTTTTTTTTCTGCACATTTTCGTTATTCCTTTCTTTCATTTTTTATTTTTTATTTTTGTCCTTAGCTTACTTTTAGTTTTGGAATATGTAAATATATATCATTTTTTAAAGCTCGACAAAATTGTTCGCTTGCGCCCTTGGCTGCTGCTGCTCCTCACTGATTTATGTCGCTGGCAAATTTGATTAAAACTGCAGCCACTCAGCTTGATGAAGTCGCTGCCGCTGCTGCCGCTGCTGCTGCTGCTGCTGCTGCTGCGCTCTCTAGCTAGATCTCATCGTCTGGTTCCATAATTCCTGCCAATTGCATTTGCTTGGCGGCGGCTTATCTGCTTCCCTCATTCCCCCATTCATCTGCAGCTCTTTGCATCTCTTTGCTTATCGACATCCGCATCGGCGTTTGTAATAAATCAGCTCGTCGCTTCACTCGCTTCCTGTCGTCCCCGCTGCTGCTGCTGCTGCTGTCTGTTGCATGTTAACCTTCCCACTCCCACACACACACACACACACACACTTACATACATATCGCTGTGGCATCATCTTGTCAATAGCTTGGCCTTAGCTTAGTCTCCTGCGCAATATTTTCGACACATCATTTTCAATGTGTGCGCGCTGTGCGGGAGGGCAGGACGCATACAAGTAGAATTTCCATTATTTTTCTTTTCCCTGCCATCATTGATGGACTGCCAGCCTGGCTTTGGCAACTGTTGCCCGCTTTTGTTGTTGGCCTTCGCAGTTGACGTGTAAAATATTATCAACTTAAGTAGCTAGGCTGAAGCCAGCAGCAGCAGCAGCAGCAGCAGCAGCGGCAGCTCAGCTGGAGGGAGTTTGGCTCAAACCTTTTGATAATGTGTCAAGTTTGCTTGTAGACTTTCGACAGACTTTCGGCTCGACAACTTAAACAACTGATTAGCCTGTAAAGTTTGCTGCCAGCCAGGCGAACGAGTCCTGTCGCCCTTCAGCTTGTTACAGTCAATTACGTGACGCGAACTTAACTAGTGACTGAGACTGCGACGCAGACTGCGACTTTGAAAGTACCTGTTCATAAATAACAGCGTTTCAAATTCGTTTCTGTCAAGTAGTGGAAGAGCAGGAGACGGCTAAGTATATAAGTATATCCAGAATAATATTAAAAATTCCACTCGGGCTTAAAGACGAGAAATTGTTGTAATACAATTACTTAAGCGCACGTCTTGGTACTAATAGGCAATCAGAATGTTATTAATCAATCAGTTGCAGCACAGTTTCCTCTATACGAACAACCAGAGAACAAGCTTTCAACTCTATTTCAGAGTTTACTTTGAGATTTGCATACGCGTAAGCAGACAGATTTTGAGCCTGCACATAAATTAGCATAATCTCATAATGCAGAGATCAAAATCTGGGCAAATTGAAAATCAGAGTACAACTAAATTAATGCAATTAATGTAAATGGCAAAACTCTTTGTTAATAAGGCTCAGCGTGTGCAGCGTAGATAAGAGAAAGCTCACACACACACACACACACGCATGTATACATCTTCGATAAAACTAATTAAGGTCAGCAAAACTAATTAGACAGTCTGTGCTGCATATGTTTATGATAACAATGAGAAATACAAGACAATTGCCAACTGGTAACAAGTTTGCCGTTCGAGAGCCCGGCCACAAGCTGTGGCCAGAACTGGCCGAAGTTTGGTTTGGTTTGGTTTTCCACTTGAAAATCAATCAGCCACACTGAGCTGAGCTGTGCTCGAAAAACTGTTGCAAATTTTATAAATGCTGAGCGAGTGCCAGCCTCCTCAGCACATGTTGTACTTTGTATGCCTGTCAACTGGGCCAACCCGGCCCGGCCTGCCACAGCTGCTACTCCTGCCAGCTGGCCGTCTGCTGCTGTCTATCTGCTCGTTTATTTAACACTGATTGCCAATGCACACACAGAGCTTTGGCAACGATGAGTTTCTAGCTCGCCTTAGTGCGGCTCACAGATATGGATGCAGATAGCAGATACTGATACAGTCAGTGCCACAGATACTTTTGTCTATTTGTGTGCTTCGAGGCTGTCGAGCAAACCCTGAACTGTAAACTGTGAACTGTGAACTCTCTCTCTCTCGCTCTGTAATCAGGGACCATGCTCAAGTGTCTCTTGACTATCTATCTGCACTACCGAAAATGTTCGGTTTGAGCCCTGCCGGCGATTGCCAGTGTTTTATCTTTGCGTTTCACTCGAGCCATGTTTACTTTGCTCTGATTTAACCATCTTTGGGCAAATCTCTGCTCTGACACTTGGCCAGAGGCCAATGCTGCGAATGGTCTGCATTAGCAGAACATCAAATGCAGCTTAAGTTTCACAAGTCCAAGACAGGCCAGAATTTAATTGACAACACGTCGTATGCGTAATGAATTCTCATGCAAATGCAGGGCAACAAACCGATTTGCTGTCAATTTTAATAAAGCCAGCTAAGCTGCTCAAACATTTTACTAGAACATAATACATGCATATCAGAGATTCATTTAAATGGATTTTAAGCTCTGTTTAGAGTATTAAGTGTATTAAAAAACATATTATTTTCATTGAAAATTGTTTTGCAATATGAATTAATAGTTTCGTCTTCCTTCTCAGCTTTCACTTGATGTCTGTCTTGATTATAATTAAGCTATAGATTAGTACTAGCTGTCTTTCACGGAGCATACATATATTGTCGCCTGCATTTTAATTAACTCTGAATAAATATCCATGTAAAATATATGTATAAATTTTAATTAAATCTCGAAATCATTTATAGAATGATATAAAATGCACGCTCAACTTTTATTGTATCCCAATTTTTTGGCACATTAATTACGGTTATTTATTAGCCAGGTGGAAAATAAATTGCAAAAGCATTGAAAAATGCATTGTATTGCGTGTGTATGTGTGGGTGTGTGTGGGTGTGTGTAAATATAAGCATGTTAAATGCTTATAAAGTGGTATAAATTACAGCTGATTCCAGGTGCCATTAGCAGGGGACAATGGCAGAAGCAAAATGCAGCAGAGTGTGCCATAATTTATGGCATACAACCGACAATTTCCTGCCCCAGAGCGAGTGTTCAACACAAGAGAAGAGAGAGAGAGAGACACACATATCATGAAACTAAAAAAAGGCGAGCAGTTATTGACGGTACACGAGTACACCCTAAGTTGAAACAGAGTTGGGGGTATTTAATATCTATACAAATATGAAAATAATAAATAAATAAAGGGTAAAGATTATCTATATAATGGATATTGTCATGTGAAATAGATACACAAAATATTCTTGAGGTTGCTTGATTCGGGTAATTTATTTGTTTTAAGCAACAATTTTATGTCAATAAAAAATAATTTGAAAGAAACTCATAGTGTAATTTCTGTTTATCAAAATTAAGTTATTATTTGACTTGAAAATGCGACAACGAAATAAAATCAGTAGATTATATTTGAAATAATATTTTAGAATTATAAATAAATATTGAAAAATTCATTATTGATTAGGCAAATATTCAATTATTATTATTTTTATGTTAAATAGGAAAATATAGTAATATTTATTATTTTTATTATTATTATGTATTTTAATAATTGATTTGGTTTTTAGAGAAAATTCTAATAAAATACAGAGACTACATTCTGTTGAGGAGAAATTTTAATTTGTTTATATTTACTTTTAAATAAAAAGCCCTTTTAAAATAGGAATCCGGATTTATTAGAAATGTCTCTCCCTCCCTTTCTCATTCTCACTTGCCACAGTAAATTATAAGAGATCAAAAGCATATACAAAACAAAAATAACACTCTATACGAGTTCATTTAAATTATTGTACCCCATATCGTTTTGGCAATTAAAAATGTTCCCAACTCACTCCAAACAGAAACCCTTAATACCCGATACATGAAGTATGCCCAAATATTTGCTTGTCGCTGGAAAAAAAGGCAACACATTCATTCATGTATATGAGTATGCAAAACTTAAAAAGGGTAAAGAAAATGAAGCCAGAGTGGAAAACGTGCCCGGCTCCATTTGCCGGGGAGCCCATGAACCCGGTTTCATTGCTGCGCTCAGCTGGCAGCAGGCGGTATTTGTTATTAAATTGAAACCCTTGGCAAATGCAAAAGGCAACAGCCAAAGGTAAAAGTAACTTTTCGATCAACTTGAGCCGGGTTCGGGTCGGGCCTGCCTCGGGTTCCAGCTCCGGCTGTTGGGCAGCTGCGAGCCAAGGATTCAAATTGCGACGGCGATGGGCAAATACATCATTTTGCCAAAGAGTGGCGATTTAATTCTGTGCCCCAGGTGGGGTGGGCTAGGGCGTGCGCGTGGGCGTGGGCGTGGGCGCGTCAGGCTATACAGTGTGAGGCCAGAACTTAGGCCTGGGGGCGGGATTATATAACTGGCCCTAATTTCAGGCTTCAGCAGATTTGTCGTCCTCTCATCGTGGCAACATTATTAATAGCTGACACCAAATGCTAATAAAGCAGCTGAAGAACTTGCCATGACTGGCAGATTAGCGAGCGAAACGCCCAGCCGCAGATACCCATCGAGTTGGCATTGCTGCAGAGGACGAGGCCAAAGTCGACTCTGCTCAGGATAAGTGCAAATTGCATTTCAGCTAGATAAGCAATCAGGCTGGCACTCGGCTGATGATGCCTCTGATCAATATACATCAATAGCTATTCCACAAATTGTTTGCCCTTTTTAGCCAACCACAGCAACCACAACAGCAACAGCAACAACTATTACACCAACTGCCAGCCAAGCACTTGCTGCCCCCCCGCCTTCGTTGTTCGCATTCATGAGGCCAATTATTATGCAAATGGCGAACGAGTCGTTCTTCGACTTCAATCCTAAAATGCAAACATCGAGGCGAGTTTTAAATAGCAGCAGGCAGCCAGGTCCAACAATGGAACATACTCAGCCAGCAGATATTCTGCAGAGCTAGTCGCTGGCCTCCAAGCAGGAGTCCTTAATGTGTTCTGCTGCGACCAGAGGGTATGGGACGAAACGGCAGGCAATGCAAATGTACCTTGGCACCCTAGCACAGAGCTCACTAAATCAATATATTGCTGCTGGTCGGAGACCTGTGGCTGCTACGACTGCTACTCCTGCTGCTGCTGCTGCTCCCCTCCCCCTCCCTCTGGTTTTCGTCTTGGTAGTAGCTGGAAGCTGCGGCCCCACAAATCAACATTTGACTTTTGCATAAATTGCAAGTAGCAACAAAATTGCTGGAAAAAGAAGAAAAGTCATTTTCTCGCTTTCGTTTGCAGCTGCAGCATGCCACGCCCATTGTTGATTATGCGCCCAGCGTGGCTGCCACAGCCACTGCTGCCACTGTTGCTGTTTGTGTCGGTTGTTGATGCGTTTTGTGTCTGGGGATGCACGCCCCTTCGGCATCCAATCTAGCATCCGGCTGGGCCAGGTTTGTTGCCAGCATTTGTGCGGTTACCTGCACACTTTGTTGTTTACTTATTTCCTCGGCAGGCAACGGCCAGGACCTTGCCTGGTGCCAACTGAGCTTGGCAGCATCTTCATTACGCTGTCGAACGCATTGGCCGCTGCTTCGATTTGCATCTCATTTACAGCTTTCAATTTGATTGCATTGAAAAGTTGTCTGCTTTAAGAACTTAAGCACTAGCTGCTAGATATCTTGAAAGCAAAAAAATGAAATAAAAGGTAACCGAATGCCAGGTGAAACACAAAACCCGTTGCAATCTGTGGCAGAAAGCCGTTGCAAAGCGAGCTCAATCGAGCTGATTCGAGCTGTGCGACAAACAAAAACAGGAAGTGGACCTTGTGTGCTTAACTTTGTTTCCGCTTGCGGACGACAACTGAAATTCGATGCGTCTCGACGCGTTGCCAGCGCAGAGTCTGCTTTTTTTTCTGTTCTAGCCCTCGCTCCCTGCCCGTGTGTGTGTAGCAGCAAATGCAAATTTGTTCAAAGTTTATTGAGTGCACGTGACGACAAACAAAAGTGCAAAGTTGCCTTTGTCCTTTGTCCTGGCATCCTTGGGCCCCATGGCCCGACAACTGCAACTACAGGCATTTTCTTGTATTTCACTTTTGTTTTCTCCTTTCCAGCCTGCCCATAGTGCCCAGCGCTTTTTTCTTTCTCTCCTGTCCTTTTCTTTTTTCTTTTCATATCCGTTACATGCATTGTTTCATATACATATTTCTACCTCTTCCTTTTCAGTATTTTGCGCTCAAAGGTTAAACCTCTTTTGACTTGCAAATTTGCAGTTTGCATGTTTTCATTTTTCAATTTTTTATTATTTTAACTCTTTTTTTTCATAATTCTTCGTGTAAATTTGCAAATGACATCAGCTGGGAGTGAGTTATTCGCACTGGTAATTATTATTTAGTTAATTATTGAGCTTGCGCTAGAGAAAATTATATTTGGCATTTAGAGTTCTAAGTGAAGTGAAGCAATTAACTATAGATTAGCTAGCTTAGTTAGTTAGGCTTTGTTTAATTTTCTCATATGCAACTTTGCAATTCAGAAGCTAGAAAATTACAGTCATATTATATAAATATAATTACAGCAATCATCTATAGATTTGTGAGCTGAGTGAAGTCTAGCGTTTCAATCAAAGCTTTACTTCAATTTGTATATTTTATAGATATATCCTAGCTGCAGCTAAGCACAAAACTTGTATTCAACAATTGAATAAATATTTACTAAATTTCAAGAGTGGATCGAATGGCTGAATCAACATTCGTTTTGCCCGAAATGAAACTCTTACAATGCAAATAACTACAAATAAAATACAACCAAATTTAATGGTAAAATATTTTGCTCCATTGCAGATATGCCACAGCAGCAGCAGCAGCAGCAGCAGCAGCAGCAGAGGCAGCAGCAGGAATCAGGCAGTGTCCAGGCCACAGCAGCAGACCGAAGCAAGCACTAAAAATCAATAAAATGGTAAGTACTTGCTAGCAAATTTTATGTAGTATATCTGTTAACCCAACCTGGGGCAAGGGGCAACGAGAAGTGCTTCCTCTCTCTCTCTCTCTCTTTCTCTCTATATATATATATAGATTGATATATATACTATTTTCTTTTTTTTTGTGTGTGTGCAAACATTTTAAGTGCAGAATTGTGGATACTTTTGGCAATGCTTATTGCAAATGCTTTTATAAATTTTATGACTCAATGCGTTCCATTGTCGTCGCCAGCAAGGGTTCAACATTTAACCTACAGACTTTTTACGAGCAGTCGAACAGAAATCAGAGCTGAGCTGCAGTCTTATGCAGCCAGCCATACATGGCCTCGCCAATCTAACCAACTATAATTTTAAAGCCAGCAAATCCAGCGGCCAGATGCATGGGACAGCGGGGCGTGGCCGTAAGCCAAATTGTGCACAACTTGAGCTTGAATTTTCAATTGAAAGCCGTGTAAACAGCTAAGGG
Source organism: Drosophila navojoa (assembly GCF_054131105.1). NCBI lineage: Eukaryota > Metazoa > Arthropoda > Insecta > Diptera > Drosophilidae > Drosophila > Drosophila navojoa. The sequence continues at coordinate 19,558,892 of NC_142891.1, read as the reverse complement.
AAGAGCATGGAAAAAAGACGAGCAAGCAGCAGGAAAAGAGAATTTCGAAAGCAAAATCAAGCGCGCATGTGGAAAATCGAAACGAACGAGCAAGCATGTCCGCCATATAAAATTCGCTTCAAACTATAAAAATGTTGAGCTGGAAATTTAAACTTGGCTCTTTTACAATAATTTAATTAGATATACTTGACTGTTAAAGTTCGTTGCTTTTGACTTCGATATAATTCAATTGAGCTAAACCAGCAGCGGATGCTGAAATTTCAATCTGCAGTAGCCGCGCGCTGGATCGACGACGCCCACTGCCACGGTTCGAAGAGGAAAAACGAAAATAATCCACAATAAAAATGTTTTCCTTTAATAAAAATTCAATTTCCTTGAAGCGACACATGTTACAGCGGCAACAGCAACAGCAACAGCAACAGCATCAGCTGGCTGTCGGAGCAAACGTTGCGCCGGATGCAGTTAGGTAAAAGGCATCAGGCTGGGCGCAGACAGGAATGCTGCAGCAGCTGCCCTCTGCCGCCCCTCGGCTTTGGGCTGGACTCGGCGAATGTCTTTCAATTTATAATGACGACGCTTGTGAAGAATGTCTGTGTGTGTGTGTGTGCCGCTGCTGTCTGTTGCATTCGCAATTCCGCATTAGGAACGACGACGCTGCTGACTCTTTTGCCTCCTGCTCAGGCTGCTTGCCGCAGACAAACTCCGGATATGCGTTGCGCGTGGCAGCTGGCGCAGCAAGCATCGACAATCGCCGCATCGATGATTGCCAAGCTTAAAGAGCAACTCCCACACAAACACACACACACACAGCGCAGGATGCATCACTTGAAATAAGGCAATGGCAAAGCGTTCAGCTCGGTGTGGATAACCTTGGCTACTTCTGACTGCCACATAGCCGGACCCAACTGCGTCTGCGACCCGCTGTGTGTATCCGCTGCTACCACACGACAGCCCACCCACCCATCAGCAGTGGTTGAGACAAGAGCAGCTGCTCCTTTCTGAATGCATTTGCCGGACGTTAATCAGCCTGATGGCAAAGCACAAAACTTTCAGAACTTATTATCCAACCTGAGCAGGATATATCCAGAGATTCCGGACAGATTATTAACCCAAATCCAGATATGTTACCGCAATTGCTGATGAGATTAGCGAGTAGCTCACTGATTAGCTCATCCAGACAGCCAAATAAATAAATAAATAATTGCATTAAGATAATCCAACAGTCTCGAGAGCAAATAATTTAGATTACACTAATCCAAACGCATAAAACAATATTGTGAACAATTATTGGGGCTTAAGTTGATATTGCCACGCACTCACTCCATCACTCACTCTATCCACTTTCTCGGCCCATATGGAGTGATTGTCTTAGCTCTTAAGATTGGCTTGGCGCTTATCTGGGCAGGCCATTGTTGGCGTAGATTAATCTAACAATGGGCAATGGGGCATCTGTTGGCCCGCACAGCTTATGCTTATCCATATGTCCGTTCAATACATCACGCAGCTGCTGCTGCCCCCCTCATGTCGATAGCCGTTCGAGGCAAACAAATAGCGAAATTCTTAGTGGTTTATCGTCCGGCAGTCGGGTGAGCCAATCAGCTTGGCCCTAATACGTTTGGGCTGCTCATAATCACGCTCCAGCAGGCGAGACATCAATATGACCAACGAGCACACACACTCTGGACATGAGCCAAAGCCGTCTCAGCTGCAGCTGTTCCTCAGCTCTCTGGCTCTGCAGCTCTTCAGCTCTAGCCATATCTCGGCTCAGACATGGCGCTTATTGTTCTTATCTCATTATTACATTTCTATTTACTTTGCCAGGCCGGCCCGTGGAGCGAGCTCAGCTCAGCTGCTCCACTGGCGCTGCATCGTCCGCCATGTCAGCGAGTGGCTTATTTATATGCGCTATTTGTCTTAGTGCTCGCCAACTAATAACGTTGTCCTCCCCCTCTCTCCCTCTCTCTCTCTCCCTCTCCCTCTCTTTCACTCTCTTTTTGTATCCTCTTTTTTAGCGTCTTTGCTTTGCCTGCACTTAACGCGACTCATTGTCCATTGGCTTAGCGGTCAATTACTCCACCCTCAGCTACCTAAATGCGCCACAGGAGAAGGGCAACAGGAGCGCTGTGGTGCGTCATGCCAGACACTTCCGTGCCCTATCAAACGCAACTTCCGACACACACACACACACACAAGCATACAGACACCCAGAGGGAGAGAGAGATTACAGTTTCATCTTGAACAGCATTTTCTTACTACTTCCGGCATCTTCATGATGCAGGTGATTGCCATCGTCCACTTCCTGCTGCACACACACGCACACCAATACACACAGTTACACCTCTTTGTGCTGCCCACTGAGAATTCAATTTGCAGAATCATTAACACATTTTGTCAATAAGCTGTTGTCAATGCCCCAGAGACGGCGACGCATCATTTAAGATTATTATTCATTTTTATGTAATTATCTGCTTACCCAAGTGTCCAGCGAGAGCCATAAAATTCGCCTCATCTTGTCGCTGGGAAGCTGTTGTGGTGCTCTTGTGGTTGTGGTGCCAAGCCCGAGCGGCTGCATGTCTGAAATGTGAAATTGTTTTTGGGGCTGCGAAATTGTTTGCTTCAAGGCTGCCGCTCTGCTGCCCATCTAGAAGATGGCTTGAGCCAACTGCTACGAGCTGATGGCTTTAATGTGTTCTCAACAGCACTCACACACACACACACACAGAAGCACACACACACGCGCACATCGTTATATTAAATTACACTCGTCAGCAAAGATATTGGAGACAGAGAGTGAAATATTGAAAAGGTTTTTTTTCTCGGTTAGACCACATTAAATCTGAAGTCTTAGACCATGTTCGTCTTGTATGAAACTGATTTATAAACTGATTTTTAAAAAATTGTATGTAATTCAAAGTAATATTACACACTATTTTTTTTATTATTATTTTAAATTCTTTGTAAAATGAAAGTAAAGGTATTGACATGAAGAAAAATATTTAAAAAGATTATAAAACATCTGTTTAAATACTTTTGTTAATTTTTTATGCAATTACAAATGATAAAACATATCTTTAAATATTTGTATTTGATTTCTGTCAATATTATAAACATATTTTTTTTAATAATGTTTTTTTTTGTGTTTTTTAATATTTAAATATATTAATATAAAATTTAATATAAAAAAAGTTATATATGAATATATCAAAAATATTAAGTAACTTTCGCGCTATATTCACAATATCAATAACATATTTTTGATGTTAATTATTAATGTATTGGGTTCCTCTCTTTTATCCATGTTTATATACACTCGTATGCCACCCAGTACATCATCATAAACATAGATTGTGTTGAGTAGTGACAGCTATAACTAGCCTGGTAAAAGCATCCTAATGCCCATATACAAACGGGCCATGAGTTATGGCCGCAACGTGTAGCCCGGGCTGTAGTTACACTTAAGAACAGTGGCCAGAGTGCGGCGTGTATATGTATGTGTGTGTGCGTGTGTGAGTGTGTGTGAGTAAACGAGTATATTTAATGCAGAGCACACAGCAGCATTGCCATCTGGAGCTTGGGAGCCTGGGAGGTATACAAAAAAAATAAGGGCGCACCATTTAAGTTTACTGCACAACAGGCCTGAGTGTGTGCGTGTGCCTGTATGTGTATGCCTGTCTAGATGCCTGTGTGTGTGTATTGTTTATATGTGTTAGTTCCATAATGTAACCGGATGTGCCAACACAATGCTCGCACATCCGCTTGCCAGACTACAAAACAACAACAGCTGTCACACACACAAACACACACTCACACAGAGAGACTCACATATATACACACACGTGCACTCACACGAACGTGTGTGCCGCTGCGCTTTTGTTTGCACATCTGGGCCTGGGCTGGGTTAGCAGTTGTCGCCTTTGTCTATGAAGGAGGCTGGCAGAGAGATGACAGCAACGGGCACATCATTAGAAGCAGCAGAGCATATAATAGGGGCATTCGCATAACAAGAGGCGTGAGGCGCGCCGCACGAGACGAGGCACTGACATAATTATTAACTGCATATAAGTAAATATAAAGGCGACCAAATGGCCAAAGATAACGATGCTCATTGTGCCTCGTTCACTCCATCGGCCTATCCCTCTCGCTCGGTTCACCCACTCTCTCTCTGTCTCTATCTCTTTCTCTGCTCGACGAGTGTGGGGCGTTGGTGGCGCTTGTCCATTAGACAGACATGTCACGTGTGGGGCTCATCATTTAAGTTTTAGTTGGAGTTCCTTTTGGACACTTGGGCTTAGCGACTGACAAAACTTAATTGATTAAAAGTAATATGAGGCGCACACGCTGCGCATTTTAATTAGAATTTCATTGGGGCACAATTCTTCAATGTTGTCTTTCAAGTGAAGCACACGAGGCAAATGACAAAGTGAGCTAAATATTTAAGTAAAATATTTAAAACATCTCTTAAATTTCTCAATGGACTCTGTGGAACTCTCCCTTATTCTCTACTAATTGGTAATATATTACCAATTTTTTTAAAATGCCTCTGTTGCCTTTTACAAACGGGGTATCTTTAGTTCGAGCATTGCCTTGACAAATACTTTTACTTATTTATATTTCTTTTTTTGTTCGCAGCTTTTTCTCTTTTAATGTTTCTTGCTGTGGCTGCTGTTAATTATAAACTTTTTAAGTGGCTTATTGGGACTTGCGGTTGCCCAGCCGCTCCCCTCCCCCTCCTCTGTGTCCCCCGGCAACTCATCAAGTGCCGCCCAAGTTTCAAGATGTTGCCGTTTTTGCTTTGTGCCTTTGCTGCCTCTGCTGCCGCGGGCAGTGCATTTTGCTGCTCTTTATTTAACCAGCTCCGCCTGCCTCCTGCCACGCCTACTGCTCGACTCAGTCTCATTTATTATTTAAGGCACTTGTTAAAGTAGTTTTTATTTTTGCCTTAAATATGCAAACGCCGCGCCGCTGCGTAACGCGCTTTGTGTGCATTGATAATGAAGTGCGCTCGAAAGTAGGCAACACTTTTTTCTTCATCTTCTGTCAGCTACTCGCTTGATAACCCTTTTTCATGCCGTTTAGGCAGACATTAAGCTTTGATTAATGTTTGGTCGGTGCACACTCACACACACACACACACACACACACACACACAGATAGTCTAAGCACAAAGTTATCGTCCTTTCGCCTTGACGCCATAAATCAGCATTAAAGGCATAAACACATTTTTTGCCACGCCCGCTCCATTTCCCCCATTTGGCCATTTAACGGGCATGCTCATAAATATAAAATTATACATAAATGCGCTACAAAAATCACATCAGACACAAAACGCGCCCAACTTGCAGCTGACTTTGACTGGTGCTCGTATATGGCAGCCATATAGCATAGTTGATGGATCACAATTCGATTTTTAGTAGACATTAAGCTGTGTGCAATCTGTTTAACGCTCACCAGCTCAGCTCTATACGCTCTCCCAGCGCTCTTTTTACATGATATTTTTACGGTAAAACAAATATGCGCATAAAACTTGATGACGACGCTGCAACAGCAACAGCAACAGCAGCGCCAACAGCAGCAAGCTAGAGTGTGAGAGAGAGAGAGAGACAGAGAGAGAGAAGCAGAGGGAATGTAGTATAAGGCATTTGCTGGCATGTGGGTGCGTCTGTTGATGGGGCACGTCTATAAATTTATGATGACACACAACAGTTCTAGAGAGAGAGAGAAAGAGGGGGAGAGAGCGCAGCACATGCAACATGCAACAAGCAAACTGGCAACTAAATAGAGTTCGCTTTTAATACCCTCACTTTTAATACGAGTTGAAAGTGCTTTAATGCTGCAGCGGTTGGAGCTATGACTTAATTCATTGCCTAAAGATTAAATTTAGCTTAATTTATATATCCTGCCAAGAGCAAGGTGCTGTGCTGTATATACATGAATACATGATGATATGTATGAGATATAATAAATTATATATTGTATATACATAATATTTATTTTATACTTTAGATTTATATTTTATATTTTATGTTAAGCAGAAGTAAAAGTCCAAATTCGTTTAAAATTATATATTTTAATGAAATAAAACATCGTTTGAATTTATGTTTTTATTTATTTACTTATCAATTTTTTTAATATATTGAATATATTTTTAAATGTAAAAATAATATTTTTGTTAATAAATATATACAGATAGGGACTCAAGCCATAGTAAAATAATATTTTAATATATTTGCAAATATTTTTAATTTTAGTAAATAATTTCAAGTGCAGCTTAAAGTCGCATATCGGCTCTAAATTTTGTCTTTTACGACTTTTTTTTTTTGTTGAGTGTAGAAGGGGCGCGCTTTGATGTGCTATCGAATGAATTGCTGGCAAATGTAACCAGGTTCCGTTACGTAACACGAAGTTGTTGTAGCTCTTGTTGTTGTTACTGGGCATCAATATTTACTTAAAATATTGCTGCGCCAATTGCGTCACAAACATTTTGGCACGCACCGCGACTACGACTCCATATCAATGTGTATTCGTCGCAGCTTGCCATAGGAATAAATATTTAATAGAGCTCTGAACTATGCAGCCGTACATGATGATAAAGTGCGTTGCCAGCTTCGCTGTCTTCATGCGGCAGATTAATCATACCGGCTACAGCCAGGGCCAGAGGGGAGCGGGGAGCGCGGGCGCAGGGACTGACTGACTGAGGTGGGTCGGCATATGGACACACTCAGCCCGGCTATTGGTGTACCTGGACCAGCTGCTATCATTTGACATTGTCAACTGCTGGGTGGATGCTTTTTTTGCACGCCTCTTGTTTGTTTTATTCTCACATTATCAGCATAAATTCAAATAAAAAAGGAAACAGTGAGCGAAAGCGAGAGCGAAACAAAAAATTGTTGTGCCCGCAGTGCTAAATAAATGATGTTATAACAGACAGACAAAGCACGAAACGGAGGCGCTGAAAAAGCTGACAGCATGCGGGACTCAGGGAGCATTCATATATTTCATATATACATATACAGGAGTTCTCTCTTTTCTTCTTCTTTTTTGCTGTTCCGCTGTTGTTGCTCAACTTTTGGCAATTTTTCTCAGCAAGTTGACTAAGCCAGAGCACGTTTTTGTGAGGCGGCAGCAGCTGTCAGTAGTCGATGGTAGCCGGAACGCACATGATGAAGCTCATCATGAAGAGTAGCAGCAAAGCATCAGGCCATAGACAGGCAGGCACTGGCAGGCAGACAAAGGCGGGCAGGCATCAATGATGAGATAAAAGCAAAGCCAAGAGCAACAGCAGTGCCAGCAGCAAATTCTTGGCAGGCTTCAACAAATGGAGCAACAAAATGGCTGCCTGGCTGCCTGGCTGCTCGCATGCTTGGCCACGAGAATCCTGAGGCGTGATTGATTAATATTATTCTCGGCTAATCTAACTTAAATGGGCCGCAAGCAACAACGCACAATGCACATGCCGCTCGCCAGGCAAATATAACTTATTCAGCAACTTTGACATACATATATATGTATGTGTGTGTGTGTGTGTGTGTGCGTGTGTGTGTGCGGCTCGTTGACGCTTCATACATAATAAACACGACAGCGGCGTGTTAAGTGCGCAACAATAATAACAACAATAACAACAACAATAACAACAACAAGGCTAAACAAAAGTTGATCAGTCGCAAAGTTTCGTGGCACGAGGAGGAGCAGTTGGATGATGTCTGGGTGCGGGAGAGCTGGGCGTGCCCAATTGTTAACCTTGTTAGGCAACCCACCGAAGCCTGATGAAACGCCGACACGCATCTACAGAAGAAATTTGTTATGCATACAGCGCAACGGCCGCAGCGAAATATAAGCTTGAATTCCTGTACATAGTTTCAATCTCCTCCATTTTCATTTTCTGCCCTGTCAAGTTGTCAGCGCAATTTAGCCCTTGGCATTTGATAGGTGTAGCACATGTATATTCATGCATATCTATGAAATGTTGTGGCCACATGTAATAGCTAATCAATTTTCTAAAAATATGATATATAAGAAAATAAAAGTGAAAGAATAAAGTCTGCTGGAAACTAAAGCTGGGCAATTGCATTGCACTCGCTTAAAGTCCTGCGCAGAGCTTTTAACAGCCCCGAGGCAATCGGCTTGGCACACTTTCTGACATCATCAATAAATGAAATTCATAATTAATTAATGTGCAAATGATGGCAATAGCAACATCAACGCCAGCAAAGGGCAACTGCCACAAGGCGCACAACTTTGCGAACGCAAATTGAACAACTGTCGGCAACATGTTGTTCGGCCATGGCCAACGGCTCTGTTAGCCCACGCTGCTGGCAGCTGGCCTTTCGCTCGTTTGCTGCGGTCACAATTTTTCACCTGGCCAACAATAATTTGTGCGAGCTTAATTAAAATAATAAATGATTTTCGCGAGAGTTCAGCCGCCCAGGCCGCACTCCAAACTGTTGACAATAATTAATGAAGTCGCCGCCAGGTGTCCGAGGTGCAAATTTAAGTGCTTCGGGTCAATGGCAAGCATCGTGTATTGTTTGTTGTGGTGCTGCCTAAGCTGAGAGGGGGGCTGAACGTCTACTTAATATTTAAGAGTAAAAGCTTTTGTTTTTTACGCTAGTTAACTAAATATAAATTTACAGATAAATGAATAAAAATAGTAAACATACATATAGTATATACATATATTAAAGCTCCTTTCTATATAAATAGAAGGGGTTGATTAATCCAGTCTATTATACAGATTCAATTTCCTTTCAAAAATTCTTTGAATTACTCTACTTTCATTATCGTCCAAGCAACTAAGTAGCAATCTCAATGCCTATTATATAATTAGAAATTAATTAATTTGTAATACATTTTCAAAAGCCCAGTGGAATTGCAAAGGAATTTACTATAATTGATAAATACTTACTGGCAATTGAGCCATCAATTTCGACTTCATTGCATGCCAAAGACTATTTGGTGCGAGTCAAGTCCAGAAATGCGCTTTGCGAATGCCCTTATGCAGCCGCTCAAAACAAATTTTTAATTAATTTCTGCCCAAGCATGCGAAACAGCCAATCATTTAATGCATCGGCGTTGAGTGCAGGAAGTGAACGGGGGAGGAGGCGGAATCTGTGCAAGTTATGATTTTCCACGTCCGCAAGAATTGCATTGCCCCGTTATGTTTTCATTAGTGCAGCAAATCAGAACGTGTTGGCGCTGTTGCGGTTGGCGTGGCTGAGCGTGGGCGTGGCAGATGATAGTCGCGTGCTGCAACGGTCGGACGCATGCTTCATTGGCTGCTGCATTATTTGAGCAGCCCAGGTTGCAACATAAAAAATGCACGAGCAGCCGTCGCCAGACGCTCCTGGCAAAGGGCAACAGCGTCAACCAGCGCATGCAAAGGAGTCTTGCCACGTATGTGTGCGTGTGTGTGTGTGAAGGTAACGGTTGGCATGAAGCAGTGACAAGCAAAGAACCTCTTAGTACGTGGCCCGGCATTGTGAAGGGGGCGTGCCGACACCGACATGCGAGAACAAGCCGCAGTATTTATGGTGCTGCGGCTGGCAGCCGACGCTGGTGGGGCTCTCACATGGGTCACTGGGCGGGTGAATGGGCGTTGAAATACCATGTCCGCCCATAAAACACAATCAAGCGTAAAAATGCAGGGCTGGCACTTAACCCAACGACAACCAGAACAGCAGCAGCAGCAACAACAACAACAACAACAACAGCAACAACAACAGCAGCAGCAGCAGCAGCTGTAATAAAAACAACAAGTGAAGTTTTCTTGCTCATCGCGTTGTTTAAATATTTTAAAATGTTTGCTTAGCTGTGGGCACTGTTCCAGATGTTGTTGTTGTCGTTGCTGTTGCTATTCGTGCTGCTGCTTATTTGCTTATGCAACTGTTGACGCTGCGCATTAAAATTGCATGATTTTAATTGCAGTTTGTACAGCGCGTCGTGTGCGCAACATAATTTGCAGCGGCTGCATTTAATGTTGCGCATACGCAACGTGCTTCAATTTGTATGCGTGTAGGTGTATGTGTGTGTGTGTGTGTGCCATGCCTCTATTAACTAACACACCCACACACACACACTATGACACTTTAGTTTGCTCATTATCTATCCCTGCCGCAATTTAAATATTTTTGTTCGCCATTTTAGTGCCACAAAGTTCACATTCCACTGCCGCTGTGCATTTGTTTATTATTATTGCACTTTGTTTGCTTTGTTTTCGGCTCTTTTTTTCACATATATAAGTACAATATTTATGTATTTTGCCTTATAAAATTTGACTTTGGCCTCACAGCGAGTAAGACAAATTCAAAAACTCTTCTATGCCAAGCATAACAATCGCCATACTCACTTCTGAGTATTATGCTTGTGAATATCATCATTTTCACGTTCATCCTTGCACTTATATAGCCATTAATCTTACAATCCTAGCTTCACCGCGAACACACATATCCTCTCGATTGACTTTCACTTGTCCTAATGAATTAGTCACTTAGGCAAGCAACTCTTCCACTTGAACATCTACATGATAAATCAAATATGATATGAATATTTCAATTTGGCATTAGTCAAGCACACACACACATATATAAATATATATATACACATATACATATACACATAATTATATGTACATCCGCATAAGTATGGCTTTTAGTCTTGCCTAGCTTTCAATTGATTTTCAAAACTAACTTTTCACTACTCCCCTCTCTCCCTCTCTCTCGCTCTGTATGTCTCTATCTCTCTCTCTTTTCCCAGCGAGCAAATAAGTTGTTTTCGGTGTTTTGGGACATTAGCGAAACAAATGCGTTGCGCTGTGTTCTGTGTATTTTGAAAGCAATTAAATGATATTTATTTTATTTGTGACATGCACGCGCTTAAATACACACACACACACACACAGTCAGACACACACACATACATACATATATATGAGCGCTAAAATCCCAGAACATTTAATTTAATGAAATAACAAACAAGTTCAGAAAACAACGTCAAAACAGCAAAAAGCAAAAGAGGAAAGAGGAAGACAGAGACAGTGGAAAGAAAAAAGAGTAAGGCGAAGACAGAGAAAGAGAGAGAGAGAGAGAGTGAGCTAAACACAAACAACAACGCTAATGGCAACTCTACCGTTAAGGCAAGCTTGTTGTGCGTATGTGTATATACATATACATATATGTGTGTGTGTGTGCAATGCTCGGGGCCAGGCATAAGGATGCGCATAATGTGCAAAGTTTGTGACGCAAACTAATTTCAAAGTAATTACGTAGCACAAAAGTGTTGATATTAGACTGCTGCGAATAAGCAGCGAGTGAGACAGACACACACACAGAGAGAGAAAGAGAGAGAGAAAGCAACATGGCTTAGTGCAGAGCCAGCGCAGTGAGCTGCAAAAACAACATGACAAAACGTCATCAACAGACCCTCGGAAAAAAAAGAGCTGAGAAAACCCAAAAAATACCCGAAAAACTGCTGTCAAGCAGCTGCAAGTTGCTGTTGCATGCCCCCGCTGCCCCACCTTGAGCAAGCCGGCACAGCCAACGTCAGCGCGGCATCACCAACTGAAGCAACAACAAAAATCAACCCAAAATGCAATAAAAAAGTCGTCGCGACCCACAAAAAAAAAAAAAAAGAACTAAAAAACTAAAAAATGAAAAGCAAAGAAACATTTTTGCTGTCACAGCGTTTGACTTTAATGTGACTTGTGGCGGCAGAGAATGGGCTCCTTGGGGACGGACCACAGCAGAGCTGGAGCTGTAGAAATTAAAGGCGCTCGAAAAGTTTGGCCGCTCCCTGCGGGCCATTGTCTAAGTAGCTGCCTGGGCGGGCCCACACAATTTCTATTTATTTGTGTAATATTTTACAATTTTATAAAGTAAACGAAAACGGGCGAAATATGAAGCAAGCGTTCAGAGAGACGGACGACTCCAGGCGCAAACAGGAAGGCAAACACAGACACACACACACACACACACACACACACACACACACACATACATACATACATACACAATAGAGAGGCTGTGTAGAGTCAGGCGGAAACGGAAGCTGGCAAAACACAAGGCGCACGCAGAGCCGAGCAAAAACAAAGGAAAAAGCAGCTGCAGCAACATAGCAGAAAAAACAACACAAAACAAAACAAAACACAACACAAAACAGAAACGCAGACAATCGCTTAGTTCTGCAATAACAGCTACAAGCATAACACACGCACACACACACACACATACACATGCATTAGCCAGATAGAGTGCATATGTCTGGTATATAACGGTGTCTATGACTTAAGGCTTTGGCTTTAATAAAGAACAAAGTTTTCAACGCTTTTGGCACCGGAGTAAGGGTGAGACAATTGAAGCGCTAAGCGAATGTGCGTGTGTGTGTCTGGTTTTTACTATAATATACCCTGTAATTGGGCATGATGGAAATAAGTTTAGGAAAATTTTTATATAGAATGATCCACAGGCAATTCTATTTAAATCCTAGTGAACTTCGTTTAATATTTTTTATAATCTAATTATATTTATTGCAAATATAGATTTAGCTACTTCATAAAGTGCAACATATATTTTAATTAAAAAAAAAAAAAACCGACATTAATGCACATGCAATATTAATTATTTTTTATATAAAAAATATTATGTAATAAAAAAATAAGATAATGAAAAAAAAAAAAAAAAATATATATATATATATATATATATATATATATATATATATATATATATATATATATATATATATATATAAGTATATAATAATAAAAAAAATTAAATAACATTATGTACACGATTTTAAATAATTTTTGGTAAAATTTTCTATTTTTCATAAAAAAATGTTGCGTTTGTATTTCATGAGAAAGTTATTGCGTAAATTGGCAAATACTCTGCCCGCATAAATTTCCTCAGTATTTACAGGGTATTTCGAACAGTGCTCGCTAATAAATATGCAATGCAACCGAGCATCGCATATATTTTATAAATTTCATTAAGTGCAGAGCCTTTCGAAAAAGGGCAGCAGAAATAAATTTACGGCTTATACCCGGCTCGTGCACTTTTTATAGCATACTTTTTGGGGCGCTGTGAAAAAATGCAATTAAACAAATAAATTTCCACATGAACCCATTCAACTGGCGCTGGCGGAGACAAACAAAAAAAAAAACAAAAAAAAAGGAAAGCAAAATAACAATAAAAAATGACGTAATTTACCTCAATTAACACGCCAGTTGAGTGTGTGTGTGTGTGTGTGTGTGTGTGTGTGTGTGTGGCTGTCTGTCTGTGTGTGTGTGTGTGTATTGGGCGTGTGAGTTTAATTGCAGCCAATGGTCAGAATCGCCATTTGGCATCAGACACGACCGTAAACGTTAACGTAACCGTAACCGAAAAGCGTACAGTGGTCGTCCGGCTCGCCTTTGGCCGTGAGCTGGATTCGGGGACTCGGGGTATTTTTGGCCGGCGTACATGATCCAGCTGAGTTTCATTGCTGCTCTTAACGACACTCCAAGTGTGCCGGGGCCCAGACGGCCCCGGTCTCAGCTTCCCGCTCGATGCTGGCCATTAAAATTCAACGGCTCAGGCGACTTAAATGCTTGCCAAGTAATGACCATTGGGGCAGCCAAAAACGTATCGACTCTGGTGCTAGAGCCACATCCTTGGCGCTGTCTGCCACGCCCGCCCATTGCCAGCACCTGTCTGTCTGGTCATTTAATGTGCATGTAAATGTGAGCACATTGCCCAACTATCAGACAACATACCTAGTCATTAAAGTTCACTTTATGTGCGCCATTTTACAGTGGAAACGCTTGCTGGCCCTGCCCCGCCCACTAAATAAACAGAAATGAATGGGACCAGCACCGCTTCCTCTATACCTAATTGTGTGTGTGTGAGAGAGAGAGAGAGAGAGAGCTGCATAAAAATGCTAATTTTATGATCAGCCAAAGACAAGAGGCGTGGGCGAAACATAATCAAATTCAGCTCGACTAGCAGATACCTCTTAGATGGACTTGCATAGATGCTGGCATATATTTGTATCAAAAGAAACTGACGATAACCCAGAGTCAAAATACACAACCCCCCTTTGAATTAGTTTATATACAGGGTATACATTTTTTTTATCAATTTCACTTTCTATGCTTTGCACACAGATGAGACTGTAACAGCTGCTGTTCATAGGCCATTAAATGATTGTTTATGGGCGTGTCCGGAATATTTGAAATGCCTGGGCGAGGCAATGGACACAAAATGTTGAACAGAAAAGAAAACCATGTTAAAACATGTATCGAGATAGTCTTATCTGTGTAACATATCTTATTAGAAACTGCTTTGCGTATTTCATTTGATTTTCCTTTAAAGTGTGCTCAAGCAACAAGCGGCAATAAAACTAAATTAGATTCACTTGTAAACCCTAAGCCGTAATCCACTTCGAATGGCTTTCACTCAACTAATCTTTAAATTCAGCTGCTTATCTGCCTAACAGAGGATGATGCTACCGAAAAAGAAGAAAACAAGAACAGCCTTGCTCTAAATCCAATCTAAAACCTAAGCGAGAAAGAACAACACCGAAAGAGAGACAGAGAGAGAGAGTGAGTGAGATAGAGGTAGTTACCAAATGTATTTGGAGCAAGTGGGAGAGAGTTAGGCCGTCAAAGGCGTTTAAGCCTAATTTGTGCACCCAGGCAGTAGGGCACGATGGCACGATGAGGCACGGCTGAGGCAATTACAGTTAAAGGCATTGCTCTAGCCCTCCAGGAAGTCTGCCTCTACCTCTTTCTGCTGTCGTCCTCTTTTTCAACCAGCCAATCTCCATCTCTAATCACATAGCTGGCTGCAATCGGCTTTTGTGCTGGTGCCGCATCCTGTTGATGGCCTCGTTAGCTGCGACTTACCGTCAGCCGTTCAGGGATAGCACAACGGGCGCAGTACAATCAACCCACACACACACACACACACACTTATATGGTGGCAATAAAAACAAATGTCCTGACGTGCTGCTGGCATCAAATAAAAAACTGGGCCAACAAACTGCCAACAGCCGAGGGCTCTCAAGTTTCAGCTGCCATTTAATGGTTTTGCAACTTCTTTCGATACCCGAAAACTTTTGCTAAGCACTGTCCCGAAAGTGAAAATAAAATAAATAACCAAAGATAAACAAAACAAATAAAATAAACATTTACGCTGTTGGCCCTAAAACGTTTCAAATTTAATTAGAGCCTGGCCAAAACGGAGCTGCTGCCCAGGTAAACTGACAGCAGCTCTCCACAGTGCAGACAGTCAACATTGTTGTTGCATGCAACTAGTTGCACAGCTTGCAGCTTAATGTGTTCTCTTGCAGTTTAATGGCCATTTCAAGGACATAAATCACGGATGGCCATAAAATACGGGCCGTAGACATTGCATTTTACGTGCCTTTGCAGTCCAGCAAATGTTGCAAAAATGCAGCACTTCATGCCGCAATGCTCGCAATTACTCATCTATATAACAATTCCCGGGGGCAACATTAGCAGCCAGAGAGAGAGGGCTACAAGCATTTCGAATTGTTAATACTCTGCTATATATGCCATGGGCGGTAGTAATTGATACTTCAGTGATATTCTGAGAGATATTCTGGGTATATCGATATACCAATTGCTAAGAGTTTGTTGGAGGGCTTTCAAAGAAATTATATTTTCTATATTTTATTTATCAACAAGTTACAATTCATATAAAATTAACTCTAACTAAAGACTAAGCATTGGCAGCAGGCGCCTACGGCTCGATGGCGTAGTTTATTGTATTATATATATTTTCTATATATAAATAAAGAAATAGATATTATCAAATGATAACAGTAAATATATATCTGAATATACAAATAAAGGGCTGTCCATATTCGACTTACCCAAATGAAAACTCTACTAAACTGCCTTCATTCCATTAACCAATATAATTGTTTTTTTATTAAAGAAAAATACAATTTTGTTGATATTAACGATAATAATCATTGAATTTGGTTCAAGGAGATATCTTAAGATCCATGTTTGAATATGATATCTGTCAAATTGGCTTTAGCAAAGAAAATAAATATTATTTCTATTTATATTCGAATTTTTTTAAACATTGTTGAGAATCAAAGTGATCTTAAGCCTTAGATTTTTCTACCAAACATTTTTTCTGCAAAGGAATACATTTGGTGGCCTATACTAAAAATTTGGTAACTCTGGCTGTGACCAAATCAGGCAAGACCATAAGCAAGACACTATATACACTAAAATACCTCAATATATATAGAAATCATTGAACATGAAGCGAGAACTTTTAGGCTTTTCTATCCTGATAACTCGCAGTACATATTGATCAATACAAGAACCTTTTGGATGGCATTTAAAAGCAATTTACTATAATGTCGCTCAGCCTTGGCTTATGGGAATCAAATTGCAATTACACATATTTGCAGTAATTACAAAATCAATGACAACATTATTAAGTAATTATTGCAAGACCAGCGCAACAGCAATTAGCATTCTCGGGCTATAAAAGGCAATGGCGATGGCTCGGCCGGCAAAGAGTCAGCATGAAGCCCTCGCTGCGCATGCATGGATTGGTGCAGCACATGAACGCCGTGGCCCAGCAGCTGGGATTGGATATGCTGACGGCGAAGAAGGAGTACATCTTTCGCACCTGGGTCACAATATCGGCGCCGTTCACCTATACCGTCTTTGGCGTCTACTGGGGCTTCATGGAGGCGCGCCGGAGCTGGATGGATGGCATCAAGTCCTTCATTATGCTCGGCGGCCTCGTGAGCGGTTCGGCCAAGCTGCTCACCACACTGCTCAGGCATGCGCCCATCAGGGATCTGTTCTATTTCATTATCCAGATATGCGAGGAGTACGAGCAGCGCGGCGTCGACTTCATCCACGCCCTCAACTTCGGCATCGATCGGGTGTACAAAATCAAGCGCATCATTTACGTCGGCTATTCGATCACGTTTCTCATAATGCTGCTGACGCCCCTGGTGCTGCTCCTCTGCAAGGGCATACGCATCACCGTCATGCCGTATCAGATACCGGGCCTGTCCATCGACTCGAATATCGGCTACTGGCTCACGTATCTGCAGCACACGGTACCGGAGGTGGTGGGTGGCATTGGCTTCTATTTGGGCGACATGCTGGTGCTGCTCGCCCTCATCCAGATCCGGACCTATGCCGACATTTTCCAGCTGAAGGCGACTGCATTGAACGACGCACTCGAGCGCAAGGAGCAGTCCAGATATGTCTGCAGCGTCGGCCAGTATGAAGACTTCAACATACAAGCGCTGCTCATGGACTTGATCGACTGGCATCAGCTATTCGTTGAGTGAGTCAGATGGTTCAGCTACTTACGAAACTTCTGCTTATATACGATGAGTTTCAGCTACTGCGAGCTGGTCGAGAAGATCTATGATAATCTGATCGCCGCTCAGGTGTTGTCCGCCTCGGTCTCGATTGTGATTTGCCTGTGCGTGAACCTGAATGAGTTTGACCTGATCTCGGCCATCTTCTTCCTGGTTAGCGCCTATTCGATGTCTGTCTACTGCATTGTGGGCACCCAAATCGAATTCGCTGTCAGTTTTCCACAGAGTCTTTGCCCGTGCCCGAGCTAATTGACATTTGACATTTTGCAGTACGACCAGGTGTACCAGACCGTTACCTGTCTGAGCTGGCACGAGCTAAACTGCGATCAGCGCAAATTATATAGGATGATGCTGCAGCGGGCGCAGAACATGAAAATCATCGTACTGCTCGGCCTAGTGCCGCTCAGCCTGAGAACGGCACTGCAGGCAAGCGAGTTGGATTTATTTTGGTAATCGATTAGCTAAACTTAATATTTGACTTCATTGCAGTTGACTAAGCTCATCTATAGCATATCCATGATGATGATGAGGCATCGCAAGTAAGAAGAGATGAACAACAGAAATTCATTCTCATTGACATTCTATTCAAATAAGAGAGTTTCTTTGAGTAGAAAATGTATTTATGCTAATGCTGATTTGCATTAAGATTTAGCGAAAATAAATAAAAGTAGTTGCTTTTCTAGAGTTGGTTATACATCTGTGACTGAGTCCATAATTGATTTGCTTGACATATCAATATCATATTCTTGAATAACAAAGTCAAGGCTTGTTTATATAAAAACAATGTGATTCCTGTTATGCTGTGCTAACTTACATCATTTATGCTTGTCTGGCCAAGGTGATCAACTCTCGTAAGCCAAAATAGTTCTCATTAGCTGACTAAGGTCCTCATTCAGTTCAAGTTTGATATATATTATGCCATTTCTGGACTATTACAGTTCAAGTTTCCTTGAGTAGCAGGTCATTTCAGATGGCAAGCAACGTGATTGCTTCACATACCACTGGCAGCCTCAACTTGCATACTCAGCCCGACGCAAGTTGGCTTATTCTCCTGCTGGCTGCCCGGCATAACTTTATAATAGCATGCTTAAGCACTTAGATCGGATTTAATCGGCGTATGCATGGCCGACCGATTAAGAGAGTGAATGAGAGCAAAGGCTTGACAACTCGAGTCTTAGTCAACTCGAATTTGGTATTTTATGCCATTGCAGTGCTGCCAAGCACTCGGAAGCGTTTAAGTGCACTTGAGTGGATTTTAATGGACTACTACGACATCGGGCTGTGTCTTGTCGCTCTAATCGGGGCTCTTATCTGTGTGTGTGTGTGAATTAGTGTTGAGTGGATATTTAGCCACACGAATTTGTATTGCCGTTAACTGCATGCTGCAGCATTCCTCTTGATGAGCTTTGACTGTGCAATCAGGTTGCGTCTGCCCTCGCAGCCAAATGTCATTTGCAATTAGAAATATTGCAAATGACCTCGAGTGAGAAAAGAAACTCTAATTGCACAAAGAAATTGTAGTGGATGCTCTAATAAGATTTCGCTTTGATTAGGAATACAATATGTGCTCTATATAAGCTCTGGAATTTACTGTACTATACTACGTTGTCGATACTCTGCAGCCAGCCAGCGCTTGATGGCGGCATTATCATTACAAGCGCCATTTGCTAGACCCGAACATGGATACAAGTCTGAACTGGTCCAGTAATTACGCATTTAGTACACACGCCATTTGCTGCATCATGTTTGGAGCGCTGATGCGTGGAGCTGGCTGGCCCCGGCAGCCACTAATAACGAGCTAAAGAGAAAATTCGAGCTCGTTTCTGGTTCCATTATGCGTTGCTTATTGGGCTCTTATGCAAATAAACAACGACAACAATGAGAGCAACAACAACAGCCAGCAGCAGAGCAATATATATGCGAGCACAAACAAGAGTCAAGTTCCAATAACAGCAAAGCTCACAAACCGAGACCCCGAGACTGGGAGGCGACAGAGACAGACTGAGAGAGAGAGAGAGAGAGAGAGAGAGAGAGAGGGAGAGTGGACTGAGAGGCTGTAGCCCGTAAATAGGCCAGAATTTCTTGTTACAAAATGCCCCATTCAATGGCATCGAACAACGAGCAACGACCCACTCAATAGAACGCCTCGCACTTCTATGGCCTACTTCATTAATATTTATACAAAACGACTTTTTCCACTCTCCATTTCCATTTGAATTCCTTACATGGGGCTGCAGCAACAGCAACAACAGCAAAAAAAGTGGAGCTCCACCCGCGCCCGTTCGCTCTGAAAACAAACTATAAATAGGAAGGAAAAACAACAAGCTGAGCTGATATCTGAACAGTTTGCTCTGGTTACGCATAGCTGATTTTGCATTTTCAAAATGAGAATAATCACAACATAGGCTAAATAAAGGCTGACTGCGTGGCCTGGCAATATCCTATACTTGGAACAGCATGCCAAATGCAAACAGTTTACAAATATAAAATAAATATTTTATGTTTACATTATCAAAAATTCTCAAATTCATGGAAATTGTCGCAGCATACCCCACGCCTCACTCAACTGCAGGGTATACAAAGTACATGGCAATATAGATGTAATGGAGATTTACATTTCATGCAAAATATTGTATTTAAATGGGTCTCAAAGTTAACTCATTGACATCTATTTGCTTGGCTTTGATTTAATGAGTTTGCAATTCAACAGCCTGAAATTGGTTTTAATTATTGTTTATGTTTATATCTATTTGCAGACGGCAATGCAATAATACAACAGCAAAAAGTGGAAAATCCAGCTGTCAAACAGGCAAATACCAATAACAATATTTTACAGCATTTCGAGGTAAGTCGAGGAATTAACTTAAACACTTCAAATCCCCTGGATTAAAAGCAGAATTTATTTGAAACTTGACTGCCTTCTCATTGCATTGAACATTTTGTAGTTAATTCTGTTTTATTTGTAAAAAACATTTGTTACTTCTGCCTGTTTGAGTTGAACAAATAAACAAACAGGCAGCAGCTGAGCTGAGCAAATAATTGTGAAATGTTTTCGAATATAAAAATCATCAAGGTTCAATGGTCAGCCATGTAATACAGTTATATGAATTGTCCTGAATGGCCAACTCCGTAATACAAGAGAATTCAAGTGCCTGCATTACGTATACGCAGTGTGAATTCATGAATAGTTCGACTTTCGAAATAGAGTATGAAACAGTCGCGCCAACGGAATACAAATTGTCGCTGTGTGTCTCTGGCATCATGAGCTAAACGAACCCTAGTCAAGCTCTAGCTTACCTCTGTGCTGCAACAAACTATCTTCCTGGTGCTCAATCAGGACGCAGCCAGGACAACAGCGTATTCACTTCGTCCAAATGAAGTAAAAGCTCTTTTTATGAGTTCAACGTGGCATGTAACTGGCAATTGTTGTTCTTATTGCTGCTGTTGTTGTTGCTGTTGTTGTGGTAGTTGTTGTCCATGTTTTACCTCGCTCAGCTCCTAGTCAACAGCCACTCTTTGTTGTAATAGTGATAGTAGCTGCTGCTGCTGCGGCAGTTGTTGCTGTTGTTATTGCATTTGTCGTACATCTTTGTTTACTTTGCGCTCATGTTGCGTCCCAGCCATGCCCTACCCAGCCCTGCCCTGCCCAGCAAGTTGTCCACGGCAAGGAATTTAATTTGCCAGCCGCCGTAAAACGGCTGGCGGTATGGCAGACCCTGAAATTCTTGGACCAGGAGCTGGCGGACGAGCGTCTCTGCAATTTTGTTTGCACCGAAAAATTTGTTTGCACTTCAGCTTTAAAAGCGCCAAGCGCTACATTTTCACAATTAATTTGTCATTTCGTAGTGCAAATATTTTGCCAACTCTCCAACTTTGTGTACGCTCTCGGATACCTGAAGATACAAAATTCCAGGAACTACTGCAATATATGAGCAGCAGCAGGTACTACTACCATATATGCCAGCGTTTATTTAACGTTAGTTCTAGCCGTACTGCAAGGTACGTGTGAAACCTCATATATCTTTCGAACCTAAAAGCATTGTAAAATATTAACAAAAGCTGAAAGCTTGCATCTGCTTCAAATGCTTCACTCTAATCCCTGACTTTTACCATATTTGCTAAGGATTTGCACACACATGCGCACAGTTCCCTGTGCGTATGTGTGTGTGTATGTGTGTGTGTGCCAGGAGTTGACCGTAAAAAGACTGCCCGCAAATGCATTTATTCATGAGACATTTTTGCTACATTTTCATCTGGCAAAATGCAAGGAATTTTTTTATATAAGGAATCGGAAAAAACATAGAGAGCATCCACATCTCAAAGAAACTGGTCTTAATTGTATTGCAGTTAAGGCAAGCGGAAAACGAAAATCTCAGGGCAAACACTCAGATAAAAATCTTAGAAAAAATAAATTAAATTTGTACAATTTATTGCATGAACCAGGTTTTCCCTTAGATTTTTAATGCGAGCATACAGAACTTTGTGTTCAGATAAAATTTTTAATTGCATTTAATATAATATGAATCACAAATATGATGTAAATATATGTTTAAAAAAAGGATTGAATTTATTGCATGAGAAATATTTTCATATGAGTTTGTTTTAGTACTGAAAGTACTCAAGTTTCTGGTCGAATAAATTTAATTTGCGAAATTCATTTTAATTTAACATAACAAATGTTATACAAATATATTGTAAATATAAAAGTATGTTAATAAATGAATTTCCGTATATTTTTGTAGCTGTAACTCTTTGAAAACTACATAAATATAACGAATTTCCCGTCCAATATCATATTTGATACATTCAAAATATGCTCGAGGCTGCAACGCTAAATCAAGAAAGAAAAAAAAAAAAAAATACTTTTGTAATTTATATTTGATGTAATATATATTTTGTATGTCAAAAGTTTTTGCCTTTGTTGCAAGTGGCATTTACATTTTAAGCAAATAAAATAGAAAACGAAAGATTTATCAAATTTGCAGCTTTGATGAGATGCAAAAGGGAAACACACGGTCTCATGCATATTGCATAAAAATATATATGTATATGCATACATTTATATATGCTGCATGTTAAGCGAAACCAAGAGACAAGCGTAAGCCCCTGCCAGGTCGGAGCTTGAGGTCAGCTGCAGCTGCTCGACAGGCACAAACCGAGACAGGACAAAACACAAAAACAAACAGGCTAATAAGCCCTGGCTGAGCAGCAGTCAAACGACAAACGACAAACGGCAAACAAGAAACAACAAATGGCAAGCAAGCGGCAAGCGGCAAGCGGCAAACGGACTGAGAACTGTCTCAGATACCACGCCCACAAAAGATACAAAAGCCGAAGCACTTTTTGGCATATGCCGTAGATACATATTTGCATAGAAAGCTTTTGACTTTGGCATGAGCATAAAAAATAAATGCCAAATAAAATAAATTACATGCACGCACAGCAGCCAAGCACGCTCATGTGTGTGTGTGCGTGTGCGTGTGTGCGTGTGTGCTAGGCAAATATGCCAACAGGATAAACATGAGGCTTGCGAAACAGAAGTTGGCCCAAAGCCTCAGGCAAACACCAGACCAAACAAGAGCCACAGAGTTGGCTAAGCTAGTGACGTCTCCTTGGGCATTGATTGCCATGTTCTAACTACAATACGTATACGTAATATTTGTGAACGGCCTGTGCCTCGCTGCCCTCGCTGCCCAGAGCCTGCTAGCTCAGGCATCCAGCCTCTGTTCTGCCTCTGACACTGGCTACGTGATGGTGACACGACCAATTAGTGTTGCCTGCCCAGCTCTGCTGTGACTTGTTAAAGATACAACACACACACTCAGAGGCACACATACATACATACATATACATATGTATGTATGCTGTGCTGTGTCTTGACGTTTAACTTAAAGACTTAAGCCTTATGCAAATCTTTTCAGTTAGAGCCAACTACAAACAGCTAGCAGTAAATGTCTGTAATTTAAAGCATACACACACATGCACACACACACACGTAACTAAAAGTTTCAGGCGTAAAATTCAACACCTTTTCAAAGTCTCTTATGAAGTGCATACAAATTAGAGACAGAGGAGTTGGCATTGTTATGGCAAAGACCTGTTATTTGCCCAATTTTAACAGCCCTTTAATGAAGGCGTATAAGGAAAAGAAAGGAATAAGTTGTAGAAAGGCGTGCTGAGCTGCTGGAATACCCTAGGAAAAATCCTCAGCTATTTCAGGTTTCGCCAACAACTTAAAGTCAATTTTATATAGAGCTAAATATCTGATGCTGACACAATATGCCCTTTGTATGGCTTAATGCAGGATATCAAATGCGAAAAAAAAGGAAAGCAAGCCAAAGACTTGTCAAAAAAGGCAAACGAAAACAAGTGAAAATCATTCAGTTTAGTTAGCATCAGTCGAGAGCAGGCGGCAAAACTTCAAAGTGAATCAGCCAGGGGAGGGCCAAGAAAGGAAACACACACACACACAAAAGTGGCAAAAAGGAAGGCTAAAAGTAAACAGCCATTATGCACTCGACGAAAACGATGGAGTGTGGGCGTGGCTGAGAGTGTAAAATGTGTGTGTGAGGAGCTGCGGCATCCAGAGAGCTCTGGGTTGTTGGGCAGTATGAAAACATTTTACTGCCAAACACACTCAAACACACGCACAGCAGCAGAAAAATAAACAATTTCATAAGATATGCACAACAACAACAACAGCAAGCAAAATATCTGAATATATATGTGTGTATATACAAGTAAAATGTGGCAAGAGCTGGCCAGGGCAACCACAGGGCTGGAGCCGGGACGGCAAATAATGCAAAACAAACAGAAAACGTAACAAAGTAAAGCAGCGCCAAAGAAGAAGGGGGCGGGGCCGACGGCTGGCGGCAGGCAGCAAACCGGGGGCGACACCAGGCGACGAGACACTTTGCCGCCAACGCAAATAAACCTCAATAAGTGCGGCGGGTGGGGTGCCTGGGTGGTGCGAGGACGGACGGAAACTGGCAGCGACGGCGTTGGCCACTCAGCAGCGTTTGACACTTGACGCAAGGACAACGTAAGGACAATGGCGACAACGACGAAGACGAGTGCAAAAGACTCCACACCGAGGCTGTGAAAACACAGCACAACAAAAAATATATAAATAAAAGAAGAAGAAAAAAAATAAAGCGAAAAAAAACACACATCAATAAATATTTCAATTTTTGCACAAAAATTTCATTTTATATATAACTGAGCGATAAAATATGGAGGCGGGCATCACAGAACAAAAAAATTAAATCCACACGCAGCAGACAAACTCACGCACTCACACACTCACACACTTACACACTCACGTATGGGGCGTAACAAAGTGCTGATAAAGCGAGAAACGGGCACGCGAAAAACAGCTGCGGGTTGAAACAGTCGTAAATACTCGTAAAACGTATGTGTGGAACTCAGGCCCAGAGACAAAATGTCGCACATAAATTTCCGAATTTTTGGCTCTGTCAAATGGGGGCTGCCAGGGTGCGGGAGAGAGCTCGGCAGGAGTTGGAGGAGGGGAGTAAGCGGAGGGGGATAAAAGCGCAAAGCAGGAGCACCACAAGCTCACTTAGATGGCCTCTAATTTCGTAGCTGTCAACCGAAATGATCAGAGCTGTATTTAATTTGAAATTTTTCGATCAGCTACAATCCAAATGAGGGCTGTTTATTTTTCGGCTTAGCCAATGGGCCAGCAAAGCAGAAATTGTTAAGGTATTCGTGTTACATTTGAATGGAAATTTTAGTTAGTAACTATTTGACTTTAATTTTAGAAATAGAAAAGAATAACAATACTGAATAAAAATACTGAAATGGGATAGACTTTTGCCTATACAGATCATTTTAGATAACAAAATATCCTAATGCATCGAGGTACTCGTTACTCATGCTAGTGCATTACCCTACATCGCTTTTGAGGAAAAAGACCTGTACAGGTAGAAGATATAAAGCAGAATATCGGCAGTTTTTATATCTACAGCAAAAACAAATTTCTGACTACTCTCAAGTTTTTGCTCAGTCCTCTTTCATTTTAATTAAAATTCTCGTCCTAAAAACAAAAGAAACTGTACAGAAAAAGAAACAGCCAACACCATTTTGCAACATTTTGCAGTCTGACAAACAATTTTCTAATAGCATTTCCAGATATTCGGAATTTCATTTCTTATCGAGCTTGCAGAAAAACAAGTTTGGCATAGCAAATGCTCGTCTCGCAACGAAACAATTTTTATGAGCTGTGAGAGTTGTGTATATTTTTGTGTTGGAGGAGTGGGACTGGGAGTTGGAGTTGGAGTAGCCGTAGCAGTTGGGGAGTACGTATGCTGATGTACATATGCATTAATTGAAGTGCAAACAATGTATGCATAGAAAAATAACATGGCTTATAACAGATTCTCTCGTTCCCAGAGCTCAATATGCTAATTTGCCAATATGCTAAAGACTGACGAATTCAGTTGCCATTTGCGGGCCATGCAAATTAACACCAGCAGCCACAAATATTCCAAAAATTTATGCAAGAGAGAGAGAGAGAGAGGAGGGGGGGAGTGAAGTTGACATTGAAATGAAAAATGCCGAAGGCTACAAATTGTTTGACTGGACGACTGCAGACAGCAGACAGCAGACAGCAGCTGCCAAACTAGCTGTTGACTGCCAGTCTTTGAGATGGCCAATACATTCATGGCCAAAACAATATGGGTATATTGGCTGTCAAGTGTATTGGCTAGCTGCGATACTGTTCTCATTGCATTTATGAAAATGCCAAGTTTAATTATGCAACAACAACGACTGCAAGCCACAACCTATCAAAAAAGCACGCAACAACAACAACAACAACAGCTGCAGGGGCAACCGCAACATGGTAAACATGAAACCGAAACTGTAACTAAAACTGTGAAACAGACATGCATATGGGGGCGAGGGTTCGCATGTGTGTGTGCAAATAGGAAAGCAACAGAATTGAAAGCATTGCGAGCGCTGCAAAAATTTGCATGCATATTTACAAAGTTTTTGGGGAGCAAAGTCAGCTGTGGGTGGCCTTTTGGCGCAACCCCGAAACTAAACTGATGCAAAACTCCCACCCCCCTTACGTGACGCCCTTGCCACAGCCAACTGTGCCGCAAGTCCAAAACTAATGCATGCGCCTGTCGAGGCGCATTTGCCACATTTGATGTTCGTTTTTGCAACTATTTGCAAATGCAAATTGCAAACATGCAACAGGGACATGTTGCGTAAATGTCAATGTGTTGTAACAAAGCGTGTTTGTGTTTGTGTTTATGTGAGTGCTGTGTGTGTGTGTGTGTGTGTGTGTGGCTACTCAATGCGCGTTTTCTGTCGACGCTGCGACAACGATGTGCAGCCTGCAGCTAGCAAGACATATAAAACGACTCCTGCTCCCGCCTGATTGACAAGGGAGTTGTACGTATTGTAGTACAGCTTCTTGCAGACATGCCAATGCTGGAGGCATAGCAGCAGCCACTGCTCTCTGCACTGCCTGACAGACAGACAGACGGACGAACAGATAGACAGCGCTGATGATTGAGAAGCAGCCAGCGCTCAAGTGAACCAAGAAAAGGCAAATGTTAATGACAGCCAACGTCAGGAAAACAAGCCAAAGGCGCATCTACAGCTATTTTGCATTCTTTTCCTTATCAAAAGTGAAGCAGAGAATACGTCGGAGTCGCTTGAGCATATTGAGAATGAAACGACGAACGAATAGACTTTAAGCTGGCTGAAACAATTGACTTTAATTTCACACCGTGCAAATTGATACATTTCTGAACTGAAGCAAGTGAAGAAGAAAGAAAATAAAATACAATACAGTTAAGTTAATTAATTAGATGAAGCTAATGCCTAGAATGCTAAAGACATATTGAAATGAATTTTGTACTTAGAACTTTATTCACGCATTAAGATGTTAGTATTAAGAGATATACGATCATTTCCAGTATAAATACTATGGATTAAAGAGAAATCCATTATATCCGCGTCTATTCTTTCTGATTAATACACCAATAACAAAAAATTTGAATTTACCTAAAATTCAATGAGAAAATAGATTTGTCTCTTGACTCAATTTCAGCATAAGTTATGCTAGTTAAACAAAGGACAGACTCAAATATATATAAATTTCAGAAGGCGCAAATACAGTGAATTCACTGAACAGTTAGTAAACATCAGAGCTCTTAGGCTGCAGCGAGCTTAAAGTGAAGTTGACTTCAAAGTTTTCTCTATGACAAAATAAGTTTACAGCCAAAAGTATTAGTGAAACTCGCTCTTCACAGAGTTTGTTTAAGCTTTATCAAAAGGAATTACTAACTTTTCGATTTAAGAAGCTCGTTATAAGACTGACGAAGCACATTATGAATAACTTTTGCAATATGTATATATTAATAGCAACGCAGCAGTAAAGTTGGACTAAGCGCTACATTAAATGTAAATATGGAATACAAACTTGACTCATCATTGCTAGAGTCAATGAGAGAGTGAGACAGCGAAAGAGAGAGAGAGAGAGAGAGAGGGAAGCCAAAGCCAGCCCAGTTGAGACCCAATTAAAAACTGTTGGCTTCATTTTGCAAATCACTGCAAAATATTAAGAGAACTTACACACAAATATTACCTAACAACTTTTCTCAATTCCGCAGAAATGCAAAAAAAAATACGAAGTTCAACTGCTGAGAATGAAGAAAAAATGTTTCAGCATGACGCACATAAAGAAAATCCAGTGAAAGCCACTCTCGCACACATACGCAGAGATAAGGTGCACAAAATCTGAACTCAATTTGGCAATCACCAAGAGAGAGAAAGAGAGAGAGAGAGAGTAGCATGAGTAAGTGCAAATCAGAAAAGTGAAGTACGTTAAATTCTGCTGACTTAACAACATACAAATGATGTAAATGAATGAGTACATGAGTGAATGTATAAACACACACACACACACATACACAGAGAGAGAGAAGCCCACACTCACAGAGTAATCCTCACACATATGAATAAATGTATGAGCCCGCCAAATGAAAATAAAGTTTGGCAAGTGATGTTTGCATGTAGAACGCAATGCTGAAAGCAGCTAACTCACGTTTGTGTAATCAGTGTGAAACCAGCGTAAGCACAGCCAGAGCCGAGACCTCCTTGCGCCCGTTCGTCTTGGTGAGCTCATCATGCCAATCCATTCGCTGCCAGCCTCTGGCTTCCACAGATTCCAATATACATAATGACATGAGGCACTCGAATGTGAGTGGAGGAAGCAGGCGAGCAGGAAGCTTGGATCACGCCTTGCTGGCGCTCTCGGTGCCAGGACTGTGATGAAAATGCCATTTGACAACGCTGTAAGCAATACGTGTGTGGCACGCCCACACGCCAAATACCTTTATCGTATGTCAACGTGTCAAAGCCAGAGTCAATTTGACTTGCGGTTGTCGTTGACATTTTTTCCTGCTTTTTCCACTTTTTTATTTTTTTTTTTGGCAACTGCTGCTGTTGCTGCTTGGCGTTTGCTCCCCCTCAAGGTGTCTGACAACATTGTAACTTGAATTGGGCTACTCGCTGGCTAGCTTTAAGCCAACTGCAACTGCGACTGCAATGCAATACTGAGCCAATCAGCGTGGGGCACGAAAGCTACTTAACGAGCAATTAAACGTAATCCATCAAACAAAAGAGGAAGCAAACCGCATTCCAAATGCCAACTCAATTGCATTTATCAAATGCTGCCAATTAGAGCGAGAGAGCAGCAAGACGAGGCCAAATGGGCACAGTCAGAGGAGTCAGTTAAAATTTATGACAGCAACTAACCCCAAATCGCGAGCCATTTCATTTACGACACTGCGCTGCAAAAGTTTTCCGTTAAGGTGCCCCCAAGCGCCCTTCAGCCATTCAAGCAGACGCTCCACAGAGCCTAGCTATTCGCTGCCAAAGGTTGCCCCAATCAACTTTAGCCAGAGATCAGAAGTTCAATCACACTGAGCGAAAATTTAATTTACTTTAGTTGCAGAAAAATAAGAGAAGAGAATAGTGAATAAAAAGTGGGAATTGAGAGGATCATTGACATTCAGATAATTCCATAAATATATATAAAAATTTTTAAATTTAATAAAAAATGCAAAAAAAATAAAACAAAACAAATTAAAATTGAATCGCACTATGTATATAAATATTTAATAAATATTCAGAATGTATATAGTACGTATAATGTATAAATTGTTAAAAAAAAAAAAACATTAAAAAAAAAACAAAAGAAAAAGGAATCAACGTTATATATATTTTTTAAAATTATATATAATATATAATTCTATCAAAATATTTATAAAAAAAGAGATATATAATTTTTCATTTAAATTTAATATAAAATTTATGCAGATTCAAATACTTATTTTTTCTTAGAGCTCCATATTCAGTACATTCAAATCATGGCTTAAAATTCTCATATACAGCAGCTAGCCACATCAAGTCTTAGCAGATTTACAGGGTATTCCTTAGCTTGCCTTTTTTTAAACTTTTTTTTTAGGTCTGCCTGCCTGGCGCCAATGATTTTGAGAGTTGATTACGCTTTAATGGCCAAGGCGTTGCGCAAAGTTTCTTCCACACACACACACACACACACACACACACTCGCTCACCCTCTCACTCACACAGAGACATTTCTAATTATTTAATGGCTGCTCCGCATGCAGTTTTGTTATGTAAATGTGCCGTTAGTGGCTGTGCCATTGGCGCTGGTGGTGTTGGTGGTGTTGGCGGTGTTGGTGGTGTTGGCGGTGTGGTGCTTGCCAAATATTTACGGCTGGGACGTCCGCATGCACTAAATTGTTGAACGCAACTGCAAAGCGAAACTTTCCAATCATTATTGCATGCACTCACACACACACACACACACACACACACACACACACACACACACACACACAGACACACCCATATATACACACAGAGGCTGGCACACTTGGCTAGGCACGTAATGGCCGCTGCGCCTTTGTGCAGTGATACGTGCGAGAGGCAAACAAAAGGCAAAAGAGAAACGAAACAAAAGGCGTTAAAATTAAAAAAAAAGGGTTTAAATGCAAAAGCTGAAAAAAAAACACATTAAAAAAACTCCCGTAAAGTACTTAAAGTGCAGCTAAGGACGATGGGCGGTTGGCGGTGGGCGTGTGGGTGTGTGGGCGGTGGTGCGGCCAGGGGTTTGCTGTCCACTAAATCACAAAGGCGAAGGCAAAAAGTGCAAGCCAACCATTGCATTTGGTTTTCACCCTTTTTGTTTTATTGTTTTCATGCGGTGGCAAATGTTGACCGGGCTGGCCGTGGGGGCGTGGCACAGCTTTATCAGATTGCGCATATAATGCTTGAATGGAATTTCCTCAGCAGCTCATTGATTTTATAACAATTAGAGTGAACCGAAAAAACTGTACGCAACCCTAATTGAAATTCCACAGCAGCAGCTGCTTTAATAGCTTTGGCCAGAGCCAGATCCAGATCCAAAGCTAAAAAAAATATTGGTTTCCATTTATGGACGGCTGGCAGTGTCTAGGAAATGGTTATCGATGCATCCGGCAACTGTGCTGCATCCGCTGCTTTCAACAAATGGCCAAAAGGACTCGACTTACGCTCATTCAGCGTGCGGACAGATTAGCCACTCCTCCAGTGATAAATAACGAGGCATCCAAAGAAAAAATAAGAGAAAGAGAGAGAGACAGAGAGAGAGAGATGAGCAGAGAGAGAGATGAGCAGAGAAATCCCAACGAAAATGACCCAGAGCAAAGCCCGTAATGATGCGGAAGCTAACAAAAGGCCGTGGCGATACAAAAGGCAACGACGGGCGACATTGCCCAGCAGACGGGCAGCATTGGGGCCAAGGGCAGAGCCGGAGTTAAAGGGAGAGGCATTCTAAAATTGCGGTCAATTGAAATGGCAATCAAGTTAGTGGCACGTCCTCGTCATGGCCAATATGAGCACAATAAAAGTTCTCACACACACACACCCACCCACACACACACACACAGACAGTGTCGGCACCCATATAAAGAAAGCGTGAAAGAATGAGAGCCAAAGGACGGGCCAACAAGCATTTGCTGAAATTCACACCACCGCACCGCACCGCACCAGCACACCACAATCCCATACAACCACAACGAGACATCAACAAAGCGCATCGAGCCAAAATAATTACAATGGTCAAAGGCATTCGGCAACGAGGGACTTAGCGAAATGAAACAGAACCAAATCACGCAGAGCTGACATTAATGCAACAACAAAGGAAAAGATCTAACGAATTCTCTTTTACCAAATTCTCCAACTGTTATTGGCATTGGCAAAGCCCTAAAAATTCATTTATATATATGCACATACATATATATTAGTGAAAGAATTAATGCCGAATGCCAGACAAATTGTGTGAATACATTTTGAATATATTATATAAATGTAAAGTCAATATGAGTATTTAAATTATTTCTGTGCAGTTAGAATGAAATATATATTTTTTTTATGACAGCAAAGCAGATTACAGAATTTAATAGAGTGCAAAAGCCCCAACAAATTGATGAATTAAATTAAAAGAGATTTATTGTAATAGGCTTCGATCATGATATTTATAATTCATTCAAATTACAAAGTGAAATGGCATTAACTTAAATTATTACATAAATATAACAGAAAAAGTATTAAAATAATATTCAATATAGTTAAAGAGTATTACAATCTTTTAATTAATTATTAAAAAATATAAAGAATATATATATTAAATATATTAGAATAAAATCATTAAATATATTTAAAGAAATAAATAAAATATAATAATAAATATAAAACATATATACTAAAATTCTTAATAATATTATATATAATTACATATACTATAAAATATATAGTATTATGTTCTTCTTTTTTATTCAATATAAAACATTGGGAATTATAAAAAAAATAAATAAATAAATTAAAAAATATATATTTATGTACTTAGAGAAATGATATTATAAAATTTGCAATAATCTTAAAAATAATAACAATCATTCCGAAAATTCCCAGCAAGAACTTTGAATGCCCGCTTTAATCTAATCCCTAATGAACGCAAACTAGAAATACTGTCCGTAATTCACCACTTTAAGCCAACAAAGCCAAATTGAAAATGTGAAACAAATGCAGGAACTGTATTATAAGTGTATATACAGTCTGCCCTGGCAACAGCTTAATGTGCTGTGCTGGCCAAGATGGGGCTGCGCCCTGAATTGGGGCGGACATCGGAGCGGGCTGGCCGAAAAAGCTGAGCACAAACACACACACACACACAAAAGCTAGCACAGGAAATGTGCAAGGCAAAGTGAAAATACATGAAAATAGAAAAAAGAAAAGAAAGGGTGGCGGGAGGGAGGGGGGTAAGCACTAAAAACGTTAAAAAGAAAAACTGAAAATCATTTGCGGCAACGAGCGCTGCGCTGCTGCTCAAAGCTCCCAGCTCGTCTGGTCGTAAGTGGTAAATGTATTGCCTACTTTGAGGCGCCACAGCGCAGCAGTTTTCAATTTGGTTCGGCTATCGGCTCTTATCGCTCCACAGAGTGACTGGCAATTTGTGCAGACAAACTGCAGATGCCGCAGCAAACTTGCGACTTGCAGCAAACTAACTGCGAATCAACAACAACAGCAACAGCTGCAGCTGCAGCTGCAGGCCTAGACTTTGGCTCAAAGCTTAACAGTTTTAGTCGTCGTCGTCGTTGTTGTTGTTGTTGCTTTCAACTTTTACACGCCATTTGTAGTTGCCAAACAGCGGCAATAGCAGATTTTCCGTTTAGCTTTCATTTGATGGCCTTTTAAAGTCATTTCAGCATGCGCTCCAGCTGCCAGAGCTGCGAAATATATGTATACCAGGAACACTTACGCCGGAAGTTTAGCTAGCGCGCTTACCGCAGCAGCCAACAAAAAAAGTGCAGAAGGAAAAACTAAGAATGGAGAAAAACAAATGGAAAAGCAGAGCAGAAAAGCCACAGAGCGTTTTTGGTCTTGTCGCTGCTTCTTCAACTCTGCGGCGGCTGTGGCCAAAATGAGCGTCCTGTGCAGCTCAGGCAAGCACTTCCTTCCCGTGTCAGTTCCTAAAAGAGCTCCAGTCTCTCACCCTCCCCCCTCTCTCTTTCTCTCTCACTGAACACATTTGGTGCCAGCTCTAAACGTTTTTCACACATTTCGCTGGCCGTTCAGTTCAGTTCTTTTCTTTTCTCTCTTCTTCTTTTTTTTTTTTGAGCTTTTGTCGGTGTCTGTTCATGATTTATGTTGTCTCTCGCCAGCCAGCCAAAGTCTTGTTTAAGTTTAAATGGGACTTGCAACTCGAAAGTCGCATACAAAATGCACTTGTCTGTCAGCCGCTTCAGCTGCTCGTTATCAACTGAAACTGGCTCCAAAATATTAGACGAGCAGCAAAGTCCAGAAACAAGCCAACTTTTCTGTTGTGTTTGCTTGGCCAAACTAGTTTGGCCGGCTCTCGCTCTTGCCTCCTCAGCTTTGCGGGCTTTAAGTGCACCTAATGGCTCTGACATCAATCCATAGCCCAAATAACTCATGGCCACTCCAAATTGAATGAGTTATTTGCCTGCATGTTGCCAAGGAATTTGCTTGACTTGGTCAATTCAGTTAGCAAAAATTATCGACTGTTTGTTCGCAACTCGAGAGTTTGCATGAACAATGTGTCCTCACACACACGCACACACACACACACATATGTGTGTTTATGTGTTAGCCTCAAGTTGATAAAGATAAGTGCAAGATAAGCAAACGTTTTGTTGAAACAACTTTGTCTAGTGTTTGCGGGTCTCTCGGACCCTGCGACCCACCACAGCACAGCAACTGCAATTTGATTTGCTTTGTCTGAAGTGTTGTTAGTGGATTATTGTTTGGAGCAGTTGCGGCCACAAAAAGGTGCTAAAAAATATATGAAAACAAATTTGTGTACTTTTCCACTTGAGTCTCTAATGCTCTGAATTCCTTTAGCAAATTGTTTGCCTCTGCTTTTACGAGACTTCAGTGAAAATATGCATATATGTAATTTGTGTAACTTTCTTCTCTTATTTTGAACATTTTGATTTATTAATTTGGATTATCTAAATTGCCATTCAAAATAAAACCCAATCCAATTAGGCAAATCAGCTTACAACTATCTGCATGAACAGCAACTAATTTAAATGTTTGCATGTTTTCCATGTATTTGCAGGCATCGCGAACAGGAGAACACGGACAACATGACGTATGCGTAACATGAAGTTAAAAACATGAAATCATATTATGCCGCAGGTAAATTGCTCGACCACAAACTACTCTCCTCTGCACTTGATACATGAAATCTGTTTCAATTTTATTAACTTTGCTAATTAACAGCTGGTCAGCTATGTAAAAAAAAAGAAACACAACGAACAACATTTACAACATGGAAATGTGTTATGCAGGTGGGGCTGTGGGGCAAGGTGTAGCTTAAACTTGTTAATGGCTTCATTTATGTAAGTTCATTAGCAACACAAACGCCAACAACAACAACAGCAACAATCTATTTTCTGCTGCTGCTGCTGCATTGAGTTGACAATTGGCAAGTCTCGAGGCGTTGGCCATCAATCAAATCAACAAATGGCCAACTGACTGCACAAAGTTGTCAACTGGCAGCGAGCAGCCCAAAACCAAGGACGAGGAAATGAAATGAAAACTCAACACACACACACACGCAGACAGAGACAGCGACAGGTGCGGGGCGGCGCATAGCTTTGGCCACAACGGCAGTTGGACAATGCGCGCACCCGTTGCCAGCCAACCAATCAGGTAACAAATCAAGCGGCGTGTGACATGCAACTGAAGCGTGCGTGCCCACGAACGCGTGTCCTTTCATGCATTATGAAGTCAGTGCACAGACAGGCAGGCAGGCAGGCAGCTCCACCCGGACGGACTGGCTGTCAGTGCAGGGCAGACGACTTGGCAGCTCGGTAACTCGGCAACTCGGCTGCTTGGCAAGTTCCAGTAGCTAGTTTGTAGTGCGCCTCGACTAGGTTGACTTGGTTAGTTTAACACGTTTGCCTGTCCATTGGCCAGCAAGCGGCCCAGTCTCGTGCCAGTCTCGTCGTCCCCTGCTGTGGCACGTCAATGCTTTCATCATTTAATTAACTGTTTTGCCTGGCGTGTGCGAACAGGTTGATTGCCTGGTGGCCAGCAGCGTGGCACAGACAATGCACTCGCCTCCCCCTTGCGCAAATATGATGAAAAATCACATTTCAATATGCAGCAGCAGCAGCAGCAGCCACAGCTGCGACTCCTTCGTGGCGCACGTTGCATGCCACTTGATTGATCGCCTCGCCATGCGGCGACTAAACGGGAAATTTAAATGTCACTCGGGCCGGGCAACATGTTGTGGCCCCAAGGCAATACAACTTGGCTGCCTAGTTGGAGACTAGTGATAAGAAATTTAAATAGTAATAGCTCAGAGGAGAGAGCGAGAGAGAGAGAGTGAAAGCGAGTTGCTTTATTATTCTTTGCATACATATTTATATATAATACGTTCAACTTTAATTCAAGATTAGAAATCTTCTGTGAAGAGTTTTCCGTTGCCAACTGCCAGAACTTGTTTAAGTCGCAACGAGTTGATATACCCGTACACTGCTCAGCACACATACACACACACACACACAGTTCCATTTCTTGAGTAATTTATCTCTGGCAGCAGCAAGTTGTACTCGGAAACACAGAGAGCGGCGAGTACAATAGCTCGCTGCGTTGCTTATAAGCTCTAACAAATCGCATCAATGTCTCTTGTGGCTTTGGCTTTATTCTCTTTTTAGTTCATCTTCTGCTGCAACATCGCAAACAACAATTGCAACAAGAACTCGCAGCTATCAAATTAACAGATAAAGTCCTCCATCTAGTGTGGGAGTGGGAGTGTGGGCTGTGGGCTGTATGGGATTTGGGCTCGTATAATTTATAGTTGTAAATCAGAACGACAAACACGGAATTGTTTACGACTGCGTTAGGGAAAGCAAAGAATTTTCAGCTTTTGTAGATTGAAAAGAAATTCGGCGCGATATTTGCGGTGATTTATGTATTATTTTCGACGTTATTTGAGTTTATATTGAAAGCATTAGGAAAACAAAAACAAAATGCCGGCGCCGCAGGCAGAGGGCACAGGGCAGAGGGCAGAGGGCAGAGGGCAGAGGGCAGAAAGCAGAGCGCAGCGAACAGATAAAAACTAAAACTGCACAATGGAGAAACAACAAAAACAAAAAAGTACAGAAAATGGAAGGGAAAACGAAGTTTGAATGTAGGTAACAAACAACCAACAGACAGGCAGACAGACAGACAGACAGACAGGCAAGCAGATAGTCAGCAAAGCGAGTGCGAGCGAGATGCAGCAGGAGCGACAGATAAAGCGCAAAGGGCAGACAGACAAATAAAGCGGAAATGTTAACGGCAACGAATGGCGGCGCTGCTGACTGCAGCCGAGGGCAGCCATTTTATATATAATGCATGCGTATTGGTGTGTGTTGAGTGTGCATGTGTGTGTGCGTGTGGGAGACTAGTGCTTAGGTAGATTTCATTTCGGTATATATACATATACATGATTAGCGCTTAATCACATACATAGGTAAGCCGATTGCCTTTGTGCCGAGGCTGCAATTTATACATATTTCTGGACATCAGTCGTCAATTTAAATTTACTGCCAGTTAAGCTGGCCAAAAGTGCTGAACAAAATTGTAGAGCACTCACGATAAGACCAACTGAAAGGCCAACGCAACAGAACAGAACAGAGCAGTCAAGTATTTTCGTTGGGCGGAGCAGGTTGATGCAGCTGGGGCCACAACATTTGTTGACATTAATGCCTTGGAGAAGGGCTCGATGGGTCTCTCGTTCGCGTTGAAAAGCGCAGCAGTGCAGCTGCCAGCTTGAAATCGTATACACTTATATAAGCACAAATTTCGTCACACATACACACACACACACACACACACTCATGCACATAAAGCAAGTGCTTGAATATGGTCTACACAGATGCTGCAGCTGAAAATAAAAGCAAAGAAGTGTCACTCACAATGGCACTGAAGTGGAGCACTTGGATGCACGCTCTGCGCTGTAGAGTCCAGCACATATATTCACACACTCACACACACACACACACACACACATACACACACACACATATAAATATGAAGTAAATATGTGTTGCTGTTTACTCAACAATCGGCAACAGGCTGTGAAGCAGCTGCCCGGGGTCGCATTGACTTTAAGTGACTTTTTCAATTATTTAAGAGATTTTTCTCGCTGCGCTTATCAAGAATTTAAGAGCTCAAAGTAAACGAAAAATTACCGAAACTTCTTTGGTACAGGGCAAATAAATCATATGAAAGTTGGACTTGTCTGTAAGCTGAATGAGGCGAGAGTCAGCCATAAAGATTATGGTCTGAATGCATTATAAATTTATTGGGGAAAATAAACATGTTAGTTAGAAGACAAGCGTGCCTTGCTTAATATTAAATCAAAGTTGCTGCAAAATATATTAAAGCAAGACTAATTTCAGCATGGAGCAACAGAAATATTTGCAGCAGAATAACTTTCATAATGAACCTAAAGCAAATCGCAATTTTCCCCGCCTCCAGACACTTCATCAGGAACAGTATTATATGCTGAAATAACTGTGTTTCGTTCCACCCAATTAAAACGCCAGCTTCAACTTTAAAACATGCGCAATTTGTCAGAAAGTTTCATGAAGTCGGCAAGCATTATATATATTATATAAATATAAATATTTTCCTTATATTTATTTATTTTTACTCACTGCTGTTGTTTGGGATAGATTGTTGTGCGCTCTGCTGCGGCCGTTGCTGCTGGGCACAAGAATAACAATTAATTCCGGATAAACACATTTCCTAATTAAAAAATTCCTTTGTAACATGATGAAGCAGTACAAAAACAAAAGCGAGCCAAATGAAATTAAGTGAAAACAACTAAGCAAAAACAAACGCAAAAAAAAAATGAAGCAGAAGATGGAAAAAGAAAATCAACCGACAAGGGAACAGCTTACCAAGCTGACAGGCCAGAGAACAACACCAACACCAACACACACACACACACACACACA
Source organism: Drosophila navojoa (assembly GCF_054131105.1). Classification (NCBI taxonomy): domain Eukaryota; kingdom Metazoa; phylum Arthropoda; class Insecta; order Diptera; family Drosophilidae; genus Drosophila; species Drosophila navojoa. Next base: position 19,520,448 of record NC_142891.1, on the reverse strand, counting down.
CCGAGTTAGACAAGAGCTGAGCAAGATAAAGGATAGAAAATGTGCAAAAACTTTTGGACAAGCGCATGAAATGCGAAATTTGTACGAATTGTTGAAAGGTTTGTAACGCAGTCAAGTTGCTTGCTGCAACACATGGCGTATACGTAACGCGACTTCAACGGTTGCCAACGGTGTCGCACGCGCTTTGACTCTGACTCAAAGGCCAAAAATTTAATCATCTGTCGGTCACTAAGCTGATTAGGGTCGCATGCGACAAAGCCCCCGCCCCCTCTAACCGCTAACCAATTTACCGCCCGCTTTCTCTTTCGCTTTCGCATTTTGCTCACCAAAATACATCTTTTGGCATTGCTAAGGATTTCTTCTTCTTCTGCTATGAATTTCCCTGCAGCAAGTAATTTATTGTTTGTAGCGTAATTAACCCGCTTCGTGGTTCCCTTTTTCTTTCATTTTTATTTTCTCTCTCTCTCTCTCTTTCTCACACTCTTTTTTTCGACTTTCACACTTTTCTTGTGCCTAATGACGTTATACACATTTTGCATGCGACTTACTTGTATACCCTAGATTTGAATAAACTTCATGCCGAATCGTAAGAGAATCGCATTTAAGGTGCTTGAAATGTGGGCAGTATATATATATATACATGTATATACATATATCTCATATTATATTTAAAATTAAATTTTACAGGGTATGTGCTCGCCATTCCTATGCCATTTACAACTCTATTTTCATATACATTTCTTATCGGGCCAAACATTTTTTGGGTCAGCAAATGGGAATTTCATTTTGCTTAGGTGATCCAAGTCTTATCTGCGTGCAAAGACCTTAAAGTAATTAGTTTTCCAGTGGCCAGGCTGCCAACCCATGCTAAACTGCCCCAGAGGATATTTTTTCCCACTGATGTTTCACAAATTGTGAGCAGCTCGGACGAGCTCCATGTTGGGGTCTGCACTGGCAGCGTAGCAGTCGGCCCCTGGCCACTGGCAACTTGCAACTGTCAGCTTTGGCTGCCTCTGGTCTGCCCCTCCCCAAGAGCAGCAATGCGAAATGACAGGCAAATTAAACTCGAGTGGATGACAGGCAACAGACAATTTATCAGATATATTCCTATATAAATTTAGAACTGTGCGATAATGGCAAAGATAGCAAAAAATACATTTATTGCGAACATGTATTTAAAGATGAAAGGAAAAAAAAGTATCTAAATATTTATGTTCACTATTGGAGCCATGGAGTAATCGGATTTTATTGAAGCGCTCACTTCCGTAAATATGCAAAAAGAACACAAATGGAAAATCACATGAAAGTGTATTTCGTATTCCGAAAAAAATCAAGTATTCCGTTTATATAGACAAAATCAAAAAATATTGTCAGTCTCGATAATTAAAGTTGTATTTTAGAAAATTTAGCATAATCTTCAGGTTTTTCATTTTGGAAGCGTTGCTGTTTGTTGGTGTTCTGTTTCTTTATTCCGACAAGTTTTCCTAACAACTTTTCGTTTTCTCTCCTGTCTCAGAGATGGCTACCAATGCACCAGCCCACAAGGCCAGCAACATGCTCAGCAGCCGTCTGGGCTATAAGCCAGTGAAATTGGAAATGCCTCAGCTTGCGCGCGCCTACCAGCCGCCGACCATTGTCAGTGTGAATGCCAAGGATGCGAACAAGGACAAGGACAAGAACAAGGACAAGGATCGAAAACAAAAGATGGCAGTAACGAAGCAAAGCAGCAATCCAAAGTCGTACTGCAAGCGCACTGAGGCGCCAGCCGCCGCAGCGAGTGCATCCGTTCAATTGGCTGGCCACGCTAAGGTGACGAAGGTGACGAAGGCGACGTCCAACGAGCACACTGTGGTGCTGGCCAGGCACGTCGATCAGGCCCAGTACGGCAAGCAAGCGCGCAAGCCCAAGCTGGATGGACCCGCATCGAGAACGAAGAATCTGCGGCCAACGCCCGCGGAGACAGCGCTGCCGACCAACAAACATGCGAAGGAGTCAAAATCACCGGACAGGGCGGACGCCCAGCGTCAGATTCGCACCAAGAACCAAAGTCACAATACCAAAATCTTCTTCGATAAGTATCTGAAATTCGCCTACGATCTGAGCACGCCCGACGGTGTGCGCCAGCTGGAGGCGCATTTCTTTCCCACCGACAATCCCGCGAACCGGCAGACGCGAAAGAAAAGCGAGTCCGGCGACACCAGCGAGAGGGCACTCCACGGTGGAGAGGAACGCCTGTCCAGCGTCAGCATGCACACCAATTCCACTCATCAAGTGCTGCAGCAGAGCAAATGCTGCGATGTCAAGGATAAATAGGGCCTTTCACGAGATCTAACACACATTGTCAAAATTTTATGGTTTTTAGATCGAAAAATTTGTAAGCATTCACAATGAAAATTAAATTCGGGCGCGTTATGAATTCGAAGAATCACTTTTTACCCATAGCTAAAACTACCTATAGCCGGTTCTCAAATTTATGCGAGTCCTGGAAATTCCCTCTGCTTTGTCAGGAAAGTAAACAAACACATTTATGCCATAGAAATAATAGTGGCTGATAAAAGTCTATACCACGACTGGCTAGACAGATAGACGTTATATAACGTATAACTTAAAATTGCGATTCATAAATTCTAGCTTTGATTTTATATGTAGAGCTCATACGATTTTAAGTACTTAAAGTTATATAGCTGTTAACTAAATTGAAAACGAGATTTAGCATTATGTTCGCATGCTGGACATAAGCCCAACACCTCAGATTATAATTTATTTCACATTAAAGGTATAGCATGTTTATTTTTTAATTACCAGACCGGGACACATAAGTACTCTGTTCTGGGTCTAATGAGCGTTAATAATACTGCACCACCAGCTGGCTAATTCGCCTACCAAAACAACAACAACAGCAACAACAACAAAAGCAAACATTTTTGCGCACAGTTTAAATGAAATTTATTGTCTAGCTGGTGTGGTCAGCCCACATGCAAATGTATTATCCTTTATTGCACACCAACACAGGCACACACACACACACACACACGCACACAAACCGCAAGCTCATTCAGCAAAAGGCAGACACCAACAGACAAAAGCAACTCACTGGGCATTGTAAATCATAATCAAAACAATAGAACAAATGAAGCTAATGTGGTTCATGCAAAACAACAACAACAACAACAGCAACGACAACGACTACAACAATTGCATGTACATCACATACAGAGAGCGTGTGTGTGTGTGTGTATGTGTTTGTGTGGGCGGAAATGTTGCTGTAAGCGTTAACTCTGACTGCCTCTGGTCGGGGCAAACTTTAAAATCGCCAACAAATTAAACTATACAAAATTCTGTAAATATGGCACAAAATGTTGAAGTCCTACATAAATGGCATGCGGGCAGCACTTAAATGCAGACTGCATGCACGTAGGTGTTAAGTGTAAGAGATATTGTATGTTAGAAATGCAGTTAATGGACTAGAATTAAAATTCCACTAAAATTAAATAAAATACACGACTACACGTCAAATGTGGTAAGCTCAACAAATTTGATGGATGTTGATGAAATTTAAATCTTTTTCTTAATATAAAATAACATACTTCATAATATATTTTATATATATAATATATACTGATGATAAATATAAAAAGTTTAATTTAAATGTGATATTAGCAAATTTTAAGAATTTTGAGTTTTATAATTTGTAATATTTTATATTAATATTCAGTAAGTGTTTGTTTTTTTTTTATGGAACTATATTTATAGTATTTTTCTAAATATCAGCTATTTTTGTAAAATGTATAAATATATACATTATAATCTACGATTTAGTGCAGTTTTATAGCTGCTAATCTTGCATAATTTATGCAAAGGTATTGAATATTTCATTATTGAAAATCTACGGGTAAGTATGATATTTATCCCTAACTATGGCTTAATTAGGCTTTATTCCATTTAAAAACATTTAAAATGAATGCCCTAATATTTAAAGACATCTACAACATAAACTAGAAACCCATAAAACTCGTTTTTGTTTTAAATTCTTTTTTCATGTGGTTTAATTCAATTAATATTGTTCTGAACTAGTGCGACAACAATAGCGCGTAATTAGTGGGCATTGATATATGCGAGGGCTGTCGCGTCGCTGCAGCTGCATTAATCATAGCTGATGCAACCAGCCGCTGCTGCGGCTGTTGCAGCTACAGCTGCCGCAAACGTGCTTAATGAAATCCAAACAATGCGCTAAATTCAATACATTTCAATTAATACTATGAAAAAATAATACAAAAAACATGAAATAAATTGTGTTGTGCTGTGTACTCAAACAAACATCCACAACGCTGTGTGTAGTTGGTTGACATCGGGTCAGATCTGTTTTTCGAGAATTTGGTCCCCTTCAACCAGCTGTAGCAGTGGTTGATGACAACAATGTGAAACAAAAGATAATATAAATTATAAGAAACTTATATGAGAGCCTGGTTTTACTTGAGTAAGTACAGATACAGATACAGATACAGATACAGATACAGATACAGATACAGATACAGATACAGTTACAGATACAGATACAGATACAGATACAGATACAGATACAGATACAGATACAGATACAGATACAGATACAGATACAGATACAGATACAGATACAGATACAGATACAGATACAGATACAGATACAGATACAGATACAGATACAGATACAGATACAGATACAGATACAGATACAGATACAGATACAGATACATATACAGATACAGATACAGATACAGATACAGATACAGATACAGATACAGATACAGATACAGATACAGATACAGATACAGATACAGATACAGATACAGATACAGATACAGATACAGATACAGATACAGATACAGATACAAATTTATTTAACTATTCAATTTAATTACATTTACATTTACATTTACATTTTAACTAAATTGATTTAATTCTAAGTAAAGGAATCATAACTTAATTTCATTACTATATTTCAGCTCTAATATATTGGCAATAATTTTAGTTTGATTAAATTCCATAAGTATTTATCTCAAATTCACAAGGCACTGCAGAATGCTCTCGAATGCAGTCCAAGTGCCTGCCCTTAGAATTTCTTTCGCATGTATATGGCTGGCATTGATGCAATGCCAAATGAATTTGACCAAATGCTTTAAATATTTACTACTTAGTATATACACATACATAAATCAGATATAGTATGTGCAAGCAAATATTTGCTGGGCACTGTACAAACACTAATGCATAGCTCGTGCATTATTGAATGGAAATTTTGAATCATGTGCAAGCGCGGAAATGTCAAACAAAACGAATTTAATTAATTTTATGCCCTTTGGGTGCCGAAACTGCAATCACCATTGCGTTCGGGATTGACGTTGAGACTCTGACAGCAGCAGCGGGAGTGGGAGCGGGCAGCAGCAGCGGCTACTCAATTAGTTAACAAGCTGCGCACTAATCAAAGCAATTGCAAAACTTGTCCAAATGGAAACGTCATTAGGTTTTTGGCCAGAATCAAGTGATACGCAAATATGCACAGAAATGCACGCAAACAACAATTAGCAAATCGAAACGAGTTGAGTTGTCGATAACCGAAAGCCAAACCCCAAATTCTGGTCTTTGCAACTTCTTTGGTGTATAATAATGTTGCATAATCCAATTGGTTTCCAATTGGAGCGCAAAGTCCGTAGCTGGCAGAGAAAGTTGCCTTTTGGCTTCGCTATAAATTATTCAATTATTCGAATTTATCCAATGGCCTCAAAGTTCAAATTGCAATTGAATTTCAAAATGGGCGGCATTTAATGAAGCTGCTGCCTGCAAAATGGAGCAGAAGCTCAGCAAATTCACAGAGCCGAACCAGCAGAGCAGCAGGAGCAGCAGGAGCGGAAACAGCGGATGTAGTACTTTATATAAAATACAGAGTGAAAGAAAATCAAAATAAAAAATTCGATTTTTGCTCTTCTCCTTTTTTGTGTAGCAAACGAAATTCAATTTAATGTGGATTTACATGCAGCCAAAGGCATTGCAAATTTGTGTGTGCGTGGGTTGTTTTTTACTCCTGCTGCTCTTCATTTTATTGAATGCGAACGCTTGACAAATCACCGCACAGGACACACGAGGGGGCAGGCAAGAGGGCTGCAGGGCAGGGCGCACAGGAACTGCCTGCGGCCGTGTCATGAAATGAAATCGACATGAAACCAACGTGACCAACGTCATTAATTATCGCCAGCAACGCTGTGCACAGCTAATTACGACGCGTCCATGTCCTGCCAGGACGCACCACAGCCAGTTGGCAGCGGCAAAGGAAGCGGGGCAGGGGCAGGGGCAGGGGCAGGCTTGTGCGGCTGCAACGGCTGTTGCCCACTGTCGTTACTCAACATGATGGTGCGTATTTTATATCTGGCCACGATTTAAAAGTGCGCGGCTGCCCGCAAATATAATATGCTGCACATGGACCTCCCCAGGCCAAATGGTCATTAGCAGGTCGGGCTGAAAAAACTGGAGCTTGTTGGGCAATTAAATGTGCACTCTATAGGCCGAGGTGCCAGCAGGAGGCTTAATGCGCTGTAGGATTTTGTTTGCTATGCTTATTATTATTTCTTTTCCATTAATATGGGTTTTGGTGCAGTTATTGGATTTGTTGGTAGAAATATTATTTAAAAATATTATTTTATTAATATTGTATATAATAAAATGCTGATCTTCGTCAATCAATTATGATAATTATATATATATATGACAGTGTTAGCAGTAGATTTAACCTGATTAATAATATTTTTAATATTACTTGAAGGTCGAGTCCTGAAATTATGCTGTCAACGAGTATTATATCATTGATGATACCCAACTGAAGACTAGGGCAGCTCAGATTCGTATATTACAATAATAATTTTAGTTATTTTAATCAACGATAATAAATGAATTTTTAAATTTGAGTACAAAATTCTTATCATGAAAGTTCAATTTCGTTTTGCTGCACTCAGATCAACTAAAGCTATTAACGAAATAAAACCAAGTACAGCAAATTCTCCACATTTCATTATTTACTTCATTCTATTCCATTAACAACTAAATTGCACTACCATAAATAAACAACAAAGGACACACACACACACACAGAGACAGCAAAGTGCAACAAGGATAGATGCATTTAAGTATTGGACATACAACTCTGTTATTTAATACATTTGGGAACATTTGTAACCGCTAACTGGTGACTGACTCTGAGTTATGATGCTCACAATCCATTGGACTGCATTGTGCTTTGGGTTGCGCCCAGTGCTCAACGTCACTCGCCTGTCGGAGCAAGCAAACTTGACGAAAGGATGAGTGCTGACGATGATGACGACGAAGATGACGAAGATGATGATGAAGAAAGTAATGCTGATGATGAACATAAAACCGAAAGACGAAAGTCGAAGAACGAGGAGCGAGCAACCAAGGAAGACGTTGAAGGCAAAGACGAAGACGAAGATGTTGTGCAGATGGTATTTGGCGAGCTACTGACCGCACATTCATTTCGTCATTTTACAAACAAGTCGGTGTAAAAGATAAGTCGTGCCAAGTACGAACTTAAGCCACTGAAGCGAAAGATACACAACAATAGCAGCAACAACAGCGACAGCGACAATAACAATAACAACAACAAGAGCGCTGCGCCATTGCGAACAAGCGACCGCAAAGACAGCAGCACAAAGGACATGCCAGAGTAATTCCTCTGTGGCTAGTGGGCGGCTGAGCTGCTGGCTGATGGAGGGGCCCAACAGAGGAGCTGCGGTTATGTCAATATGACGACAATAGGATTTGCCACGATAAGCTGCAGCGTGGTCCTTGATTCGCTTTTGGACAGTGGCTGTGGCAGCAGCCGCCCAAGTGCCCGCCACTCTGACATCCTCTGAAGTGCTCGCTGATAAATGAAATTCGCAAATAAATGCATTGAAGTAAACCGCTCTGTCTGCCCCCCTCCGACCCTAGCTGCCACGGCAGCCTATAAACTTAATTTTTTGCCCATCTGATTGTTGACGACAGCAGTTTATAAATATTTCACTTCAGTGCACAGTGGACTTATTACGTATACGCCGCGTGGTACATGTACGTCAGCAAAGGGCATGCAAGATTATGTAGACATTAAGTGCAGATCAATATGGTTGTGGCAACAACAATGCGGGAATGGAATTGTTATATAATAACAGCTCTGCTACTATACATAATTATGGCGTGAAGTAGGAACCCAGAACAGGCTTAAGTCTAGGCTAAGAAGTTCGGAAGCTGCTTTGGGCTTATCTCGTCAGACCGAGGCGAGGACTTGAAGAGGTAGAATATTCAGAGAGTGCAAAACAATTATGAAACTTGAAAATTGAGGTCGTCAGCATACAGAAAAATAATGCTAAAGGGTATCTACTACTCAGATAACTGTAAATTAAAACTACTTTATTTTTTGTATGCTCAAAGACAGCCAAAGTGAGAATTACCATATATAAGTAATATTCTGAGGATTTTATTTTGCAAAATAAAGAATAAGTGGCCTTTTAATAGATGTGGTTTTATTCTTCTTATATAGTGCATATAAATGCAATGGTTTTTGTTTAATAAAGTTCATCTTTATTTATAATTTTCAATTGTAAATTTTTATTCCTACTTTGCTGTTGTTATGTATCATCAATGCAAATGCCAACAAATACGTGTCTTTCAGTCAGACGGAAAAAAATAAAGGGGCAACTGAGTGCATCGGTTCTTTAACCGATTACATCTCTGCTAATTTGTTTCACTCCTGTTACTCTCCGACCGATTGGCTGAGTTCAATGAAACAAAAAGTCTTTTGAGTATGAATTGGCTGCGTAAGTGAATTGAGTGTGCAGGTATGAGTATGTGAATGTAAAGTTTGTTGTCTTTATGCGTTATTCGCTCACTTACTGACTCTCGCTGTGAGAACGTTAATCGTCTCACTCCTTGAACGGTATTATATTATATTACGACTAAATGACGACTAACGGTTGGATGTTTTATAATTATGGAGATGTAAATTAAATGATTTTCACATTTTTAAATTAAGGGAGGTTTTATATTTATATATCTTGCTTAAAGTATTCTGTAAGAGCGAGCTCATATTCAGGCAGCCCTCTTTTATTCTCATTTTATTTTCATCAGCTCTATTTTCTTATCTTTCTTGTCTACTCTCTTGCCTTGTTCATTCGTTTGTTCTCTTTCCTTTTACTTCCATATACATACATATAAACATATATTTATCATACATATATAGTGTTATAGTACCTCAAAGGCAGCACTAGATTATAATATTTCTTAACATTAATTCGTCACATTATGACATAAATATTAATTTCAGTATGAGTTTTTATGACAGTGCATGTTAAATAGAAATGAACCGAGTCAGCTCGTTACGCAGCCGTTAAAAGTATGCACATGCATACATACATACATACACATGCACACATCATATTACTCTGTGTATATACATGAGTGCATGTGTGTGTGTGTGTGTGTAATTTATGGATGTGCAAATTTTATGTTTTTAAAAGGCTGAAATGTTTGGATTTCATTCGGCGGCCTGGCAAATAAGTCATGAAAGGACTTTAAAAAGGAAATCTGTGCTGAGGCCATGGCCATGGCAAACGCTACAGACAGAATTGCAGCAAAGCCTAGGTGAGCTGTTACTTTGTGGGCTGGTAGCCATAATATGGGCAATATTTCTTTTGCTGACATAAATTTTTATGCGAACGGACTAAAAAGGACTAAGAGACCGAAAAACGTTGATGCTCCTGCTGAGCGACTAAATCGAAGCCAAGTGACTGCGCCAGCAGAGAGACCAGCCGCGCCCAGCAGAGCCCCGGCAGAGCCCCAGCAGAGTCCCGGCAGAGCACACACAGTGAAGAGTTCTGGAGCCTGTGTCTGTGTCCTTCTTATTGGGCCGTCGGCGGAAATACGCTTCACATTTTACTGAATTTGAAATTTGAAAATTATTCATGAGCATGTGGAAATTAAATTCAGGTCCGCACAAAAGAGATTTATTTGTCAGCCACCACCCGCTCAATCTCTATCTATACGAAATGAAATGTATGGACGAGCTGAAAAAAAAGTATGTATAAAGAGATAACGTTGTAGAGCAGACAAACTAACGAAGTTTAAATACACTAACCATTAAAGTTTAAATATATTTATTTTAAAATATATTTATTTTAAAATATATTTAAATAAAATTACAATATGTGTGTTATTTTTTTTTAACTTATTCAGTTATGTTAAATTAACATATGTAATATAATGGGAAGGGCAAGAATAAAGTACAAAACTAAATCTCTCTTTGAAAAGATTCCACTGTCTCTCTCTCTCTCACTCTCTCACGCTCTCTCCTCTCAACTCTTCGGCTTGAGCTTGAGCTTTGGGCTGTTGATTGACCGCCACCAGCTGACGTACCCAGAGAGACAAAAAATGTGCAATTATACCCAAAATTGAACAGTGTTGATTTTGTATTCCACCTTAAGCAGTGCATTCGCATATGTGCTAAAAATAGCACAGATCGTAACTCTAGGGCGCTGCTTTGTCCGCTCTCGGCAATTGGACAACAACAAAAATCATTCAGAGAAGTGTGGGAGATAACTGCATATGTTGCCCTTCATGTAAGGCGCTCCTCTAACTACAAAGTATGGGCACATAAGAGAGACAAGAAAAGCTTCGCCCAACAGTTGATTTGTCTTTGTTGCTTTGTTGCGCGGATGTTAAAGTGTTCATTTTAATTATTATTGCTTACAACTTAATTTAAATTTTAATAATAATTACAATTTACTTAAGTCAAGATTTATCTTTCATTCATGTGAAAAATATATAGGAGACACACAATTCTTTTTTTCTTGCATAAATATAAATATTTATAAATAAATAAACATCCAAAAATTGGGAAATATGTGCATATCATAAATATTTCTTATAACAGAACTTCTATACATAATAATTTAAATATAATTAATTAAACTATATCCAGAGGATAACAATATCATATTGATTGCTCGCTATTCCATGAGAGAAGTGTAATACTCTCAGTTAGGGTAGAGTACAAAAAGTAAAATGAATACTCGCCAGGGTCAAGGGAAGAGATAGCAGTGAGGGCAAGCTATTTATCTGCCTGAAGCGCGTCTCCATCATCGTCGTCAGATTCAATGGGTTTTCTGCTTCTTTCTTTTTTTTTTTGCCAACTTATCGCAAGTTTTCCATTATAAAATTAGGTCAGCTGCAAAAATAACTCGACTCAACTCAACTACTTTAGCAGGCGATGTTTTTTGCGCTGCGGTCGCCAGGGCAAATATTTAGTTGGACGCTAGCGACGAGCGTTGGCATAAAATGGAAAAAATGCTAATTTGTCAGTTTTAGGACTGACATTGGTCAGCCAACCAGTCCCAGTCCCAGTCCTAGTCCCAGTCCCAGACCAAGTCACCGAGTCACCCAGTCGCAGTCCCACTTCCAGTCCCAGTCGCTGTCCCAGTCAGACAGCATCCTCGTGAAACCTCCACGTAGCATAGATGCTGTTCTGCTGATGCCGTTCGGTTGTCATAAAAATTGTTTCCATTACATTATGCTGATTTCGTGCATTTATACAGCCGACCGACCGCTTCGCATCTTTTAGTTCGGCTTGGCCTTCTTTGAGGCAACTTAATTTCAATTTGTTTTTTTTTTTTTTTCTTTATTTTTCTAGCTCTTTTGTTGTTGCCTGCTGCTGACATGGGTGTCGTCCAAGTTGTTTGACCGAAATCCAATTTTCTATTTGCGCATATCTCTGAAAAGTTTATTTTGCAACTAGACAAAAATTTCAGGCACCTGCAAATACTACTACACATCCTCTATTTGTTGAGTTCAAATGGGTTTTGAAGCTTAACAGCAATCATATTTGTATGCCCCACAAGCATACCAATGGAGTATGATAAAGTGAAGAGAATGAAATATAATTCATATGAGATGAGTGGCCAATCAGCCCTGATTTGGATTCTCCTTTCCAAGTAAATATAAAATTCCAAGCCTCTGACTTTGGTAGTTCATATCTTGTGGACTTTTCATCCGATTTTCGAGTGTAATGCCTTGTTAGACGCGTATTTATGCGTAGAATCAATTTGCATTCAAAAATAGTCATGGAGTTATAAGGTTTCGGACGAATGCACAAGACACCGAAATATACCCAAAAATACCGAAAAAATACTAAAAGTCAAGCCTCTGACTTTGGAAGTTCATATCTTGTGGACTTTTCATCAGATTTTCGAGTGCAATGCCTTGTTAGACGCGTATTTATGCGTAGAGTCAATTTGCGTTCAAAAATAGTCATGGAGTTATAAGGTTTCGGACGAATGCACAAGACACCGAAATATACCCAAAAATACCGAAAAAATACTAAAAGTCAAGCCTCTGACTTTGGTAGTTCATATATTGTGGGCTTTTCATCCGATTTTCGAGTGTAATGCCTTGTTAGACGCGTATTTATGCGTAGAATCAATTTGCATTCAAAAATAGTCATGGAGTTTTAAGGTTTCGGACGAATGCACAAGACACCGAAATATACCCAAAAATACCGAAAAAATACTAAAAGTCAAGCCTCTGACTTTGGTAGTTCATATCTTGTGGACTTTTCATCCGATTTTCGAGTGTAATGCCTTGTTAGACGCGTATTTATGCGTAGAATCAATTTGCATTCAAAAATAGTCATGGAGTTATAAGATTTCGGACGAATTCACAAAACACCGAAATATACCCAAAAATACCAAAAAAATACTAAAAGTCAAGCCTCTGACTTTGGAAGTTCATATCTTGTGGACTTTTCATTCGATTTTCGAGTGTAATGCCTTGTTAGACGCGTATTTATGCGTAGAATCAATTTGCATTCAAAAATAGTCATGGAGTTATAGGGTTTCGGACGAATGCACAAGACACCGAAATATACCCAAAAATACCGAAAAAATACTAAAAGTCAAGCCTCTGACCTTGGTAGTTCATATCTTGTGGACTTTTCCGCCGATTTTCGAGTGTAATGCCTTGTTAGACGCGTATTTATGCGTAGAATCAATTTGCGTTCAAAAATAATCATGGAGTTATAAGGTTTCGGACGAATGCACAAGACACCGAAATATACCCAAAAATACCGAAAAAATACTAAAAGTCAAGCCTCTGACTTTGGTAGTTCATATCTTGTGGATTCTCCGCCAATTTTCGAGTGGAATGCCTTGTTAGACGGGTATTTATGCGTAGAATCAATTTGCATTCAAAAATAGTCATGGAGTTATAAGGTTTCGGACGAATGCACAAGACACCGAAATATACCCAAAAAATACTAAAAGTTAGTCAAGCCTCTGACGTTGGTAGATCACATCTTGTGGACGTTTCCGACGAATGTACAAGACACAAAAAAATAGAAAACAATCAAAAATATTGCAAACAAGTAAGAAAGCTCTATTTGAAATGTAAGACGGAATTAGAAAAACTTTGATCACAAAAGCAGTTGTTTTCAGTGTTTGATTTTTTTTATATTCATATATATTCTTGAGATTTAATATTTTATTGATTTGTTTTAATTTTTATACCCTGAACCCATTGAAAATGGGAAATCAGGGTATAATGGTTTTGTTAAAATGTATGTAACAGGCAGAAGGAGGCGTGGCAGACCCCACAAAGTATATATATTCTTGATCAGGGCGACGAGCTGAGTCGATTTAGCCCTGTCCGTCTGTCTGTCCGTCCGTCCGTCCGTCCGTCCGTCCGTATGTTTGAACGCGTCGATTTCAGAAGATACAAGAGCTAGAGACCTCAACTTTTTTTTAAAATGTCCGTAAATACAGCGCGGATATCGAGTTTATCACTAAAAAACGATAACTCATTCCGATACTTTTTTATCGATAAAAAACCTTATCGAAGATCACTTAAATAATTATATCTCCTACATCTTTCAAGCTAGAGTCTCCAAATTTAAAATGTATATAAAGATGTATTTTATACAATTTCGGTTTTTGTTCAAATTTACCCCCCACCCCTAAATCCACCCCCTCACCCTCATCTTTGTAAAAGTCGTATATCAAATACTAGAGACTTGTGCTTCGGTATACACATACATTTCAACATTATGATTACTTTCTGAAAGTTTCAGTAGGATCGTACGTCTAGAAATTAAATTATTCAACAAATAAGTTCTCATAATATTGCCAACACTGCAGCGCAACCCAAGCGCAATAGGTTATAAATTTATATCTCCTACATTTTTAGAGCTATAGTCTCCAAATTTTAAAAATATATTCCAATGCATTTTATACAATTTCGATTTTTGTTATATTTTGGATACCGGCTCCAAATTCAGAATCCCCAGTGAAGGTCAGATTCTAGTATAGCTAATTGTGAATGATTTGACATGTTCTTTTTTAAATGCCAAATATTCAATAGAATATGAAGATCATATGCTGAAAGTTTCATTAAATTCGGTTTAGTCAATCGACTTTAAAAAATAACAAAATGTTTGGCCAATTAACAAACGCACGTGCTGCAGCAACAGCAGTTTTCCAATACGTGTGCACACATACATTCAAACATCTTCTAGCACATTCTTAGAATCACATCAGCAGTTAGTTTCGTTTAGTTCTGCTAGATGGCGTTGCATCAGTGAATCTATTTCAGTTTTGACATTGCGAATAAGATCAGAGGAGTGGCGTCATGGTAGAGGGCGCGGCGATTGATCGCGAGGTCTATGGTTCAAATCCTGCTGGGCGTGTTGTAGTTTTCTTTTTAATTGCTTCAAAACTTTTATATATTTGATTAAATTTCTCTTATATTTTTTCAAAAATCGAAATTGAAATTTTAACCATACTATATGTACGTTTTTATTAGTTTGGTTGTTCTTGCACATTCTTAAAGTCACATCAGCAGTTAGTTTGACTTAGATTTGGTAGATGGCGCTGTAGCAGTGAATCTATTTCAGTTTTGACATTGAAAACCATATCAGAAGGGTGGCGTCAAGGTAGAAAGCGCGGCGCTTGATCACGAGGACTCGGGTTCAAACCCTGAGCGTGTCGTAATTCTCTTATTTTTTAATTGTTTCAAAATTTTTATATATTTAATTATGAGTTTTTTATTTCATTTATATTTTTAAATACATCGAAATTGAAATTTGAACCATACTAAATGTGCTTTTCTATTAGTTTGGTTCAGGGTAGTATCTAGTCGAGCGCTCTCGACTAGAGTTTTCTTACTTGTTAAGTATAATGCTTATGAAATTAAATGTGTGTGATTGGCACTGGTTTATATACGATATTTTATGTCATTCTTGTTTAGAGCAGCAAGAACATAATGAAAAGAATTTTATGAAATAGTAATGACGCTCTGTAAAGAAACAAAGAGAAAAAGCATTGATAAACATTAAACTAAGAACCATAAAATAAGAGAAAAATAAAAAATCAAACACAATATGTAAAAACTATAATTATTCGTTCGAAATCAACAGAAAAAGTTCTCAAATATCAGATTATTAAAACATTCATTAAAATTTATAAAAATGCATTAAATTATTATCACCCTTTGCAGTCCTTATAGCATATTAGTCATTTAATTTTTTATACTTTCCAAAACCAGTCAAGTATCTGTTAAAACAAATAACAACGACCGCCGACAGCAGCAACACAAAGCTGTAACAATTATTACAACACCAATAATAACAACAACAACAACAGCAGCAACGTTGCCATCCACTCGATACTGGTTGTAGGGAATTGAGGAGGCAACTGAAAAGAAGAAAAAAGAAACTTGTAGAAGCTACTGTCACTTTACGCTGATTGCATCAATTGAAGCTTCACTGTGCCGCACGTCCATTCATCATCCGGTTGCTTCATCAACATGATGACATGACAGCGCTGGCGGATGAGACAACACGATGCCCCGGACCACTCCCCCCTTTAGACGGCCCACATCCCGTCCCCAGCCAGATCTCATGCTACGCATGGCCGAGCTAAACGAACGCGCCCCAAACTAAAATAAAAAAGTAAAAAAAAAAAATACTTTTCAACTTCATTTTGCTGTGTATGTGTGTGCCAGGCACAAAGAAAATAACGGATTCTTGCGCAAACAGAGAGAACTAAACGAATTTCGAAAATAAAATTACAACTTTGTCCAGGATCCAAAGGATGCTAACGAAATTGTTCGCCGTCGTCGTCGTCGTCTGGCTAAAGAATTTTCGCTAGTTGTGCACCCAAAATTAGTGCACAAAAATGTTGGCAGCGGGTCGCGCACGGCTTAGCCCAGATAGTGGCGGACTGGGACAGGCGGCGGCTCTGGGGGGAGGGCTTCGATTAGGGGTTGCCTACGGTAGTCGAGCTATGTGGTCAGGCGGCTTGGCTAATGCTGTTCATTACGTTTCAATGGAACGCTGCTGGCTTCAAGCTGCCAAACAATTGGCTATTGGCGTTCGGTGATTGGCCATTTTCAAGAGGCGGGCAACTCGCTGGGTGGGTGGTAGGTTGGTTGGGGCGATTGGGTGGCTCGCGTAATCAGAAATGAAAATGAATTTTCTTGTGCTGGAAGCTTGGCTTTTTAGCTGGGCAGCTTAATTGCTTTCATTTGGATCCAACTGCAGTGTACACTCATCGCCACACACACACACGCACACACATACACATATACATATACAGTCAATTCAATATGACGTTGATTTTTAAGACACCCACCCGACGTTGCAGGGCGTCTGCTAGTTGATGGCTCTGAGAAATTTTCCAGTGCACTTCACTTGGCAAACAATGATGCAAGAAATTGATTTTCAACAAGCAGCAGCACGAAGCAGGAGGAGTCCCAGCGAGGACGAAAACTTGAGGATTGTGCGCCACTCAAAGGCCAACTCCGCCCACCAGTGGCCACCCCTGCGCTGCATGATGAAAATGTCTAAGACAATTGCTTTGGCCAAAGTGCAAGAAATAGATAAAATTAGTGATGGGCCAGCACCCCTCGGCTCCCGCCGGCACCCAGCGTGACCACTTGAGAGTGGGCCGAAACCAGCTGAGATAAAACCCAGCTGGCTGGCATTTGTTGCCGTCAAACGGCAAAGTGCGCACCTGCCTGAATGCCTGAAGGAGCTGCACTTGCTCAGTTGGGCGCGCCTTCAAGCAATGCCGAATGCAAAACCTCTTGACTTTTATATCAAATATTGTGCCGCACTTTGTGCGTATTAAGTCTAATTGGATTTGACTCTATGCAAATTCCATTTGCTTCCAATTTAAAAGCGACTCTTCACATGTATTTGCATTATATTTTATTTAATTTGCACATTTTATTTTCTCTGCTGCGGGAAAAAAAAGTAAAAAATAACTTCATTTGCATAATGTGCGCAATTATAAGCGAGTTGCACACACGCAACACGCACACACACACATACACGCACCTGTGCGCCTAGGCTAGCAAAAATATGCACTTGCAGTTTTCCTTTTACCTGGGCAGGTTTTTCGCTTTGTTGCGCGTCGCGCCCGTTTTGTTAATTAAAAATTATTGTAATTTTTTTAATGCGTAATTATTCACAAGCACTCGGCCATGGCCGCATTTATTTATTGTAACTATTTTCGCCCAGCACAGCTGCCGAGGTGAAAATAAAACCTTTACAGGCGTGTGCGGACTGCATGCTGCACGACTGTGAGATACCCTATTTTAACATTTTATGTGTGCACGCACATATACAAATGTGAACTTAAATATATTCAACTAATTTTCTTACAGACAATAATCCATAAGTTTTCCGTCTAATGGATTCAGCTGTCATTGAAGAAGATCAGAAGGCTGCTTTTCACTAAATTCTTGATTCAGTAGGTGGAAAACTGCAAAGTAGTGTTGAATAGTCCTTCCAAGAAGCTTTAGAACAACTGCCAGTATTATCAGACGTATTGGATTGACTTTGATGGCCCATGGAAAAGAGAACGATTCGAGGTACCAGTAGCTCATAATTTTTATCGGATGCTGTTCTTTTATGAACGTCAAATCCAGTTTTGTTCACAGATTCGATGTTTCATATTTTGCTTAATACAACTTTAAAAAGACCTTTGACTTGGTATAATTTCAACTCTAACATTTGGTATGCCTTGCATTGCAATTACAGGGTATACCTGCAGAGAGTGCTCCGCGTACCTTGAGAGTAAAATATGCTGTTTACTTAAGTAAAATACATTTGCAGTTTTTCATATCAATGCGCGGAAGCAAATGCATAGCGACTTAAAACACATGTCCGTGGCATAAAAAATGTTTCTTAAATTCATAAATCATAAATGTGATTTAGCTCGTGACTAACTCAAGGCCCCAGTAATCTCGCCAGTGTTTAAATGTTTTGAAAACTCAAAAATAACTGTATAATAACATGTTTTATTTCATTGTCTTAGCTCTGTCAGGCATAGTTAGTTAGTTAGTTAGTTAGTTAATTGATATTAAATATGTCACTCCTACAATGATACCTCATTGTCACAGCTGGAACTCGTATTTGCTTGAGCTCGACACACACTTAGTACAATGAACAATATTATTTCAGCTCTATTCTATTGTAGCTATCAACATTCGTAGTAATAAGCTGCTCCCTGATAATCCAACAAATTAATAGAGCATACTCCTTGGCAGGCAGACATTGTAATCGAAACGAGCTTTAATGAAAGCCTCTTACAGCGCCTTGCAAAACGGCAGCAGCTCATGAATTTCTGTGGCAGCAGAGACAATGCACATACATGCATGTATATGCATGCATATATCTCTTGGATGAATGCATCATATTTGGACAGCAGTGGAATTTGTGAGGCCATTATCGAATGCCTAGACAAAAAGTCAGGCCGAACAAAAGGCAGATACACACATGCATATGTAGATACACTCGCCATCACACACACACACACACCCGCACACACATACGCACACGCATTATGCAGTCGTGAATAATAGGCTCGAGCTGCATGCATTAACCAAATGAACCGCAACGCCTGCCATAATATTATGAACAAATACTTGAGTACACACTCGCCCACACTCTCTCCATGGTCTCATGTGGTGTTTGCGTAATGCGTTGCGCGCAGTTGCATTAAACAAAGGTGCATGCCAGTGCAGTCCGAGGCAGTATGAAGCTATGAGATACCCTTTAAACACAGATGTAGAAAGATATTGAAAATCCCAGCTCACGGCATAAAATGGTAAAACAGGGGAAGTGTTCGTCCGTCTGCCCATTCAATTTTCCGTTTGTCCTTATGCACAACGGCGTCTGTCATTTCTCGCTCTTCTGCCTATTTATATGTCTATCCAAGCGCCCGCTGGGAAATTTGGAATCTCTCAAAAATGAATAGTACAAAAAAAATATATATCAATATATAAAATATAAGAATAAAACATAAAATATCAGAGTCCATATAGATTTAGCTTTAAGTCAAAGTGAGATTCTCATACTCTGCGTGCTGAGCTACGCAGATCACAGTATCTTCTAGTCTGGCATTGCCACCCAAAGACTACTTTCCTGGTGCATTACATTTATATTTTATCAGGAGCAGCATACGCTCTTTCAGTACAGGGTATGCCTAAGGACAAAATGATGCGACAAGATTAAAGCTGTTAAGCTACGCATGGTTTATTTAATTCAGTGCCTGCCGTAAATCCTGTGAGTCTTGACATATTCAATATATTCGCAATATGTAAAGCTGAACGTGATGGAATATACCAATATTAAATTTTATATACTCTTTATGAATTTTAACCTTTATATGTAATAGGTGATTTTATTTTAAGTGCATGCATTTATTAAGCAATTCGAATAATCTTTCATAGGTCTGCGTCTTACATATTAATATAACGTATATAGGGCAAAGGCCAGTAGGCTAAGCTGAGATTAATTTGGTGTTTATCTGGAAGATGACTAAGCTTTAGATATAAACATGAGCTTCACCTTAAATTCCCCATTTGAGTTATCCAAGTCTTTAATAGAATACCTCAAAATTAACCTCGGACTGCATGGGTCAGTTGCGAGATGCAGCACATGTTGACCGCAACGAGATGCCTGGAGTATCAGCCGAGTGGAGTGCGTCATTCCAGGGGCCTCGATGATGACCACATACAGCTGTAGTCCGCTGGCCAGGGATCGCATTACAAGATAGCAATTAGGCAGGTTTGGCATAGCTCTAATTGGAAAATTAATAACCAACAACTGGCCAGGAAGTGAACACGGATGCGGGGATGGGCAGTGGGCGGCGGGCAGCGTGCATAAATCGCATTTGATTCAATTGAACCTCAAAATATATTGATTGAATGAGTGCAGCAACAGCAGCAGCAACAGCAGCAGCAGCAGCAGCAGCAGAGGCAGCAGAGGCAGCAGAGGCAGCAGAGGCAGCATCAGTGGCTACAGCAGCTGCTGCTGCTGCATTTTCAGCAAAAGAAACTGCGCTCGTTGCGGCTCGTTTCTGTGGCCCACGAAATTGCTCGTTTGCACATGAGCTCAGCTGCAAATTGCAACGCGAAACACGTAGTCAGCCAGCCACAAGGGAAGCAGACATCCAGAGATAGAGAGAGAGAGAGAGAGAGAGAGAGAGAGAGAGCGAGAGAGGATGGAGTGAGGGCTGGGGAGGAGCGACCAAATGATTGGCTCTGTCAGAGAAACTTATCACGAATCCTTCGCTCGTTCCGTGCATTGGCAGTTTATCAATGGTGCACCGCATTTTCAATTACGCGTCAAGAAAATATATGTATGTATGTATATGTATACATATATGCAACAAAGTGAGGCAAAAATAACATTTCCTTTTTTGGCCACAAACCGTTTAAAAACTTCGCTCAATATCCAGGCAGAAAAAATATATATAAAAGAATTTATTGAATATGGCAAAAAGTTATCTTTTAAATAAAAAGCTTAACACCATCAATCATGAATCAATCAATCATAAAAGCAAAAATTCAAAAGAATATATTTATAGATAATATATATCTTACTTATAAGTATGCTGTATCTGTAGTCAAAGATTTCAATGATCAAATCATAAAGTAAAATAAAGTGAAGTTAACCTTGTTCAAAACAAATTTTATTAGAACAAACAAAAGTCTCGTTATCATTAAAATCTATTGAACGAATTTCATTTTATTTCTCTCACATTTAAATCAAAAGTATTTTTGTTCAAGCACCACAAGAAAACTGTCAACAATCCATTCGTTTGTAATTTACCCGGTGCCAGTTCGAGTTCAACATTTTACTCACTCGATTTTAGAGCCGTTTTTATGAGCGCCGAGCCCAGTTGGAGCTCTTATCGGCTCTCTGGCGACTGTCCTATATGCTAACTGTTGTTTGGGGAGCAGGCCCGCCCGCCTCCCATACAAATTGATTAACAAAATGAAGTGAAATGAAAAGCCTCATAAAAGAAAGGAGATAAACAAAATAACGAAAGAAAACAAGCAAACAAGACACAGAGCACTGGGCGCATAGAGCCTTGGCCATAAAACCAATTGGTCATCCCATGACCCACTGGCAATTGAGTGTAAAATATAACCAAAGGGACGCTGCGACCGAGTCAGGCTCAAGTCAATACGGCGGAGTACAATGAAAAATTTATGCCTGACGTGATGGCGGGTCAAATACAAAATAAGACAACAGAAACGCAACGGGAAAACAAAATCTTTAATCATTTAAATTGAAGACTTGGACGGGAGTTTGTCGTCGCACTGGACACCGCACCAAGAAATCAAGCGAGTGAAAAATTACAATTGTCACAAGACCAAATCACAATTTCATTGCTTGCGCGAATTTTCACATTGCGTTTGACTTAATGCGAAAATAATTGTATGCAAATGTGAATGAATGCTGCGCTTGACGCGCACCCAGACAACAACAATCATTTGTCTCTGGCAGCTGTTTTTCATATACCCTGTAATTATGAATGCAAAAAGACTGTTATATTCAGATCATAACTCAAAAAGCAGGAAGTTGACCAAGAGAGAGTGAAAGAGAAAGAGGAAGAGAGCGAGCGTTAGATAAATTTCATTAAAAGCTTCTCATCGAACTCCACACATTCTGCGTACAGGGTATTTTCTAGCAAGGCTGCCTGGCTCCTCCCTTTGTTCGTCTTACATTTTAATAATACGTATACGTGGCGTTGGCCAGTGGGCTAGCTGGACCATTGCTCAGCTTAATGACTTAATTTTCAATTCCATTGCACGTCATGATGGAAATGAAAAGAAATGCAAATGCTGTTGGAATTCACTCCAGTCCACAGTCTCCGCCTCACCTCTCATTCTTGCCATGAAACTCATTAGCCATTAAGGTGCCATTATGCGTTGTACGTTTAATTATGGAAATGCTTACGCCTCCATCTTGGCCAGCCGAGCAACAACTCTTCATGACATGGCCAAGGCAAAGATGATGGAAATTTCAATTCTTTGTTTGCCCGTGATTTAAGTGAAACGCAGGGCAAAGAAAGTTTCAATTTATTTTAGGAATTACTTGAAAAGAATAAAATATATTGCAAATTGTCTACATAGTTTTTTTTTGCTCGAGTCCAACTTAAAACTTCAGCTAGTTATTTATGTAAAATAGCTGAACTAACTAAAGTAGCAGTTGCCAAAATTAAATTACCCACACACTTTAAACAACGATACACGCCGATGTGCATGGCATAAGGGACTAGATGGGGGGTATGAGGGAAAAGGAGAGGAACTGAAAAATGTTGTTGCCCATGTAAAAATAAATTTTGGCTGTGCGGCTTTTTGGGTCTGGCCGGGCGAAATGTCAATTATGCAAATTCGTTTTGCGCTCTTATGGCTAGCAAATGTTTAGAAATGTTGTTATAAATTCATTACAAAACTAGACCCCCCCTCAAAAATGTTTGTTTAATTTGATTTTCGTAAATTTATGCAGAGCACTGCAAAACTACAAAATGATAAGTTCAAACTTTCTACCAATGCCAGAGAGTGTCGAAAAGCTAATAAAATGCGAGCACTTTACTGTTTCCAGATATCCGATCGAACTCATATGTGCAGCTATACCTTAATATATATGCAAATAAATACCCCTTAATGAAACGAGCTGGCTCAACTGGATAGACATTACAAAGCAGCTGAGTCTCTAAAGAAGTCAGATCGAGCATTATATAGAAGTCAGCTCCAACTATCTCTCTGTCAATCTGACTGCATATAGAATTGCATAGAAGTCAGACTTGAGATCACTCATCCTCTATAGAAGACAAATAAAGCTGATTGATGAATCTAGCTAATCAAAGTGATTCCCTAAAGATGATGATTCCATAAAAGTGTTTACAAGTCAGCTCGATATGTGTGTCTGTCGATCTCACTGTACGAGTATATGGAATTCTATAAAATTTTATATGTAGATCTTATATCATCTTCTAGCACGCGTATAGAAACCAGTTCGATCTGCATGTTGCTTGAGTCTATATAAGACTGTGTAGACATGTCGCATTTCAAGTAGAGTTAGAGTTTATATATTTAAAAGAACATTGCCAGTTCAATCAATAGATCTTTCCTTTATATAAATTATTCCTTTGCAGTCTGACTTCAATATAAAATCAGTTCGATCTGTGTGCCCAATCCTCTTCCAATATATGCATGTTATATACTTATCTTTTATACAGGGTATGCAATTAATTTCATTATAATATTATCTGAGCCATATTCCGATAGGCAAATATATTTTTCAATTAGAAAGCCGGAAAATAAAATGTGAGCAAAATTAACATAAATTACAATCAACGCAAACTATTTCCAAGCCGCAGACACGAAACTGAAATAAATGCTAAATTTTTAGATTATATATATGAATATTTATATACATACATAAAGACAACTATTTTTTTTTTACGTTTTTTATGTTTTATATTTTCGCACTACTACAAAATAGTGGTGGGTGGTTGGGGAGAGCAGAGAGAGAGAGATCTGCTGCCACAGAGAGTTATATTTATTATCACAAAACATTTGCGCAAATGTCCTTTTGCATAAGCAACGATGGGGCACAGTGTCGTGCAGTCCTTTGAGAACATTTATCTTATTATCTTTGCATACAGCGGCGCAGGCAACAGCAACAACAGCAACAACAACAACAACAATAATAACGGCACATAAATAAGACTCAGCGTAGTCAACAACAACAACAACAACAACAATGAGATGATGAGCAACATTAGGCAAGGACAAACAAAGCCACGAGAGCTTCGAAAAGGCTCTACGAAAACCAAAAGTCAAGTCGAGCCAACAGACCGCAGAAACAGCAACAACAACAATAGCAGCAACAACAACAACAACAAGCGCAGCTCGAAAACATTTTTGGCAAAAGCCGCCTAGCCATGACAGGCAGGCCACAAAAGTTGCACATACGCCCCGTGTAAGCTCCTCACAGTGTGATTGCTCCCGTTGTTGTTGTTGTTGTTGTTGTTGCTGCTGTCGTTGTTGTTGTGTTTGTGTTTGCTTTATTGTTGTTTTCACAGCCGCCGCACAAACACACGCACACACCCTAACACACATGCAAAACAAACTTTTGGCAGAGCGCAACATTTTTTAATTGATTAAAGCCACATTTGCATTGCGGCTTACAAGCAGCTTAACAATTTTTACAAAATTTATTTATTTTTTTTCATTTAATTTTCAGCTTTTATGTTGTTTTTTATTTCAACAAACTACAAATGTACAAATGCACGCGCAGTATTTGCACTTTGCATTTGCAATATCATAATTAAAATTGAAAAATATTTTTTGGTAAAAATAACATTGGCAAATATTTTCAGAATCAACTGTAATTTATGATTTGGTCAAAACTTTTACTAATTAGAGTTATTTAACAATATATATTTAATTTACTAAATGTATGTAATTAAGGCATTAAATAGATGTATGTAAGTATTAAAGAATTACAGCAAATCACGGCAAAGCCTCATAAAAGTTCGTATTTTTAATGATTTAAATTTCTCTTTCGTTGCTAGTATTTGTTAAATGAAATCTTTAAAAGCTATTAAGCTATGTCTACGATTTATTTGAGTAAAAAATAAACTCACTAACTCTATCAGACAGGTTCTATAGATTCTATATTTGCTTGGGCTTACAATATGTGAATATCTGTTAACAACATTTCTAATTGACCCATAGTGAGCACTCTGGACTGTTCAAAATTTGTAAAGCACACAGCCACAGGCAAATTTATGAATTTTCCTTTACTTATTTTGTCTTTTTGAAATAGAATCGATGCACAGACTCCAAGCATGTTGAGGTAGTTTTGCTGGCAATCAGGCAACAACAGACGAGCTTGTTTGCATATATACAATATATGTATATACATATTCAATTTGTTATATTTTGTACAGTCAAGTGTTGGCATGGCAAGTATTTTATACCCTGTAGGCAATAAAAATGCAGTTAATGAAATTCCGGGGGCTTGTGGAAATTGATTAAATGAAGAAAATATAAATGAAAGTCTATATATGTTCATATTCTATAGGAGAGAGAATGCCTGAGAGAGTTAACTACCGTTAAATGGTCAACTGCAAATTTTATTTCAAAACATTTTTCCATCTAAAATTTTTAGGTTTGAGCACATCTAACTCGGCGTGAGTTCTATTGATATTATTTTAACATTCGCTGATTCTTCCAACTATACAAATATTGTCAATATTGTCGCCAGTCAGTTAGTTGTCGATATTTGTGCCGAATTTTATTTGTGTGAATTTTATTATTGGACTCTCGCACAATTTCCGTTGTCAGTCGTGTGTTTTGTGGGTTCGCATCGTTTGGCTTCTAATTTCTGGCGCATGTTCATGAAGCGACCAAATTGAGGCACGCCCATTCCAGTTGAGCGGCCACCCACGCGGCAGCGTCGACATACTTTCTGTTGGTTTTGTTGTTTGACTGTTTGGCATACACGGCGTATGCGTGTTATAAGCGCTTAACAGTGCCAAAAAATCGAAAAGTTGTTGCTACAATTCTTCTGCCATTTGGCAGCGAAAAAATATCAACGATAAATGGCGACCAAAACTCTAAATTGGTCGTACAGCAAATTTACTATAGTTTTACTGTTATTTGGTTGCTTATGCGCGTGTTTTTTCCGTTTCGATTTTTGGCCAACTCGACACTTTTCTGTGGATTTATTTAGCCAGACAAATGAAAAGAGCATAATGGAATTTTGGTTTTGCTTTCTAGGCTGTAAATGAAGTAAAATTAAATATATTTTAATTTCTATTTTAAATTTAATTTTATAATCATTATCAACTATGTATATAACTCTAATAAACGACTCCACCTTGTCCTACTCCATAAAAATCCATTAAGCAATATGTCGTAAGTCTACACAAAACATAATAATAATAATGAGAATACGCTTCTTAAGTGGCATTACGGCTGGTCTGGCTTAAACATTAGCACGCATCAAAATGCAAAGTAATTAAAAACGCCAACGACAAAGACAGACAGCGAAATTACAGAAATTACATGGCGCAAGAGCAATAACAACAACAACAAGCAACAGCAGCAGCATGAGCAACAGCAACAACAATGACAATGATTGTCGGCCGTAATGCAATTTAATGGCCAGCAGAAGCCAATGGCCGTAACCACAGAATGGCCGGGATGAGTTTGAAGTGCTGCAGATATTGGTCAAAAGTGCCGCCGACTGGTCAACAAAAGCCACACGGACTGAGCTGCCGAGCAGCAGAGCAGCAGAGCAGCTGACCGACCAGCAATGCGAGATAAACGCCCATTCGAGCAGTCATCAGGACACGCTGGACGCACAAAGTTGAGCTTGGACAGCCGACAGGCGACAAAGTGCGCTCACATAATAATAATGGAAATAATTTAACTTATTGGATTTTAATGGGATTACATATGCGCAACATGGCCAGCAACGGGTATTAAAACTTGGCCAACTTCATCACAATGTGGCCCTTGTTTAACTGTGTGTGTGTGTGTGTGTGTGTGTGTGTGTGTGTGTAATGGCCGTTGATAAAGTCAAATTTAATAATGATGCTTGGTCGATCACTGCTGATTGTCATAATTGCATTCATTTTTTTAAAAAGAGAGAAACCATCCATTGCAATACTCGAAAATATATAAGTATATATCAAATATAAATATATATAAACTATATGTATATAAAAAGCCAAAGACTATTAAGTTGTAAATGTATATTTAATCTAATCTGTAATAAATAAATTATAATAATGTATAAACATAAATAATGTACAAATAAACAATATAAATAAATTGTATTAAGCAAAAGAAAGAACTTAAATATATGAGTGTCTAAAAATAAATGTATAAAGCTTATAGGTAACAAGTAATAAAGCTTATAATCGACACTGATCGACCGTAGTCGATCTCGTAAGATGCCCTATCAAAAGCAAGGAACAGAAGAGAACTTCAGATCATTTAAGTTCTCTATATGTATGCAGCCGTACTCATTTGGTATTCATATTTAGTTAAAACGAAGCGAAACGAAGAGTAATTGAAGCTGGAGAGAGCCTTCCCATTGGTCGACTACAGCGACCTCTACCTGTCGTGGGGCTCGACATTTGAGAGCCACTAAGTGAATGAGTGAAAGTCGCCCTATATAAGGGCAGCAGCAGCAGCATTTCTTCAGTCACCCAGGCCTGCTGGAGGTCAGTCGGGCAGTGCAGTTAAGTGAAGGGAAGTGTGTGTAAATATTGAATGATCGTTCACTAAGACTTGGAGGAAATAATTGAAGGGAATATTTAAAGCAAATGTTGGGAGAAATCTTATAATGCTTCGACGAAAATAGAAGAAATACTTGGAATGAATTTTTAAAGGAAATGAAAGAATACTTAGCAGAAACATTGCGAGGAAATACTTCAAGAAAAAGAATGTGGACAGACAGCCAGGCTGATTAAGATTATATATATACTTTATGAGGTGCGCACGCCTCCTTCTGCCTGAAACAAATATTAAACAGAATCATTACACCCTGATTTCCCATTTTCAATAAAATTTGTTTAAGGAAATAGAGAAACTTCTATTTTGCTATATGTACATATTTCCAATTTACAAAGCAATTGTTAGACTAGGCATTTAAATTTAATATAATTCAAATAATTTTCTGAATTTTACTGTCATATTTAATTCAATGCAACTGTTAAATGATACAGCAAATGAAATGATAATGTATTCATAATCAAGAATTTTAATCTCATATTTACCATTGATTTAAATTATTTAATGTAGAAATATGGCTTTGCCAAAGCAGCTTAAAGTCGTCATAATAAATAATTATATTAATTAATTAAACATTTGCTTAAAGCTCAGCTGCGAACATGTCTGATGTCTGATACCAGAGAAGCACACACCCACACACACACACACACAGCCATACAGACACACATTCAGCAACCGCAACTTGACGGCCTGCCACTGTGTGCCGTGTAAACCATATTGCATATCCTGCCCCACTGCAGCACCTCCTGCTGCTAGTGCTGCTCCAGTTAGTGCTGCTGCTGGCTGAACGTACGTTGTACATGTCGCTGGCACGCTTCGTCTGTGAAGACTGTTTAAAACATTTAAACATGGCCAGCTGATGATCCACTGCCTGGACTACGAACTTTCACCGGCCGCCGCCAGGCAGTGGCTAAAAGTTTGTCACGTCAGTCAGTCAGTCGGTCAGTCATCATCGCATGGTCAACAACTAACCGCATGCCATATCACATCACAGCCAGGCTGCCAACCGCCGCGAGTCTCGACAAATCCAGGCATGTAAATATGAGGTAGGCATAATATGTATGTGTTGGCTTCTTTTTTTAATATGTGCGGAAACTCAACTCTGGCTGGCAGCTCATTTTAGAATAATGCTTGTTTCGTTGCTAAATGCCCTGTACATAGTGGTATGACCTCGAAGGAGATATAAATAATCAAAGAATAGAAGTGAAAAGACTAGAGTTGAATTTATTAGGATAGGATACTTTGTGAATAAATGCAATAGGAGTATATTGGGTTTGATATTCCCCGATGATTTTATATACTCACTAATTTCATTTAACATTTATCATTCGCCCAGGTTTATAGACGTTTATCAAATGTATTTTTAGACTGTCCAATTCTAACATGATTTTTCTAGTATATATAGTTTATTGTGCATTATTTATTGTGTGTAATTTAGTGTATAATTTTATGTGTGTGTTCCATACATTTATGTTTGCATTGTATATGAATATTAGTGGAAAAATTGGAAGCGTGCAGTATCTCCAGCCTTGATTAGAGGATAACTTCTAGTCGAAAACCCATGCGCCAGAGTACTCCCCCTTCAGTTTTTGTTATTGTGCGGTTGCCGCATTTGCTGACCACATTTTAGCTTCATTTACAGTTATTTGCCGCATTGTCTCATCGGGTATTACGTGTTACGGCCCTTCGCATAGATACCTGATACGCACTTGTTCGAGTTGTCCGCCCAACTACAACTGGAACTTGGCCCACACGCCGAAACCGCAAATTCAATTTTGGTTTGCAGGCTACAACGTTTGTTTAAAACGCTTTGTTAATATTGTCGTTGCTGTCGTTGTTGTTGTTGATGGTGTTGTTGTTGATGGTGTTGCTGTAGTGTCCCTTTGATGCAATTTATGTGAAGTGTTTTACATGTTTTGTTTGCCTCTAGCCGCAAACGATCTTTTGTGCTATAAATCAGACGGCGAAATGAGAATCGGGGGTGTACTTGCATTTGTATTTGTTAACTCTTTGAACAGCTGCACTGCTTACCCGTTGATTAAAGTTAACGTCTGAAATTTAAATTCAAGCATCTGCACTGCTTGACATGGAGCTCCCAGTAGAAGGATTTGAATGTAAACTGCTTGTTGGCTGCCCCGATGAGCAGATTTAGTTTGTATGTAATTGACTTCTGAATACCCTATACAATAAATTAGATTAGTGTTTGTCTGATTCACGGTTTACTTGAACTCACTTGACTCAGGCATGTTCCTGAGACTTACTCCCTTTTTGTTTTTTCTTATCCTTTTTCACTTTCTTCTTGAGTGGCTCAGGTTTTGGTGGCTCTTCATCTTCCTCCATTGGCTCACAAAAACACACATTCCCCGATACAGATTTGATCTCTTCATTTTGATCAAATAGCTTCGGTAGCTTCGGTAAGTGTTTGAAGAAATCTGTAACGGCAGTTGTGTTGACTTCAAAGGGTGGTACTTGCTCGGCTTGGAAATTTTGCAGCCAAACATCGATGTGCTCATCAGGATTATAGGGCGATACTTGAGTTTGTGGTGGCGAAGGTTTATTCATCTTCCGCTTTTTATCATATAGCTGAAAGATATCTTCAATCAACTTATTCTCCATTTCCTTATCGACAACTGCATCGGTTTTCGTATTGCAAGTTCTGGCGGATGTCCATAAACTAAATTCTTCGGACATGAGCTTTGAGAGCAAATCCTTCTTTCGGTCGACCTCGTTGGAGAAAAACTGAATGCCCTCTTTTTGCTATGAAATAAATAAGTTAGATATTGAAATATTGAAACAGAGCCTACATATAGACTCCCAACATAAAAATAAACAATTGTTAAATAAATACAAAATGTTGCTTAATGAGTAAGCTCAAAAATAATTATAAGCAGTTCGATTACTTGGATATATTCCATCACACCATCTATTTCTTTTATGGGTGACAATGGGCTGTCCGGAGATGTGTCACGGGAGCGTTTCCGTTCCGCCGGTAACTCGTCTGGCAATGAACAATCCTGTTCCTGATTATCCTGTTCAAGTATCGGTTCGGTTAGTTGCGGATTTGGAACTTTTTCCAAGTTTAGCTGTTGACTGTCAGCTTGTAGATCTTGTTGTTCAAATTGTTGTTGATGTTGATAACGTTCGGGCGACCTTTTGACTTGACCGATTCCTCCAGCTCGGCTATTTAAATCTTGGCATTCAAGTTGCTTTTGCTGCTGTTGAAGATGCCACGGACTTATGTCTTCTTGGTCATTGCGTGGCTTTTGCTCCATATAACCCATAAATCTAGGCTTCTACAGAAACTCATACAGTAAGTAGTATAGTATAAATGGTATAGAATAGAATATTCAAATATTACATCCCGGCTGAGCAGGGCATCTACAAAAATACCAACCTGTCGTGGAAGCGGCTCTGGCTCACAAAAGACTGAATTATTTGGTCTATCGCCTGGTATCTGGTCCAACTGCACGCTCCCTATGGAATAATCGGCGGGCTTCAAGCGTGGAATTCGTAGAGCCGATAAGGAATCCGAAATAACAGGCTGCTGCACCAGCGCCGACCTCAGTGGCGGAGCTTTGATTGGGGTATTCATATCAGCCTTTCGGAACACAGCTTCGACCTTTAAATACGGATCACAAAATATACATCATTCTTCATTTACGGCAATCTGCACTTACATTTGAAATCGATACGTGTGGGGTAAAGTCGTCTAGCATCCACTCCATGAGTTCCTCGTAAATTCTTTGCCATTCGTCAGAGCTGTATCTGTGGACACCCGCTTGTGTGATAATCTGATTCCACAAACGATTTATCTCGGTTCTAGCAATTTGTTCAATCTCCATTTTGGCTATATATTTCTCGCGAAGTTTAAGCTCTTTTAATATTTTTTGTAATGACACAACTCAGACTTGCTAAACGTGACATTTAAACCTCGGCAGAGCTGATTGAAATAAATAGAAAAGCTATTAGCACTAACCAGAGAAGCTATTAGTGCTATTAGCTTTTCTTTATCGATTACTTTCACAATCGATAGTTTTTAAAATTATTTTAAATCCAATAAAACTCACTTCTGTATGATTTCATATATATACATATATATATATATATATATATATATATATATATATATATATATTTATTATATAATGGGAATTGATTTAATTAATATTGTTTTGCCTAGCTACAGATGAAAACTTCATATAATGTATGTATAACAATCAATAATTTTTTGCTCTCGCTAGTATATTTCAAGTACATATGTATATGTAATAATTTATTACAAACACTATTCCATTTTTACATTCGTAAGCAGCAAACGAAATGTTCATATATGTATATATATTATACATATGCTATATGCTATTCGCTATTGTATAAATATTTGATTTGTTAATTTGAAATATGAAAACTATTAATTCAAAATTTGTATACGCGTTGCTTACTTGAGTTTCTCTTTATATCTTTAAACATTATGGTACTTTTGATTTATTTGAGAGTAGAACATTTTGATTAGTATAGTGTGTATGCGGGAGCAAGTATATATATAGTATTATCTAGATAAACAAAAAACAATGACGATCAATTGTGGAATGCAATGAATTTGGAAAAAAAATCTATGATTTGGGAGATCTACAATTATGTAGTCCTCAAATACTATGAGTTAATAGGTTTGGCCAATTAATTTG
The DNA here is from genome assembly GCF_054131105.1 of Drosophila navojoa. Classification (NCBI taxonomy): domain Eukaryota; kingdom Metazoa; phylum Arthropoda; class Insecta; order Diptera; family Drosophilidae; genus Drosophila; species Drosophila navojoa. The sequence goes on along the minus strand of NC_142891.1, from coordinate 19,488,085 downwards.
ATAGTTAGCACACGGATTACAACAGCAATGCATACATAAATACATAATAATAGTCGTACATAATACGTATAGTTACTAGCATTTAGTATTTTGATATGATCATGAATCACAACAATATGTTCTCAATATCTGTTGAATATACAATGTTTTTTTTTTCTTCTTTTTAGTTTGATGTAATATCAATTTTGATTTACATGGTTACCTACACAGGTAGCAATATACTCATTTGATTTACTCGCTTGTAAAATAATTAACAATGTGCTATATATTTAAAAATTGCTGCTTTTGAAGACCTAGCAATGATAATACAAAAGTAAAAGTAAAATCAAAACAATAAAATCGATTTCAAGATACTTTTTTGTAAAGGGAAAACATTCTTTGGAACGATAGCAAACATCAGCTTAAAAATATAAAACCAATACAAATATATGGTACAGTTAGTAATAGTATAATAGTATATAGTCGAACTATGTACGTAAGTATATGACGACGAACGGCAACGTGAATAGTGTCCGTGTTTAGTACGGCTCAGTCTTCTGCTAAACTCAACGCAATGTATCGATGATAAAAGCGACAAATGACTCGAGGACGTCTCTGTTTGGCATTGGCATTGACTAAATCGCATACTAGGCCTAGGCATTATTGTTCTCGCCGCAGCATTGTATGCAGTCCATGCAGTTGTGCTACCTATTTCCATCATTCTTCCGGGTCATATTCGATGAGGTCAATTGTATCTACAAAACGAAAGATATAAATTAGACGTGGACCTTCAAGAATGACACGGGATATACATGCATCGAATAGTTAGGTGTATCTGTGTGTAGGTGTCATTAGAAAGATTCATGCGTGCTATTAGTGACTGACCTTTAGTCCTTGCATTATTATTTGTGGTATTCTTAAGGCTAACGTATTTCAACTTCTCACGCAAAACAACAAGTACATAACGTGTAAAACGACAAAAACGTACGAACAACATTTAGACGTGTACAGATAGACAAATAGACAGTTAAGTGAGTGTGGATCTTTGTGTCAGTGCAATGTGGCATTGTCGAAGACAATTGAAAATATACCTGCATGGAGCGTATGGTATCTAACAAGGCCTTCTTCTCTTCTAGCAATATGCTAATATCATCTTGTGCTGCCTTCAAATATGAACGCAGAACATCCGTTTCCTGTCTGGTCTTTTGCCTATTTGGATATTCGAATAGAATTTAACATTTCCTTTAACGCTGCGAAATGTCAAACTTACCTGTAGTTCTCTGTGTTCACCTTGGAATCGACAAGCTGCTTACGCATCTGCTCGTTGTCAAGCTTCATTTGCTGCATAACCAGTTGCATGGAGAGCAGCTCACGATCGCGCTCGCGTGCTGTGCCACGCAAGGCGCCGTTTAAAGTCTGCTGCTGGTCAGCGCTGATGTTTGTATCTGCAAATATGGCAAATATGTACACGAATCTTAGCTATGCCGAGTTAGTTATAAACACACCTATGGGCTGTATGTTGAGCTGGCCAGTTTTGTCGCGCTCCAGGTGCATGCGTCCAATACACAAGTTAATGGGCACTGGACCCGGCGAAGTAATATTGACAGGCGGACGATCTTCCAACAAATTGATTCGCACGTTTTCCAGGTATATCTAAAATATTAAACAAATGAGTTATAGGCATTTTAGGTAAAACAACAAGCTTACCGAAACGGGCATAGGCGGCGTTATTATCTCGTCCTCAGCCAGATCAGCTAGCCCAATCACTGTGCTCATGGACAAGTCCATATTAATGTCCTTCACGTGTATTTCGGCATGATGCGTAAACCAGCTGTGAATATCAAAGATAAAATAAAAGCAAATGAGACATTGTTAATCTGCAATCTATGAACCACAAATACCTACCTTTGTATGCGCTTGCGATCAATCAATCCATCAATTTTCTTGGGCATGTTTAGAGTCTCTTCGAGGCGCAGTTTGATGCAGGGCGGCGCTTCTGGATTGTAAGGCGCCAGATTCCAGGCCTTACAGCGTGCTCCAAACTTTGTCTGCAAGTGAACCGCAAAATGAATCAATGTGCCCCCATACCATGCATAATACTTTATTAGTAGTTCAACTCGCATGCATAAGAATCACTACAAACATGCAAAGCAGTAAGCACTTACGCACATGCAGCCTGATGTGAACGTATGTGGGTGTAAGTGGGTGTGAGTGGGTGTGAGTGGGTGTGAGTGTGTGTGGGTGACAGATTGATGTTATGTTTATACTAAGAAGCAGAGTTAATTTCAGTTTTAGTAGTTGTCATTAGGGCTAAGCAGCGTGTTTATTTAGTGTTTAGGTCTTTAGTTTGGTAAACCGCCAATTGTTAAACCAAAGGTACGTTTCCAGTTAGTGTTGTTATTGTTGTTTTAGTTGTTTCTCATGGTGATCTTTGTTTCGTATACGCCCAGCTGAGATGTGAACGCCTGCAAACCTAAGTGTAGTTATGACCAAGCCAATTCGCAAAAGAAAACGCAACGAGAACTTAAAAATATAAACAAAACTTAAAACTGGGTACTACAAAGTAAAAATTGACTAATTAATCAGTAATTTATGCACTATTTAAATCGTTAAGTACCTGCAAAGACTTGCAGATATAGGCATCGGGGCGCATGAGCAGGCATGCTTAAAAAACATTCGTATTAAATAATAAACAATTTCAACCAAAAGAAGCTGCCTACATTATTTCAGACCTTATATTAACTTGTTGAGTAATTGCATATATATTTATATATATGTTAGAACATATAACCCGTTCAAACTAGCGCTTATTCGTATAGTATAACTAATAAATATTTAACTACTGTAACTAGTGGCCAAAAACGCTTTCAAACTGCAGCAGCGCTGGCAACAGGAGCCAACACCAAAAGTTAACTACAGAGAAATATCAAATAAAACTTGTTGAAAAATGTAAACATTAAATTAAAAGGGCATTTAAATATTTGTTAATAAGTATATACAAAAGCGGCATAAATCATAAACAAATCAAGTTAGCTGTTAATAGAGAATTTCAATTTTGTAGTTGAGCTTTTTTCTATACCTTGTTCGCTTGATGCGCGATCTGTTTTGTTGTTGTTGAAGAGTGTTGGTTGTTGTTGTAGTAGTTGTAGTTGTTGTTTTAGAAAATGTGTCATGTAAATGTTGTTGTCGTAATTCAATTTACAGTGTTCGTTGTTGTTTATAGAGTAAATTAAACGTTGAGCACAATATTCGTATTTAATTAGCACACATTGAGATCGATTTTTGTTTGATTTTTGTTTTTTTTTTTTTTTATGAAAATATATACGGTTTTTAGAGAAAAGAGAAAATATAATGAGAAAATGATTATATATGAGAAGTTTATCTTACAGTAAAATGTATTACTAAATAATCATTGAAATCAATTGTTTCTCTGAGCGTAAAAACTTTGTTAGATATTCAGTAGAGATTGATCGGAGCATGCAGAAAACGTTATGAAAGTTTAGGCAAAAAACATTTAATAAAGTTTCAGCAAAAGTTTGAAATAAATCATCTTAGAATTGAAAACACAACGAAATGATTTGCTTATATACAAAACTCAAATCGTATAAAAGAGAGAAAAGAATTGTGTAGACATAATAATAAAAAAAAAAATGTTCAAAATAGATAAACAATTAAAGGTCAAAATCTTACGAACCTGCAACTCATCCCAGGGTATTGCGCCGCATTCATCACAGGACACAGCCGACACCTGCAAACGCACCGAGGACTTGGGACCCTCCTGCTGGCGTATGAGCTCCACTGTGGTTAATCTACATTAAAATAAGAATAAAACAGAAATGAATTGCATGAGTCGCTGAATTAAAAACCAACTCGAATGCAATTGCAACCTAAAGGTGGCCATGGAGACTAGATCCCGTCGCCGCCAAGTGCTAGCTTCTGAGGGCTCTGATGGGGAGGACATGTTTGTCTTGTAGCTGCTCGGCTCCTCGTAAACCTCGCTGGCCACCTCGACGGGAGAGGCCTTCATGTTGTTGTCGTTCGTGAATGGATTGAGTCGGAACATAACGTCCATGCAGTCCATTGTCTTGTCATCACCCATTACGATTGCGAAATTCTCCGAATCGGAGCTAATGTCGCTCTGTACGGAAAAGGTATCACTGGCATCATCATTGGGCGTTCCGGACTTGATGGCCGAGTCAATGGAAGTCATGAAACTAGAGAAGCCCTTCTTCATGGACATAAGACTGGAATTAATTTCCTTGGTAATGCTAGGCACAGCGTCGCTACCCGTGCCAGGGCGCACTGTGCTCTTCAAGCTCTTCGAGGCAGACGATATTGATTGCGATTGCATGGAGATGCCAGTGTCAGGCCGTGAGCCCTGACTTGGCGTAGAGGAAGCCAACGTTGGGGTGCTCTGAATTTGTACGTTGTAACTAGAAATATAAAATAAATTAGACCAAGGGCAAATAGCTTTCAATTGGATAAGAACTAACCCATGTGTATTTGGATTGGATATATGAATGCCACTATCAAAGGGCGGATCATTGGTTACGGGCGATGGAGTCTCGACGCTGCCAAACGTATTGCTCTTCAGTTGATCCAACGGCGGTGGCGTGGGCCACGTTATGTTGCCGCCTGTGAAATCGGTGACTGGTTTATACAAATCGTGCTGAGAGTTTTAGCATATCGTTTATCTTTTACAATAATTGATAGTTAGTCACTAATAAGCTGTTGCGTTAGTTTAGTACAAAACATGCGAGATTATTTATGGGTTGAGTATTCTAGCAAGCCGCATAGAATTTATTATCGATAAGAAATGATTTATCACATTACCACAAAGCGAATTGTGATAAGATCTAAAAACAATTCTCATGTTTGAAAAATAAGTTCCATTAGGCCTTCAGAAAAACTTGCCCATTATTTGAAGGTTAACAATAAGTGACTTGGAATCCTACGTGTAAGATCCTACAATTTGGTAATTAAAGAGTTTCTTAAGAATAGATAAGCAAAAGTACAGCATCAGATGCAAATAATCAAATGAAAACCAAATGAAAACAGTTCCTAAATGGGGATTTGAGAGGGGCGGTGTGTTAGACTTATTAAGAAGCTCTAATCAGTGAGAACTACTTGTGAGATTTTGTTAGTAGTATGCTTTGTTTCGTGATTATGTTAGAGATCGAACAGATCAGAGACAGTTCTGTGGTTAGTTTGGTTAACGCTAGCGCTTAGTCGATAGATTTAAAACTAAAGAGTTTTTGAAAGAGAGACAACAAAAGATATATAATTCTTACTATTCATGTGTAAATCATCACCCAAACTAGCTGAATCGGGTAAGACACTTTCAGCATCACCACCACTCGATTCCTTACCAGGTGTTGGCGATGGCATCACCAGCGTCACCTCAATCTGTGGCACAACACATCCAAATATGATGGACTTTTGTTGGTTTTGCTGTAGATTAATGAAAAAATACAAGTTTAATATAAATTATTCCTTCTTAATGGCCGCTGACCTACCTTTTGCAAGATGCGCTCCGCATCGAGATTAAGGAACGTGGACATTTCGTTAAACTCTTCAGCCAGACGCAGCAGGAACAGCAATTGAAAGTGATCTATTTGCAAGCTGACCAAGTTCGATATGTGAGCTATCGCATGTATATCGGCGCAACGTTCGACGGGCGTGGCAGCCTCTTCAGCCGGTGGCGGCACAACGCGCACATCCTCTTCGCTCAGGAAGGGATTGCGCGGCAATGGTGGCAGCGTAGGCAATGGCGTCAGTCCCATGCTCTCCATCTGTGAGCTGGTTGTGCTCTGACATTTGCCCACGTCCAACTGTGCCTGTGCCTGTGTGGCGCTTCCAGAGTGCAGCCAGAGCGTGATGGGCACCGCATCCACAAACGGTATGGCTTTATTCGGGCCTAGCGATCGGGCACCAAGAAAGTCCACCCAAATGGGATCCAATTTTATGCACCAAACATCGCGGGGCTCCGACCACATTGCGTAGCGCGATAGATACTGTGTGGATGCGGATCGCGGCATCTGCGCCTGCGTTGGTGACATCGGCGCCGACATCATGCTAACATCCGAGGCGGCCACATGCGACAGAATGCGATCCGTGACGATGCACATGTCACCCTCGACGGAGGGAAAGCCGGAGCCGAATACCAGCGAGCCCTCCTGCAGGGAATGCAGTGCCTGGGCCAAATCAGCACGCGAGCTGCCCATCTCGCGTATGTTGGTCAGGGCAAAGCGAGAAATCTGGATTAGCATCGTCTTGGGGCGATCCTTTTGATTGGGCGCATCCAGCGCCGCTTCCATGACCACGCGCGGCATTATAGCCTCCACCTTGACATCCATGTACATCAGATTTGGCTCCTGTTCCAAGCTCAGCGCAGCGGCCATCTGTGTGCCATTGGAGCCATACGAGGTATTGGAGGCAATGGAGCCGCGCGTGCTCTGCGGCTGTTGCTGCAGCGTGGTCTGGGAGCCGACGCTGGTGCGCAGCAAACTCTCGTGCAGATTCAAACCAAACGAATTCAGCCACAATATCGAGCTCAGATCAAAGTGCACCTGCAGCGGATTAATGTGCACGAACATCTTTGAAGGCGGCACTGCAAAATAACAATGCTCATTAATTGCACTCAAACAAATCATTTTAGTTTAGTCAAGCACTCACGCGGAAATACAAAATCGCCGGGATAATAGAAATACGTGTACTCGGCATGCACTATGGGCATCTCGGCGGGAAACGAGTAACGATCCTTATCACCTGTAAACAGAGGTGTTTGTTAGTTTAGCTTAGAACCATTTGTTTATTCCAACTCAAATTACAAATAATACACACGAACTGTTTTTCAAGGGACCCAATCAAAAGATCATACACTGTCCCAACTGCTAAAGTTTCGTTTAGTTTAGTTAGAGTTAATGAAGAGGCTAATGCAGTGTCGATCTGTTCAATTCGGTCCCTGTCTTAAGGCGCAATGCTTGCGTGATATTCACCTGAAGATTTGGTTTTCCTCTTATGTTGTGCTACATTAACAACAATAACAACAATAACAAACAACAAAAGCGTTTTGCAAACGACGCAATGAGATGAGATGAGATGTCATGACGGCAAATGAGAATCATGTGAATTGTGTGAAAAGTAACGTAACAAAAGGAACAAGCAGAGAGAACAAGAGAAAGATAAATTAGTTTAAAAGAAAATGCTGTGTAAGCGCAATAGGGGAGTGTCTGTGGTTACGTATGGCTGTTAGGTGTGGGAGTGTGTGGGCGTGTCTGTGGATGTGTGTATTTTATGCTGTAATGCAATTGCATAAACTCTGATGTACGTCTATATACCGTTGACGAGAATATTTCATTGTTACAAAATTTGCTTTTTTGTGTTTACAGGAAAATCTGTTAAAGCTGAACTTTTACTGTTTTACTTTACTATATCACTATATGATAATAGCTTGATAGTTTGTTAAAAATAATTAATAAATAAGTGCCCAGAGATGAATTAAATCCAAAATAAAACTTGTCTAAAGGAGTATTTCGTAAAATAATGTTATTTTCTCATTAGTCTGGGACTGCTAAGAACTGTTACTGTAATTATGTCAACACTTTAACAGTTCTGTTAAGCGACTTTGTACATCAGGTGTGAAGTGTCTACAATTTGTTTGTGTTTTGTGCAGGTGTTCAGAGTCTTGCAATTAGTTCTTACCTGAGACAAACTCTTTGGGCATTTGCTTTTTGCCCGACGTAGTGACTCGATAGAGTGTAAAGTCCTCGATTCGCAGTATGACACAAGCGCTCATTAATTTGGCCAAGTTCTCCAATGTGTTGCGCTGCTGGGCTGCCTGAGTATATTGACTGCTGGCCGAGGCATTGCCGGAGCCACCGGCCGAGCTTGAGCTGCCGGCAGCCGCTGCTGCAGTGGGCGTGCTGCTGCCATTCGAGCCAGTGCCAGTACCAGGGCCGGGACCAGCGCTAGCGAATTGAGAATTCAGCAGCGATGCATTCAACATAATGGGCGAAGCAGGCGCGCTGCGTTCCAGCGGTGCATGCGTGGCCGGTCTATTGGGCTGGCTAAGATTCAGCACTGCCTCCCGGAATGCATTCAGCGATTCTTTGAGCCAGAGCGCCGGTGCCACCGACGCCTCCTTGTACTTGGCCCAGTGCGAGCGGTCCGATTTGGCCAAATGATAGGGATAATAGTCCACCTGAAACGCCGTCACAGACACCTGCAGAGCACCACCTTTGTCCAGCTCCGGGTAACTCGAGCGCCCATCGCCCTCATCGTCGCACAAGTGCAGATCGATGCGCTGACTGAAGAAATGATACGAGGTCTCGCGCACATCAAATGCATTGAACGTCCGCTGTGCCGTCGTCAGATGCACCGATTCCGAGAGACGATTCTGCTGCTGCGCCACCTGCGCCTGGTATTCGGGCAGGGTCTGAATAAAGGAGAAAGTTAATTGAATTCGAATACTCTTAAGTGGACGTTCGACTCACCTGAAGCTTGCGCGCAGCTTTCGTCTTCTGAGTGGCATGCGTGGCGGCCTTTATCAATCCGGAAAGTGAGTCAACAAAATGCAGCGCTGCCTTCAGCTGTGAATCGGTCAGCACCCACAGCAGATCGTCCAGTATGAGGACCAGACGCGATGCCAGCAACGTGCAATCCGCCAAGCGTTTGCGTATCGTGATGCGACAGCGCGCATGGTTTGTGAGCAAACGCAGCGGGGTCAATGATTTATCCTGAGTGGAACTGGCCTCGATGCGCACCGTTTGCCAGGAGAGCTCTTTGAAGATCAGTATAATGCCCTTCTGGCCATCCTTTAGCCGTGTCAGACGCAAATCGGCATTGGCCCACTTTGGCGTCTTGGACTCGACGCGAATGCGCGACATTTGCACCGAGGCCGTAAAGGCGGCGCTCACAAAATTCACATTGACCGTGTTCACCACAATGGTGATGCCGTCGACGACCTTGTGTATGAAGCTGTATTTACCCTGAGGCACTTGTGGCAGCGCTGCGGCGGTAGCGCCAGCATCGCGCGTCATGGGGTTGCAGGTCTCGATGGTGATGCGTACCTCGTCCAGCGTCTATGGAAAGCAGAATCCAATTACCATAACTATATTAGATAATAAATGGAAAAGATGCTGCACTTACCAGCGTTATGGGCACGCTTTTCAGCTTGGTCCAGCTAATGCGAAACGAGACATGATTGCACCAGGCTGACGTCAGGCGCAGCCAACTGGGCAGCTCCAACAGCTCTGTCAGCACGCGCTCATCCAATTCCAGATTGTAGAGCTCACCCTCGCCTCGAAATGTGCTCAAATTGATTTTGTCCGATGATAGGTTCTTCGTGTAGCTATTAGAATGGGGTAATGTAATAGACTATATTAAAAGCCGTTTATTTCAGTTATCAGAGCTGTCACCAACAAGTGGCGCCAGTGACCCGTCGGTTGCCATCAATTGACCCATTTCAAGTAAACGTCTTTCAAGTAAATGCCTCGCATGCATAATTGAAAACTAAATATTGATTGAATCGACGCTGATTTGCCTGCTCAAGCTCAACAAAGGAGATGTCTGTTTGAGTATCAAATGAATAAAGAGTACTTAAATGCAAATTTATGTTTTAACACTTTAAATTGATTGTAAAATTGTAAAAAGTTGGATTTTATTCATACTATATTCTTGAACTCAACTGTATGTCTTAAATATTCCTAATTTCTCATGAGCTATAGATATGTATTAGCTGTTATTTAATAGATATGCCAGCAGAATGATTGATAAACTCTTGGTGTTATATGGAAAGCAATCAGATAAGATTGCATAAAAAGTTATTTACTATATATACTTTTATATCAGCCAAGTTACTTAGCAACGATATCTATTTCTCTCTCTCTCTCTCTCTCTCTCTCTCTCTCTCTCTCTCTCTCTCTCTCTCTCTCTCTCTCTCTCTCTCTCTCTCTCTCTCTCTCTCTCTCTCTCTTTTGGATTTGAATGTCGTTAATTTTAAATTAAGCGCCGTTGAATGCCACAACTAATTTCAGTCAAATTTTATAAGCTGCTCCTTAAGTTAATACCCATGTATTTATTATCTATTTATAAGTAATATATATTTACTCAAGTATTCCAATGAAATGCTTTGAAAGTGCCAGCTTAAAAGTTTGTAATGCTGAAAAGTTTATTTGAGGTACAGCAGAAACTTTTTACTTAAAGGAGCTGCTGCTTATATTTTTGTCAAATGGGCGGGGGCGGGGATGATATGTGAGGGAGATAAGAGATAAAAGGCAACAAGTTTGCATTGCATTAACATTTAAGTCCCACCATAAAGTTAGTTTGTTTGCAGCTTAATTGTGTGTAAATAAAAAAGTAAAATAAGTTTTAGGACAACAATAAACTGAGCCACCAGGGCGAAAACGAAAGTGAGCCTTTTATCGCGTGAATACACACACTCAGAAATAAGTAAATGTTGATTTAGACAGGCATATGTATATGTATATATCTTTATATAGTGTAAGTATTTATAAGATAGAATGAACAGAAAGAGAAATCCGAATAGGTTATATGTAAATGAGAAGCTGGAAGAGGGCTCTAAGACGCCCTTAATCTACAAACCTTATCATTAAAACAAACTACATAACTGATAAGGTCTAGCATTTTTTACATTGTAAACTTTTACATGCATATTCCAATGATAACTAAACAATGATTTCCATCTAAAAATCAATGAAATTTTCGCTACTGTATAACTCTTATTTACCAAGCTGACAATATTTATAACATATTTATTTCAAATATATACATACATATATACAGAAATATATTTGCAATATGCTCACACATAAACATATTGAATCGCCTGCCTATACGGGGAGTGAGTTAAAAATGTTTATTAATTAAAAGCTTATATTTGTTGATAACAGCTGTGAGCACGAAGTGGAGATGCGGGAGAGAGAGAGAGAGACTGGGAAACGCAGTCATTCACTTGTTACTCTTAGAAGGCAGAGGGGGCAGCCGATTAACAAGCGTCCCCTTGTGCATGTGCTGAGAGGCTGCAAAAATCTACACACACACACACACTCAGCAGAACGGCAGACCAATACACGCAGGGAAAACGACATTAAAGCAACAACAAGAACAGCAACTAAAACACAGCAACAGCAGCAGCAGCAGCAGAACTTGGAAAAATCAATTTAATTTCCCACAGCAACTGGCGCCGGAGCAACCGAGCAAGCGACCAACCATTGCAAGGCCATAATTAGCATAGAGTTTATAATTCAATTTCATGCTAACTCGTTTATGATGACACTTACATGGACAAATGCTTGAGCAATTGGTTTTTTATCAACGAGACCATTTTGTGACGTCAGCGGAGAGGCGGCGGGCGAGATGCGATTAACAGATCGAATGCACTCAGCCAGCAGCAGCAGCAGCAGCAGCCAATGATAACGCTTTCAATAAATCTCGCAGCTATTTAATGCACACTTAACACATTCTTTCGTTATACTATAGAGGCACAAAGTGAGAACTTGTACTTTTTGCTTTGTATTGGAATTGGTATTCCCTATTGGCGCAATGGCTTCGTTGCAAGCCGTTACCGGGCGTTACGCATACACAAGAGTTTTCGGCATTGGTGAATTTAGACTACGCGCGAATTAGTCATTATTTTGAGAATATTATTTTTATAATTAACAAGTCTTATCGCGAACCTTTTTTTGCGTGCACCCGACGCAGAGAGATACTGTTGACTAGAGATGCGCACAGCCTATGTACCTGTGACTTGTTCTCTGTGACTGGGAATTTAACTGTTGCTGCCTTATTTACAATCTTCGATGGAGAGAGAGAACCCGTGCAAATTTAGGGATGAATACGATATACGAATATATATATAACCAGAAATAGCAGTTACAACATACTCTCTTCTCTATATTATATTTATATATCGATAGCATCGATTACTCTGTGCTGTTTAGTCTCAAACAATACCTTACCTATTTTCGAACGCCTTACAGCACTACAAGCTTGCATACATTTGCATTTGACATCTAATAAAAGTTTAAGTTTTTGTTTGAAGTGTCTGCTTAGAGCATTATACGTAAAATCTACAAGCTTCTAAATTTAAGAAATCGCTAAGGTCCATTTGATTCGCTGCACCGCAATGTCGAGTGGCAATGCAGCAACAACAGACGAGCTAATCGAGCGCGTGGTGGAAGTGACTGCTTGCACTCCGGAGGAGGCCAAACACTATCTTGGCGCCTGTGCCAACGATGTGGCGGCAGCCGTTGCCTTGTTTTTCGAACAAGGTGGCAACGGCAACAGTGCCACCAATGGCGCTTCCACATCTTCATCCACGGCGGGCGCTGCAGATGAGGACGAAGTGCGCGCGCCCATTGCACCAGTGCGGGAGCAACTGATTCTACCGGAAGATGATAATTTTTTTGCGTCTGGCAGCAGTAATAACAGTCGTATGTCTCGCGTCTCACAGCGAGTTAAAGTTTGCCCACTGCGTGACTTTGCACGGGAGGGCGCCTTAATGGAGGAACAGCTTCAAGCCACTGGCGTTTACTCCGATCCGAGTACACATCGTCGACGCCGCGAGCGCTCGGCCCAAATGGTTGTAGCCGGGCAAGCCATGTCGTTACAGGGCCGCTCAGGTGGCAGCACTTCATCCCGCCTTGGTGATCTCTTCCGCCCGCCCACAGATATTCTATACTCGGGCTCCCTGGCAGCGGCCCGTGAATTTGCCAGCAAGCGCGAGCGCTGGCTGCTTGTCAACGTGCAGGGCGACAATTTTCAATCACAAACAATGAATCGTGATGTGTGGAGCAGCAAGGAGCTAAAACAACTGGTACGACGACAATTCGTGCTCTGGCAGGTGGACAACGATAGCTCGGAGGGACGACGGTTCGTGGCCTTCTATCACTGTGCCAAGCTGCCCTATTTGTGTATCATAGATCCACGCACGGGTGAGGAGGTCTGGCGCAGTCCAGAGCCTAATCAAGATAATGTTCTACCGGACTTGCGTCAATTTCTGCGTGATCATCGTGGCTTTTCTCTCGAGGAAGCAAGCTCCTCAAAACGCACATCCATACAAATCGATGATGATGATGATCAAGAAGACATTGCCTCGTGCTCTTCCTCAACCGGTAGCATACCCAAGAAACGAGCCAAGCTGCTGGAGCTAACCGAGGAGGAGCAACTGGCCCTGGCCATCAAGAACTCCATGAATGAAAACGGTGGAGCTGCTGAAACTACTACAAATGCGACCAATAACAACAACAACGCCAATGCCAGTGACTGTGAGAGCTTGGAGGAGTTTGACGAGGATGAACTCAAGGGCGCCGCAATCTCTTACGATGCTCAACTGGGCTCTCAGACAGAAGAACTAACTGCATTGAAGTTGCGTCTACTCGACGCCGCCGGCGGCGAAGAGGTCATCCAACTGAGATGGCCCTCCGATACCAAGTTAAAGACACTACGTCTCTATATACGACAAACGCACAAGCACATACCATTGGAGGGCTACAAGCTGATCTGTGCCTTTCCGCGCAAGTCTCTCGAAGCGGAGCACAATGAGGCCACATTGAAAGAGCTTGGCCTGCATCCCTCCGCTAATGTACATCTCACGCTGGACGAGTAACTGTTTATATCAGCGCATTGCTAGAGTATTTATTTCACGTTATTTGTCTTATCCTTCTACTCTACACATGAATTAAATATCTATATACATAATAAAAACAAAACAAAAAACAAACTTTAACTATCATTCTTTCTGTTTTGTCTTTCTCAAATGCGCACTCCTCTCTTTCATTTAATTATTATTCGCTAGATCGCTGTAGAAGAGCGAGATTTAATTTAAATAAAACCTAAGTTGGCTTGCCCTCAGCCAATGAAACTAATCAAATTATATACTACGATAATAAAGATATAAGAATTCAAATTACGCGCCAGCAAAAAAAAGTTTGGTAACACTGCATGGATTCTGCGATTTGTAAATGGCAGCGCGAAAACAGCTGATTTCGGACAAAATATGTGGCAAGGGCAGGTGTGCGCTACGCAAGGCATTTAAGCTAATTCAATATACATAAATAGATCTTGTATACAATACATTAATTTATTATTATTTTAATTTAAAATTATATTCTGATGCTAGTGTAACCCAACGGATCGCTAAATATAATACCTAAATTGGCAGCTCATCTCTGACAGTAGCGCATAGATAGAGCGCACGAACTCTATAGTTTAGCAATTTCAACTCATTAAATACCGTGTAATCCCAAACAGCAAATCGGCCACGTAAAAACTAAACGCCAACGACAACGCCAACGTACGCAAGTAAAGGAATACAAAGCTGATTGTAAATAAAAAGGAACCGAATTAAAGTTTTGTACTGCTGTGATAATAGAAATGCTCAAGCGACAAGCGCCACAACTGCGGAAATTGAAATGCATGGCGTGAGGGGCGTTCAATATCAGCAGTAAACACTATAATCCATCTTCGACAGCTCCGTTATGGACGAGAAACTAAAGTATTCGCTGCTGCGCGGCGAACTTGTGGACACACAAAGTATTTGGAGCAGGCAAGTACTAGGTCATATTATCGAGTTTCCTTATTAAAATACTTATTTGCAGGAATGAAAAGCGCGTCTGGTTCATTACGCTTCTCACGGGCACTTGCATGCTGTATTCGACCCGCACGACGATGCCGCTGCTGGTGCCTGCCGTGGCAGCCGCACAAAAGTGGAGCAAAACCGATTCCGGCACAGTGCTCAGCTCCTTCTTCTGGGGCTACACGCTGACCCAGGTAATGGGCGGCTACTTCAGCGATCGTTACGGTGGGCAGCGTGTTATATTGTTTGCTGCCATTGGATGGTCCATCATCACATTTCTAATGCCCACGATTATCTGGTCGGCGGCGTCGGTCAAGAGCTATACGATACCAATAATTGTGACCATACGAATTCTTAACGGTGCGCTGCAGGGCGTGCACTTTCCAAGCATGATCAGCTTGACTAGTCAGGTAAAAGTTTACACTTGAAAGCTTTATCTTTATATATATTTGATATGGTTTCTGTTTGCAGAATCTTTGTCAAAGTGAGCGCAGCAGCTTCTTTGGTCTGCTCACCTCTGGATCGGCCATGGGCACGCTCTTAACCGGCATCTTGGGCTCCTTTGTGCTGGACTACTTTGGCTGGTCGTATGTGTTTCGTGTGATCGGCTTAATGGGGTTCGCCTGGGCTCTGGTATTGCGATATTATGCCATGGCTGGGGAACGCAATCGAATCATCAATATCTCGACACCGGCGCGCCTCTGCGGCAATAAGGCGCTCACGGAGGCGTCTGTGCCCTGGCTGCGTTTCTTCAGCCGGTTGTCGTTCTGGGCCTGTGTGCTGACGCACGCCTGCGAGATGAACTGTTTTTTTGTGCTGCTCTCATGGCTGCCAACATATTTCCACGATGGGTTCCCCCATGCCAAGGGATGGGTGGTCAACATGATACCTTGGCTGGCTTTGCCGCCGTGCACCTTCTTCGCCAAGTACTTGACCACACGGCTCATAGCCCGGGAGTGGTCTACGACAACAGTGCGGAAGTTAATTCAAAGCTGTTGCTTTGCCTCGCAAAACGTAGCTCTGTTTGTGATGAGCCGCACTACGGACTTCCATACGGCTCTAATCTGTATGACCATTATTATTGGCGGCACAGGCTTCCACAACAACGCGGTGACTGTGAATCCTCAAGATTTAGCGCCCTTGCATTCCGGCAGCGTCTTTGGCCTGATGAACACAGTGGGTGCCATACCTGGATTCCTTGGCGTGTACCTGGCTGGACACATCTTGGAGCTGACACAGAGCTGGCCAATGGTCTTTAGTGCGGCGGCTGGCATTAACTTGATCGGCTGGATCATATTCCTGATCTTTGGATCCGCTGAGGCGATTGTTTAGTAACGATTCCATAACGTTCTCATGACGACTTCCATTTGGGGAAAAATATTTATTAAAATGTGTAAATAGGTTAAGAGATCATAGCTCAAAATCGGTCAACAAACTGATCCTACAGTTCTAAGTGCAAAAACACAAATTATATGACGCAAACTAATGATAAGCTATACATATATCATTTACTTCTCGACTAAAGCTAAATTCATTATCTCAGGTAAAGTCTTCCTGGTTTTGATCATTCGATCTTCAGTATTTTTTAATGAGCTTATATTAAATTTGGTATGAATTAGTAAATGATGTCTTGTAAAAATAATTGAGCTGTGTCAGATTTTCAAAAAGTAACAGCTGCTTTTCCTTTAGGTGCCATATGATAGTTAGTATATTTCTTTGGTATTTTCAAACTGTAGGAATTTGTTTATTATGGTGGTGTGGCAACGCTGATATGTTGCATGGAAATGTCGACCCTCGCATTTTGATATTTCAAATAATAGATTCATCAATATGTCGGGCCGGCGTAAGGATATGTGGAAATTGTTGTACAATTTGGTGAATCGCAACCAAAACAATTTGTCCGCTGTATATAATGTTGTTGACGACATTCTCTGTCAGGATCCAAGTCTCATCAGCTGCTCATCTGGGATCGAATTAAAAAACGAGTTTCAGGATGTTTTTCTGCTATGGCTACTAAACAAACTGTCGGTTTGCTTAAGCGAGTGTACGGATGAGGGGTAAGTGCATAGAACCCTTTTCTCTATATATGTATTAATTGATCAATTCAGACAGTGTCTGAAAAATGTGCAGCTGCAGCAGAAGCTTTTGTTATCCTGCTGGCGCAACCATCCGAAACTCTTCGGGCGTCTCGTGGAGGCCTACGGGGAGGCGCTACAGCAGCTCTATGACAAGATGAGCGCCTTCGACTACACTAGTCCCGACAAGAACTGTAAAGAATTGCGCACTTTGCATTTGCACATTTTTCGCTGCGACTCCAGTGTCCTGCAGGAGTTCGATGATCAGTGTGCATTCCAAGTGATTAAGATGCAACTGGACAAATCGGACGCTTATGCCAAGTATCTGCTGCTAGTTCTGCAACAGGCACATCATATCGGACATGCCACGCACACTGACCAGTTCGACGAAAGCCTGCATCAGGCTCTGCTGACGCTCAAAGAGTGCAACATGGACACCAAGCTGACATGTCTGAGCTACTGTCATTCTGTGCTCAAAGCACACACCACAATCAGTTGGGCGAACAGCGCAGCTGTGGCTCATTATGCAGCCCTCACGCTGCGCGCTCTGGTTCTAATGTGGTCCCTTGTCGACCGCTGGAAAGACAACTGCATGACGCACGCGCAACTGGAGCGGCTGGTCACGCACACCGAGCAACTGCTGCTAGTGTTTTCAAGGCAAAAGATGTCAAATCCTGATTGCCTTGAGTTAAGTTGCCAAATGCTGCATGAAGTGCTGTTTCAGCCGGCCAGCAGTTGGCGTTGCCGCCTGCTCCAGGCTCTCTGCGATTATATGCAAGAGCAGCTGAAGGAGGCAAGCTCAGTGCTGCCTCCGCACACCTGCCAACTCTTGTTTCGTCAGTGGCGTGGCAATCCTGAACCTCTACTGTCCTTACTCGCTGCAGTTGCTGCCAAGCAGCCCGCAATTAGAGATAAAATGTCGTTGATGCTCAGCCAGAGTCTTGCTCGACTGCTGGCCCCGCCGACGACCGAGAAGCTGCCCGAACTGTTGGGTGTGCTGCGAGGGCTCAAGCATATGGAGCAGCTGCTGCTGATCGCCAATCAGCAGGAGCTCGTGGCTGCCAGTGATGAGGCACTTAACGCTGAGCTGCTCGCCCAACTGCCGCAGCATCACGAGCTCGCGCTACACACCGAAGGAAACTGCAATTGGAATGTAATGAGTGCACAGCTCTTGGAGGATTCTATGTGCGTGGCCTGTCCGGAGTTCATGGAGATCTGCGCTCTGCTGCTGCACTGCACCTGCCTGCGTCTGCAATTGAAGCCACATACGCAGCAGCAGCTGCTATGCGTGCTGCAGCGGGCACTGCAGTCATCGGATCAGGAGAAGAAAACTCAGTCCTTGCTTGCTTTGGCCACGCTCCGCCTTGAGATCCCATCCAGTGCTCACACCCAGCTGCAGAGCTTCTTTGCACAGAAGTGTCTGACGCTGCTCAACGCCGAGCAAGCGGACATAGTGCAGCTCCTCTGCGAGCACCTGCCTCAGCTGTATGTGGCAGGCTACATCAAATCCGGTCACCTGCAGCAAATGTTGCCCAAGCTGAAGCCCACCGAAGACGGCAACACGCTGGCCGCTGTGCTGCGTCTGTTGCTGTGCACCCAGCAGCCAGAGACGGCGCATGTCTTCAAGGCGGAGAATGGGAAGATCATACTATGCTGCTCCAAGTGCGAGGAGCTGCCTGCCACATTACCTGGTTTATATTTGGGCATGTGCAAGCCGAGCACCGCAGTTGCCAAGTCCTTCAGCAGCTCTAGCTTGAATGTGTTTGGAGAGGCTATGCTATTCAAGTCGAAGTGCGCTTATATTACCCATCACTTGGATTTGATCCATCTGGAGCCCTCGGTCTGTCTGAGCTTGCTTAGGAATGCCCCCGATTTGCAGGCACTCAATGAGCGCAGCTTCGAACGCCTTGTGCCCGTGCTGGCAGCTCAATCCCCGGACTTCATGCAGGAGCTGGCAAGCCTTGTGCTCGGCTGGATTGTGAATATGTTAGCGAAGCCTCTGGAGGCGCAGAGCGAGGCTCAGCAGCAAAAACTGTTGCGTCTGATCGTGTGCGCAGCTCATCCGAAGATCGATGAGCTCTGGCTGTTCCACTGGTTCAAGATGACCTTCTTTTTCCTAATGCACACGCGTTCGCTGGTCGCCCAGGAAGCTGTGCTCGCCGCGTGCCAACTGTGCGCACGCCACGATCTGCAGCCGCTGACTTTGTGGAACTGGTACAAGCGAGATGCGCTCGGCTTGGTCGTTCATCTGGCACTGCAAGCCTATTTGATGCAGGGAGTACGCTTAACCCACTCCCTGCGAGCGGTGAGTCTTTCGTACGCTTCGCAGAGCTCATTTAATCGATCATCTGTCTTCTAGCTGACCAGAATGCTGGGCTACTCCTGTGTGCAGGAGTTCACCTGCAAGTACCACCGCCTGATGACCGCCCTGATACTGCCCTACTGTATCAAGGAGCCGCGCTGCAAGGGCGTCTTTGTGCTCATAGCCAAACAAGTGCATAAGCCAATTGCTGCACTCTTCTCGACGTCCTTTCTGCGTCTCTATGCTCACGTCCATCTCAGCGAGCCGCCAGAGCTGGCCAATCGTTGCATCGAGCTGGTGACCAGCTGCACGCAATCAACAGTGCAGGAGCTGATGAATGCGGATGTAAAGGTGTCCTTGAACTGCTTCTGTTTTATTTCAATGAAACTGATCCTTATGAATTTCCCTAGCAAACTGTAGCCGAGCTGCTAATCTACTTCAATCGAAATCCAACTTTCGTGATGCACTCGTTTCAAAGCCTGCTGCAGCTGAGCGGAGGCAGCGAGAATCTGTCCACGCAGGCGACCAATGCCCAATTCTCGACGTTCATTGCGGAGCGCATACTCGGCGTCATTACCTATTTCGAAAGCTGTCTGTCTGAGCCGTCGTTCGAGAAGAGCCTGAAGGAGGAGACACTCTACAGCCTGGGACAGATTCTTCGCTTTGTCGGCCCTCAGCATGTGACGCAATTTCGCTTTAAGATCATCGCCATGTTGAGTTTTGTGCACACGCTGAAAGAGCCAAATCTGCAGCGCATTTGCTTGAAGATTTGGCACATATTTCTGCATGTGGTGAACATCCAGGAGCTGGGCCCTTCGCTGGGTCGCATTGTGGCCAACCTGCAGCCGCTGCTTGCCTACAGCGTGGAGCAGGTCAATGAGCTCTACGAATTTGTCATTCTACGCAACGCTTCCATGCTGGGCAGCTATATCCAAGGTAGCTAAATGATTCCCTGAATTCTCTTTTTATTTCAATAACTTATACTCTTATGGTAGATTTATATTTTCTCGAGCGCCTGGAACATGTATCGACGCCTATAAGAGAGTGCATCAAGCGTCACACGGCGCATCTGTGCCTGGGCGGCCCTGAGGCGGACGAGGAGGAGGCTCCGCTGCTGGATCAGCTGCGCTTTCTACATAAGCAAATCACCAACGAGTGCCTGCAGGTGCGCGTCTATGGACTGGAGCATCTGGCCGAGCTGTTCGGTCGCCGTCGTGCCCAACTAAATCATATAATACTGCACAAACTACCCATGGAACCGCTCATGGAGCAGATTGTCAATATTCTGATGTCTGGCAGCCAGCACGACGATCGCTCCCTGCAGCTGGCCTCTGCCAAGTGTCTGGGTGTATTGGGTGCTATCGATGCGAGCTACTTGCCCTCCAACTACAACTACGCCAGCTCGCAGCAGCTCCCGCTGAGCGTCCTAACGGATGACTTCACGGTGCTGGCTCTGACGGCGCTCTGTCGCGGCTATCAGTTCCAGCAGAAGACGAAGCACGTGGACAGCTTCTCGCTGGCCATTCAGGAAACACTGGCCGTCTGCGGCATTGTGCCCAAAGAGCAGAAGAAGTTGCAGTTGTGGCAGTCACTGCCGGTACGCATGCGTGAAATCATGGAACCCTTGCTCAACTCCTGCTACACCTGCTCGCAGCGGCCCAACACGCTGACCCAGCATCCGCTCTTTGGCAGCCATTACACACACAACTCTTACGAGCTGTGGGCATTCCTCTGGGCCTCGCGGCTCATTGACTACGTGCAGTCGGCGGACACGCGTCACCTGCTCAGCTCCTACAAGCCCTGCATTCGAAGCGACTCCAACATGCTGAGCACATTTTATCCCTATATACTGTTGCACGCGTTGCTCGAGTGCAAAGCGGAGCAGCGTGTCCGCATCGAGGAGGAGTTCCAGACGGTCCTGCAGGCAAATGAAGAGCTCTCCAAGCAAGTGGCAATACCAGCAAAAACTGCCTTCGACCCAACTGCCACAAACCGCAATGCTGGTGGCTACAAGCTCTTCCAGTCGATGAAGTATAGAGCCTCCTCTAAACCGACTAATGATGATCCCCTGGATGGGTCCAGTGCTGAGGATCAGTCCCGCTTGGCCGGCAAACTGTGCGCCGAGCTGCTGGACTTCCTTCAGCGCTGGCTACGCGAATGGCAGCGGCAACACGGCCTGAGCATGGCCGGCAAGCCGCCCCAGGACGTGGACTCCAACTACGGTGCCATCTACGAGTTCGTGCAGCGCATCGACAAGCTGCGCGTGGCACGGGCCAGCTATAACTGTGGAGAGTACGCGCGGGCTCTGCGCTACCTGGAGGCATATATAGATGGCGACAAGACGGCGCGTTTGCTGGAGCAGTTCACGTTTCTCGTCGAGCTCTATGGGCGGCTGATGGACACCGATTCGGTGGAGGGTGCGGTTCAGACGCGCAGCTGTGACATGAGCGTCACCCAGGAGATTCTGGTGAATCGTTTGGTGGAACGCCAACAGGATATGATCACATGCTATGAGCAACTGCTGTCCAGCACGGAGCAGCTGCAGCCGGAGCACATACGCGCCATTATCGATGCCTACTTGCGCATGGACACGCCCAAGACGGCGCTGCTCATTGCCGACGGCCTCTCCCAACGGCTGGCGGATCAGCAAACGGAACACTATTTCAGCGAGTGTAAGGCGGAGCTGCTCTGGCGTCTGGGCAGCTACGATGAACTCGAGGAACTGCAGCTCCAACGGCAGCAGCAGAGCCGCTGCAAGCCCAACTGGCATGCTCAGTGCGCCCAGGCATGCCTCGCCCTAAGGCAGCCGATGACCACCAAAGTGGAGTTCGATTCGCTGCTGGACTCCATGCGCTGCTCGGTGCTGGACCAGCTGCGCAGCTGCTCCGCCCTGCAGCAGCACTCGTATGCACATGCCTATGACGATGTACTGAAGCTGCATATGCTGCACGAGCTGCAGTGCAGCCAGCAGCTGGTCGAGCAGCTGTCGGCACTGCAGCAGGAGGAGACGGAGCAGCAGCAGGCGGAGCTGATGCGCAACTACTTTGCCGATTGGCAGTCTCGATTGCAGATACTGCAGCCGCAGCTGCGCGTGCTGGAGCCCATCTACAGCTTTCGACGCAATCTGCTCGCCGAGCTCAAGCGCCGGCTGAGCGATCGCGCGCCGCTGCAGGCACAACTCCGGACACAGCTGGCGCAGCTCTGGCTGAACAGCGCCCAAATCAATCGTAATGCGGGCCAGCTGCAGCGCGCGCATCTCTATCTGATGAAGGCGGCGGAGTACAAGCCGAGCCGTCTCTTCCTGGAGCGCGCCAAGCTGCTGTGGCAGAAGGGCGATCAGGTGCAGGCCATGAACTTCCTCGAGGAGCAGCTGTCGGCGATTGGCCAGCAATGCGAGGGCAACGTCAAGCAGCTCAGCGGCGAGCAGCGTCAGCTCTACTTTGAGGGAAAGTATCTGCAGGCCACGTACAATGCGGACTCGATGAATCTGTGCGCCGACGCCATACTCAAGTACTTCCAGGAGGCCATCGCTGTGCATCACAAATCGGAGCGCTGCTTCGTGCAGCTGGCCCAGTTTCTGGAGAAGATGCGTGAGGCGCGAGCCACCGGCACGGCCAATACGCCGACGCGCGAGGATGAGGAGCTGCTCCTGCAGATTATGGTCAACTATGCGAAGTCCTTGCGCTATGGCAGCGACCATGTCTACCAATCCATGCCGCGCCTGATCAGCCTCTGGCTGGACACAGCGGCCATAGCGCCGGCCGCAGCCAGCTCGACTCATGCGGAGCTGGTGCGCAAAATGAATGATCTGCTCAACAACTGCTGCACGGCGCTGTCCACGGGCATGTTCTATACGGCGTATTCGCAAATGCTGAGCCGACTGTGCCATCCCTCGGTCGAGGTGTTTGCTGTGCTGCGCACTGTGATCATCATGCTGATCCGGGAGTATCCGCAGCAGTCGCTCTGGATGCTCTTGCCCCACTTCAAGTCCGCCGCGGTGAATCGCGTGAAGCGCTGCAATTCGATACTCACCGATGAGCGTCTGCAGAATGCCGAGTTTCAGCGCTTGCTGAGCGACTTCAATACTCTGACGGATCGTTTGATTTGCGTGACCAACAAGGAGGTCACCCTCGATCGCAGCTACAAGCTGAGCGACCTGGACAAGCGACTGACGCAGCTGTGCGGCCAGGCGAACTTCTCCAACATAATGCTGCCCTTCGAAAAGTATATGCAGCCGACATTCAACATATCCTCGGCGCAGGATAGTACACCCTCGACCAGTCCGGGTTCCAGCAAGCTATCGACGAGCAATTGGTTCCCCTACAAGCATATCTATATAACTGGATTCCAGGAGAAGGTGCTCGTGCTGCGCTCGGCGGCACGGCCCAAAAAGCTGACCATACGCTGCAGCGATGGGCAGGATTATGACATCATGGTTAAGCCCAAAGACGACTTGCGGAAGGATGCACGTCTCATGGAGTTCAATGGACTGATGAAGCGCTATCTGCATCAGGATGCGAGAGCCCGGCAGCGGCGGCTGCACATACGCACCTATGCCGTGCTGCCGTTCAATGAGGAGTGCGGCCTGCTCGAGTGGCTGCCGAATCTGAATTCGTATCGCAGCATTTGCATCGCCTTGTACATGCAGCGTGGTCAGGTGATGAGTGGCCGCCAGCTGCAGCAGCTGGCCTTGCCGCAAACGGAGTCAATAGAGCGCAAGCGTGCCGTGTTCCTTAACCAGCTGCTGCCTGCCCATCCGCCCGTGTTCCAGGAGTGGCTGCTGCAGCGCTTTACCACGCCCCACAGCTGGTATGAGGCACGCAACTCGTATATACGCACCGTGGCCGTCATGTCAATGGTGGGCTACATCCTGGGCCTGGGCGATCGCCATGGTGAGAATATACTCTTCGACGAGCGCAATGGCGACGCGGTGCACGTGGACTTCAATTGCCTATTCAATCAGGGCGAGGCGTTTGCCTACCCCGAGGTGGTTCCCTTCCGCCTCACCCAAAACATGATCACAGCCATGGGTCCCTTGGGCGTGGAGGGCAGCTTCCGCAAGTGCTGTGAGATAACGCTGCGACTGCTTAAGCAGGAGACCAAAACGCTTATGTCCATGCTGCGGCCGTTCGTCTACGATTTGGGTGTCCAGAGCCGTCTGACGGCCTCGACCAGCAACCGGAACAAAAACGGCGCCGAGCTGACTGATCCAAAGGTCACGAACGATGTGCAGCGCATTGCGGAACGTCTGCAGGGACACGTGAGTTGCAATTACAGAAGATTCCAAAATAGGTCAATTACTCAAATTGAATCATTGCTCTTCACAGGTCAAGCGGCAGCAGGCGAACAGCATTCCCTTGTCCACAGAGGGGCAAGTTAACTTCCTGATTAATGAGGCAACTAAAGTGGATAATCTAGCTGCCATGTATATAGGCTGGGGTGCTTTTCTATAGCGCCTTAGGCAGTTTCGATGTGTATATTACACTTTGATTAGTTTTGTACTACATGTAATGTTGAAATTGTTATATTATATGATACACTAAAAAAACCAATCAATAATAAAAACTAAAATTTAATTTATATATTTAACTAAGTTTATGTCAACTTTGTTCTCAAGTTAATATATAAAATAGCATAGGTCTTATCCGATATCAATTTAACGGAAACTGTTAATTGACTGTGGAATTGCGCCAATTAAAATTTGTTTATAGTATTAGTGCATTCTGCCTAGTAACATATTTCAACTAGTAGTGGAGTTATATATGTTTGAGACTTTTGTGGCAATTATATAATTTGATCTTATATTCAGTATAAGTGCTATAAGTCAACCTCATAAATGCGAAATAGGAGAGTGTGCGTTCCGGTAAATTTCCAGTTAAACGAGTCTATTGACATTAAGAGACATCGGACCCAATAAAATGTATCTCGCCCAAATAGAGCAGTAAAAATAGCCAGCAGCGCAAAAAAAGATAAACTTTAATGAAACGTGGCACTATTTATATTTTTGTTTTTAATAGAATTCTCAAATAAATGTTTGCCTCAATCGGCGCATTCAAATGCATAACGACCCTGTGCTTCTGCCATTCCTAGATCAGCTGATGTCACAACTATCGGCTCATCTCTGGAATGTGCCGGCGTAACAGACGATGCATACAAATTACATATTTAAATTGGCGACAACAATAGATGAGCATGTCGAAACCAATTACTTTTGTGACGGGAAATGCAAAAAAATTGGAGGAACTGGTCGCCATACTTGGGCCCAATTTTCCCCGCACGATCATCTCGAAGAAGGTTGATTTGCCGGAGCTACAGGGTGAGATTGATGAGATTGCGGTGAAGAAATGCAAAGAAGCAGCCCGGCAAGTGGATGGACCAGTGCTGATAGAAGATACCAGCCTGTGCTTCAATGCGCTTGAGGGCTTGCCTGGTCCGTACATTAAGTGGTTTCTCGAGAAATTGCGACCCGAGGGCCTGCATCGCATGCTGAGTGGCTGGGAGGACAAATCCGCACGTGCTATTTGCACATTTGCATATTGCGAGAGCTGCGCGGCCGAGCCGCAAATCTTTCAGGGCATCACCGAAGGCGTCATTGTGGAGCCACGTGGCCCGCGCGACTTTGGCTGGTACGCATTGCAGTAAAATTTGTCAAATATGATGTTAATATTCTTTTGCCCACAGGGATCCAGTCTTTCAGCCCAAAGGCTACGACAAAACCTATGCGGAGCTGCCCAAATCGGAGAAGAACACAATTTCCCATCGATTCAGGGCGTTGGATCTGTTGCGAAAGCACTTCGAAAACGAAAAACAATAAAAACTGGGATGACATCTAATTACAATTGCTAAATTAATAAATTAATTTAGTTTTGATCTTTGTTCAATCATGTCGAGAAACTGTTCATTCTTAATGCTACGCTCTTACAACTTAGTCATCCTTCTTGGTCTTGACCTTCTTGACCTTTGGAGCGTCCCGCTTAACAGCTCCACCCACGGGCTTGTTCCAGTAGTATAACAGCTGACTGAATATAACGCCATTGGCAAAGGTCGAGGCGACAAATGTGATGATGATCATTGTGTCACCCGTCTCTTGAATGGATGTGAATATGCGCGCCACGGAGCCGGCGAACATCATGATGACGGTGGCCGCCGACAACTGGCCCGTGGAGCCGGCCCTATAGTTGGTCACTGCCTGAGATAGTTTACCCACCAGCAGGATGGGTATGTTACAACTCTGTATAGCGAACAGAACCTTCATGGGCGTCAGTCCGGAATTGAGAATATACAGCAGTATGGCATAGGCCACTACGAATATGAATGCATGTGGCTTCCGTCCGCCAAAGTAGAGGACTAGCGCTGCAATGGCTACCGTTTGGATGGCGAGGAAAGTGTTGTCGCCCCAGGAGCTGAATGGATAGCCGTTCATGAAGTTGTACGACATGTGGAATGTGATGGCCAGCAGATCCAGCATAACGCCCATCAAATTAATGCCTTCACCAGATTTATTGCTTAGAATCTTCAGCACCTGCGGCACCTTCACCAGCACCGAGCCGGCGATGATGCCGATGCCGAGACCTTTGCTCAATAGCGCCTTAAAGCACGGAACTGTAAAAGGAAATATAATTGATAACTCATCTTTGACAGAGACAAGCGCAGCTCGTAGTACTCACCATCGAGGAAATTGTATTCGAGAAAGTAGTTATCATAGCACTTCTGATTCATGAGAAGCAGTGCGCCCTTTTTGATAACATCGACCATTTTTGGTAATTTATCACTTTGTACGTATGTGCTTGAGTGACAAGTGTGTGTAAAGCAATTATGCCGGCTCTTATCGAGGCGCTGTTATTAGTTGATTGTGCGCAATTGAACAACGGAAATGAAATTGAAAGCCAAGCAGTCCACGTAACGCTAACCACACACAAACGCAAAATTTACCTTTTTCTATTGACTCTTGCAACTAGTATTTTTTCAACAGTACTCTAACAGCGTAACAGCGGTAGAATATTAGCATAACAGCGCGCTGATACTATTAGATTGAATTTGAAATTAACAGCGGTTGGATGGCTCTAAAACTTCAAAACCGTTGGACGAATCAGTACATGGATAGATACGCGAGAAACAATTCGATCTAAACTGCTTTAACTGTAGTTATTTTCGTTTAAATTCTAGATTAACTTATAACTGTTTACTAAGAGCCAAGTTGAGTTTCTAGTACGAATTTAATTTATTTGATTATTTCGTGACACCTATCGATAGATCTGAATCTGTTTAACAGCACTAGTCCCTTGCTGACATAAATAATCGATTGTCTCGCAGCTGAAACAGCTGCTAGCGAATACGAATGCACGTACATATGTATTCTTCAATCTAAATACACGGCTACGCACATAATTAGCATTAAAAATAAACATTGATTATTTCCAAAAATATAATCTGGTTTGCTAAAAGAAAATTTAACGAAGAAAATAATAACCTCCTGGTTGTGATACATATAGTGGCTTTAATATGGGATCCGATGACCTCAGCGCAGGCGACAGAATTCAAAAGGGATTTCAGATCAACTACATGATACTGCGCGATGCGGACACCGGCAAAGTTATCTGGCAGGAGAATAAAGACTTTTCGGCACCGGACGTGGAGCACGAGGCGCGGGTGCCAGTCAAAATTCTGGATATGCGCGCCGTATCGCGTGAGATCAACTTCAGCACGATTGAGTCAATGGAAAACTTTCGGCTCGACCAGAAGGTGCTCTTCAAGGGTCGCATCATGGAGGAGTGGTTCTTCGAGATGGGTTTCGTGGGCGCCAACACCACCAACACATGGCAGAGCACCATTGAGGCAGCCCCCGAGTCCCAAATGATGCCCGCTAAAGTCTTAAATGGCAATGTGACAATTCAAACCAGTTTCTATGACAACGAAACACTCATCACAAAATCGGTTGTGCGCTTATATTACATATAAATATGTGTATTGTGTGTGGGCGATACACCAACGCACACTCACATAAACACACACACACACACACACACACACACATAAACACACACACACACACACACACACACATACACTACACTCAGAAAATACCCCACTGTCAGGTGTTCCTCATACAAGCATACATATATTGATCTGCTGCTGCTTCTGCCGGTTTGTTCATTCTTCTGCATTTGACTCAATAACATAAAAAAAAAGAAAAAACTGATATAATGTTAAATTGTTTCTCAAATATACTTTTATAGCTTGCCCTCGCTGCGGAACAAGAAGCAGGCACAATCTTAACGCATTTCAATGCAATTGTTCTTGTGCGTTTTTTAGGCTAGTGAATGCCATCTTACAGACATCTAGACTAATGCATTTTAATATTTTATTATTTATTATTTAACATTATTGTTTAACATATTAATAAAGTATTAACGAATGTAATACAAATATACGTAGATTAAATTGAAAAAATGTTTAATCAACTCATTCATAATTATGAATTCTTTGGAACTGTCAGTTCCGTTATAGAAAAACGGCGAAATACCGTGCGTTGACAGCCAATCAAAGTTCATATATAATTGAATAGCTACTTAGTCAGCGTTAAATATATTTGCATACACTTTGACCATATTTGCCTAAAATGGGTCAAGAATTAGTTGGGGCTCAGCTTTTTACTTTCAAAATCAAGCATAATCTGTAGAAGAGACTCGGAGACTCTTGGCGTGCGCCCCTTGGGGAAAACGGGTTTCGGCTTTGGCAATCAACTTGATAAATATTCATAATCTGCATTTGCGAATATCGAATTGGATTATGAATCTTTGTGACAGGCAAGGGGAACTCAAGTTGAGTTCAATCGAACTGTTAACAGCGACTTGACCCCATTTCGCTCGAACTCTCATCTAAAATAGAACCGCCGCCAGGTGCCCGGTTAAGAGATACTTAATTATGACGGCGCCGCCTCGAGACCCGTTGCGAAAGTCTTCGTTTTGAGTAGCCAACCAATCTGGTCAACAGTTGCCTTTGAACACGTAACGGCAACGGGTCAAATCATGGCAAATCTACGGAAGATTGTCTTGCTGCTTCTGGTGGCGCTTCTTGCTCTGGCTGCCATCAGCGGTGCCTCGGCTCAGAATAAGAATAAGAAACAGCAGCAACAGCAACAGCGGCCCAAGCCGGCAAATCCCAACAGGCGCCCCAAGCCGCACCTGGCGCAAAGACCAGTAAATCAAAGACCAAACAAAAAGCAGCCGAACAAGCCCAGTTCCAAGGTGTTTACCACAACGGTGCCGGATCTGGGCAAGATTCGTGGCCGCACTTTGCTCACGGAATGGACTGGCCAGAAGGTGATGCAGTTCCTAGACATCCCATACGGCAAGGCGGAACGCTTTAAGGTAAGATTTATATTCGATTTTCGACTTAACATTTGAAATTCGTATTTGGGCAATTTGGGTCAGTATATGTATACATATGTATGTTTATTTTAAGAAGGGAGAATTTTAATTCGATTTAATTATCTCAATTTAGGTCAATGTACAAATCTTATATATGTATATCCCTCACAAGAAAGAAAACTTATTTAAAGACCATAGAAAATATTTAAAGCCTAAACAAAAAATTGGAGAGTGTGAAAAAAACAGAGGAATATAATAATAATATAGAGGAGGAATATAAAAAATCTATAATCAACTAGTATATTATTTTTGTACACATATTGAAAAATAGCGTAGTCCTTAAATCATCAGAATGTTCATAAAAATATTCTTTAAAAGTAACGGATAGCAATTTCCAATATCTGGAGTCAAACATTTATCTAATTTTTCACTGAAATTTTTAAGAGTTTTTAGCTTGTCTATAGATATATGTACATATATGTAGATGATGTTATCATACAAAATTATACATTAAATTTTCCATTCGCCCCAAAAGCCAGCGGAAATGGCGGCACCTTGGAAGGGCATTCTGCAAGCACATCGTAATCATGCCGGCTGCCCCTCTATCCAGGATTTGGTGAAGTTCGCCAAAATGGAGGAGAACGGCGTTGATGTGGAGGACTGTCTGCGCCTGACAGTCAATACCAAATCGGTGGGTTTACCTTGAGTTCATCCACTTGAATGTCATATATATAATGAAGCTGTCTTTAGCTAACGGGTAAACTAGCTCCAGTCATGGTCTATGTTCACGGTGACTTCTTCTATGACGGCGACACTGTGGAGGCGGCACCTGGCTATCTGTTGGAGCAGGATGTGGTTTTAGTGTCGGTGCGCTATCGTCTGGGTCCCTTCGGCTTCCTCTCCACGCTGAGCGACGAAATGCCCGGCAATGCGGCGGTGACTGATCTGATCTTGGCACTGAAGTGGATCAATGAGCACATTGCGGACTTTGGCGGCGATCCGGAGCGAGTGACTCTGTTCGGCCAGGTGGGCGGAGCGGCGCTCATTAATGTGCTCACCTTGAGTCCGGCTGTGCCAAAGGACCTCTTCCATCGCGTCATCTATATGTCCGGCACAGCGCTATCGCCGGCCTTCATCACGGACTCCCCGCTGGCGACGACCAAGGAAATCGGACGCATAGCCGGCTGCAAGCAGCTAGCCAAGATGGACTCCCTGCACAAGTGCTTCAATCGCATGAATGCCACCATGCTGCTGGCTGCCTTCAGTGTGTATGGCGAACAGAAGCCCCTAGTCGCCGCCGGCGCCTACGGTGGTGTCCAGCTGGTCATTGGCGGACCGTCGGGCATTCTGCCACAGCATCCGGGTCGACTGCTTGCCGCCGAGAAGTTCACGGCCTATCCCACTTTGGGTGGCAGTGTCAAGCATGGCGGCACTTTCCTGATGAGGGGTAAGTACTTCCGTGAGGATTAAGGAGTCCCTGTAAAAAAAAAACAACAAAGTTTAACCCTACCTCTCCATAGATCTATTCGTGGACAGCTTCAATGAGACCACTTCCGATGCCAAGATGACCGGCGAGAAGTACATTGAGACAATCATTCAGCAGATTAATGGCGCCGATCCCACGAGCTCTTGGCGGGAGTTTGCCGAGGAGTATATTTTCAGTGCAGAGGAGATCCGGAATGGCAGCTTCAAGCGCCTTACGCCGGGTCTCATTGATGTGAGCTGCCATTCTATTCAATTATCTCAAGTGGAACTCATCAATTTACTTCTTCTCTTATCAGCTGTGCAGCACGATTGCGCTGAAGAATCCCGTGCTGCTGGTGCTCCAGGCCAACGCAAAGAAGATGCCCAACAGCACCTACCTCTATACCTTTGACTATGAGGGCGAATTGAATCGCTACGCCACAGGCGAGGATGAGGCCATCGACGTGCCCTTCGACATGGGCGTCAGCTTGACCGATGAGAATCTCTATCTGTTCCCTTGGCCGCGCATCAATGTGATTAACGCCAACAGCGATGTCAAGATTGCCAAGCGCATGGTTGCCCTCTGGACCTCGTTTGCGGCCAACGGCGTGCCCGAGGCGG
This sequence comes from Drosophila navojoa, assembly GCF_054131105.1. Classification (NCBI taxonomy): domain Eukaryota; kingdom Metazoa; phylum Arthropoda; class Insecta; order Diptera; family Drosophilidae; genus Drosophila; species Drosophila navojoa. The sequence continues at coordinate 19,456,675 of NC_142891.1, read as the reverse complement.
CGGGTGTTCCGGCCTGGCCAGCCATGAATGACGAAACTGGTCCATATATGCATATCGGACGTACAGTTAGCTTCGGGGACAATTACCTGGACGAGTACAGCATTGGGGTGCAGGAGGTGAAGCAGGGCTACAATCTCGTCAATGAGGATTACTACGAACTGGAGGCAGTGCTGCGTGATGTTCTCAACAAGGAAGAAGAAGCAGACGCAGCCGAAGAGACAAACGAAGAAGAGGACGCGGAGCAGGAGGAAAGCAACGAGGAAACCGAAGCCAATGAGGCGCGTGGCCAGAACCTGGTTTTCATAGCTAGAAAATCGGCTCGCATACACAATTAATTTGCACGAATCCGATAGAAATATGTAAATAAGTTAATTTATTCACAAAATCTAATAAATTGAATAGCTTATTGCTCCGAATATTAATTTCAGAGATGCTTTAATTATCAATAAAGCTTTCTTTCATTATGACTAATCTGAATTTATGCTGAAAATATTCCTTTGTTTTTTCAGTGTTTGGCCGTTAACTAAAACACTTCAATAACTCTGCCGAAGACTTTAATTTTGATACCCTAAACTCATTGAAAATGGAAGATGAAGTGGGGTTGCTTAAATGTAAAAATGCAGAAGGAAGTAAACTATATATGTATGTGTGATTAATTTAATGACCTTGTCGAGGAGAAGGATTACCGATCGCTGTCAATAGACGCACAATTTTTGTGGGAATTTATTTTAAATTTTAAGATTTTTTTTTTTAGTGAAGTAACAATATTCTGTGTTACCTTCTTTTCTGTTCTGTATATCTCATATTCCAATTAATCTAACTCCACTTCCAATCTTGCTGGCATGATTGCGCGGTTACCTTCCTTACAAAAGCTCTAAGCTCTAAAGATCTTGCCAAGTTCCTTCCTTGCAAATTGACATACTTAATATACTCCCATCCATTGGCGAGTTGCGAATATGTATCTACTATATACATATATGAACACATATATTTGATGTGTACTACAATCAAGTTAATTATTGTTGAATTATAGGACAGCTAGCGCGACTTCTTTAATTTAAATTAAATTCAATTAAATTATAAATTAAATACGGATTCTCATTAGAAATACTGTTAAGCTAATTGGTCTAGTTGCCTGAGCCCTAGAACCGTATTTTGTTGCGATTGGGACGCTTGACAAGACTCTTTCGCACCTCCAGCTTTTTGAGTTGGCTCGCCGCTTGCTTCTTGCGCTGCGCCTGGCCGAGGACCTTGCGGCGTGCTCGATTGCGTAAATAGTATATCTCGCGTATGAGACTGTGGCCCTGCTCCTCGTCCTTCAGCGTGGCAGAGAACTCAGTGAAGTAGTTGCCGCCGATGGTCAAGGTCTCGTCGATCTTCATATAGGGCCCATAGAGCGTGGTCATGGGCGGCCAATAGCCGGACCGATAGGAGCCCAGGGGATTGCCGGTTATTATAAAGTTTGTCCAGAGCTCGACCATGCGATGGGCCATTGTCATATCGGGTGGGCTCAGGCGCTTCACATGATCGGGATAGGGGAACAGATAGAGCGCCTCGTCGGTGAGTGAGACGCCAGCTTTGAAGGGGCTCTGCATGTTCGTCTCCTCGTCCATGTCGCGATATCGATTGAACTCGCCCGCATAATCGAACGAATAGAGAAACGTGTTCTCCGGATTGTGTTTGTTGTTCATGTTCATAGCCAGCAGCACGGGCAGCTTATGGTTTAAGGTGCCCGCCACCTGGAAGATATATCCATTTAGAATAGACCAATTATTGTATTAAAAGACGCCTACTCACATCAATTAGCCGTGGAATCAGAGTGTCGAAGGTTCCGTTCTCAAGCAGCTGGCGGTTGAAAAAGTCGTGGGTGACAAAGCTGGTCAGCAGCATGGTCTTGTCGGTGCCCACCACCTGGCGGATGACGTGATCGATATAGTCGTACGTATTGTATTCGTCATCGGGTATCTTGCCCTCAAAGTCGTTCTCCACGATCTCATTGAGCACACGTGTGCCCGCATTCTTGGGACAGCCCCCCATGGCGGGGTAGGAGAAGTTCGACTCCAGCATGAGATCATATGGATGCTTGGGCAGCACCCCGCTGGGACCGCCAATTGTGAACTGTATGCCGCCCGTATGACCAATGCCCAGATCAGATTTCTCGAGCTGCCAATAAATGAATATGTAGAGCAGAAGACATGAATAAGAACGATTTCACCTACCGCATGCTCCATGAAGGCATTCAATAGCTCCAAGGCGCTCAGCTCCATGAGGCATTTGTTGAGGTCGCGCACAGTTACCATCTGGCAGTCGGCCTTCTGGGCGATCTCCTGGGCGTGCTTGCGCGGATTGTCCTCCAGGAAAATGGGCATGATGGCCGAGCCCGAGTGATAGATCACCTGACTGAACAGGCCGCGCTGCACCATCGGCGACAGGGTGAGCAGGTGGGCTATGGCCGCACCACCCACCTGACCGGCCACCGTGATGCGGCTCGGATCACCGCCAAAATACTTAATGAAGTGCTTCACGAATTGCAGGGCCAAGAAGATGTCGAGCACGCCGGCATTGCCGGGTATCTCGTCGGTCTTGGTCGAGAGGAAGCCGAACGGGCCCAGTCTATACTGTGGCGTCACCAGCACTATATCCTTTTCCAGCAGATAGTGGGGTGGCGCCTCCGAGTTGCTGCCCTCGTAGAGGTACTCGCCGTGGATGTAGACCAGCACCGGCAGGTTGGCCGTCACGTTCGGCGTGGTTATGGTCATGGTCAGGCAGTCCTCCACGTCCAGCACATCGTCCAGCTTTTGCAGGGCGTCCATCGAAACGACAGACGGACAGCCAATTTTCTCAGCTGTCGCATCCATAACATCTTCCCAGGGCTCAATGGGACGTGGCGGCTGGAAGAAGCGCAACAATTAGACTCCGATGATTGATGGGATTACTACACGACCAATAAACGTTGCCCTAATTAGTGTACGGAATTTATTGTCGACCAATCAAGCGAAAATTCCTATCTTAACGATTCTTGCCCCTTTTAGGTGTTACCAGCAGCTCTTAGCCCTGATTAGGTCTGGGCTTCAATACATATTAATGAGCTGGGTGAATGTTTTCGTTTGGTCTATCTCTGCTTATAAATGGCTTAAAGCTTCGGGTGAAATGTTCGTCGAGCGGATGGAGCTGAGACAACGAAATATGTAGTACCGAACGTCTTGCATTATTTATGATCACTAGAGAAACTTGATATAAATCAGCTGACTCGTAGATGCTTTAAAGCATTTAGCAATGAAACTTGTGTAGGAATCACTTTATGGCAAACGATCTATAAAATATTTCTAAATAGAAATTAATTTAAATCATACAAAATATAATATTATAATAAGACAGATGTACTGCTCGACTACGAGATACTCTCTTCGCTACTCTAGCTCTTAAATGTACGTATCTTTTGAGATCGACGCGTTCATATAAACGGGTAAGCCGACAGACAGACGGACAGTTATAAATCGACCCAGTTCGTCGCCTGGATCAAGAGTATATATACTTAGTCGGGTCGGCTACGCCTCCTTCTGCCCGTTATATACATTTAACAACACCATGATACCTCGATTTCTCATTTTCAATGCAAATATTCTATTCTAAATTACTCGCTTAGCTCCTTTCATCTCTCTTCCTCTCTTTTCATCTCTTTCATTTGGCCTACCTTGAAGCGATGCTGTCCCGTCGGCGGTTCAGCATATCGGACATCCACGAACTGCAACACCTCACGCTTGCTCCACGCCGTCTCCACAATTTTGCCCTGAATGGCGCCCAGCTTGGGCAGCTCCAGAATAGTATCCTTCTCCTCATCGTACAGCCGGCCGCGCACTCGTGCCTCTGCCTCGAGAACTGCGCCGACTGCGATCAGCGCGCACAGAACCAAAAACTGCATCTTGGATATTGTGAAGCTGGCCAAGATGCGACAGCGCTCGCCTAAGTACGAAACTCAACTGATCTTGGACAGCAGTGGGCGATTAGATTTTAGTCCGATCGCTTTGCCTGATCACAGTAAAAGTTTCACTCCGGTGCGCGAATACTATTAAGAAGGAGAATGCGAAAAGCAGAATGCGAAATAGAAAACGAAAGATTAAAATAAATCAAAAACAAAAAAAAAAAAAGTAAAATAAGAATTAATAAATAAAAAATAGAAATGAAGCAATGCCCATCTACGTTGCGCTGTTTTGCATTTCAGCTACCAACTAATTCGTTGCTGACTTTGTTTGCTCTGGTTTCTTGCAGCGGCGTTGATTGAATCCAAACAAAAGTAAAAGGGAAATTTGACAGCAATTTGCTAATGGTCTTTGGGTTCTCTCCGAAGTTCACTTCTAATTAAAAACTGAACTAATCTGTTAAGCCGCAGATCGATTAAATTTTCCCCCCATCTTGGCAGATCGATCTCGAGGCCCTGCGGCCCAATATAATTGCGGCGAACAGACAATCAATACCAGCTGGCCAAGAGCTAAAAGCAAACAGCAGACAGAGTCGGGGATCGCCATTAGGGCATTGGCAGTTTGTTTGTTTTACGCACAATGAAAGTCGGCGCCTCGCATCGGATTGATTAGGTTCAATTATACTTTCAGAGCTGCGGGCCAGAGGTAATTCCCATTTAAATTTCAGATATTTTAATTTGAAAATTTTGCTGAGTTCGATGAGTTTGATGCTACTGGTTTTCATTTTAAACTTATTCATTCGTTGCGGTGGGTGAAAGTATTTACTTTGCTTTCTGCCTTTGCAAATAGAAATGATCTGGCCTGGACGCTCTCATTAAACGGCTCAGACTCGGGTTCAATGACATTTGTAATAATATATATGTATATACATATACCCATCTGGCAGAGAGTTTATCTGAACCAACGTTGTTATAACATATAAAATAATTTGCATAAATTAATTAATTATAGGCGAAGGTTATAGCTTAATAACCAAAGCCATCATTTTAGCGTACGTCACGGTTGATTATGCAGGAGCTAAGCCCTATAGAATATTATCGAATACAAGAGATAGGAAAAATACAAAATTTAAATTCTCTAAGGGAAATCATAGATTATATATATGTACATCCACTTAAATAATAAATTATGCTTAAATTTTCCTTTTAGAGCTGAAATCAGACTTACTTACTTCGAGCAGTTTAAAATTATTCTATCAAGGCGGACTTGAAATTTAATATTAAGACATTGTAATATTTTTTCTTTCTTTTATACTTTCAGTTAACAAAGCGTCCAATAACATCATTATTATGCATGGCATGTTAATAAGCGAAGATAAGACGCGTGAAACATAAATGTTCCTGTATAATATGAAATATTGTTCCTGAAGTCCTTAATATAAGAGAAAGGATTATATGAGAGAAAAGATTATAATCATTTAAAAAGGTTTCTATACTGGGAAATAATGCTCAAAAGGCAACGGTTAAAAAATGCACTATGCCAAATATTGTTGCATAACTTTAGGGTCTGTCGCTGTGGCCGTAAGGGTCAAAATTTGATAACCTCTAGTCAAAAGTACCAAACGAACAGAAACGAGTAGAAGAGTGAAAAATTTTAACCAATAATCAGTTGACATAGCTGTTAGTTAGCTGTTATCTAACTTAACTATGTTAAACCTACTTGACATTTCTATTCGCCTGGTAATTCATAACGTTTCTCGTCCGCGATGCTGCAGCTCAACAATAAATTACCCAAGTTTACCAATTAAGGAAACATCAATTAAATTTATTTATTGAAACGAAATATGCTTTACATAATTGAAAATATCTGTTGATTATACACGCTAACAAATCGAAATGAAATAAGGGCAGTGTTTACTTTCTATGTTTATATTTAGATGCTAGGTCGCCGATATCTGCGCATGAGCTTAATTCGTCGTGGTGTGTTATCGGAGTACAGAGGATCTTCGTCAGGCTGGGCATAAAGATCGTTGAATGGCGCGTCGTCAGGCGAACCCTCTTGCTCAGCACTTGCAAAGTTCTCTGGGTTGTCGCGATTGTTGAGTTCTTCTACCCAGCTCGTGTAGGCTTTGACATAATCCTCGTAGGTCGGATAGGCGCTTGGGTCTGGCGGATTTTCATCATCCGCAGGGAATGCCTGTTCGCCTCGCCCTTGCTGCGCTCGCTCCTGTTGTTCTCGCTCCAGCTGTTCTCGCTCCAGTTGCTCGCGTTGCTGCTGCTCACGTTCATGTTGCTCTCGGGATTCCTGATCGCGTTCCTCCTGCGCCCGCTCCTGCTCCTCGCGCTCCTGCTGCAGACGTTGCTCTTCCGAGTCCGCCAGCTGTGGCTGTTGCTCGCGTTCCTGCTCTCGCTCTTGCTGTTGCCTTAGTTCATATTCACTCTGCTGCAGCTCTGGTTCATCCTCATTGTCTTCGTCCACATCTTGCCTAGCCGCATTCTCGCGCTCCAGCTCCTCACGTTGTCGCTGTTCTCGCTCAAATTGTTCCCGCAGCAGTTTTTCTCGCTGCAGCTCTGCTTGGCGTTGCAGCTCTTCGCGTTGACGTTCCTCCTCCTCGCGCAGGAGCGCCTCCTGCTGTTGCTGTTCTCGTTCCTGTTGCTCGCGTAGCTTCAGCTCCCGCTCCTCCTGCTCCCGCAGCAACTGTTGCCTGCGCACCTCCTGTTGCCTGGCGTAGTAATCGTTGAAGGCTGGTGGTCTGTACTCGGGCACCTGGGGTGGTCTATACTCGGGCTGCTGAGGTGGTCTATACTCGGGAAGTGGAGGTGGTCTGTACTCGGGCTGCTGAGGTGGTCTATACTCGGGCAGTGGAGGTGGTCTGTACTCGGGCAGTGGAGGTGGTCTGTACTCGGGCTGCTGAGGCGGTCTGTAAGGTTGCTGGGGGTAATACGGACGCCTGGTTGTTGTTGTGGTTGTTGTGGTGGTGCTGGTGCTGGTGCTGGTGGTGTTGAAGTACTGAGCATATATGTTAGGCACATTGATGCTCTCGCCAAAGTGCTGGTCCAGCTCCAAAATGCTTTGCCGCGAATTGGTGAAGCGCAAGAATGGGCCATACTCCGATGACGCCTTGGGCCATACGTTAGGGTTCGGATTCGGAATGCCAGTCTGTGCAAAGCTCACCCACATGGCAACTAGGGCGCGGGCTAGCGACTTATCCTCGGGATTCAAATTGCTAGCATCCTTCGGATAGGGGAACAGATAGACGGAGTCGTCACTCAGCGAGGCATCCACGCCGAAGGGCAGCGGATTGCCAAAGTGGGCAAAGCGATGATACTCGCCGCGATAGTCGAAGGTGTACAGATAGGTGGGATTCTTCTTATAGGACGAACGAATCGAGTAGACAACGGGCGCCCGATACAATATGAGATTGCTCAGCTCCACCAAGCCCTGCGACACGCTGCGGGCGGTGACGTAACGCAACTGCTCTGGCGTAAAGATCTCGCGAACAGCCAAGTCATGCCATATCTTATGCTGCTGGGGCGGGGCCGTGTGTCGCAGCACCACGTTGATGTAATCGCTGATATTTTGCGACTGCAAGCGCTGAATTTGGTCGTAGAAGCCTGTTGAAGAAAAGGAAAGGAAATTATTGAATAAATTTAAAGAGAGTAGAAAGGACTTCTATAAAGGACTTGCACTCGGAGCTTAGGCAAAGAGCCTTTAGTCTGATCTGATCCACTTACGGGACACTATAAAAGCGCTGGCATCCTTGGTGGCACCGATAATAGCGGGCTTTAGCGTATTGTTGGCACTGTTGCTGGCGACAAGAGCCGCCGGATGCTCAGGTAGGTAGCCCAGGGCGTCGCCCACCACCAGCTTGAAGCCGCCCAAGAAGCTGAGGCCGCGCGGCTCGTTCTGTTGCAGCAACTGCTGAAAGATGCTGGCCAGCTGGGATGTGCGCAGGCGTCTCAGGCATTCGTAGAGCGGGCTGAGGTTGCGGCCAGCGCTGGGGCAGCGAGCGAGCTGAGCGAAGGTGGCCAGCGTGTCCAGTGGCCTTTCGTCGATCAGATAGGGATTCAGGGCAGTGCCCGACTGCAGAATGAGCTGTTGGAACAAGTGCTGCGTCTTGGGGCTCAGGCTGAGTGCGTGGGCCAGCGTGGCGCCGCCGGCCTGTCCAACGACCGTAATTTGGCCGCTGGCGCCGCCGAAGTAACGAATGTTGCGCTGCACCCATTCGAGGGCCTGATGCAGATCCGACAAAGCCACATTGCCGGGCAGCTCATCGGTGAGGGCGGCCAGAAAGCCGAAGGGCGCCAGTCGGTAGTTGACGGAGACCAGGATCACGTCGTGCTCGAGCAAGTAGTCGGGCTGCGCCTCCTCCGCGCCGCCGTCGAACAGCATCTCGCCGTGCACAAAGACCAGGACGGGCAGCTCGCGTCCGCCGGCGGGCGCATAGATATCCAGAGTAAGGCAATCGTCGACGTTCTCGCCGCGCGATTCGGCCGCCTGCAGGCGCTGCACTTCCGGGAACTGGGCACAGTTGGGGCTCGATTGGGTTGCATTGATGATCGGCTGGTAGGGCGCCGCTGTGGCGGCCTGGAAACGTCCGAGGCCGCTGTTCACCAGGGCGTAGCGTATGCCCAAGAACGCATCGATGGGTCGGTTCTTAATGAACTTATAGCCTTGCTGACCAATCACCTGACCCACGCCGGGCACAAGCACTCCGCCACTTGGCGGCGGTGGCGGCGGCGGTGGTGTAACCGGCTTCAGCTGCCAAGGTGCCGCCCGCAAAGGCTGCGGCGTGTACACACCCTGGAGCCAAGCTTCACTCTCGTCATGCACCTCATCGAACTGGGCGTGGCAAGCGCCCGATAGCAGCAGCAGCAGTAGCTGCCAGAGCAGTCGACTCCTCCCAGTAGGCAGCTCCATGTTCTGAACTCCCTGGTGACCAAGTTGATACTGATTTTCAATATAATGGCAGACAGTCGGAAATCAAAAGTTCAAACCTAATCGCAACTTACTCGACTCATCAATACAAACAAACACACACACACACACACACATAATGAATGGGGAGATACAAATAGAGGCATAGTTCTAAGTAGTTTTAGTTCTCGTTCTTGATGTCGCCAGCCTTAATCTCGTCTTGATGACAGTTTATTGTGTAGTTGCTGTTGTTGTTATTGTTGTTGCTACAGTGCGCCAGATTCGCCGCAGTCGATTATCTGGAAATGCCAGAGACTATAGAGTCTACAGTTGATCCGGGGTTATCGCAACTCAACTAAATGATTCTCTATTCCTTGTATTCATCTTGCACAATTTACTAATAATAATTTACTAAGAAATTTGTATTCAATCCATGATACCTCAAAGTATGCTGCAGATGCCCCTGGCCGGCATTTTTATTAATTATTTTTTAATAATGATTTCTAAACATACTCAAAAGACTTTGAATGAAACGAAGCTATAAATCAAGTTCCAAGGCTCATTACTGTTTACAAAGCTAATCTCAAGGCAGATTTCTGATAGCTTGGTAGTCCCAGAAAATTGACATTGGGCATATATGTATAAACTATATACATATATGTTCCATATATATATAGTTCTGTTTTGATTCGAATAAAATGCCAAGAAGAGCATATACATATTCCTGTATTGTGTATACCTATGATGATCTATTAGTTAAGATCAATTTCACATAAATATGTGTAACCATAGGATTTATTTATCTTCAAATTGATGTTTATTTAGTTTTCATACTTACTTCCGGAACCTAAACAAATAATAAATATATAAATCGTAATTGGTTTCATAATATAATATTCTCTATATTTTCATTTAATAATCGTTTTCGGTTCATTTTTCATTTTTTGTTGTTGTTGTTGTTTCAGTATGTTTCTATAATAATATGTTATAATTAAGAATCGTCATTTCATCTAAATATTTCAGTTATAATAGTACAATATAATAATTTTTTAATAATATTGTGTTAAATTTGTTTTGTGTTTCGCTTTTGAATTTAACACTTGAATGCGCTGCTCTTCTGCTTCTGCTTCTTCTTTATTATTTATTTCTTGCTTTATATTTAGATGCTGTTAATTGTAAATGTTTCATTCACGCGCTTAATCGTTCCTCTGCCAAGTCAAATATTCGTTCTGATTCCCTTCCTCATTTTCAATTTGTTCTTTCGCTTTTTCATTTTATGCTGATTCGATGATTTAATCAAATCATTTTTTATTTTTTACTTTGACATTGTTACTTTTTGGGTCAGATTGCATTTGGTTTTGCGATTAAGCTTGAACAATCGCTCTCTCGACAACTATGTATGGATGTACTAATGTAGGTAATCGCACTTATGTACGAGTATGTATTACTTTCTTTTTTTTTAAATCAGAGGACTAGGAAAGCTAAAAGCATTTGTATGTAGTATGTATGTATATATTTGTTCATCTATATGTATATATGTATATATATGTGTGTATATATATACATATACATATATGTTTGTATTTAGGTATTTGCTTTATATAGATCTTGTATATGCCCTAAGTGCGCGCAGACGGTAGATCGAAAGTAATATAATAATAATAATATCGATAAGAATCTGAAAATGATATATGTAAAATATTTGTAAACTTCAACTGCATTACGTATATTGGGGTACAAAGTTTTCATGTTCTGATCGTCGTCAATGATCTCTAAGCCTTAAATGCGTTTTCTTTTCTGACGAAACTTGTGCGTAATTCGACATACATTTACATATATGTTATAAATACACATAATTATTCAAATAAATTGTCAATAAAGAAATGCAGAAGTCCCTTTATTTTGTAATTCATTAGATCTATAAAACTTGATAAATATTGATTTCACTTAAATGCAATACGTTTAGGAACTTCTTAACAAATAATTGCATTTTAACAAATCTTACAATAGAGATAGATACATATATGTCCTTCAAAATTAAAACAAATTAAATAAATAAATAAACAAGAATTGGGAAAATTTTCTGTTTTTCAACCGTTTGCTTCTCTCAAATTTACCTCGTGTTAATAATTGATTTTTTTTTTTTTTTTTTAATTATTGATAAGATTTTTTTTATTTTTTATTTGTAGCTCAGTCTTTTACTAACATTTGTTTTTTCTTTTTTTCTTTAAATATGTTATGTAATAATTATAAGAAATTGTTTTGAAAAGTATTTTTTATGCTTATGTCTTTTGAAGCGTTTGGTTGAACTAAGTAAGTGCTGCTCAATATTTCTGGCGGGCTCAAAAGCAAAACAAAAAAAAAAACCTTTCAGGGTTAACCAAACTAAAAACAAGAAGATTGAAAATCCAAATATCGTCGTTGACATACCTACTATGCGTTATATATCTGTATGATAGGTATGCGGCAGAGAGGGTATCGAGAAAGTAAGTGTGTGTTTGTGTAGCTCTATAGTTGCTTGGAAGTACCGTTCTGTGAGTTCTGTTCAAACTACGTATCATAACTTATTTGATTAAATATTTATTTGGTTTTAGGTATATGCTATATATACTCGTATTGTTATTATGGCTTACTCATTCGCTTTTATTATTATTATGTTTTTCTTCTTTATTTTGTTTTGCGCTACATTTTCAACAATTTAAATTTAAATTCAAATTCAATTTCAAATTGAAATGTATTTTACATATTTGTAAACGCCAAAGAACGCATAACATACTTTTAACTATTTCTGCAGTGTGTGTGAGTGTGTGTGTGTGTGTGTGACGGGGTGAGTATGTTTTGGCCAATATATACATATACATACACATACATATGTATATGTATTTATGTTTATAGAGAAAATCGATTTTGTGTTGTGTTTTTCTTTTCTTCGAATGAAAGATTATTTATTTGATCATTTTCAATGTATTATGTTTCAATTATTTACAGAGTCTCATATATGTATATATATTTACATATATAAATATGCGTGTTTTTGAGTGTATATTGTGTTTATATATAGTTCAGATTTATTGCGTTATAAAATCTTAACATAATTATATAAATTGATTTCTCGCAAGTGTTTTGAGTAAAATGCAACGATTACGCTGCAAGTTAATAGCGGGCTACTTACAAATTAAAAAACCAAACGCTTCGTGTCGCAGCTAAATGCAAGACACGCGAACCGAACACCGAACACTGAACCGGAACGGAACCGGAACCGGAACCACAGTTCGGCATAGACTAATTTTAAAACGATTTAGGCATTTGAATCTACATTAGTTCGCTTTCATGCTCATAAATAATATAAGGTAAATGTAATGCTTAAATCTAATTAGTTGTTAATTCTCTCTTGATTTTTAAATGTCTTTTGTTTTGTTAATAATGCCTGTTAATAATATACTATACTGTTAAATGTATATGCATATATATATACATTTATATATATAAATGTGTTATTTTATGTAAGAAGCACTTGAATATATATCGTTTTTAATGTTAAATGAAAACTTGAGTGTGTATGTTTTGTGGTTTGTTAATAATAATGTTAATCTCTATCATTTTTCCTTTTGTTTTCTCTCGCTAAGTTGCTATACGTAGTATTTCTTGCTGTTGTTTCATACATAACATACATGGCAAATATCAATTTTTATCTTATCTGGAGAAAGTTAAAAATCTTTGCTTAACATTAACGTATGCCTCATTATCATAATCGTAATCATTATCATTATCATTATCATTGTTATTAAATATCATAATTAGCATTTGCTGCATACCTAAAAAGTTGCTTGAGTTACGTTCTGCTATCCATGTTGCATGTTTATCTAATAACTGTTATACGATCTTTATACGATTAGTACTTCATGGCATTTGTCTCACAAGTTTTGCATTTTCTGAAATTCTTCACAAATTAATTAGTGTCGCTAGTAAAATATTTTTTATTCATTTTTTTGTTTTTGTTTCGTTTTGTTTAAAAGCATTTGGAGACAATTTGTCTTCTAAAGTATTTTTGTAATTTTAATTTATGCATGTACTTATAGGTAAATTTTATGCATCATCTATGTGTGTCTGTGTAGAATCAATAATTTTGACTGCTCTCGCTGTTCTGCAGGCATACTCTGTAAAACCTTTTTAATTGTAGCTTGAATCTTAATTACAATACTCGTCATACTCTATAAGCCAGTATATAACTATTTGTAAGTGGTATGTAAATGTAAAGTGTATAAAAGTTAATGATCTGATTTAATTTTTCAGTATATATATAGATGTATATATACTTGAATGTAGTATTTACTCGTATGCAATGCCATATAAATGTAGTTCTAGATTTTTAGTTGAGTTCTCTATTAGCATGTTGTGTATTCTACGTTTCCTTCAATTCTATGATCTGCTATTATATGATTTCTGTTGTTCTTGTTGTTGTTTAGTTGTTTGTGTCTGTTGTTATTTAATAAATAATTTTTACTTATTTCGTATTTTACGTGTTTTGTATTGCTTTTGATGTAGTCGACACTTGATATCAAACAAACTGCAAACAAAAATAAGAAAAAGAAAACCGAAAATATTTAATCTCATAAAATTATTTATTGTAACCAAATATATCAAATTTATATTAATAAATTGTTGTATATACATAAAAAATGAAGCTTAAACAAATAATAAATGCACTCTAATAATATTATATATTTATTTTTTATAACTTAAAAATTTGTCTTTGGCTCTAGAAATGTGTAAATTGCGCCAAATAAATAAATGTTTTATTCTCATTTAGAATTACATACTTTCTATTCTGTTTACTCTAATTTAACTTGTATATCGTATATATTTATGTGGTTTTGTTTTTCCATTCTTTATACATTCGCTTTGATTTAGATATTACTACGCTTTATTTCCGTTCATCATATATGCAATACAGAACGTTATGTTAATATTTACTTTTAGGTTTGTTTTTATTTTTGCTTTTTTTTTTTTTCTTTTTGTGTTGTCTTGAAGGTTTTTTTTTTTAAGCTTTATACAAAATATCTTTTCTTATTCGTTTGGCTTATACTAAGAAAGAGAAACGTGTTTCACTTAGCAATTCAGCCAACGACCTACTCTTGAAGATTTGCAAAAATTTCGATTTCATATTCTAGTATAGTTGTAAAGTCTCTATAGCTAATGTTACGTTATGCTTTTCAATATCTTTTGATCGATCACTTTATTAAAAACTGTATTATAACAGAAATGCAAATCAGAAAGAAAAGTAGATAGAGATAGAATTGGTTCTCTGTCAAATTTGTTATAAAGAACAAATACTGTGTATAGTTTCGTCAAAAACGGGGGTTTTCTTTGACTTTGTAAAGTAAAATCAGATCAAAAGCAAGTGTATAAATCTGGAATAGAATAATGCATTATTCGTTAGCAAAATGGGATCTCATCGTTTCATTCCTCTTCCTTCCCTATTTATGGCACATATATCGCACATATGTACAGTTATACATTTCACTAATCGTATTGCGTTTAATGGCTATACATTTTATACAAGTTTCATTATGGTTAGCTCAATTGCTGGTAAGCACTGCAACTGAGAGAGCGAATAGCGTAAGGCTGCAAATCAAATTGACCGATAGCACGTAAATCGAGTTTCTGAGATTACATAGGACAAACAAAGTTGGTTTCTGCCAAGGTATTTCGCTTTGCTATTTGATAGTAGGTATCGCGTGTTTAGAAAGTCAACTACTGTTAGCCTTATATATATCTCTATATATAACTATATATCTGTGTTTATATACGTTTCTTAATAAAGTTATAAGCAACGCTCCGTTGTCTGTTGTGAAATTTAAGCTGTTGGCAGTTCCTTTAAAGCTTGTGCATATCTTGATTGAATGAGAAATGCACAACTCAGTTTCTATGTACATATGTAGATTGTAATCGTTATCAAGAGTCAAGGTAAATCAACGTGACAAAGCAAAAACAGGAGCAACAATTTTGATTAAATACTTGTATGTATGTATGTATGCACTGAGTATATCTTATATATGTAAAACTAATTCTTGTTTGTTTTCACTTTTACGTTTTCTGCTTCTCATTTACTATTTTGGTATGTTTCTTATTTATAAATCGGTAATAAGCGTTTCGTGTTTTTTTTTCTTTTCATTTTTTTGTATATTTTTACTATTTTTTTTTTCTGTTTGTTTGTTCTTGTTTTAAATGCAAAAAATGTTATGTACTGTATAAGAATTTTGTAAGACTTGAATATGGGTGAGTTTTGTTTTCTTCACGTATTTCAATATTATTTACAAATTGTATTGAAAATTTCCTAGCTTTTTCGCGATCTATATCATTCAAAAATTTACAAGTTCACTAATTTACGTGTTTCTGTTTGTGTGTATGTGTGTGAGTGTGTATCAATTAACAATAATTTTACTTGTCTTCGTAGCTCTTCCTGCTGATGCCTACTCACACTTATCCATAGTCGTATAATTAGCAGCTCTTCGTGTACGCATGCATATATGTATATATAACTATTTATAAATACAGTGTATAATCCTCAATGTTGTTTTTTGCTGCTGCTTGTGTATATATATATGTATCATAAATTTGTAATAATTTCAAAAAATGCAAACTATTCACTTTATTGCGACTAAGTTTAGTTGAGTGAATGCGCGAATATCCCATATATTATAGGTATGCACCTATGTACATACATACATATGTCTTATAGCAAAATAATAAAAAAAAACATTCTCAACTGTAACTGCACTATATACGTATGCAAATATATATATATATATAACTAAGCCTTGCCCGTTTATTTAGTAAGCAATTTCATATCATTCGCCCAGAGGATTGTCCCAGAAGATCCATTAAAAATGTATATAATTATTAAACTCAAGATCAAGATAGTTTTTGAATTCATTAATATGGAATTATTAGAATAAAAAAATTGATAAAAGATATTTTAATAATTTATGAAATAAATAATTCGAATAAATTTGCTAAATTAGAAAATATATATTTATAATTTTTGTTATTTTTTTTTTTAATTATTAAACAGAATTTAAATTATTCACAACAGAATCCAATATCAATGCACATCAGTTGGCATATTGACATGGAAATCGATGACTATATACCCCAAGGACAATCCTCATCTATGTATAATTGCCCACACGAATCGATTCATCGATTGGCTTTACTATTATTTCTTGGTTTTTTTTTTTTATAAGAATGCTTTTGCATTTGGTAATCTTAATGTAAAGTCGCATCTAAAATTGGCAAAAATTATATATGTATAAACTCCAAACTTTCTACGGCTATAAAATGTGTGAGTGAGTGTGTATGTGTGTGTGTGTGTTGGCTTTTGTCTATGTATATAAATGTGTGTGTGTGTGTATCGCAGGCTAATATAATTTACAGAAAGTACAAATTTCACATACTATCGATACGATTTGTGAGCTATATATGCAAGTTGTATATATGTATATACATATATATATGTATATATTTATATTTATATATGTTAAGATTGCTACAAGTACAGTTTGGAGTTGGGCATTGGAATCGATTGACGCTCTCGCCGCTAATACATCTCATTCTCATCCCAGTCGACGGACTGCAGAACAAGCTTGTCCAGTTCCTTGGAGTCGCCGTTGCTGCTGTTGCGCCGCCGACGCTTGCGCTGCAGATGGGCCCACTTGCGGTTCAGCTGCGCCATCTGCGGCGTCGCAAACATGGCCGCCGCAGCGGCGCTGAGCTTTGTGGGCGTAATGGCATTGGACTTGGGCGTGCCGGGGCTCATGCTGAACAGCTCGCGATTCCCAAACCGAAATCGGCGCGGCGGTGGCAATGGTGGTGCAGAGGCGGTAGCTAGCGCTAGCTGAGGCGTGTCATAGGGCGGCGGCGGCGTAATCATGGCCAGCGATGAGGTGTCCACATCGCCGTCATCCAAGTCATCCTCGTCCTCGTCCTCGTCCTCGTCGCCGTCGTCGCCGCCTTCATCGTCATCATAGGGTTGCATATGGAATGTGGCATCCGAGTGGGCATGCCGAAAGTGTGCGGGTCGCGGCTCGTACAGCTCGTACGAGGGCGAACGTGGCATCAGCATGAAATGGGCGGACGTTGGATCTGTGGGCGACTGCGGCTGTATGGGCGTGACGGGCATAGACTTGGCTAACTGTTTGCTGCTGGACAGCTGACGTTGTTGTTGTTGCTGCTGCTGCTGATGCTCCTGTTGTTGTTGTTGTTGATGGTGCATTGGTTGTGTGGGCGTTGGCGTTGGTGTGGGCGTAGGCGTGGGCGTGGGCAACGCCTGGATGAGTGGCATCGATTTGGTGTTACATATCAATCAATCACGGTAAATGTAGCTGCAGTTCTTGGGGCTCTCCTGCGGACTGGGACTGCTCGATGGCGGAGCTGGACTGGAACTGCTGTTCGACATTACGGGCGATGAGCCGGAGCTGGAGTGCGGCTGCTGTTGTTGTTGCTGCTGCTGCTGCGGGCTATTTGAACGGTGCTGAGTTACTGCAATGTCAGAAGAGAACAAAACGAAAAAAAAACAAGAAATAGAAACGCACAGCAGGTCAATTGAGTTCAGTGGTCAGCTGTTGAGAGTGCTTATGCAAAGATACTACACACGCACACACACGCTCACACACGCACACACACATATATATATATAGTCAGACACACGAGCAAGTACATGTTGCAACAACACAAATAGAGTTATATTCAAAGCAAATACGTATACATAAATACATAGAAAAATACATATTTACTGCAATTACTATTTTCATATTCTCTTTTTTCTCAAAACTATTTGAAATACTTTTTACATAACATTGAGTCTGTTGCAACATGCACAAATATACAGACACGCTCACACATACACACTTAGATAATAAATCTATAATAAGAATATATGTATATGAAAGCATAGAAATAAAAGAAAATTAAATTAGTATATAACAATCACTTAATATTTATTTAATATATAAATTTTTGAAAACTTTTGTGTATTTAATTTTTATAGGAAAAATTTTTAAATCAAATTATTTGAATTTTCAATTTACAAATAAATATACCTAATATTATATTTTCAAAAATTAATTTACTTAAAAATATATGTCAACTATAATTTATCAAAATTTTGTTTTTTTAGTACCATTTAAAATTTGTAAAAAAAAAAAAAAACTATTATTTAAATCAAGAATTAATTTTGTTCATCGAATACATAGAGAAACACAGCAAAACAGACAGAAGAAGTGAAAGAGAGTCAGAGAGAGAGAGAGAGATACATATATAGACAGAGTTTAGAAGTTATGAAGGATATTGAAATGGACAATTTAATTCAAATTCGTTCGACTTAATTATGTGTGCGTGTGTTTGTGTGTGTGTGGATGTGTAGTACACAATTCGAAACTGAAAACATTGAAAAGGAACAGAAAAACTTACCAATACCATGACGGGGCGGCTGTCTTCTTGGGCGACCAAGACTTCTGTTTCGTGTGTTTGTGTTGTTTACAGCCTAGGAGTGGTGATATACAATCTTTTTATATTTGTTCCTTTTGTATTGTAAATTGTATTTCTTAGAAAAGAAAACTCGAGTAACTTGTACTTTACTTTAAGTGAAATCGAAACTAAAACTTAAAGAAATCGTGTTATCTCTGATTTGGCTAACGAAAATAAAATAAAATGCTTCAAAGATCGAAATCAAATGCGCATCAAGCACTTAAGATCCAATGCTTAGTTCTTATATCAGGTCAAATGCCACAACTTATAAGAATTCAATCAATTTTGGAGTGTTTTTAAGGTTTCTGATCTTTGATTTACTGGACGTATAACCTAAATAAAAGTTCTTATTTAATTGTAATTTGCAAGCAATAAACTGAAAAATTGAATAGCATTACATTAAGTGAGTATTACGAGTAGTTCTATGTTTCTGTGTGGGTAACTGTATTAGATGGTATATTAGAAGTATTACAAATACATTTATCATTATCATATTGTGAATATGTAAGTATCTAGGTTCAAATGCACACACATTCTTTGGCTAATTGGTTTATCGTTTTGGATCGAGTGTAGTTTATCGCTAATACGCAAAGTGCTGGAACGCCCATGCAGAAGAGGAGTTCGAGGATTGCCAGTCTAGGCAAGTGTGGATAGGGGTCGGGTTACAGAGCAAGAGAGAGAGAGAGAGAGCGAGAGACAGAGAGAGCGCAACAGGCATACACAGCTCATACACGCAAAGACGCAGGCATACGAAAGATCGATAATCGTGCATCGATATACATATATGGTCGATCGATTATCGATTACACAGAAATTGTAACCCTTCCGCTGGCAAATGGCAACGAAGCGTCGAGTTGGGCGCGGGCTGGCTGACTGACTGGGCGAGGTCTTTAAGCTGCTTCAGAATTTCTTGTTGTTGTCTGAGACAAGTTCAATGTAATGTTTCGCGGTCTGTTTTAAAAATCAAAAAAAGAAAACTTTGCATTCCATAACGTAATTTACAGTTTACTCGTGAGAAAGAATCAAATTTCGATCAAACTGTGCTGGGTGTATAAGATATACATAAGTTGAAATAGAGAAAGAGAGAAGACTTAGAGGTGATCAAACCGAATTGCAGAGAAAATCATTCAACAAAATTTGGAGCAAAATCTGTTTTCGCAAATTACTTTTGAGTTTCGAATTTCAGTTGATCTCGCAATCGAGGGTATCCACACTGCAGCTATTGAGTAAATTTTGTCAGCCGTATCAATAAACAAATAAAACATATATTAAATTAAAATTTATAACCAAAGACAATAAACAATACGATAAATTCAACAATTTCCAATAATTGAAAACAAAGCAAAAGTTAACTAAAATTTTCTTTAGTTATACGTGAGTATTTACCATATTTTGGGTAATTAGTCCCTGACTGGTTTCAGCCGCCCCACTCCCGTCTCAAAGGTAAACCTAATGAAAAAGGGAAGAAGAAGAAAAGATAGATAGAGTTTTGGTATTTTGGTTGCTTGGTGTTGTCCACATTTGACAGTTGTTCGGCCATCAGCCATCATCGATAGATAGCCTCAGCGTGTTAAGTATGTTTTGTATGTGGAAAAGTAGTTCAGCAATAGAGTTTAGAGCTTAGAGTAGAATATGTCTTAGAGCAGAAAAGATTCAACTATACAAAATGCTTAGAGAGACGCCTGCAAAAGTATCGCAATCGCCCATGTCGATAGATTGGTGTATTTCTATAACGTCAGCGAAATCAAACAATAATTCGTACAATAAACAAACCCCAGACAACTTTAAGCTGAGAATCAGAATTATGGAACAATGTACATGATTTATATATATATATATATGTATAAATATATGGTATATGGAGAGAGAATATGAAAATACGTTTGATATTCATGGGCATGCAAATGGGCTGATGGACTCGAACCAAGTTAGATATGCACAACTAGATACATATATGTATATAATTATCTAAAAAATGGGATGTTTGTGTTCGATATACATAGATTTGAGTTATGCTTGTTTATTATGATGTTTAGGATATTTGTTTTTGCTTAAATTTGTATAAAGCTAAATTAAGTGAAACGACGTAAACAAAGAAAATAAATTAATAAAAATAACAAAACATCATTCTTCAAACATCATTCTATAATGATTTATATGAAGTTACATTAAAGGTTTGGACTTTAAAGAAAAATTAAAAATAATACACAATAAATATATTTGAACTGAAAGCATATTAGGCATATTACCAATTTTCCACAATTTTATCAAGAAAATATATTTTACATATGTAAGTAAAGGCATGAAGATGATAATAGACATTCAATAGAGGAAACATTTAAAGTACATAAGCATGCAGCTAGGATGTGAGTAATAAAATATATTGCAAGACTTGAAAATGAAAATCAACCGAATAGAATGAGAAATGGCTGCTGGTGATGTGAACAGCTTTTTATCCAAAGAGTGAATACGATTTAAGTACTAGAGTACACACAAAATGACATACATACATACATGTAGATACAATATACATATATAGATACACATTCACCCACACACCCATACACACAGTTAGATAGAAAGATAGATAGTTACAGACAGAGAGAGAGAGAGAGAGAAAGATGGAGACACGCACAACAAGTTGAAAAGTGAGTCTAAGAAATACACCAATCGACGATTGAGTGAGAGTTCAATCAAATACAAGCGCACCACAAGGATTCGTTTAAGTATATATACTAAATGTCAAAATGTCAACAACATCAAATAGAGCTCAATGGATACGATTAGAGATATTAGAGATCAGTATACAATGAAAATCAAAATCAAATCAAAATTTATATAAATATAGATGAAACGTAGTCAAACGCTTACAACAGGCACTACGAAATGTGGAACTCACCTTCTTGACGCTGCGCGTGGTCGAAAAGCCATCGCCGCGTCTATAGTTGTCGCCCTGCAATTGAAAAAAGGAATTAGTTAATGTTGCTCTAAAATGGAAGCTGACTTTCATCGCATTGGATGCTGGGACTCACCATCACCTGATGCGAACGCAGTGTGCCAAAGTTGTCTCGTCCGCGATATGATTGCTGGGTGTTATAGCCGTCTGGTTGGAACTGGAAGAGCGTCTCCGAGTTGGGGCCCTGGTGCATCTGGTGCATGGGTGGCTTGCGCAGCGTATTCTTTGGCGAGTGCATCTTGTTCTGCGGTGGTGGCTGCGGTAGTAGCACCGGCTCCGCATACGTCACCTCCTCCACCTGTGGCAGCAGCTTCGGCTCCTGCTGTATGCGGCACGACGACGGGAAACTATTCGAAAAGAGCAGTTTAGCTGGCCATAATCAAATATTACGACAATGCCCACTCACCTGTTCACATTTTGACGTTGCTCGAAGTATTCGTATTCCGTATCCGGATACGGCAGATTGTCATCCTCATCCTTGTGGCAGCGACGGCCACAGAAGTAGCCCGTAAAGAAGCCAACCAGCAGCGAGAATATCGAGCCGGCCAACACGGCCATGACCAGAGTCTCGACCGTGTACTGCGCATTGATAATATCTGCAGAAATTTGTGGTCCTTTGATTAGTAAATGCGGTGAATACATTTTGGAATACGTTCCAATTTAATAATATTATATTACGATACGATTTTGAGAGAGTGTATCCAATTGGCACATCGAACATCACAACGAGTACATATGTATATAAGAGATATTTGGCAGGGTCATGTTTGCAAGTAGGATTACGTGTACACAGAATCCATTTAAAGTTGTTTTTGTTTTGTTTTTTTTTTATGTAACCACAGCAATAAACATCCAAACATCGAAAATACAATGAACAATGCCCAAAATAGCGCATGTTTTTAACGTTGAAACATCAATAAATGAAATGAAACAAGAACAAGAAGAAGACAAAAACGAGTTAATACAAGGAACAACAGCAATGATTGATTCAAATAGTTTTTGGAGTATAATATACAAAAGTGTAGTTGAAGTTGAATTAATTAAATCGAAAGTGATGTGAGATTAATTAATTTATAATGTAATACTTTTCATGTGTGTTACAGGCATTTGTAAACTGATTAAATATATGATACATGATATGATTGATATATGTATGTGTGTATGGCATTATTATACAATATGAAAATGCAAGCAAGGTTTTAAATATAATCAACTGAAAATGAAATTGAAATTGCATGCAATAAAATAAATTTATATATATAAAGTGGTCTAGTCAGTATTACCCGACTAAGAAATACCCTGAGTTGAGCATTCTGCCTAGGTTTCTGCTATATTATATCCCTAGTTTAGGAATGTATGATAGAACAACTTTCTTTTTATATTGTCTTCCCATATTAGAAATATGGAAAATGTATCCAAAATACGTATATTTATAATCTTTCATATATAAATTTGTTATTCGATTGAGATATCTATATAATTAAGAATAATGATGCATCTAACCTATACAACTTAACCCTAACTACCCACTGCTCACACTTTCATATACTACAAGCTTCTGCTCATATAACAACATGGCATAGATATTTAAGTTATGATAAAATAAAAAATGTGAAAAAGCGTGGAGAGAAAATAAAATGAAAATACGTTTACTGCTAAGCTGCATTCAAGTTGATGATCATAATAAAGCAACTAGAATAAAGTGCTGGGTAAATGTTGATTGAAATTGAAAAGCATGAAGTGGCAATAAGCAAAGGACAGATGTCAGCATAAGGGCGAGGCGAATGGGCATGCCTTTGCTGGCTGGCTAGCTGGCTGGCAAGCACCTGGCGTGCAACAGGGAAAGACCGGAGTGATATGAAAATGTGATTTAAAAAATGACAAACGACGGGCAAATAAAACATATTTACATTGTGTGCTACAAACAAAATCTGTGTGATACCAACATGCAGGGCAGAACGTAAAGCAAAACATATATATATGTATATATATAGATGTCTTACCTTCAAAGTTCTTATCAATATTGTCTATGATTTCCTGATCCTTGCTCTGGCGACGCGAATCCAGTAAATCCATGTCATTGCGGAAGCCCTTCTGCTCACCCACGTTGGCATCCTTTGAATTGATTTTGCCTGAAGCCAAATACGGAACAGTTAGAGCTTTAATTTGAATCTATGTGTGCGTGTGTGTGTGTGTGTGTGACTCACCTGAGGGACAGGCTGCATGCTGACCGGTCGCCACATTCTGATAGAAATAGTTCTCCTCCAGCCAACGCGGCGCACCATGGGAGCGACACTTGCCAGCAATTTTGTCCCAGGCACAATACGGATCCTGCAATGCGACGCATTCACTGCAAAGGGTACGGAGATGGTGGGCTCTTGAGAGGAATGCTCAAATGGCAATGGTGTAAACATATTGCAAATTGTGAAATGTAAAACGCCATAAATGCGCATAAAGTGCTAGCATATTGCAGCAGCAACAGCAACAGCAACAGCAGCAGCAGCAACAGCTGCAGACAGACAAATGGCTGGAGATACTGTTTTTCTCTCTTGCTCTGCCTTTCTCTCTCTCTCTCTCAGTCTGTCACTAACTCGTGCTCTGTCTGGCAGACTTCGCTTGAAAGTCACGCAAATTGTTACATGAAATAAAAATGTCATTGTTCTTGCTGTTGCTGTTGCTGCTGTTGCTGCTGCTGCTGCTGTCGCAATTGCCGCTGCAGCTGTCGCGACGCGTCGCTTCAATCTGTTTCATATACATATGTATGTATTTGGTATATTTCTTTTTTCTCCGTGCATGACGCTTACCTGCAGCTGGTGATTTTGTCATTGTGACATCGATGCAGTTGTATGGCTATCACCTGACTATCGGTGACAATGATTAATTTACCATCGTCGTAGCTGCCATCTTTCGGTTGATCTGCGAATCGTATTTGATACAATGGGAGCTCGTTACACATTCCATTTTTAATTGACTCTTATTGGATGGGTCTGCTGCCCCGTTCCACTCACCGTATTGCATAGTTCGCACAATTTCCAAATTGCGTATGGGCTCACTCTTGGGCAGCACATCGATCTCCTCAATGACCACCGATGTCACCTTTTCGGCCGAGTCAGCTGATTCGGCATTCACGGACTTTATAATCTTTCCATGGTCTGGATGGAGAAAAAAGAAAAAGACATGTTATTTATTGAAAGCCATTTAATGAAAGCCATTTCCTTAATGTAATATTCTCAAGCGATAAACTAATAAGAGTCCCATTATCAAGAATTATTACCAAATGCTTTATTAGTACATATATCCTAGATGAATTACTTGTAATGCTTGTACAGGACTAAATTTGATGCTTAGATAGGTCACTAGAAAAACAGAATATATTTAAGAAATTCTGTTTAATTTGGAATATTTATATATACAGGAATATTTATTGAATATTCAGGAAAAATGCCTTTAAAGTCGAAATATATTCCATAAATAACAGATGTTGAAATTAAATTGTAAAAAGACATTTGCAGCTAAATATGTTTCATGTTGATAGCTTGATAAAGTTCACTGCATAATAATATTCAGATGTCTATGTATATACATATGTATATCCCATATGTATATGCCCGCCCGGCATCAGCGCACAGACACCAATATCCTTTGGGAGCACATTCAGACACTGATAGCAACCATAACGACAAGCGATGTCAAGCGTAAATTGACCCCGGGGACCACGACAATTGGCCATGTCGAATGCGACTCACCTGTGCCAACGAAAATCACATCATACGTCTTGCCGCCGGGCGTTTTGATCTGTGCGTCAACTGCGATTTGTGTGAAGCGATAACTGTAAATAAGGAGAGAAATAACACAAAATGAATATTAAATTCTTGAAGTTAGTGTAAGCTTTAAGGGCAGATATTATGCTGTGAAAAGGGATCTGTATGTTGGAGCCCTACAAAGCAACCTGTGGTCTCCGCTGCAGATGAGCCAAGATGGAGAGATGATGTAGAAGATAGAGAGCAATTATAACTCTCCTGCTCTCAGTAATAAATACTTAAATTTATGAAATCAATATTCAATTTATGAAATCCTTTAATTTAGATTCAATATAAATTTTATTTGTTAACAAATCTATGAATAAGTCGCAATAATACATATGTATATCTTTTCAACCTTTATAGTCTATAACCTGTTGAAATACTACTTCTTTCTGTATCAGCATTAATAAATGGTGGAGTCACATTGAAGCTTAAAGAGCTCGTTCTCTGATCACACTTATGGCATTCTGCAATATGCAGCAAGCAAGGCCAATCTTATCTGCCCCGTCCTCTCTATCTAATAGCATACTTATCAAAGTTTTTTAGTTCTATGCACAAATTGGAACCGCAAACAACATGTCAATGCTGCCAGCGCTGAATGACACAACAGGACACTTTTTGGATAGGCGGTTGGTTTTTCGGTTAGACACCATTAATAAAGGGAAGACAGGAGAGGGGGGAGAGGACACAGATGGAGAGAGAGAGAGAGAGAGAGAGGGATAGAGGTATAGCTGGTCGCTGTAGCAATGGTGAGAATGACAAACAGAATGGCAGAAAACCACAACAGCGGTAGCAACAACTGCAACAGCAGCAGCAACAGCAACAGCACCAACAATTGCTGCTGCTTGCTGTGTATGTGTTTGTGTGTTTGTGCATTTGTATTTATATGTAAAAACATATTCGAGCGAACAGCAACAAAGGACATGAAAATAAAAACGGAAATTTCTCTCTGATTTCACCACAAAAATGTTGAACGTTAGCTTTGCTGTTGTTGTTGCTGTTGTTGTTGCTATTGTCTTGTCCTTGTTGCAAGCAACATTTGTGGCTGTGCGCTTGGCTGCCTTGTCTATTGTTGTTTTTTCGTGCAACGGTTTATGTATCTGAGCTGTGTGTCAGTTGTTGCCTCGATTTAAATGCAAATGCTCGCCATGGACAACTTTAGCAGCAGCAACAGCTAAAGCAGCAACAGCTACAGCAGCAACATCAAATGGGCCCAACTGGACGAAGCCTGTATGGCAGGCATTGTGCATTGTTTTATTGTTAATTAACAAATCTAGTTTTTTGAGCTTTAGTTATGTTTCCCAATTTTCTAAATGGCCAAAGAATTGCATCGCTTTTTTGGTCTGGCCAGCCATCTGGCTTAAATGGCCTCCATTTTGTGTTGACTGTTGCGGTCTGTCTCGCTGTCTCGCTGGCTATGTGTGCCGAGAGCTGGGAATAAACTAATGCGTGTGTGCCGGGCCCAGATAGGGCCAGAGCTTAAACTCAAATTGAAAAAGTTTGCCAACAGATCCCATAGGCCTTGATTGTAAAATAATGATGGCAAGCGAATCTATTTGAGAATCCAAACTCGTTTCGAACTGCTGCAGCATTTCCCATTCTGTTAGTCTAGTAAGTCGATCTATTCGAAATATCAGTTCTAAATTTGATAAACCATAAATGGAGACAATATCTGGGTAGCAAGTGAATATTTTGAAGGCAAGATAGAGATGATATGGCGAAGAGATAAACAAAGTCAATGAATAAATTTATTGATTTTTTCTCTTTTAGATTATAAAATTCTCTTATATATTTTATCATGATACATAAATGCATATTAGTTTTTATTTTAGTTGAGACATTATATAATTAGAATATTTTCTTATAATATAAAATAAATTTAAATTAGGTTTAGTCCCATTTTGTGTCATATTCATCGTTCATTGTTCAATGAAAGTTTTCAATTAAAGAAACAACAATAAATATATACATATATACATATTCATATATAAAATTTAATGGAATGTACGCTGAAAGCAAAGTTGAGGCGGCTTATAAATTAATTCCCAGAGCAACAAAAGCTACAGAATGATATGAAATAAGTCCAAACAAGAATGAAACAAGCAGCAATGGCTGATGGGGACAAAAGTCCCATGAATGGCAATGCAAAAGTGCTGCCAAAAAGGAAAAAAACAGCAACTTTGCTGGCCGAAAATTATAAAATGGGAAAAGGCCATGCCAGTACGAAAGGCAGCAACAACAGCAGCGAAATAAAATAGAATAAAGATACATGGAAAAAATAGAAGAAGAGCAAAGAAAAACAAAGAAAAGGACAGTTTTAGAGGGGCAGGTTAGGGTTTGAGTTCTTCTGCTAGCAGCTGGCAATTGAAACTTGCACAATTTTAGCCAACTTTTGTGTCGCTCCGATGAGCTTAGACTCGGCACTGCTGACAACAACAACAACAACAACAGCAACAAAAGTAACAGCAACAGCGATGAGGGTCACAAGTGGAAGTCAACTCTATTCGCAATGGAATGAAATTAGTGTGGGCAAAGCCAGAGCCAAAGCTCACGGTCTCGTTGCGAGTCTGTGGCTGAGCAGCAGCCGGAGGGCAAGGACATGCATGATAAAGGCCATGACAGTAAAAGTGGCAGAGGTATAAAAACTTGACCGATAAGATAAGCGCACACAACAGCATTGTGGCTGGCACCTTGGCAATGGCACTGGCACTGGCCCTGGCACTGGCACTGGATCTGGCAATAGTAGTGCGCCTGTCAAGCAAAAGAGGCTGGCCAGGATATGGTCAACCAGCTGGCAGAAATCTGTCGAGTATGGATACTTCCGGGCCGACCAGGAAACAATTTGTTACAGAGACGCTGACCCCAGCGACTTGCAACTTGAAGCATTTAACTTTTGTGAAGCTTCTAAAACTTTTCCGTTATATAGGAAACTTTCTTGACGCTGCCAACTCGGCCCAACCCCGGGCAGAGTCCGGGCCCAACCAGAGTCCAGCCTCCCCTGGCATATGCAAATGAGTATCCTGCGGGGTTTGAGTGTGTGCATTCGTTTGGGTGTGTGTGTGTGTGAGTGTGTGTGTGAGAGTGTGCTACTTTTGGCTACATGCGCTTTCATAGCTCGATTGCTGATTTATTTATTCACACACAATGCCCCCCTTGAAAAATGTTTTGGCTCAAATAAAATTATAATAAATTTATGCTCTAGTCGAATGTCATTTTTGATTTGATTTTGGCTTTTGTGTTCAATAATGCCACAGAAACACCAAACAAAAATCGAAAACCTATCAAATTATTTGGCACGAAAATCAGCTTCTCCCTCACTCGCGTTTGCGTCAAATTTTGAATTTGATCAAATTTGAAACTTTAAGAGCATTTTAGCCGGCTCCGTAAATGGAAACCGTAAACTAATTTATATCCACTAAAACAGACAGCATAAATATGCAGCTTATCACATCTTTAGACAGGTCCATATATAGAGGCAGCTAAACTACGTTTAAAGACAGAAGCTAAACAAATGTCTATCAATGCATATAATATATGAATATTTTTCCATTTTTAAAAACTTTTGATATAGTAATAATTCATCAGTTTTGTTATAAATCTGCCAAAAATTATTATTCCTATGATATATCAATAACTATTTCTATTATATAAAATTGATTGAATTTCTAGATTCACGAATGACAGCTGAGTTTGCCTTTAAGTAAGTCCATTGCAATCTGCTCTCACTTTACTCCACTCTCGTGCTCATTCTCATTCTCGTCTGTGACTTGATTCAATGATAACAAATTTTGGCAGCTAAGCTTGTCAGCTCTGGAAAATAAGCTCAATAAATGTGAGATAAACACACAAATCTTGTATCGGATGCTGCCTGGCAGCTGTAGCATTACACCACATCTAGCACATTCGCTCAGCTGTGACTTTCATCATCTTTAACTGCGGTTCGTGCCAGGCCAAAGAAGTTGTCGAGTTTATCAACTGTGTGTGTGTGTGTGTGTGTGTGTGTGACAAATGCAACTGTAACTGCAATTGAAGCTACTGTGCACTTGTGCATGACCGACTTACGCGCTGGGACAAGCCAAAAGAAAAAAAGACTAGAAAAAGTATCAATTGGGTTGCCAAATAACTTTCAGCGTAACTTTTAAGCTTTTCAATTGCGCTGGGCATGATTAAATTCTGATGCATGCACTCTCGAATCGCGCTTATTGTGAGCAGATCTGGCCAAAACCACAATAAGTCAGCTGCAGTTGCACTGAAATGGCTAAAAAGGAACAAGTCCTTCGCCCAGCATCCAACGGAAGGACACGCAACCACTTCGCTAATGCCACTCGCCCGCACACAGCATTTGTTGTGGTCTCGCCATGTGTGTGTGAGTGTGCGGGTTGGGGTTTGTGCTTTGGTTTTGGGTGGTTGAGTGGCTGCTTGGCTGGCAGTTGGTTCCGGTCCTACGTGTTCCATATTTCATTCTAATTTATTCAGTTGTGCATACATATTTTCGTTACGGGTTGCCTCAGCGCATCCATGCATTTCCTTCTGGCTGGCTCGGTTCGTTTGGCTCAAACTATCGCTTGACTGCAGCAGCAACGGCAGCCGTAGCAGCAGCAGCAGTAGCCGCAGCAGGTGCCGACGGCACCACTATCACACCGCCGCACCACCACGCTGCCATTCGGCACCGCTCTGCTTGGCTCTGCTCTGCTCAGTGGCTTGCATATGATTTACTCTTTAAAGTTCACCACCGCCCCGTCTCAACAGCCCGTAATTGTGGCTCAATTACATGGAAAAGTTGCCAAATTGAATTTTTAAATTTCCACATGTCTGCGAGCGAGTCTTGAAAATAATTTATGAGCATGCAGAAAAGGCCCAGACACTAGCTCCGACCCAGCTGGACCAGCTGTAGAGACGGCCCGAAACATTTCTTGATGCTTCAAAAGCCAATTTCTCTATAAAGAGTAAATGTGGGCGTGTGGGTGCATGTGTGTGTGTGTGTGTGTGTGTTTGAATACATACATACATACATAGAGTATGCTTTCTTTTTGAGCAAAATGATTCCATTGTGGCGCAAGCATTTTGAGTGCACAGCGTATGTCATATGCTGACTCTTAAAGCTTTTTCAAGAAATTAGAGGAAAGCCTTTGAAGTCCTTCGGTATAAATGGAAATTAATATTTTGATTTAGTATTGATTTACAATTACATTACTTAACGGAAATTCAATCAAAATTCGGGGAAAATGTGTGAATTTAAAATACAATATTCTGAGAAACGAAACGAAATTCACTTGAAGACCAAAATGTAAATTGTCGCATATATGAAAAATATTGACTTTGCTAGTCGAAATATGTATACCCAAAAAGAAAACCTAGAATAAGACTCGGATTTTATATAAATATATTAAGACCTTAACTTATTCATGTATATTTTCTGTAGCTTAAATTTAAAAAGTATTTTTTTATACAATTATTACATATTAAATTCGAAGAAAGAAAGAAAAGCTCTGATTAGCTAAATATATCAAATCTTTTCAGTGAGAAACTTCACACTTTTCCTTAGCTCTTAGCTGGATATGGCTAGAAGTTTTAGCCAATTCAGAGCTGCAGCAGCAGCGATTACGACAGCTGCATGCGAAAAGTTGTAGCATATCAGATGGCGAGGAATTTGTTATTTAAATGAAATTAGTTGAATTGTGGGGCACTGAAATTGGTTCGTCACGTATTCACTTGGCCACATCCGCAGCAGCAGCAGCAGCAGCAGCAGAGGCAGCGACAGCGACAGCAATGCCAGCTGCAGCTGCAGTTAAAGTTTTTTGCAATTCACACATGGAATGCAGGGCCAGCCCGGAACACGCCCACGTCCTCAACTAAGTTATGAGCGCATAGTTTTTGGCAATAATATTTACATTGCCGCAACACTATGCGGGGCAACGTGCCGCCCGTGCAGCATAAGCAGCAGAAGAAAGCGTTGCATATACATATATTTATAACGAGATTGTATGTGTGTGTTAGAGAGAGAGAGAGAGAGAAAGAAGTACTTACATTGTGCTCGTCCGCACTAAAATCGGTTGACCGAAAAATGCCGGAACATTCTCGTCCATTAGCGAATGTGTTTTGATGAAATTTAATGTGGGATCCGGAAGCGTTCGTGAATCATTGTGACAGGCGCCAGGACGCGGTTCGGGCACCTACAAAAAAAAAGAAGTCCATGACGAGGACAGAGAAAGAGAGTGAAGAGAAAGAGAGATTTAATATAAATTATTAGTATCCTTCAGTATATGACTGCAATGTGGTTATGGTTATGGTTATGCTCGGTCAGTTATAGCTGCTCCTTGGCCTGCTGCCTCCTGCCTGCTGCCCGCTCTATCTGCTCCTCATTTCTGGCCACAGAAGGGAGCGTATAAATTGCATTTGCGGCGCTCGCGTTGCTCGTAACAAATACCCGTACACAACGTTCCGGAAATTGCTCAGTACGGCCAAGTGCAGACGGACAAAGCAGCGCCGGAAAGTGTCCTTTGTGCGAGTGTGTCTGACTGGGTGTGTATGAGTGTGTGTGTGTGTGCTCACTGTCTGTGAGCTTTCTGTTTTGGCAATGATTTGGTTTATGAATCGCCAGCGGAAAATGCCCGCTCCCATGGTGACTTCGCTGATTCGTGTGTGTCGTGTGGAAATTATTAAGCATCAGGCATTCAGGCAACTCCTTTTATAGCCATACAGGATGTATTGGTCATATGGTTGACAGTACAGCACAACAAGTCAAAGCTGCTGCCTGATGTGAAATGTTATGTGACTCTTGTGGGTAGACTGATTACAATGTTGGCTTATTGCCTGCTCGTGCACAATACCATAACAATGATATCAGTTCGTAATTCACAGAAGAGACACCTGCCTTTTACATAATTCATTTAAAATTATTTATATATATTTCTTTTATAACAGAAGCAGATCTATATCTAAATATGACTCAACTTTCTTAACTGAATTAATGAAATTCTTTTGCAGCTCAACATTTTTGCTGGTTTTACGCATAATTAGGGTTTTTCTATCATAATTCTGGTAAGGAGTTGAATTGCACTTTATCCTTTCCGTTTGTTATAGCTTCTGTGCATAACTGAAGCTCTCCAGCGAGGCAGGAGGGCAGCGGCTGCTGTGTTATATTAAAAGTTTTACGCATTTCAGAGTACGGCCATTGTTTCGAATTTCAAACATCTTCAATTTCTAATTTGGCTCTCCATGAACCGCAAATTCCGTTGGCCAAAAACCAAAATGCCAGCCGTTAGCAGCATATGCAGTCAGAGCTGGCTGCCATTTCGGCAAATACATTCGTAATTCAAATGCAAATTTTTGGCAAAAGAAAAGTACATTTTCTATTATTTGTATTTTTTATTTTTTGCTGCTTTCTTGTGGTCATAAATTGTGAAGCAGCTGCGCTTAACTGCTTTTCCGCTTGCGATGTGAAAGTGAGCATTAACCGAACCACACCCAATATTATATATGCAGACGTATTTGTATGTATGAGTGTAGTATATATTGATAGATGAAATAGTGGTACGCACCTTGGCATTATTTACTGGCAGCCAGTTGGAGTTGATGCCGCTCTGCTCCTTGAACTGTCCCTCGAACGTGTCGGCAATGTCCTGTGGTTAGCAACAGCAGAAGGAAGAGAGTGAAAGGGAGAA
Source organism: Drosophila navojoa (assembly GCF_054131105.1). Taxonomy (NCBI): domain Eukaryota; kingdom Metazoa; phylum Arthropoda; class Insecta; order Diptera; family Drosophilidae; genus Drosophila; species Drosophila navojoa. The sequence goes on along the minus strand of NC_142891.1, from coordinate 19,423,887 downwards.
ATGTACACAAGTTAAGGTCTGGGCCGCAGTTCAGGTAAATCGTAATTGTGCACTCACCTGCAAGGCGAAAGCACAAACCGCTGAGCCGGGAATTGAATTTGTTGGCGTATTAAAAACGCCATAAATCAATTTGGAGCTCATGGAGCCGTACTGTCCCTCGACGAGATTGCTAGCCGATTCTGTGGGCAGCAAAATATATATATATATATATATGTATATATAAAATATTATTTGAATCAAATTCAAAGCTATGCTCAGTCACTTACGTATCTCATTAAAGTAGAACGGATAGTCGCCCGGTATGGAGCAGTTCAGGCGGGACTTGAGGAACGAGGTCCAGCGATTGCGAAAGCGATGCGGGCCGCCCTTATCCCATTTGCAGACGCGTGCGACGCGCGAATAAATCGCCTAAAATGCCAAAAAAGATAAATATTAATAGTGTGCAGGCGAACGAGGAGAACGAGCAGGGGGAGTCGAAATGGGCGGCAAATGCAGCTAATCGGTCCATTGATGTGGTCGCATCCCAATAGAAAACCAACAAACGCGGCCCATAAACAAATAGCCGGTAAAATCCAAAACCGATAACTGTATTTGGCCATTGGACCAAAGCCAAAGCCAAAGCCAGAGCCAGAGCCAGAGCACGAGCCGGAAGTGTGTACGCATAAAGCAAACACAAGCAAAATGGCCGCCCAATATGGCGGCGATAGAGCTATATCCGCTCGCTATCGCTCTCTCTCTCTCTCTCTCCCTCTCTCTCTCTCTCATACTCTCTCACTCTTTCAATCTAACCAATTACATTTGTTGTAGATACGAATTTATTTTGGTCTATTGCCAGCATATTCCGATCGATTCGCGTTACTCACCTTGCCACAGTTGATGAATTCCACAGCCGTTTCCCGGAAGAAGAAGTAGACAAAATCCCCCTGGGTAAATGAGCTCACAAAATTTGGCGCTGCAAATTGAGAAAAATATATGAAATTATAGAATAAAACTCAGAAATGAACGAATATGCGTTAAAAAGTTAAGTCATAAATTCCATTTATAGTTTTGGCTGTAAACAATTTTTATGGTCACCAGTCTCACAGGATTCTCATAGAATTTATATGAAAGTCGTGCGGACGAATCGAATCCATAACGAATCCATATCGAGTGTCAGTCTTAGACATTAAATTTAATGCGTAGCGCATGAGGCATAAAGTTTTACGCCAGCTCAAATGCATACAGAATTTGACATAGATTTGCAAAATGATAGCAAATATATATATGTACATACATATATATATATAACTCAAGGCTAAGATGTGAATGCCAAGCTAGATTAGAGTTAGTTTATAGTAAAACGAATGTTCTTTGATTTATATGAATGAAATTTCCTTTTGAAAATTGCAGATAATATTCTTTAAAGTCTTTATGCATATTGTACTCTTTCATGGACCGTTTTCCAGTTGGCAAACATAACTTTAAGAGCCGTTGGTCAGTGAGTCACCTGCAACGCGGGGCAGCATAAACTATTCATGATGCGCATAAAGCAAAACGGGCAATGGATGAGCTTGATGTATCTCAAAACAGTAAAGGACAACCAACTGGCAGGCAGTCAAAGCTGTCATGTCTATTCAGTTAATGGAAGTTGACCATATGAAAATCGTAGCGTCGAGCGCCTGAAATATGCAAAAGGCAACAGCACGCAGTGTGACTTCGAATCATTGGCTGCCCGAGCATTGAGAGAGACCACCGTGATGTGAACCAGACACATACACACACACGCACAGTCGGACTTAATTCAATTCAAGTGGCGAGCATTTCGCTAATATAAAGAGAGAGCACACTGCACAATAATAATCATAACAGAGCCGACATTTCAATTACGACGAGTGCCAGTGGGGGGGCGCTTAAAGAGAAGGCGTGCTGCAGATGGGAGCTGGAAATGTTGTAAACAACTTACCATTGAGACTGAGGCTATCGTATTGTTCCGTTTGGAGAGGCTCACGATAGATAATCGGATCACTGCCGCTGAAATCTGCCACAGTGCCAGAGTATAATTCGTTGTCTGGAAAAAGCAGAAGGAGAGAAATTGTATTATTATTGTGTGAAATAAATAAAATATTTATAAAATGTGAGAGAGCGGCTTATTAAAGTTGATAAGCTGCTGAAACTTATATGCAAACGTAGCCAACTCGTGTCTAATTGAACTTATTTGACATATTAATTCACCTCTTCAATCAAGCTCTTAAGTCAATTAAAAATCAGTTACGGTAAATGTTTAGCTCATCAAATTTCGGCTCATTCCGCGCACTTTTATAGCCGCGCATAAATCGCGCCTGGAAATTTGTTGTGCATAATCCAAAGTATCGTTATTATCTGCTTGTAAAAATTTTAGGCGCATTATACAAGAAAAATGCGACCAAAAATGGCGCTAATAAATGTCAATTACACGTCGCATTTTATTAAGTGTAAATGATATTTTTTATGTGCAAATTTTAGCTCACATTTGCAATGCAATAAACTTTTATTTTGCGTGTCGCATGGACGGAGGACCAGGACAGGCGTAGGAAGGCGTGGCAAACTGTTAGCTTGGGCCAATTTGCGTAACTAAAATATGCAAAAGACTTAAGACTTGAGAGAGAGCCAGAGACACAAATTACGTATTACTAAGAAATTGGTTTAGGTCGACGGGCGAGGCCAGTGCCAAGTCGAGTCGAGTCGAGTCAAGCGAATGAAAATAATAAAATTTTAATCAATTGTTGCTTTATTCTCTGCGGCACTTGCGCTCATTACACATACGCAACGCTGTGTACATGCGGACCAAAATGAAAATGCGAATTCGCGAGGAAAATTTAATTAAGTTAAACGAGAAAACACAACACACAATACAACAGAAGCGGCAGCAAAACTTTTGACATGTCTTCGGCGACATTGAATTGCCCTGCGGCCAGAAGGGAGCAGTGAAGTGTCCCTCTCTCTGCCTCAGCGCAAGATAAATGAGTTTTTTCTGCCTCAACTTTTTACTTGCGGAATTGCCCGACTGCCTGTGCCTGTGCCTGAGCCTGAGCCTGCCTGCTGGCTTTGGCATTGTCAAACTTCAATTCCAAGAGCAAAAGAAATATGAAAAAACACAACAATAACAACAACAACAAAAACGAAAAGAAAAAGAAAAAGAAAGAAATACACAGAGCAGCAATAGCAACAGCAGCAGTAACAACATTAACAACAACAACTACAGCAACAACAACAACAAGTGGATCGGGCAACCGGAAATGCCCAGCAAGCTGGCTACGTTGCCCGTTTATTGTCTGGCCGGAAATGGTTTTGCCTTCGGCCCAATACAGCAGCCGCACCCCCAGCACTGCGAGTGTCCAATGGAGCTCATTGCCAGCCGACGGCTCAATGACAGAATCGATTGCTATGTTGGCTTTGTGCGCTGTGCCCGCAGGCGCTTTGGCCAAAAGTTCGAGAGCAACAGCGGCGAGTCGAGCAAGCCAAACGCCACATTATCGTTGCATCTACAAGTAGCACAGGGCCAGCGAAAGGAGACGGCGAAGGAGGGCGGCGGCAGAGCGTGCTCGGCTGGACGTTGAAACAAATCTTCCAACAGTCTGTTGAAATTTTTGCATAATGTTTGGGTTTGTCAGGCATCTGACAAGGCAACCGCTAGACGTTTTGCCTTATTCCAAAAAAGCTAAAGTTATTTTGATCTCTTTAATTACCCACACAAATATATATAAACAGAGAGTAATATTCAGCAACAGCCGAAGGAAAATAATGAAACTTTGACAATAAATTATCTTTTTAATTTATCAAATCTATTGTAAACGATACCAACATTCGAAACTAAGAACACATTTCCTCAATTTAAATAGAAATTCTTGACGTGGCAGGGCTAAGGCAAACACAAGTTGGCTATTTACGCCACGGTCGGTCAACATCCTCGATAGTATAGTGGTTAGTATCCCCGCCTGTCACGCGGGAGACCGGGGTTCAATTCCCCGTCGGGGAGGAAAGTGCAAATTTTTTTTTATAATTAAAGAAATATATACATATTTGAATTGACTGAGTTTAGTTTATATTCATAATAATTTAAATAGATAACTCTATTTTCTATACTTTTAAATTTATATTTTATATATATTGTAATTTTAACTGATAGAATTAATATAAATAAAATAACAAAAAAAAGCGATTCATTCGCCTCTCCCCGACTGGGAATTGAACCCCGGTCTCCCGCGTGACAGGCGGGGATACTAACCACTATACTATCGAGGACGCTGTGAGTTGTTGTCTGAATCTATCTAACATTCTGAAAACACGTTTTAATTGCCATAGAACATAATATAATTAAATAATATGCATTTATTAAGAGCTATAAATAAATTTGATAAAGATAGCATCAAATCTAATCTAAGCATATTTTTAGCGCAGTAGCCACAGCTGATAAGTACTTTTTTTTTTTGGTTCAAATGTTCATATACAAATTCTGAATACCCATACATATTCATTAATTTTTCACGTGAAATAAGGCTGCAAATCTGGTGGTATTTGTGTTTGCTGGCTATTATCGGATAATCGAACAATTTTCCAAGCGCCTGAACTCATCAAATATGGCTAAAAGTCCCACCAAATTGACAACATATTGTGATGGGGCCTAAGCCAGCGGCTCAGCGTATGGGGTTAGCTGGCAGTTTGGACACACAAATGCCGCAAACTGTCCAACAATTTATGCAAAACTGTGAAAATTGCATAATTATAAAAAAAAGCTTACATGAATTTGATGCATGCATTATAATTTCATGTTAATTCGTGTACACACGCAGCCAGGCGAGCGAGCGGACGGGATTTGTGGACTTTTGTGGATTATGGAGGGTGTGAAATCTGTGCGGTAAATCGATAAAATTTACAATGCCACAGCGGCTCACGCACGCAAACAGACACGTGTACACACGCCACATGGGCGCCGGGAGGGGCTGCCTTTGGGGGGCAGCTCTCAAAAGTGAATATAAAATTTGAATTACGTGACAAGAGCGCAACAGAATGAAAATGTCGAAAGCAAACTAAAAAGAAACGCAACACCAAAATCCAAATGCGAGTCGACAGCAGCAGCAGTTAGCAGCAGCAGCAGCAGCAGCAGCAGCAGCAGGAGCAGCAGAAAGCAGAACGGGCATACATTAAAAATGTCGTCTGGTACAAATTAATTTTGCCACTCGCCGGTCGCCTCGCCCCGCTGGCGCCCCCAGGCGCCCATAACATGCCCGGAGCCGCCCCTTAACGGGCGGCTGTTTAAATTAAGAGGCTGTAAAAGTCACGCGGTGAGTGAAAAGTAAAAGCGTTCGTTCGTTCGCTCTTCATAGAATCTGCTGGCAGCGAGTTTCCCATTCGTGGTGGTGATAAATAACGAATGCTAATTTTCTATCATGAGCGCGCCAGGGGACGGGGAAGGGGCGCAGAGCGGCAGGCAACTGGAGTGCACTGGCTGCGGGCGCCAGCATGGGCCAGGTGAAGCTAACGGCCAATAAAAACATTTGCTAAATATGCGCACAGGGGAAGCGAGAATGGGCGTGAAGCCGGAAATGGGCGTGTCAGCTTTGTCGGCAAGTAACCGCTTTAAGCTACAACCAGAACTTAAAGTTTTGTCATTAAACTTTTTTCCTAGGAAATTGCTAGAAAATGCAAATTTCCCAAATTGAAATACGAAACGAGGCATAATAATGCTCCCAAAAAAAAAGGTAAAAAAATCCAATTCTCACGGCTGAGTTGCTTAAAATGAGGTCTATGAATGAACTTAAAGATTTCCATCAAATTCCTTCTCTGCTATGATAAATTAGCCAAGCATTATAGACAGAACAACAAATCTGAGCAGTCAATTGTGCTCCTAAGCACAGTCCATTTACAGGAGATTTAGCTTTTTGTTAAATAAGAATTTAGAATACATACTAGGGCGTTTGAGATGAGGTTTGGCGGGTATTTCATACCATGAAATTTGCATACATATAAGATTACCCAGCCAAGCATGATGCTTGAGTAATCACAGCCTTTGGCAGCCCGCCCATATAAACGGGCTGTGCCACAGGGCGTTGAGGTCAAAGGGCAAATGTAAAATTTATGAATCGCTGGTAATTAACAATGGAAATGCAATTTACATCGCGACCAGAGTTGCCATTGTCGCCGTTGTTGGTCGCCATTGCCAGCTAACGAGGCGCTCAATAAACACGGCACCGACCCCCCAAATGCTCCACCCATCACTCCGGCCGTATTCGCCCCCTCCCCCTCTCATCCCCTTGCTGCTGCCTGTCACAACATCGACAGAACACGAAAAGTTTTCAACGTTCACACTCCTTCACACTCCACACTTTCCCATTCCGCTTGGTTTCGCCGTTTCGTCTTTGGCTATATCGTTTGTTCTCTTTGGGACTCTGCTGGCATCTAATTGGTTTTTTTAGTTCAGCTCATTTTTTATATACCCAGTATTTGCTATCTTTTCTTGCCATATCGAAGAAAGCGGATAATTGGTATATGGCAAATTTGTTTTAGAAAGAACTCTCGAAATTATCTTTTGTGATAGTCGAGTTATATAATCTCAATATAAAAGTCTTACATTTCCGCCTTTCCTTTCAATTCCACTTCACCTCTCTCTCTCTCTCTCTCTCTCTCTCTCTCTCTACAGGGCATCTACTATTCGTGCTCTCTCGTTTCACAACACTCTTTCTTGTCGCCATTGTTTCGTGCAGCGACATTTGCTTTTATTGTTTGCTCATTACCTGGCGACGAGCACAAGGAGCGGACCAAACGCTGTCCGGGACCTGGAGCACGGCCGTGCCTGGGACTCCAACTCGGACTCCGCACTCGTTATTCGTACCCGCAACAACTGTCAGCGTTGCCAGCTTGTCCGCATTGCAGCAATTGCAGCGCTTAACTCATTTTAAATGACAATCTAGCGTGCAGAAATTATGCAGCAAAGGCTGGCATACAAGCGTCCCCATCCCTCTCTCCCCCTCTCTCTCTCTCTTTCTCTCTTCCTACTTCAAACAGCCGCCTCTCTGGGCGCTTCTCATAAAGTTACTTTTGCGCTTTGTGAGCAGCGTTTTTCTGTGCAAATATTTGACCGACATTGTCTGGGCCTGGGCTCGCTGCCGCACAGTCTCTGGCTGGCAGGTTCGATAAACTCTTTAAGTGATTTAATCGATTTTCATAATAACAACGATAGCTACAAGGACAACAATAACAACAGCGGAACTGACTCTTTAAGCGAGACGAGTAGATGGCGCAACGAAGTTCATCGCGTTGACTGCGGTAATTTGCATATTTTTGCATGTTTTACTATGCAGTAGACACACAGACACGCTCACACACACAGAGACACACACGCTAATACATAAATTACACTCATTTTCAATGACAGTCAAGCGAGTGTTTAAGCACGCGTAACTTTATTACATGCCACATGCCGCGGCGGCCGCTCGACGTCGAACGGAACCAAAAACCTTTGCCCGAACCGAGAACCAGAACCACCAGAGGTTTACCCAGGATATGGCTGGGCTTGTTTGGCGTTTGTAGCGCAGTCGCGTTTTAAATATTTTATGTAAACATATTTTTTGGACAGGTCTCGGCCTCGGTTTGGGCTGCCTTTTTTTGGGGCGGCTTTATGCCACTTTAATTACGAGCGCCGTGCGTGTCGAGTGTTAGGCCGTTAGTTAAATAGCTCGTTTAGGAATAATTATGTGCACATATACGACTCTGGTCTGGTCTGGTCTGGTCTGGTCTGTTGGCACTAGTGCAATACCCTTTACAATGCCCACTTTAAATTGGCCTCCCCAACTCAGTCCGTCAGCGAGCTCAATGTACTGCAAATTACTTCATTTCAGTCACAGCCCTGGGGCTGTCGCTGTGAAGTGCTCGAGGGATTTCATTTGACATCTAAATGTATTTACAGTCAAAGGAGTAGACGATATCTTGGGTAGTTTATTTTTACTGATTTGCGTGTGACATACTAAAGAAAATATTGCATAAAGACTTAGATCTAAGTATAGATCTAACCATTGAAGGTAGGCAGACGAAATGCCTTAGAATAAGTCCTGACGGAATGGGAGATGCGATCTATCTATCTCTGTTTCTGTTCCTGCTTTATTTATTCATATGTTTCTTGATTCTTTCTTTATCTTTCTCGTTGTCAGCTGGTGTCAAGCTGTTGATCTACTTTTAGTTATTTAACCTTCCTTCTGGGTTCCTCTCATTCGGTCTCTCTCTGTTTCCCTCACTATTTCTCTCTTTATCTATATTTCATATCTGTCCTACCTTGCTTGTACATCTTCATTTGACTCTATTGAAAATTGAAAGCATTCAACATAATATCCAGAAACATACATATATACAATTAATATTTCTATTTAAGCCAGCATCCACCTTCTGTCACAGCCGACGCCATAATCCGTTTGCACAGAGATTTGTTGTCTTTCCGTAAATATTTCAAGGCAATTTCTATTGCGCTTGAGCACGCACGACTTGCTCTGTTTTGGGTTCGGGTCTGGGTTTGGGCTTGGGTTTCTCCGGCTTAAACCTGTCTAATTAATCTCAAATAAACTCACACATGTGCGTGGGATGTGCCTGTCTGGTTGCGCGCCTATTAATTACGATAATTGTGGCCATGTGGCTGGCCTAGTTTTCGGGAAGGGACCCGCAAGACTTTGAGCTTGCTTTATGAGCTCGATGATGGCTTTAAGAATTTGACAGGCACTGGCACAAGTCCAGGGCCCCATATTTGTGCCATCATATTTTCTTTTTCTGCGCTTGGCTCTAATTACATTTCACTTTAGCGCCGATAAAAATGTGCAGCCAAGTTGGCCAAGCTTGCCCAAAATGGAACAATCAGCAGGAGCAGGAGAAGCAGGAGCAGCAGCTGCCAGAACTGTTGGGGACGAGGTCGAGGCTCGAGTCCAACTTTGGCAACATGTCTTGTGTGCCGCATAATTACCCGACTTCCGTCTGGTCGAGGGGGGAGTGTGGAGGGCAAGCTTGAATATAATACTCCCAGCTTTTATTATGCTGCCTTCATTGGCTTATTGTTCCTTGGGATTTTCTTCTGCTGCCACTGCTGCTGCTGCTTAGTTCTTGGTCGTTTGCTGGGATTTTGCAAATTTTGCAATTAGCTTAATTTGCTTTTTATTGGCGCACCACAATTATCAGCTGTTGGCTTTTTGTGCAAAATCTGTTCCAGTTTTTGCGACACGCCCGCACACACACACACACACGCACCACACCACAGAGACAGAAAGAGAGAGAGAGAGAGAGCAAAAGCTCTGCCCCAGAGACCAAACGGTCTGCAATGCAGCCAGCAGCCTTGTATCCGTCTCAGTGTCTCAGCATATATCTGTGTATCTGCATCTGTGCTGCTCGTGCGCTTTGCTTAGAAATGATCAAATTAAAATTTAATGTCTTGGCTGGCTATTGCGGAGCATAACACAAATGCTTTTGGATTTCCATCTAATGGCCAATGTTATGTAGCTTAAGCAATGAAAATGGATTTTGGCTTTCGGCTTTCGCTCTTTCTACGGCCATTTGGCAACCGGGCCCCATCAATTGCGATGCACTTCTCAAAATTGTTGACTAAAAACCATGTTTATTTTAAAATTTCTTTGAATTGTAATTTGCAACACGTGAAAAGCCACTCAACAACTTTTTCGACCATATAATTAAAGCAGGAAAATTAAAAGTATAAGTAGCCATAAGATAAAAGACCGCAAATCCTGCGCCCATACTCAGACCAGTGCAGGCAAGGCCAGGCCGGGACAGACAAATGATATGGAGTCTCAGGCAGCCCAACAGTCTGCGGTCCCACAAACAAATGACTCCACTTACCCAAAGCAGAGCTTATGCCACTCATTTATTTTGAAATCATTGTGTTTGTTTATCATTAGACGGGGCCCCAATTGCGGGTCTAGACCCAAGAGAACAACCCTGAGCCGGCCCAGTGAAAAGGCAACACTTTTTACCTTCCGCCTGCCATGGGATGCTGTGTGCTCCATGTAGCATCAACTGGTTTATGGCGCACAGTTTGATGCTCATTAAGGTTAAGTCGGAGCGAAACAACCCTTGAAGCGGCCACCACTTGGAGCCAGCTTTGGCACCCACTCGACGTCAAAGAACCACCCGAAAATACCAGGGAAAAACGAAAACGAAAATCAGGCAACGCCGAAAAATAATAAAAAGCTGGAAAAATGTGCAACATTAAAAGTTGAGCAACTTGTTTACGCGACAGTTGTGGCTGTGTTTCATTCCCTCGTTCCATCTCGAGGAAAACCCAACCCTTACTCATTCTCTCTGTTTCTCTCGCTCCCATTCTAAACACACACGAAAATTTGTAGCATACATTGCGGCATTTATAGTCTACGAAATGAGTGGCTCGTTTTGTTCCTGGCAGCGTCGCGGCGCCTGTCTGACTCGTTAAGCTGTATGCCTTAGCTGTTTTCCTTAGCTGCTTTTGCCTTTTGCTGTGCTCTTTCATAAATTATGAATTATGCCCTTTCACAGCTTTGTGCTATGTGGTTCCTGGCCCCAGCCACAGCCCAATTCATGGCGCATTTGTCGTCATCGATATTGAAGCTTGGGCCGACAAAACTTTTTAGCTTTCTTGATATTGGGTTAACCTTTTGCTGCCTACGGGTCATAGGACCCAAAAGAAACTTTGCCCAATCAGCTGCGATGCTGAAGGTTATTGTGTTAGATAATTTCTATGTTTCTGTTGTCTCACAGTCGGGTGCTTACAAACAGCTTAGATTAATGCGATAAGCAGCGAAGTGTGCGCTGAGGCAATACGAAATGAAATATCATACAAATAAGCTGCATGAATTACGACATTTTCAATTAAACGAAATTCTCGCAGGAGAATGGTGAATACTTTTAATCTGTGCCGTAATTGAGCAACTTTGTCGGTTCATTTTTGGCTTTCGCTTCTATTTGGTTGACTTGTGTTGCTCGGCATAGAAATGTTTGTCAAGCCATAATAAATGGGAGAATGAAAACAAAAAATGCTATCAGCTAATTCAATCTTTAATAAGAGTAAACCGAGTATCCGAAGGACATTCAAGAATGTGAGCAGTGAGAGCTACAAAGTAAGTTTGAATCGGAACTGATTTTTAGTATTAACAGCCATTGCTGAGGTATTATCATTTCTTATGAATTATCCAAGGAGACTACTTTCTATAGCTTCCTTTCCGAAAAAATTAACAAAACATTGTCATTGTTGAATTGATGGGAAATCCCATAAATAATACAAATCCCATCTCACATTCTCCAGCAGCGCTGCACACCATAAAAGCTAAAGACTTCCTTGGCCGTGTACCCACAAGGAGAGCCATAAGTAAACCCACAGATACTGCCACGCTCGATTAGCATGGCAAATTGACCCAAATTGAAACGTGAATCATCGGATCAACGAGAAGAAAAACATACGAAATTTAAGAAGTTTTCAGTCTTGCTCGTTACGTTCGATGTCCAGACATCCCTGACAACCCAGACGTCTTTCCAGCTCATAGCTGCTGGCATTCATTGTAGTGCCAATTAGCCCAACAAGCAGATGAATCGTGACACATTCGAAAATCCTTTTAGCTGGAACATCCTTTCGCTTTAGACTTTGTTATTTCTGCTTCAACTGTGGCGCTGTGTTTTCTTTCAATTTTTTTTTCCTCTTCTGCTTTTTACGGTTACGGCGAGACATAACATAATTCATATGGCACAAACAGGATAACAGACGGCCAGGTTTTTCGGGTGAATCCTTCGCCGCATTGTTGCCTGTTGTTGTTATTTACTCAAGTTTAGTGTTAAAAATATGAGCCAAAGCAAACATAAAGCAGGGCTGCCTGCTGCGTCGCCTACCTAAACATACTATAAATTACAAGCGGGCTGCCATAAACATACACACACATGCACAGGGAGACACACACGTATACGCCCGTACAGTTGAGCACACACACTCGAACATACATCCTGTTGAAACAATGACAAGGGCTGGGGGTAGGTAGCCGAGGCGCATGGAAACAGTAGACACGTTTCTTGAGGCTTCTGCGTGTTGCTTCCTTCCGTGCGTCCTTCCTTCCTGTATGCACAGAGGGAACCAGGAACTGCTCCGACACGAGGACCAGCAGTAGCAGCAGCAGCAGCAGCAGCCTGCTTGTTAATCCGTTGCCCAAACCCAACATCACTCCCGCTCCCGCTCCTCGCTCCTCGTTCGTCTCCTGGCTCCTGTTTGCTTTACAGCTTACGCTTTTAATGCCCGTTTCTTCGACATATGTAAAGCGTGCAGAGGCCATTGCTCAAAACGTTCCTTTCTTCGGCTGTGAATGTGCCTTTTGACTGCTCATCTGAGGCTCTCGCCTCCGTCTTTGAGGCATTGCGACTCAATATGTGTATGGGAATGGCACTGCACTTGCCTTTGGCCACAGTCACAAATGTTTGCCCACGTCTTAAGCCCACGTAATTAGCTGCAGCATTACAAAGCAAACTCTGCCTGCTAAAGAGCCTTAGAGAAACCCACCAAGTGGGTCTCTACTATAAAGGAATTCCGAACACTATCCTATGGAAATGAATAGAACATCTCGTACTTGACTCTATTCGTTATTCTCAAAATTCTTCAAGCAAAGAGAACTTTAATTTAATCACTGCTCCACTCGTAATGTTAAGCTTTCGTATGGAATGTAATTAAAATACAATGCTGAGTTGATAATTACTTAAGCGTTTCACCTTGTTGGGGTTCTTACAGTTTATTTGGGTCTGCCATTTGGAGTAAGTCATTCAAGGTCCGATTTCTATTGTTATTCGACTGACTCATAAGCAGCGGCTGGGTCTAAGGTTGAACTTGTCTAATGCAATTGTTTTCGTTCTTATTGTTGCTCTAGTTCTTGTTGTTGTGCTCATTTCAAGAGCTAATTGTTCTTGTTAATGTTTTTGGTTGAAATTAAAAAAAATAAAATAAAGAAATCGTATAAAGAATTGAAACAACCAGCAGGAGGTGAATCGGTGGAGGGACAGAGACATTCGTGCATTGTCCGCAAAAAGGGTCAAAAGCTGTGCTTATTTTTGTTCATTCTTCTTTGCACTTATTTCGCTTTGTGTGTATGTTTTGTTTGTTTATTTTCTTTCCGTTTTTATGTTGTTTTGTTGCTGGCATTTTGTTTATTGTGTTTAGACTTTGTTTTCGAGTATATATATTTTACTGCAGCCGCTTTTGGCTTTTTCTACCAGTTTCCAGTGGTAATTCTCTCACTCTCTCATTGTCTCTCCCACTCTTCCAGCGCGTGTGTGTGTATTTTTTTTATGTCTTTTACTGTGCACAGTTAGACGCTCATTAAAACTCTTGGCTCTTAGCAGATTTCATTGTTTTTAATGAAACTGACAGTAGTCACTGCTCTTGTTGTTGTTGTTGCTTATTTTTCCGCTCGTTTTGCATTGCACCCGCATTGTCCTTTCGTCTATGGGTGTGTGGGTGTATGTGTATATGTGCGCCTTGTCTCTGGTTTGTAGATAACGCGCCATTTATTTTCTTCTGGTCATTCGCTTAAGCCAATTTAAGTTGGCTAAAATAAATTAGCTGTGTTTTACTTTTAACGAGTGCAAATACAAGCACAAATAAAAACGTAGGATTTAGGCCAAATGCTAAGAACAAATTACGCTTAATTAATAAATAATCATGACCCTAGGGATTTTCTTAGTTAATATTATGGCTATTGCTATTCTAATTGCCCAAAATTGAGTACGGAAATGGAAAACTTGGTGTGCATCGTCCTCGATAGTATAGTGGTTAGTATCCCCGCCTGTCACGCGGGAGACCGGGGTTCAATTCCCCGTCGGGGAGAGCTTTTGTTTTTTATTCCTCGATAATTTTTAAGTAAAAAATATTAGCACTGGATTTGCAACTAAAATGATTCCAACTAAAATTTAAAATGTTTTTATATTTTAATTATTATAAAGAAAAAAAATTCTATTTGCACTTCTTCTCCTATAGCATACTTTTTGGGATAGTATAGTAAAATATAAGTATAGTAAAATATAAAGCATTTTATCATTATCAAATAGATTTTTTATTAAATAAGGTTTTCAAAACACAGTAAAATTTGTATCACTCTTAAATAAAAAAAAATATAAAAAAAAGTATATTATTAGATATATTTATCTCCCCGACGGGGAATTGAACCCCGGTCTCCCGCGTGACAGGCGGGGATACTAACCACTATACTATCGAGGACGATGCAACCGGTTTGCCAAATAGTGTACTTGTACTCAAGTGATTTTTCTTTGCGATCACAACGAATAGAACAGGGTTGAAGCCTATGTGATGTTTACAAGAATATTATTCCGATTTGTTTATAAATAAATAGCTAAAAAAAATATATGTTGTAAAAGTTAACAAAAAATCATTCCACTATCCTCCCCGGCGGGGAATTGAACCCCGGTCTCCCGCGTGACAGGCGGGGATACTAACCACTATACTACCGAGGACCTTGTTTCCGATCTGACAAATTGTAAATTCTAATTTATTCGCTGTTCTTATTCTAACATAAACATGTAGAAAGTGAAGCAGTACAGACTGACACAAATTATCGGACTGATCATGTAAATATTATATACTAATGTTCATATGTTTTTCATTGAAGCTTTCAAAAGTGTAAAAGAAAAATATCCTTCAGAATTAAAAAAAAACTCTATCGTTCTCCCCGACGGGGAATTGAACCCCGGTCTCCCGCGTGACAGGCGGGGATACTAACCACTATACTATCGAGGATGTTGGCCACAGTTCGGCAAATTGCTTACATGTAATCAAGCAGTTCTGTTTCTAATGCCGATCTCATCAAATAGAACATCTGTTTTCCGTGCTCATTTACCAACAGTTAATGAGTTCTGCAGCAACACACACATACACAGAAGTATACTCACACACATGCGCACTCTTACAAGCAGTGAGATATCATTTATTTAACTGCTGCGAGCGTTGGCCCAGTTTTCACAAACATGCCACCAACCCCGCGACCCAGCCAGCTCAACTCATACCGGGTCACATTTTGCATTTCGCTCTTTGTTGTTGTTGCTGTTTTTATTTACTGCTGCTGTTGCCTCATTTTTATTGTGCTCTTGTTTTTGTTTGCGTCGTTCTCGCAGTTCATTGATATTCATTTTGTATGTCTCTCAGGCCACGCCCCATGCCAACGACACCCATATGTTGCCCTTATGCAAGCATTTGCATGGAACTTGTCCTCGTATATACATACATATACGACTCTGTTGTTGCTGCTGCTGCTGTTGTTGTTGTTGCTTTTAATGCCCCCGCTTTAAACTTTGCTTCGTTGATTGTTTTTGTTCTTGAATACACTCGATTGCAATGCAATTAATTGGAAAATAATAAAACAAACTTAATCCGATTTACTTAAACATGTGCTGAACTCAAGCGTATATTTGCATTTCAGTATTCTGCAAATGTTCATCACGTGTTTCGATTGAGTTTTAATTAATTAATTATCTAATCTATTAACTAAGAGCTGGCAAAGGCGGATGTACGAAATTCGATTACCAATGGGAAAAACTATTGCATACTTTTAAACGGAAGCAAAATATATAAAAGAGGCATATTCGCAATTGAAAAATTGTTGCATACTTTTGGGCTGCACCATTAAATAGTGAGGTATTTGCACTGCTTAGCTACAGTTTGTTGTCAAAATAAATAATATATTTGTATTTCTTAAAAAGAGAAAAGCAATTTTAATAATGTTTATTAAAGCCATACTGGAGTAGTAACCCCTCTGTGATCTTTAAAGGATAACCATCATATTTAATTCAAAAGTCGCGAGCCTCTCGATGCATGCGTGATTCAACTGTAGCTTAAGGCGCATTTCATGAAAAGGTCAACTTGCGCATACACACGCACACACACGCCCACGCACATATGCACGCGAGAGCTCTATTTCCGGTTATATGCAAATGGGTAAATACGCGAAATTCTGCCGTCAGCCTCGGTAAGCGATTCGAGCTTTAAAGCGCCGAAATTGTCGACGCCACCAAAATTGGCCCAGCTTCGAGTTTTTCCTCGTTTCATTTTTTCCCCATTCTGGGTGCTGTGGCTGTTGTTGTAGGCGCCCAAAATGCAAATAGGTTTGCAAACAGGGTAAACGGACGTTCAATCTGCGTTGTCCTTGCCCGGACGCTCTGTTACTGGTCCTTGACATTTTGCGCCTTCACCGACCCGGCGCCCATCGTTCATGTCGCCATTCGTCAGCGTTTTAATCGCGTCTGTGCATTTGCTTGGAAAAGTCTAAAATTGAACGCAAGTGATGGCAATTTGTACGCTTCGCCGATGCCAGCGCCCACTGGCCCCACCCGCTGGCGCCTTTTTTCGCTGGAATGGGCGCGGTTAGAGGGAAAGGTTGTGCCGAAATTAATATGCGTCGGCTTTGGAACGGGCAAACTTTTTACCCAGGGATTTAACCTATCGCTCGTTCCCTGCCGCTGCCTCGCCCATTGCCATTGGCAGACTTCTGGCTTCAGGCTTCAGGCTTCAAGCTTCATGCTTCAGTGTCGGCTCGTGATTAATGTGGCAAATGCGCACTCATAAATTATTTATTACTATTGTTCGCATTGTTTGCCGAGGCGTGATGCGCGAATCGGTAAAGCATTTAAGCCATATTTTTGAAGTGCTCCCCAACGAGCCACTCCACGAAATGGCCAAGTGTCGTGCATTTATGTTTTCATAAATACGTATACTTAATATTCAGCTCACAAAATATATAAATATCAAGTATATAAAGCCCTATCTTAGAAGTTTTAATTCCATTCCCTGTTTTGAGTATGAGAAGTAGAGTTTATATATTTCTGAAGATGTTCCATGCAAACTAGGAAGTGGTCCAAGAAATGATTTCCAATATTGATACGCAGATATGCTGCGGGCATTGCTGAATTGGCTTTGAGTTGCTCAGAGGACAATTATTTATTCCTTCTCTCTATTAAGAATGCAATATAGCTCTATTTGAAGTCGTGCACTAAAAGCATTTAGTCAATTAAGTGACAAAGGCGGACAAATTGTCAATTCATTTTCTACCCAATCAGCATTCCAATCTCGATTTGCCTTGCAGCTGCTAAAAGGAAAACAACTGAAGTTTGGCTTAATTTTTTTATTGCCAAAGTTTCGTAATGCGTCCTGCGATTGAAATTTATTTCGCATGCACTTTTAAATCGAACAAAAATAGATTCCTTCCGTCATATTGAAAGCGTGACGGAATGGTTGAATGGCCGATTGCTCGAATACCAAACGAACGGGCGAGGGGAGAGAGAGAGAGAGAGAGAGAGAGAGAGAGAGAGAGAGAGAGAGAGAGAGAGAGAGAGAGAGAGAGAGAGAGAGAGAGAGAGAGAGAGAGAGAGAGGAAAGAGTTTTACTCTCTATCGCTCTAGTATTGGTGGCCAAAGCAATTGAAAACTTCATCATGGGTACAACAATATTTTTACAACGAAATTGGCACAAAAATGTTGTCCACGAACTTTTCGCTCAGCGTTAGGAAAATGGCCACAACCACGACAACAACAACAACAACAACAACAACAACAACAACAACAACAGCAGCAACAACAACAACAACAATGAAAAAAAATACAACTAAACCTGTGAACAAAGTTGCTACTAAAAAATCTAGAAAAAAATTGGGTTTGAGAATAGAAGAAGTTCATCAAGTGCCAAACTGAATTGATAACATTTTCAGTTTAGCTGCTTTTTACATTATTTTTTCGTTACTTTTTTTTTGGCTTTTATTTTGGCCCTGCTCGGGCCAATTTGTAATCTAAACAACAGCATGGCCCGCCCGTTAAATATCCAAATCCTGTCGATAAATCGACGGCAGCAAAATGGCAAAAGCAACGCCAGCAATATGTAAAAATGTCGTTTTAATATTAGCACCATAAAGCGCAATCAATGCGAAATGAGAACAAAAACAAAACTAGTTGGCTGTGAACGACTGGCAGATACTCCGACTTGAGTTTGTCAGATTAAGATTAAGATTAAGATTAAGCGAAATTTTTGGAATCATATAGCGAAAGCAATGATAGAGCTAAACTGAGTGCGGCTAATGAGCATATGTATAAGAATCATTAACTTCTAGGGAAAACAACAGCGAGCAAACGGAACCTAATCGACTCGGCTATCATGCTCCAGCACTAACCATAATACCCCATTTAGCGAATTTCCAAGAGTATCTAAAGTGAAGTTGGACCCATAAGCAAAAATGGCAGCTGACGATGGCTGCTGCTGCGGCTGCTGCCTGACTGTTTGGCTGCCTTCAGGTTGCCCAGGACGCCGGATGTGGCAGCTTGTTGATGATAAACTCTTATGACCCACATAGTCAGCGGCAGCAGCCTCCATGGATGTGGCCCAGATGTTGGTTGCATCCGCCGGAAGTTTGCCGCAACACTTAGCCGTCTCCTCAAAACACACACACACACGGATATAAATACATATTTACCACGCATACAAACACATGACCACAAACACTTTGAAGTTAGTTATAAACGTTTATCGATATTATGGCACAAGCGTCGCCAGCTTGTGTTTGGCGCAGTTTGGCTTGCCCTAGCTTCAAAGTTTTTGGCAGCATCTACACACACACGCACACACTCACATGTATGTATACCACACCCTAACGAAATTTCGCGTGTGCAGACAATGAAATGCAAACAAATCACGTTGTGAAACTTCAGCAACAGCTCGCGAAAAACGCGTCGATTTATGGGTGTCAAGTGGAAATACTATCACAGGCTACGTTGGGGCCGAGGTATGCTCCTCGAGAGCTGCGGCTGCGTTTACTGTGCGGCAGTTAGGTGTCAAAATTGCATGTTTATTGCCTGCTTCCTTGACAATTTGGCACAGCAATTTAAATTCCATGATATATTAGAAGACTTGCGACACTCGAAAGTGGGCGTTAGTAATTGCATGTACTAAAAAAATACATACATCATATTTATATTTACTACTTATTTGAGGAAACATTTTTATGAATATTTATAGAAATAATTCACATATTTGCTAACAATTTCGAATTATCAAGCGAATATAAATATAAAAAATAAATAAAGCAAAATGAAATGCAAAATAATTTTCCTTCAACTACTGTAAATTCAATAAATATTTTCTACAATTTTTTTTTTTTTTCAATTTAAAAACTTTTGATAAATATATTTAAAAAAGGAAAACCCATATGCTTAATACCCTCAATTGGAAATTCATCAATTTTCGGTGACTGTGTATGAATAATGCCAAAATGATGCCACGCCCACAAGAATGTGCAAAAACGCAATCATAAATATCCAATAAAACACAACGAGAGTCGAAGCGCCAGCCAACAAAACGAAATGCCCCAAAACAAAATGCATTATAATAGCCGTAAAAAAATGATGAAAATGATGGAAAAAAATATATGTATATATATATTATTTTTGGCCCGCAATATATTTCACATCCCATCAACACATTATTCAGAGCATTGCCGTCAAACAATAACATTGTGAAATGCAAAATTTAACACGCACAACCTACTCAAAGAAGTCAACTCTTTAAATGGGCCAGAGGTATGCGGGGTCATTCAAATGCTCTTGCGCCGCATCGCATGTGGAATGACAATTTATATCCGATTTGCAATTGACAAAAAACAGTTATATATACATGTATATATTTCTAGATATATTCAAATATAAACGTGTGTGTGTGTGTGTATGTGTGTGTATTCACATTCATATTCGTGGTATTTTGCCGCCCGGGGTAATTGCATTTCTTTTTTTGCCTGAATGTCTATAACGATTTATGCATACATACTATGTATTCCATCAATAGATGGAATGCTAACTGTAAAATGGCCACTTACCCGCCAGCACGGAGGTGGAGTTGTGACGCGGATCGTAGGGGCACACCGCCTGACCGTTCTTGGTCGCCTCCAGCGTATAGTTGCTCTCGTTGATCACGTACGTGTTGCACATGGGCCGAAACGAGTTGGTGCCGCAGACGAACAGGCGACCTGGCGAGGGCACCACCATGATTCGTATGTAGTTCTGGCAGGCCTCCTGGAAAACGTAAAAAAAG
This sequence comes from Drosophila navojoa, assembly GCF_054131105.1. Lineage (NCBI taxonomy): Eukaryota > Metazoa > Arthropoda > Insecta > Diptera > Drosophilidae > Drosophila > Drosophila navojoa. Next base: position 19,403,801 of record NC_142891.1, on the reverse strand, counting down.
AATGGTAAATCAATTATAAATATGGTTGAATTGCTATTCAATAAATTTTTTAATAAAAAATCGCTATTTATAGCAATTAAATACCTAAGAAATTTCTGATTGGAATTTTGATTATTGAAAAATATATTTAGAGTGTATATACATATACTATTTATTTAACATCTTGTATGTGTATATGTATATATTATTTAGTTATATTAATTAAATTTTTATATTAAATAAATATTTGTATTATATTTGTTTAAATTTAAATATACATATATATTATATAGCAGCACATTTTGTGTTTTCTTCTTCTTTCTTTAATTATAATGAATATAAATTAAAAACTCGTCCGGGATAAAAACTATGTACATATATATATGTATATGGTTCAATGCAAAATTCAGATTTCCAGCGTTTTCATAGTCCTGTTCAATAATATATATGTATGTCAATGTGGTCTTAGTGAGGACTCCTTTCACTTGCTATAAGCATATGCATAAGAACATTCCCATATGAGCTCTGGGTAGAACAATAACCAAACAATTGAAATGTTGAACAAACATTGGATGCTGTTTGTTTCCCTAAACTTTTTTGGTAAGGAACTCACAACAATTGAAGAAAACCCAGCTGCAAAACGAACTCGGAATGCGCCTCATTCGCAGCTAGAAATCTAAAGTTTCACATGAGAATATGAGAATATAAATATAATTCATTAGAATGCATATTAGGCTTGAATGCAAACGAAATGAAACCCAGCTTCTTGGCAGAACATTCACTTGCCACTTGGAGAAAAGCTGCAATTTATTTTAGCTGCGTTAACTAATGACTTATATTTGCACTTGTAAGAGTTAAACATTGATTTCCAAAATTTTCACAATGAAAATTGCATGTTTTCGCCAAGCATTTGCCTGCAGTAATTTGTTAAGCTCGAGAGTGGCAAAAGAAAAGCCAGAAAGTATTTATTATGCAGTAAATACGCAGGCGGACGAGCTGCACTAATTTCAAATGGGAAATGGAAAATGGTGTATGGCAAAAGGCAAATGGAAAACTGCAGTGAAAATGCCAAATGAAGAAGATGTGCATTAGGCACTAGCATATGCACATGTTCATCAAAAACTTGCATTTCCGCTTGCCATTTGGCCTGAATATGCAGGACGAGTCTCACATCAGCTCGGCACTTTTAGCCTAACGAGGCCAGAGCAGATCCGGCAGCAGCACCCGTCGATGTGTGTGTATGTGTGTGTGTGTTGAGTGTGCTTGTTTTGCATAAATGTTTTGCAAATTGAAATATTTAATGCGTAACAAATACATTTAAACGACTGCCGGGGCCGTGGGGCAGGCGAACTAACTAACTTGCAACTCAATAAATATTAAAAGGCAACGCCAGCGTTTGCCGAGCACCTGCAAAATACGCATACGCAGCGTGTGCCCGGCGTGGGTTCGGGCTAGGGCCTGGCCCGCAAAACTATGCTAAACTTTTGCACAGCTGTCGAAAAGCGCCACGCCCCGCCTCCTCCGCCACTCCTCACTCTGGCGCAGCACCGGAAGTGCACTGCACTGTAACATGACAAATCATTTGCAATTTTCCCCCGTTGCAGCCACTCAACAAGCGCAACAAGGCCGACATTTTCCATTTGCCCTCGCCTGTCTCTTTCAGGCTCTGTTAAAATATTTAAGCATTTTGTTTGTTTGCCTACTAATTTTCACAATTTTCCAGTGCACATGTCGCTTTTGCCGTATATCTAAATATATTTGGAGTTGCCCCTTTCTCTCTCCCTCTGTCTCTGTTGGTTTTAGTTCTTGCAATTTATGTTGCCCACACGCACCGCCGCAACATTTGCATTGTTCTGATTGTATCTCGGCACCGCCGAACTATCCACTATTGCATAGAGCTAACCGCATTTTCCGTTTTGGCTTTTACCTGGAAAATTGAGGCCAATAATGCGAAGAATTGCGCATGGAAATGAAAATGCTAACGGAAATTACACCTCGCTGCTATTTCAAATGACCCAATAGCATTTTATATTATGACAAATAACAAATTGAGCCACTATGATTAAATACTTTTGGAGGTGGGGGTTAAAGAACTGCTTAAATATTGATAAATATATATAGTAAATAGAATAAATAAATAGAATATAAAATTGCGCTGCAAGATCATGTAGAAATTGAAAGAGATCATGAATGTGTACATATGTATACACATATATAGTGTGAGTATGTATGTGTTTATATATACACATAATACTTCATAGTACTTCAAGGACTCGAGGACTTTCAGCTTCAGCTTTTAGCTATTCTCGCATTTTTCAATACAAAAATTTACTTCTCAATAAATAATAAATTCACAAATTTTAGTTGAAAATGGTTTATGAAATTGTTTGTTTCGACCGCATTTATTTAAAATTTTTAGAAATAATTTATTTAATAAAACTTTGTTTATATCACTAATATAAACATATTATCATGCTCAATATAAATGCCACAGCAATTTATGGTTTTTCATTAATTTGAAATAAATTTGAAGTTTTAGTTTCAGTTTCAGCTATATTATTTTAAAAATTGGTTATCTCACATATAAAATGAAAATATTTTCCTTATTTCTATTTCATCGATTTATCTTTGGTTTTTTGTGCAATTCATACTGCCTTTCATGTGAACGCGTGCCCAACTGTGCATTTTATTATCTAATTTTGTGAAATTCTCTCAACTAGTTTCATAAATTTCGCAGCGCCTTGGGAAATTGTTGGCAATGGGTAAAATGGACAGCATATTCCATTTCATTTTGTTTATTGTTTTAAATATTTAAACTGTTTGCATTGCTGCTTTGGGAAGTTGTTGGTGTTGGTGTTGGTGTTGCTGCTATGGTTGTGGTTGCCTTTGTAGTTGTTGTTGTTGTTGCTGCTTAGTTTGCGGTCTGCTGTTGCCTGGCTGTTAGTTATGTGCTTAGTTGTTGCTGTTGCTCTTGCCTGCCTGCCTGCCGCATTTGAGCATAAATTTAAATAAATTAACAAAACACATTTTACAACAATTACACAGGCATGCGGATAGAATGCGGGACAGCTGAGCTGCGCGGGGCGGGTCTAATCGGGGCTGGGTCGGAGGTTTTTATGGGTGGCTCTGTCGGCGGGCTTTGTCACTTCTACTTTTGTTGTACTTTACATTATTGCCGTTGTAATTAACACGAACATACAGGAGACAACACATACTATACACAAAAGAGACTATTTCAATGCTTGCCATACGAGTTGAACGCAATTAAGCGGAAAATTTATGAATTTTCTGCTTTGCGAGTTATGGCTGCCGTTTATTGTTTTTACTCTTTTTTTCCCCTGCTAAATTGTCTTTTTTTTTTTTCAAATCAGATGGGCATAGTTGACGCAGAATGTTAAACATAATTTATTATTGATTTTTTAAATACTTTGAAGTGAAATTTGAATAATTATTTATATTAATTTATAAGTAAACAGAAATCTCATATATTTCAATGAGCCAATAGTATGTACTTAGATAATATTTTAACTTATTTATTTATGTATATTCCTCCATCAATTTGTCTACAGGGTATGCAGAAATCGACCATTTTATTCTGCCTCATTCATGCCGCTTTCATATTTATTTGTTTTCTGTTCTGTTTTTAATGTTCAACGCATAATTTTATGCATATTTGTTTCATATGGTCAAGTTATTTTGGACTAAAAGCAAATTAGCGAAATTCATTCAAAAATTGAGAATGGGCTCATGCTTCTAATGGCGAAAATTAGCAGCATAAGCGAGTGTTTATTAGTTTTGCAGCTTTCGCATATTATCACTCTAAATATTCGAGGCAATCTTTAAGCAAAGATTTCATGAGAAATGCGTTCAGAAATTTGCTAAAGAGAGACATAACAGCATCTGGCTGGGAAATCAAATAAAGTAAATTTGTCGTTAATCACGTGGACAGTGCAAATTCGTTGGCCACAGCCAAATGGTGGGCCAGGGCGGACGGTCGGGGGCCAGAACTGTGCGTAGTCTTTGCAATTTGACAAACAAACGTTTTGGAAAATTTCAGAAATTTCAGAACGAAAGGCCATCAATTTCAAGGCTTACCAGCAACGTTCGAGTTAAGCTCAACCCGGCAAAGCGCCTGCAGGTAGGCAACAGTACTGTTAATGATACGCAAACAGAGTGAGAGAGAGAGTGAGAGGGTGAGAGCAAGAGGAGCTGAGGCCTGTGACGGACTGCTCCATCGTTGCAAATGAGTTGAGCATAGCTCACAATAGCATTTCATTAAATAATTTTACGGCAAGCTGAAAAATGAAAGTCAGCCAGCAAGAAAAATAAGACCAGCTGCCACAAGACGAACGGCCAGCAACAATTTACTTGACTTTAATTGGACTTGCGTAAGCGTCGTTGGTCTCCTTAAAGCCAGCAGCAAACGCGAGCAAAACTCATTTGCTGAGGTAATGAAATGTTGGTGTTTTATGCCGTGGAATATTACTGAATATTGAATCAAATTAGAGAGCTACAGCTGAATATTTATTATTATCAATAGAAAGACAAAAATTCATTTCCATTTATTTATAATATATAGTATACGTATACCAATTATGCTCTTGAAACTAATTTATTTATTTTTATTTTTTCAACAACAGCAAAAAAAAAAGGGGAAAAAAATTTAAAAAAAATCATATTAATAATAAATAAAGAAAAAAAAATAATTAAAATATTTATAAAAAATTAAAAACCTATAATATATTTTTAATATTTCCAAAATCTGTGTTAATAAACAAAAACTCAAATAGATTGATGTCTAGTATGCACTATTTAAAATAATTTAAATATTCATTTAAAAACGAGCTGCGGCTCGGCTCTTGACATAAAGTAAAGGGAAATGACGCTGAACAATGCCGGGAATTCTTTTGGATGGGCCATGTTCCGGTCCATTCAATGGCTGACCAAATGCTGAATTGCTGTTATTGAAGAAGCATAGAATGGCATATGGGTGTCAGGCTCGCTCACACTCTCTGCCTCGTCTACCCCTCACGCTCATCTCTCTTTCTGTTTCTCTGTGTCTGCGAAATGGCATTTGAAATTCATTTGTGTTGAAGCTCTCAGCCCTGACCGGACGGCTATTGTTCATTTGGAGTGCGGAAGTGCTTTTAATTTATGCACAGGTGGCCAACACTTTCAACATCCACAGACACCGCCACCGCCACCGCCACCGCCAACGCCACAGTTACACCCACAGGCTACAGGGGCACACCCACATCAATATAGACATAGTCAACGGCCTTCTGTTTTGGGGGAGAGGGGGGCGAGAACCCGAGACCGCAAGAGTGCCTTGGCATTTCGGTGTCGCTGCCTGTTTCAATATATCCATGCAACTATGCGTCCAGCTCCACGGCAACTATCGCACGCTCATTTATCTCACTTGTTGTTTGACAAGCAGCAGCAGCAGCAGCAGCAGCAATGGGGGCCAGGGGCATGGGCGTGTCAGTTGTTGTCCATTCAAATGCGTACATCCATTCAAATCACTCATTTCGTTTTGACATTTTGCTCTGGCATTCGGAATTTCATTAATTCTGCTAAAGTCCTGCCAATGCCACGCCCACAAACGCCGCCTCCTGCAGAGCGATTCACATAATCTGTTGACCTCTCGCCACGCCCACTTTAGTGTTGTTTATTTACCTTTTCGTTTTCTCTTTTTTTCGCATTCCTTTAGGCTTGACAAAATTTCAGCTGCCATTCAAAATTAATCGTCTGTTTGCATTTTATTTGGGCGAAGAACAAAGCCCAAAAAATCATTAAAGGGCATGGAATTTTGTTTTTCGTAACACTCAATTGACTTCTTTTCATATATTTTTCATTAATGATTATAAAGTACAACTCTTTTATTTTGGGATGCAAAATGTGAGAAAATGCATTGAACTAAGTCTAATTAAATTAAATATATGTATATTAAATGCATATAAAATGCATATGAAATTCATAAATATTCACAAGAATTTTATCTACATACTCTACTGAATATTTATGAATTTAATATGCATTATATATGTTTATAATATCTACACTATCTACGAAATTGCAAAAATTAAAATTTTGTATTAAATAAATATTAAATTAAATGCAACTTATGAATAATTTAAAGTCCTTAGCTCTCGTAGGCTCTGAGATAGAAGCGTATATCAAAGTAATGGATGGGCAAACAGATGTACAGGGATAGATAGACTCTACTGGTCGTACCTTATGGGAACTTCCACACACATTTGAAGCTATTATAGCCTCATTCTGAGTTTTCAATTGGTTTACTGCATAATGCCATTAAAAGTCAAAGCGAAGACTTTCGCTTCTCCACTTTAAAAGCTCGCTTCAAGTCGTGCTACCTCTTTCGCTCTCTTGGTCATATACAAGCTCATCTCTTCTGCCACTTTCGACACCTATTTAATCCTCGACAACTTGAACACAAAGCCACATGGAATTTCGTGGGAAGCAAATATTTGATCGCTGGCAAAGTTTGCGTGCAAATATTTTTGCGTGAACGGTTCGCGTTAATATTGGGCTTAAACAATTTAATCAAATATTTTAACTTGCTTTTATTAATTAATTCACGGCATATGCACACATCCATCCAGCCATTCGGCAACCCGCCGCCCAACCCAGATTTTTATATTCGGCTGACCGCTTTTAATGTTCATTTTGTTGGTCGTCTCTTCTCTCTTTTTTCTTTTTTTTTTTTTTATTATTATATATTTATTTTCAGTATTTTTTTGTTTGCCCATTTTTGCAGCTGCTCAGCACTTTTGGCCGGCCAATTGCTCTTTTGGCACCCAGAGTGGAGCCTGGCCGGGGGCGTCAGTTCGTTGTAGGCCGGCCGTCGCTGCTGCTGCTCTGCTGCGCGGCTGTTTACGCAGCTTTAATAAAACATTGTGCCGAATAATAAATCAATTAAAAATGTACAACAAACTTTTCTATATACATGCATACATATACATATATTTATATGCCCTTATCGCTGCAGTTATAATCATATTTGTTTGGCTGTGTGCGTGCTTGTAACCCCAACCGAAAGCAACCCATTTTTAAGCTCCATTTTTGCCGCTTCCGGCTCGCAGTTTTACTTCATTTTCTTTTTTATAAAATAGGAAAAGCAACACACAAAAAAAGAAAACACACAAAGCCGCCATTTTGGGCGCGTTATTAAAATGAAATTTTTTCAAGCTTTCGCAGAAAGAGGCAAAAATAAAAATAAATTTGCTGCGCTCAACAAATTTATCAGCCATGATTTTGTGCCTCTATTGTTGCTTTTGTTGTAATTGTTGTTGCTGACACAATTGGCCTGAAAATATTCAGCGCAAATGAGAAAAGTTTCCAAGCGCTTATTTTTAGCATAACACAAAGCTAAAGCTGATGCAAGCTTAAAGTTTCGATTCGCCCAAAATATTGTTCAGGAAACATATATGAATATGAATGTGATTGTTCGAGTTGATTAAATGCCTTCATTTTTTTGAGTCAAAGTTCGCATGAATTTTCAAGCTGAAGCTGTTTGAAATATGTCAAAACTGTTGAACTTTACTCCCAAAATTTTTTTAAATGTGAGGAAATAATCTTCAACTCTCTTCAAATAGCCATTCAAGATCCTTTTATACTAAGCCAGCGCAACCTATTTATTCCCAAGATATCTTATCGAAAATCCCCTCAGCTTAAATACCCTTTGTGCATTACTTCCACTAGTTTATTTCCGTTAAGCCTATGCCAGCGATTTAATTGGGCTAGATAAAAGGAAAATCGCGTGATTTGTTTGAATTTTTTTGTGTTTTTCTTTTTTCGGCTTCCTAATTGCATTGCGGGCCATAGAGTGCAGTCGGCTTTTAGGCGCTGCTCAGGCGACTATTATCTGCGATGGGGGGCAGAGCACATTAGCGAAATGTCAGCTAATTAAAATTGTAAATTTGAACTTTTCATTAGTGCATATAATATGCTAACAATTGCAATTTAGTTTCTCATTTTTCTTTTCAACATTTTGGTTTATTTTATTTTTGGCTGCGCTGCAGTCAAAGGGCGCAACCTTTGTAAAATGGCGGCCATGCACGCTATGCACACACACACACACACACAAATACACTGGGACACAGTGCAGCAGGCATACGAAAAGGGGGTTTGGCAGTCGCATTGCAACCCTTTTTGCAGATATTGGCCAACGAAACAAAAGGTTAATTCTTTCCTTTTGGCCAACAACTTGAAGCTATAAATACCTAGTTGGGGGCAAGTCAAGTGAAGCAAATTGAGTTCAACAAATTACACCTGCTCCCAGCGCAGGTAACAACTGTGCACCGGGCAGGCCCCTAACAAGTGTTGCTTAATTACGTCAGCGTCAGCAATGCCAGAAGTGCACTTGAGCATGCAACGACGGGTTTGGGGTGCCGGCATGTCCTTCATTTCTCCTTGCGGTGTGCTCCCTTTTGTTTACTTGACCGGAAACGGAGGGCGAAACAGCAGCAGAAATAGCAACAAAAAAAGTTGCGCTTCGCCAATACCAAATTTAATTCAAAAGTGTTTACCTTCATGTTTTATTTTCCTTTTTTTTTGGGCCATTCTATTGCTACATTTTTGTGAGTGGATTAATTAGTAATATGCTCACAATAAATTTGATTCGGAATCTCAGCTGGGTCAAGCAAACAAAAGAAAACTGGCCGTATTCATCGCAGATCTGACTCAGATTCGTGGGAGGCGGACAAGATTTTATTGCTTTTGCCTTGTTACCGCCAAATTGCTGCTGCAGCGGAAGCATTGGCCCGCATTTGCAATGAAATGGAAATTACCAAAAAAAGGCTTACAAAACTTAATCGAAAGAAGCAATGGCAGTGGATGCCAAGATGATAATCTATTCGAGGCAAGGCTTAAGATTTGTGGTTGGATAAATGTAGGTTAAAGTGTATGAGCAAGCTAATGAAGATGGATGTCGAAAAAAAGCGAAATTTAAGACTATGTTTAAGCGATATAGCTAAGCCAAGTATAATGAATGGTTAGATTCCTGCATGATAATTTCATAAAGAAGTACTTCTATGCTTTATTCTAGTCTAAGCCCTTTCGAAAGGAAGCCAAAGTGCAGTATAAGCGTTTCGATTTAATTCTATTTTATTAGAGGAGGATATTTTCCATCATACTATCTATAAAATCAAATGAAGTATTCATTTATAACGCTGTTCAAATCAGAAGCAAACGAACTAAGATTGTTCTACTTACTGCGAATAACAGCAAGTCGGTTGCTCCTAGCCTAGTTGGAATTTATTCTTAGACTTTTTTCTCACATTTTTGTTAAAACTCCTCCCTCATCTTATCATTCTACTACCACAACTAGCAAAATCAAAAGTCCAACTTACCTCATCTTTGCCCTTCATCAGACACATTTTGGTATCTTCCTCCGGCGACGACCACACGAGACTTTGCTGTTCCGTGAGATCATGTATGCTTAAATTAAATACGGTATTTCTGCAAATACAAAGAGAACAAAGAAAATGGATTAGAGATGAGAAATCGAACGGGTTAGCCTGGCAAAAAAAAAAAAAAACACACACACACAATCTTGGTAAATTCAACTGAGGCAGCAGAAGGGCGCAGCGACAATGCGATAAGCAAGCTGCTGATTTTATTAATTAAAATATTAATTAAAATTCATTTGACCTATGCGCCCGCAATCAACACGCTTTATCCAGGGTTACGTGGCAATGCTTTTGGTTGCTGCAAAAATGCCGTAATACGAAAATTTATGCAAAATATTTCAAAATTCGCGTTAATAAAATTATATATGTATGGCCTGAGTATGTGTGTGAGACTTTATACATGTATGTGCGTGTGTATGTGTGTGTGTGTGTGTGTGTATGCTTTAAGCCAAATATATGGCGCTGCTGTGGGCTTTTAGGGCTAGGCGAGTGAGGTAAACAGAAATTTCATAAAATCAACTCATTGATTATTGAAACCACAACTACGTGAGTGTGGCCATGTGAATGTGTGTGTGTGTGTGTGTGTGCGTGTGCGTGGGTGAGTGGGTGTATATATGGCATGCATGTGTGAGTGCACTTTGGCCGAATATTTTATGGCTGGCGTGTCATGAGGCAAAATGCGAATGAGGCAATTGAAGCCAAGTCAAACCACAACCAGCCACACACAGCCACCCACAGCCACCCACAATATGCAGCAGTGGGAACCTTATCGAGACTTCCGGTGTTTTCGGGTTGAATGCAGCAAAAAGTGAGCGGAAAATTTAAAATAAATATGTAGCCAACTTTTGCACTGGGTAAGGCGAATTGGCACAAGGTAGATCCAAGAATCGATGCAGGTGCAGCTGCTAGGCGAAAAAGTGGCACGGAGTGGCCCAAGTTGGGGCCAAATGATGCGGTTAAAAGTGAACTTTGCTCTTGCAAAGTTCCGGCAATGCCAGGCAATTGTTGTCATAATATTAAAAGAACCTTTTTAGCTCAATGCTCGCTCCAACTTTCTGCATGAGAATGCAAATTATGCAATTTGCATACATATTTTATATACATGCAATCATATATTAGATATGTGCATGTATAAAGCGAGTGGCAGGAGTGCCAAGAGCGAAAGAGCGAGATAGCGAGTGTACAGTTAGTTGCATATTTACCTAATTCAAATAAATAAATTCTTGGCAAAACTATTTTTAATATAAACTCATAAGAGGAATTTTGCAGATTTGTGTGTTGTACGAGGTCTGTGCGAAACGTAACGCGAATTCCACTTGAGTAATTGCTTCTGAAATCAACTCAAAATTCACGGTACTTTGCGAGCAGACCTCGTAGAGTACAAGGAATTACAATTGAATTACAGCTGAAATAAGCCGAGGTATGTTTGCAATATATCTAACATAGTTTACTTAACATGGGTGTAACATTTGTATAATATAGCTCTCTATCGGCTGCAAGTAGAGATACGTTTCAACCGAGTATCCATATTTCGACTAGTTTGTTTTATTTCTTAAACTATTTGATGTAAGTTGAAAATCTCTTTTGAGATCTTTGTATTTCTCAATTTAACAATATATTCTTTCCATATTAATAATGGATTTTCTTTTCATTTTGCTCGTTAGCATTTCTTTTCTGTTTTTTTTTATTTACTATGATGTCGCTCTAACGGCCCATGTGTGGAGACAATTTGTGCAACATTGTGGAGGGTTTTTCATCGGTGCTCCGTCATGCACCGTTATCCAATTACCCCCGAATTGTGGAAGCATTTTGCAGCGCATCCGCAAACTGCACACGAGTCGGTCTTTGTGCGACTGAGTGTATGCTGGTTGTTGGCCTGGCCAATGCAAACAGGGCCTGGAAAAAGTGCACATTGTCCACTTTGTTAGACAGTCGAATAAATGCGTCGTGATTGCCATGGGCCCAGGTCCAGGCTGCGAGCACTACAAGTTACAGTAGGACAGGACCGGGGGCACACACACACACACACACACACACACAGTCACGGTGCCATTGTTTGGCAATTATGTAGCGCGTTTTAATTATGACAACAGCAGCAGCGGCAGCAGCAACAACTTCAAACGAAACGAGCGTTGGCAACCCTGCGGTTTTCCCAGTTAAGTTGGCTGCAATTTTGTCGCCTGTTGTTGTCAGCAACGTATAAATATAAAATGTGCTGAGCGAAATTAGCATACAAGGAGGCAGAGATGGAGGGAGAAAGAGATAGTGAGAAAGGAGTTACGCGATAGCGCTGCAGGTGGCTATGATTGCGACTGCGACGGCGACAGCGTTGAGTGCCAAAAAACGTAAAGTGCAAAAGGAAAAAAACACACACACACACACATAAATAACTGGCCTGTACACACACACACACACACTTGCATACGCGCAGCGAGAGATGCAGACGCGGATGCACGCACGTAAACAAACACATAAACACTTTAACGCACTGCTTAACACTCACACTGGCGCACACACTAATGCACAAGCGCCAATGATATTTACGCGCTTACGAAAACGTTAAGTTAAAATGCGACAGCGCAGAGCAGAGTCAGCAGCACAGCAGAACGCGAAAGAGGGAGAGAGAGAGAGACAGAGTGGGTATGGCGCGGCACAGGGTGGGGTTAACATTTTATAGAATGCATTTGGCATAAAAGCCACGCTCATAAATATTTTCCACACGGCGACGTGTTCGTGTTGGTGTTGCTGTTGTTGCACTGCCTGCAAGCAGTGCAGTCAGCGTATGCAACGATTATGCTGGATTTACACTGCTTTGCGCATGTTATCTTGCCTGTGTTGTTGCTGTTATTGCTGCTGTTGTTGTTGTTGTTGCTGCTGTTGTAATTATTTTTATTTATGTTGCGCTCAGCTGTTACGCTCAGTTTATTTCTACAAAGCGTTTTAAGTGCAAGACCTCATACTATTTTATACTTTTATACAGATGACGGAAACATGTTAAAGACCATTTGAAAGCTTTTATAACATTTCATAGGAGCTAGGGAGCGTATTCAGCTTAAATGCGTAATTGTCGTGTGGACCAACTAAATGCACATTCGATTTTGAAGTGCTTACGAGCGCTATGAACAGAATAATGGAAACTATAATTATTCTATTTGTCAATAAGACCATAAATGTCGGGTATTTGAGGTTTGTATGCAAATAAATATCAGCAATTTTAGCGGCTTTATCACAGTTTATAAATATTCTTTGTCCCATGCAAATGTTGGGCAAATAAAAAATTAAAAATTAAAACAATTCACAATGAATTGGGTTTGGAATTTGTTTTGCGATTTATTCATGAATGCAACGAGCCGCACACGAATCGCGACCACGAATCATTTCGAGCCTGACAGCATCCCAGACCGCAGATATTTCAAACTATGGCCATGGCGGCTATGGGGTATCAAATGCCTGACTGCATATTTGATCAATGCATTTGCCTGATTTGCCTAGTTATCGCTAACACATACACAGCACTCGACTTAATTGAAGCGCATTTTAGTCTGTCGCTCTCTCTCTCTCTCTCTCTCTCTCTCTTTCCCTCTCTATCACTGTCTCTATTATGTGGAGTTGTATATTTAATTGAAGCGCATTGATGTCTGTTTCCCTCTCTCTCTGTCTCCCTATTTGGTGGAGATATATTTAAATATTTAGGGCTTAGTTGATTTTATTTCCTTTTTAATTTGATAATGTGATTAAATATGTTTTAGTTAATACCAATTTATATACAATTGTAATGTAAGCCTAATATAAAAATATATATATGTATCTTTATGATAAATCTTTTGAGACAGCTTCAAGTTTTTAAATCAAAATGGCTTTTTTATTCCGCTCGACATATTTTATTCACATTCTCTTAGACACTCAACACATCCATGTTAAGTGTTGGCTGAGCACATTTCTGACTGCAGCTGTCGCACAGACACGAACCCATTCGCATGATTTCGCCATAATTTTGAAATTATGTAACAAGTTGACGTTTTCATTTCGTTTTTCTTTGCGTTTTTCGATGGGGAAATGCCATTTTTTCCACGCACACGTTTTGAGTCAGTGAGAAAATGATGACCGGGTGAGAAAACGAGGGCCGAGCATCGAGAACCCTTTTCAAATATTTCTAAAAGCAACAAAACAAAAGCCGCATGCACATAAATAACGGCATTGTGGTTGACGGCCTTTCAAAGACGTTAAAATTGCAAAAACAACAACAAGAGCAACAACAGCATCTAGCATGACAATGAGAATGTGACGCTGCCATAAAATAGATTGAGAAACCCTGGCAACGTCGAAACAAAACACGAAAAAGAAATAAAATCATCGCCGCCATCGCTGCTGCCGTTCGTTGCCTTCATTTTGTGGCTTGACCCACAAAAAGCATAAAATAGACAAATCCGAGCCACCCAAAGCAGCAGCCGCCCGCATTCATGCCCCAGCCCCAGTCCCAGCCCCAGCCCCAGACTTTTGCTTTTGCCGTCTAGACTCCACTGAAACATGCAAATTGCTCATACGACGCGTTGACGCAGAGCTGCCCTTAGGCGAACGGCAATTGAATGGAAAGAAAAAGACCAAAACACATCCACACCCACACAAACACACATACACGCACAGCGAAGTGACCTTGGTTATGTATAGATAGACGAACCCAAAATGTATCCAGTCGTTGCGTAGCAACGCATTTTCTCATCATTACCAGCTCGCACCCATCTTTATGCCAAGTTCTCGCTAACCTCTCGCGTGTGGCCAATAAAATGTGAAATTTATTACGCAATGCCAGCCAGAGATTTTAACATAGGTCCACATATTTATTACCCTCGAAGGCGGCCCCGACTCCTGCTGCTCCTTGCTGTACATGGCATGTAAATATGATGAATATAAATTAACGTATACTTTTTTATGCATAACCATCCGATCTGATTAATTTTGATATGCGTATTTATCAAACCGTTTTTTCCTGTTTTTTTATTTTTATTTTTCTATTTTTTTTTGCTACTTGTCCCACTGCGATTGTCATATTTTTAGCCAATGAAAAAATGGCATATTATTTGTTTGTTGACAGTTTTGCTGCGAAATTTAAGCATCATTAGCGCTCTTTGAATAATGCTCATAATTTATTTGTTATGCAGCAGCGTAATACTTGATTGTGTATAAATTATACCCCCCATCAGGGGCAGACCCGAATGGGAATTGTCTAAGTTTGAGAGTAAATAAATACAAGTGATTTATTCAATAATGTCAGTTCCACGTATTTTGAATACATTGAATATAAATTAATAGAATGCGTCATTTTAATCAGAATACAGTCTGCAATGAAAGCCTCTTAAAGCTAGAGGAAATGATTAGAATCTTTTAAGAGAAGATTTTATATCATTTGCAAGGCAAGGTTTAGTTTAGTTTATTATATAGTATATAGTATATTTGTATAGATTTTATTATCGTTATAGGTCATTGTCATTGTCATTTTCATTTTCATTGTCATTGTCATTGCTATTGTCATTATCATTGCCATTTTCATTTTCATTTTCATTGCCATTGTTATTATTGTTATTATTGTCATTGTCATTGTCATTGTCATTGTCATTGTCATTGTCATTGTCATTGTCATTGTCATTGTCATTGTCATTATCATTATCATTGCTATTATCTCTAATTAGCACTACTCTCAACATTATTCACCTTCAACCCTGTATCACAGCTATACGTATTGAATAAATTGCGATGCTTTACAAATGCGATTCATGGGTGGGCTGCTTAGCGAATTGTTCGCAGCCCTTTCAGTGCCAATTGCAGCCGCCGGGCCTTATTCAGCCAACCTGCTTGCCTACTCTGTCATTGCCAGTCAACTTTCAATGTCACACGTCATCAAACTTTGCGCTACTTTGGCAGCAGTTGCAATTGGCACAGCAGCAGCAGCTGCAGTGAGATGTGGATGCCTGCAAGGCATATTCCGATTTTGCCTTCTGCAGATCGTGCATTCTGCATTCATGCAGCCGGCTCGATATCCATTGCTTGCACACTTGAGGCATGAAAAGAAGTTGACTTTGGTCGGGCATTTGACAGCTTTTGTTGCTGGAGGAAGTTTGCCCAGCCAAATTCCCTTCGACTCCTGCCAACAGCCACGTTTGAGTTGCATTCATGACAGCCGCTGCAGCAGCGCCGTCGACGTGCTGTCGAGGCGGTATTCTTGTGACATAACGGTAAATGGCTTTACTGTATAGCCAAAAGCTAAGCAAATCAAGCAAATTTGGCAACGCCTCATAAGTTTTCCCATTCTATTTATATATGTATGTGCTTGTGTATGTGTGTGTGTGTGTGTGAACGTTGCTTGGCAGCTGGACAAAGTTAAAATTTGATGCTGTCGCCGCCATTCGCTATCTAGTTTCCCAACCCTTCCCCCTCCTTCCAGTCTCTCTCTCCCTCTCTCTCTCTCTCTCTCTCTCTCTCTCACTCTGTCTGCCTTCTTTTTCTCAGCTTATGTGCGTTTCCCATATTGAATTACATGTGTGTGCAATTGCAGCCCATGCAAAAATTATCGAAGCATGGCAGGCAGGCTCCTGCGTTAGCAATTCCCATTTTCCAGCTCCACAATTCCTTTCATTTCCTTTTACCATCACAGCTTTCAGGCTGTCTATCTCTGGTGTATTGGGACACTTGGACAAAGCTTTGCATGCACAACAAAATATTTTTGCTAAACTCTCTGAAATGCTCAAGAGCCGATTATTTTGCTAAGATATTAAGCTAAATAAACTGTTTTAAATTTGCATGTTTTGCAGACGGATTGAAAAGCTCTTAGAGGGCATTTATTAGTCGAGCAAAGAGCCAGCTCTCTCTTGCATTCATTGGCATTCCCATTGGCAGACATTGGCGCTGGGCAGTGCATCCCTCGTTTGTCGGTTCTTGTGTTTTGGCATGCATCGAATTGACGGTTCGAGTTTCATGTTATTGACCGACGTTTTTCTTTTGTGACTCCTCGCCTCAGACCATTTGATTTAGCGCTGCCCGGCTGCTCCCCAGTCAGCACTCAAAGCAAGCAGAAAATGTCCAAACTGTCAAATGCCAAAAAAGCAAAATGTGAATGGCATTGAGAGATGAGGCAGAGGCAGTGGCAGAGGCAGAGGATGAGTACGAGCCACAGCAAGAGGAAGGAGGTCAGCAGGTCCAGTCGAAGCCATACAGGATGCAGATATAGATGCAGGTGCAATGCTAGCAATAGCAGTTGGAGCTACATATCAGACATTTGCCATTGCAAACATGCCTGGGCTAACCTCTGGCCATGTCACCATTGGCTCAATTCGGTAGGAACTCTTCCACACACAGACACACACACAATCACACGGACAACATGACAAAGCGAATTGCATTTGGTTGGAGCCTCCCACCCAGCTACAGCTAGCAAGTCATAAGCATGATTAAAGTCCAAGTGTAGCGCACTCCACTGAGTGAGGCCAATTACCCATTCCGCATCCGCTCTCCGAATGGGGCCCCAGATGCAGCAGCCACATAAAATATTACCAACAGGTCACTCATTTCCAATTTGTCAGCATTTGAGAGCTTTTAGTCGCATCAAAGGGGCTCCAACATATTTGCAGTTTGATTTTCTCGGTTACGAGCTGCTTGCATATTCTAAGCAGACATTGGCTCCAGCTCCAAACAACGCCCGTTCGACGAGCAAATTCAATTTCACTAATGAATGCAATATTAATTATGGCAATGAAGCCTAGGCCAAGGCTCTCCGTCTCTGATTCCAGCGCCTCAAGATGCAAGCCCAATTTATAGACGTCGTTTTGGAAATGACAAAAACCGAAAAAAAAATCTATTTTGCATAAAAGGACAAAGGAAATTGTGCTTTGTCTTTGGCTCTGGGCTAGAATTATTTATCGTTAGATATAATTAGGTTAGCGTAGGCTGGGCCAATTTCCATATTGCTGGCAATCGCTGAGGGTCTTAATGAAATACATATTTATGCATGAAGAGATGTATATGTAAGTATTTCACTCTGATCTCTGCTTCATATTAGAACTGCTAGTAGATCCTTTTCGCAGTCCTATATATGTATTTCCAATTACCCGCTGACATCATTGCCGAGCTCCTTTGTGCCTAAGAATCAGCGCACTTGTCCTCATCTTTTTTTGCGACTCAGATTGCAGCATTCTCTCACGGCACCCCCCCACACCCACACCCACTGCACTCAGAGTATCAGCCTGAATAGCGGCCAAACAATGCACAGTCGAGCAGCCAACAATGGCAGCCTCTTGCACGACGGGGCATTGTTGGCCAGCCCAAGTACGAGTGGGGCAGCGCATGCAAGGACATTTGTTTCACAATTCAATCTACAATCTTCAATCAAGCGCTGTGTGCGCTGCTTGGCGCTGCGCTGTGCCGCAGATTAAAATCAGCGCTATGCGCAACACGGCCAGCCGCAGGGAAATAGGTAAAGAGGCGGCGACGCGTTGCGCCTTGATAAAATTGCCATGAAAATTCATTTGGGGCAAGCCGCTAGACCCAAAAAGTATGCAACGCTGTTGCACCCACCGCTCGTGTGCGTATAAATCGCACGAAATTAGCTGGCGATTGTTGTACACGCACACATACACACACATACATATATATATATACACTCACATCCACATAGCGAAACGAGCGCAAACGGAAATGAATTTTCGGTGCAAAAATGATTGTTGCACAAAGGCAAAGAACGAAATGAAATAAAAGATGGACACGACGCAACACCCTCGAGAGGAAGTATGTGTGTGTGTGTGCATGTGTGTGTGTGTGTAAACGAATTTGCGCTGCGCCTGAAAAGCCCCAAAGCAGAATTGCATACAAAAATTGAATTGCCAAAATATTGCACAGTGGGCGAAAAGACTTTCGAAAAGCTTTTCAAGAGTTAAAATATTCTTTGAAACTTTTAATATTATTTATTTAATATGCATTAAGTTTCGAATAGTTTGTATTCTAAAAAAATATAAAATATACATATAAAACTAAATTTATTTTTTATATTAAACAAATTTTCATATTTTTAATCAATTTGATATAATTGTTGTATATTATATTTTTAAAACATTTTGTTGTTTATTTTCCATTTGGTTTACCACTGTCTGTTGCTATTGCTCTTGTATTGTGAGGAAGATGTTAGAAAGGCAAACAGATAGGCCGACATATGCCAATAGAAAGAGCGGGGGGAGGTAAAAGCATTTCAGAGGAGAGGCAGGAGGAAAGCAAGGCACGTTAGGCAAACGTGGAATGGTTTTTTTATTTCTCTGTCTCTTCCTACTCTCTCTCTCTCTCTCTCTCTCTGCCTCTCTCGTTTAGCAATTTTATTTCCGCCTTTGTCGCCATTCATTCGATTGCGAAACTGATGTCAGGCGACTGTGACAAGGACACACAGCGCGACGGACATGAGAGCGAGGACATCGCTGCACATATCCCGACCTAATGTGTTAACCCAATTTTCATGTTGAGCGCTCGTTCGGCTGGCGGGCACAGAGACAGGCCCCAAATACGGATCCGATAAACACAAACGGCAAATTCCGTGTATAACAAATTTAGCGCTGAATTACGATTATTTGCCAGTGCCAGAAAATTAACGAGACGACTTTGAGCCCAACTCGTGCCACATATGCAATTTCGGCAGTCAACAAATGAACAAAAAAAAGGCAGATGAAACGAGAGAAAGAAAACGTAGCGAGCTGAATAGTCAAGTGGGCGAAATGGGAAATAGCTGCGAAACTGCCTCAAACTCATTTGCATAAGTGACAGTTGGGCGGCTGGCACAAGGAAACGTTGAATCCTTATCCAAATGTTACTTAATAAGTGGAATGCATAGACCCTAATGTTGCCATCGTTAGGTATTTAGGCATAGCAATTACTTTGCATAAATTAACAAATTTCTTTCAAGGGGATAGAATTTTTTTTTCGCATATATTTATATTTATATAATTATATTTTTATATATGTATATTTCTTTCATTTCTACTTTTTTCTTGTCAATAGTAATTTTTCTCATGATATTGAAAAACTTTTCTGGCTTAAGTTGAAACTATAATTATATCTCTTCTATAGCTCACGTGTTTATTAAATTTTTGCTTATTTCATCGACTTGTTTTCTCCTGCAAAACGCATTTGAATTATGCATTTTTTTCAAATTTTAATATTAATAGTTCTACTTTATATTTATATTGCTAATACCTTTCTTGCTTCGCTCTTCAGAATGTTGTAGGAAAAGTTTTAATAACTTTCGCACTCCTCGCACACTTTGCATAAATAGAAAACAACTTTTGCTAGAGTTTTAAAGCTTAATGCTTTATTTTATCAAACTGAATATCTGAATTTATTCACTAATTTCATAATTTAGATAACTATGAATTCATATTCAATTTAAAGGTTTCTTTCGGTCACATCCTCCGGCAAAGGGTTGCATCAATTGTGTGTCAAGCGTTCAATCAATTTGAGCATAATTAAATTGAACTCAAAGCCCAGAAAAAAAATGTGAGCCCTGATTCTGGCTGCTGTGATGTCGTCGTACGGTGTATTTTCGACTACCTCGAGAATCTTGTGGCCTGGCTCTGCTTCTTTATTTATTTATTTTTTTTTTTTTGCTTCATCCATTTGCAGTTAGTTGCCTGCTTTTGGCAACTTAACGAATTCACTTTGACTTTGCATATGGATGCTAGGCTTGGGCCTGCCATTGGCAGGTAGCTATATATATATGTGTGTATATACCTGTTACCTATGACTGTGTGTGCGTGTGTGTGTGTGTGTGTACGTGCCAGTTCTGTTGGCCTCTGTTTGAGGGTAAATTGTTCGTTCGCTCGGTTTCATTTTTATTTCTTTACTCTATTTGTGTTGTTGTTGTTGTTGTTGTTTTCGCTTTCTACATTGTTCATGACGTTTCACATGCAAAACGCGTGTCACATTCGCATTTCCGCCCTGTCATGCTAGTTTAGTAGGGACCCAACACAAAAATACAGCTCCTACGCACACATGTGGCAACACTTACCCTCAACACACACACACTCGCGCACACAGCGCTTTTTGGCTTTCAGTAGCAGTTGCCGTTCTTTGGTTACTTTGACGTTCTCTCTGGATAAGTGGGCATGCGTGTGTGTGCGTGTGTGCGCGAGTGTGGGTTTAGTTGGGCTCCTTTTTGGAATGTGTAACTTGTTAAAAATCCATTAATCACGTAAGTGGCAACTCTGGCAACGACAAAGCCAGCATACAAATGCGTTCATGCGTGCAAAAACTCAGCCAGCAAAAAGCCGACAAGCTCTGACTGCTTCAGCTGCTGCCCAGCCCTTTCCATCTAACAAAACTTGCGCTTTTTACAACACTAATTTGTATGCGTGTGTGTCGCTGAGTGTGTGTGTGTGTATGTGTGTGTTTGCGTGCATGTATATTTGGCGCTCACTTAATTTTTGTGCCTGGCTTGCGTTTCTGTACTGTTTGCATTTTGCTAGCTCATTATGCTTCCAGGCTCAACCTTTAGCTGTAGCATTACTCATAATATTTGCCTCCCCCTCTCTCTCTCTCTCTCTCTCACTCCTTCTCTCATTTTCATATTTTGTTAGTTTTTTCACATTTCCGGCGAAAGAACTGGCCGGAAATTATGCATGTAATTAAATTTACAAAAAAGAACAGAAATGTTTTACTTGGACGTCATAAATTGTCTTTGCTCGAATTACCTTTTTTGTTGCTCTGGCAGAATTGCAAATAAAAGTAATTAAATTAATGGAAAAAAACGTATCATAGAAGTTTAGCATAAAACACATATTAGGCAGCATGGCAAAAATGTAGAATTTATTCGCATCTGACTCATGTGTGCTAGCTTAAAAAAGTTAATTAGAAACGAGAATTTCAATGTGAAATTTATGTATTTCATTTTTGCTTCCCAATTGAAATAAATGGTTGAGATAAATATGGGCATCTAATTGAATATACATATATGTATATACCTAATGTTTTTTAGAAATAGCTGTAAATTGAATGAATAGCAAAGTCATGGTTCTTTTAGATATTCTTCTGAATATCAAAAGTAAAGCCTGGAACCTCAATGAAAGAACTTTTCTGTCTTCATTAAAAATATATGAATATTATTTGCATACGTTTGGCAACTAGATTGTGGTATATACATATATTATTTTAGTTATATTTTCTGTATATGCATTATATTTGTACTTTATTAATATATAATATCATATACAAAAGAGTTAAGCTTAACATTTTTCAGTTAAGAGTACCAGACCTAAAATTTTAATAAAAAATCTGGCTTTACAGAAAAGATTAAAAGTTACTTTATTATATATTATATTACATACTGGAAGCTCATATAAAATAAATCGCTTTGAGGCACTACAACATAAAATCAGTGTTAGTTCAAGTTCAAGTATTCAACCTAAATACGACTAATATCTAATAATTTAATTGCCTCTATCCACATAGTCCAAATGAAAATCTATTTAAACGTTCAATTTCGAGGTAAAACCCCTAATAACCCATAAGCCTTGTCAATTTACAAAACGCTTTTAAGCGCGGTTCAATCAATAACGAACCCAACACGTTTCATTAATTGTGTCAAAGTATTTGGCCTTAATAATATGTAATATCCTTGGCAAAATATTGCACTAAGAGTTTCAACCACAAGCTGTGGCCATATGCAGCTCGGCTGCTGTAATTCCGTTTGGGCCAAGTTCACATAAAATATTTAATGAAACGATGGCACAAACCGCACTAATTGCAAAAACCAAACATTTTCCCACAGCGCCTTTGGAAATTCATTTTTTGGCAGTTTGTTGCGTGTGTGTGTGTACGTGTGTCTGTGTGTGTGTGTATGTCTAGCTATCTGTGCGTGTGGTTCCTAAAAGCCGCAACAAACACAAACCCACAGGGACACAGGAAATTAGAGCGAGAGAGAAAGAGAGAGAGAGAGAGTGCAGTGGAGCGTGTGGAAAAGAGAGCGAGAGAGCGGCAGAAAGTTAGAGCAAATGCGATAGCGTTAGCTGAATCGTACATAACCCGAGTGGACTGCCAACTCGTGTTAATATTAAATTACCAAAAACTCTTTGCAATTTTTGAAAGTTTTGCACTGTCTGGGCTGGCCGGGCAAGTGCGGTTGGCGGCGGGGTCGCAGCAGAGGGTGTCGACGTCTTGTCTTACAAGTTGCACGCATTCCTTTCGGCACAAATTCCTTGGCTCCTTTTGCCATAACACACACTCACACACACACACTCACACACACACACTCACACACACACAGAGCTCTCTACACACAAGTTTATTATGTCTGCTGGGGCTGGGCAGGCCAGGCGAGCGCCAGCAAGTATGCAACATTTTAATATGTGTGTCAGCTGGCGCCCATTTGCATTTGGCAGCGATAGCAGAGGGGGCGACGCCCCATCTATTGTCTCTGAGACGCACATCTAATAAACCTGGCAGAGCAACATTCGCAGTAAGCATCTTTGCGGTTTTTGCCACAACGTCAGAATTTACTGTGTACCGCCAGCAGCAGCACCACTCGCACCGCCACTCACCAGCACTCGCACCACCCGCTTCACATCGTTTGTATCTGGCTGCTTGTGGCGACGGACCCTTTACGTTCGCCACTCGAGCCTCAACTTGAGCAGCAGCTCGCCACGCCCCCTACCACACTGTCAACCCGTTCAGATCTGCGTGGCACCTGCTGCTGCAAAGTTTTGCGTTTGGGTTTTCCTTTCTTTTTGTCTTTGTTTTGCCTTGCTTCTCTTGGCCCTGGCAAAATCAAACTTAGCACGCACGTTAGCTGCTGCCAGCGACTATGTCTCAGGTCCAACTGGCTCGATGCCACTTTTACTTATAGAGCTACTTCAACTCCAACAGCCAGCCCAGCCCCGGCTCGCCCAGCCAGTCTGTCGTCTAGTGCTGTCCTTTGTGCCCTTGCGAACTTTTCATATAGTCAGCATTTTCTACTTAAATTAAATACAATGTGTGCGAAAAGTAAATTGAAGTTTGCTTTATGTGGATTTTGCACTCTGCGCTGCATTTACGGAGTTTCATTTAAAACATGTTAAACAAATGCTGAGAACGAGGCTTACATCAGCCCACAACGAAAAAGTTGACATTACAGAAAGTCTGCTAAAAGGGCTCGAGGCGGGGGGAGGGGTTAGGTAGAAGAAGGCAGGCAGGGAAGACAGCTTTTTGGGGGCAACTTGTTAAAGGCTTCAACTTTGAACTTTCAACTGTTGCCTGTCAAGTCTCGGCTGACTGCCTCGCACACTCTGCCCGCTCTGAGTAGAAACTTATATATATGTACATATATATCTATAGATATATTTCGAAGTGTTGCCGCTGGCAACGAGCGTCTAGGTAACAGCTAAAACACATTATGGAAAACTTTAAATTGTTAAAGTAATTGATTTTGAATGCCACACGCATAAGCACATAATAGCGTGAATACTTCTTGTATGTGTCGAGCATTTGGGGCACCGCAGCTCAACTGATGGGGATATAAGCAAAGCATCTTGCCTGCAGGTCATTAGCATATTTACTGGCAGCATGTTGATGTATTTGAAAATCTGTAGCTTGAACTAGAGACGAAAGTGCTGCATGAACATTTATTTGTGTGTTTCGCACTATGATTATGGCTCTACATTGCTTACTTTGGTTTGGGATGGCATAGAAATTAATGTTAACTCGGCATTTTGCTTGGCAAAGCGGATTGAAGGTCTAAATTTGTAAATTGTATATTTTTAGAATATTTAGTTGTGGCTCTAAAATCGAAAACTCTCATTGAAATTTGTTTAAATGTTCAAGTATTTGTTCATGAAAATGTTGAGAAGAAAGCATCCAAAAATTAGGGTAAAAGCCTGGGAAAAGTTTATTGGTGTTCCTTATATGTATATATTTATTTATAAATATTTTAAAATTTTTTAATGTAAATATTAATTTTTTATTTAAAAATAATAACAATAAAATTTTTATATTACAGAATAGGTATGGCTTGCATATTCAAATACGTTAGCCCAAATCTTACTTACGTATACGTAATATATACGTATACAATATAATGGTTTCCAATTTATTCCATACAATAACTACCCTCAACTTTTCAGTTCAGATGTCTGTAACCCATTTAATTTGCCACGGATTATTAATCAATTCCCATAGCACCCCTGAAATACTAACCGTAAATGCTCACACTCTCACTCTGACTCCGACAATGCAATTATAAAACTTTAATCAGCCGCTAAACCAATTTCGAAAGGCAACAAAAGCACGCCGCATAAAACTCATAAAGTGCACAGCCGCAGCAGGAGTACGCAGCACCGTTTGACTCCTGCTCGCTGAGCGCTTTTCAAATGAAAAATGGAGCAAAGCAGAAAGGAAAGTTTCCCTTGCTCTGCGCCACACCCCGAATGCAACAACAATGGTGGGAATTCAACACAAAGCTGAATTAAAAGTGAAAAAGTAGGCGGCCAGCTGCAAAGGCCTCTTGAGGCGGCTCATGCGATTGCGATTGGGGTTGAGTGGACTGGAGTGCCGCACCCTGGACGCGACCGGCACTACCCTCTGCAGGATTGGCGCTCGTTTGTGCAGCAGCAGCGCGTCTTGGATTTCCAGCTGGCGTGAAAATGGTAAATAATCTAAGAGAAACTCACCTGGCACCGATGAGCAGGCTGTTGCCGTCCTTGGTGACGAGCTTGAAGTGATCCACGACGCTCTCGTTGCCCAGAAATTTCAGTATATCTTCGGGACCTGCAAAATAGTTGACAAGAAGAGAAAAATATTAATATTTGCACTTGGCTTAAGTTGGTCAAAGCACGAGACGGACAGGGAGAGAGGTGGGTCGGTGGGTCTGGCTGCAAATGCCTAATTAGGCAATTAGGCGTCGTTAAAGTCGACAAAAAAAAAAACCAGGCTAAGGGTTGGCCAGGGCTGAAACTAAAGCGAAATGCTAAAGAGCTGAAAATGGCGTCGCCAAGGCACGGAAAAACAATGCAGCTGCCCAGAGCAGGGGACGGGGGCCTGAAGGTCTATAGTCGTATTTTTAGTTGTAGTGGTGGTTCGCCTGTTCTTTAGCTGATATGCAAATGGCGCCCAAGCAGGGACCCGGAGCTACAAAAGGCAGCCAATGCGGGCACAAAGGATTGCCCGTTTAGCAGCAAAAACAGGACAACAACAGCAGCAAAGTTTTTTGTCATTTGTTTACTTAGCTGTTCGCATTCAAGTTGGTCCTCGCCGCGTCGTCTGGGAGAACGAGTACCAGCGACCACTGATAGTTGTCAGCTGCCACAAACTGAGCTACTGCCGGCTGATAAACTAGCTAGGAGCCATCAGGTACTTAAATCTCCCAGGGACTAGTACTCGGTAATTACGATGGCGAGGTGTAATGTTATGGCTCCGCTGCACTTGGAGTTGCAGTTGCAGTTGCTAATGGCAATGAGACTGAGCCAAACTTAACGGCAAAGGTGTCGCGACTATATCTTCCAAGCTAAACTTTAATTCTTAGCTGTCACACAAATCTCTCGAGCGCTGAGTAAACAATTCACAGAATGTGTCAAGTGCTTGGGTTGGTAAGAAAATCTTAGTAGAATGTAGAATGGATATTTATCTATTTGTTATAGTTTTAAAGCTGTATTCATATGCTCAAATCGCATATATATACCTGTTAGGGGGCGTGGCAAATAGAAAAATTAACTATATCTTGAACAGAACAAAATTCAGCTGTTTGTGAGCTGCGAATGAGTATTAAGCAGTCGATACCAACCAACTGATTGTTATTGCAGTTCTTGAATTGTGGAACTAAGTTTTCCATGAAATCTTAAGCCAATTTAAAATAATATATATATAACAAATTCTCTAGTGAGCTGCTTGAATTTTCCTTGAATTTTTATTTTCTTCCGCTTGATTTTGTGACAGCAATAAATAGCTGCAAGTTTTATGTTATTCATGGTTAAGAAGCATTTCCCAGTATGAGAGCACAACTTGAAATGAGGTTTACTTAAGCTCCTCTTTGTCACTAATAGAGATCCAACAAAGATTTCTTTGCCTTTCATTTGCTTTTTGCTCATTACGTGAAATGCCCTTGGCAGCTTCGTTTGTGCGGCAGTTTGAATTAAATTCTTTTGCACTCGATAAACATGACTCCATTTCAGTGGGCTGCCCACTGAATATATACATGTACTATATTCCTCCATAATGGCCACGCCCTCGCTAGCGCGCTCGCTGGCGCATCATTACGGATAACGTAACACGCCTTTTGTCAGTCGCTTCGTTTGATCAATGATGTCAGGGTGAACTTTTTGCAGCCGGCTTTTAACTTTGACTGCAAGCGGTCAACCACAAAGAGCGAACAACTTTTCAGCGTCTTTTTTTCTCCCAGTGTCCTTTTTTATGTATTTCTGATTCCTGGCTGCGCATTCTGCGGGCTGCAGCAGCAGCAACAGCAGCTGTAGCAGACATACGGGAAGCAGTTGGCCAACTGGTTGCAACCTGGTTATTGAAAGCGCATTTGGATGCGCGTTTCACACTTTGCACTTTGCCGTACTCGCTAGCCAAACGACTAACAAAAAAACAAAAAACAAAAAAAAAAAAAAAACAGCCAAAAATTAATGGGCGTAAAAAAGCTTTTTGTGCACGAGCTTTTCATATGGGACAGGCCTTTTGTTTGCTTGACATTTAACGTGACACGTGGGACATGTGCGCGTCTGACTGCATGATAAGGGGCAGAGTGAGCCCGACTTTTTTTTAAGGGCAGAGGGGGGGGGGGGGGGGGGGGGGGGGTTAGAGTTTGGACTGTTGGGGTTGACGCGTAACTACGAGAAAAGTTTCAACGCACGCACACACTCGCGGCTCGGCATATGCGACATTTTTAATTTGGCGCTTTAATTAAAAGCAACAAAGCTTTGAAACAAAAAACGACGTAACGATGTGAAAGAGTTTGAAGAGTTTTCCTAAAAAAAAAAAAAAATAAAAATAAAATTTATTCACATCTGCAATGGTAATGAAATATGCAGATCTGTCAGCAAAGTTGAACAGTTGGAGCAAAGAATATCTATGATTTGTAATGGGAGTGAGTGAAAAAGAGAGGGGGAGAGAGAGAGAGAGAGAGAGAGAGAGAGAGAGAGAGAGAGAGAGAGAGTAAGTGAGAGTGATACATAGATAGAGCGGGAGAGAGATAGTCAAGAGATGGATAAGTTGATGGATTAAGATATAGATAGATAGAGGAGTGGAGAGAGAGAGAGAGAGATAGATAGAGGGATGGGGAGAGACAGAGAGAGATAGATAGGGGAATATAGATGTGAAAAGAAGAGGGAGAAAGAGAGAGAGATACATTGGCATATAGCTAAAGAGAGAAAGAGAGAGAGAGAGAGAGAAGGAGTGAGAGAAAGAGATAAATTGATGGGAGAACATGAGAGTTAGAGATATACATATACATATACAACTCTAGTTGTTATATACAAGTCTTACAAAGATTTCGTAATGTCTCATCTAATATCTATAAGCTCTCGTCAAACTGCTCTCTTCAAAACTTTGCTCCCTCGACACAATCAATGTATTATTCCCTTTCATTCTGTTAATTGTTAAATCTTTCATGCTTTACAGACTTTCCCGTTCTCAATTCTCTGCAAACTTTCTGATTGTAAACCCTGAAGCGTTCCAAATACACACACACACACGAATGTTATTTTACATATAGAGTCGCCATCGCACATAAGTTATGTTTAATGCCACCGCGGGCCTTTTCGTCGACCCAGCTAACTATGTAAGCCCCCAAATTGTAAGCTAATATTTGTTTTACCTACATACACAACACGGCACACCCACATCCACACATTCACACACACGCACACACACACACACACACACATTTCGGCCAGCAAACAGCCAAAAATCTAATATTTACCTTGACTTTCAAAATGTATGCAACGCCAAAGTAAACTGCAGCTCAACACGTGCCCAAACCCCAAACTCAGTGCCAGTGCCCAGAGCCTGTGGCCCCAGTTCACAGCCGCCCTGGCTCCTGCTCGGCATTCAGTTGTATTTGAACAAAGACGCAGCAGACCGAACCGAATCCGCCAGACGATTCAGCAAGCAGCGAAGCGAAAGCCAACAGAAAAAAATAATAATAAAAAAATATATATGTATATAAAAAAATGGTATATGTATAGAGTGAACGAAGGCAAGGACCTGACAGAGTCTATCACTTTAATCAACTGGCTGACAGTCGGGCCTGCCGCTCCAAATTATGCAAATTCAACGAAAATAAACGTGAATTCTGGCATTCGGAATCTACAAATGCCGGACAGCCCAGCCGCAGCTCTAGGACCCTCTCTCTCTCTCTCTATGTGTGTGTGTGTGCGTGTGTGTTGACTGCGCTGTGAGGATTTTACATTGCGGCAACAATGGCGACAACGTGTCCATGTTTGACTTTCTCATGCCAGTGGAAAGCGGAGAGCCAAATCGTGGCAACGCAAAGATCGCACGCCTTATGATGTATGAAAGAATCGAGCATTGAATGGGTTTGGCCTTTCAAACGGATGTAGAGCAGAGCACACGCACTCCTACTAGGAGCACAGAGATTTTATACAAATTACTCAGTGCTAGATAAGCTGATTATTAAAAATTTCGTAATGAATTTTTTATTTTTATGGCGGGCGTGCGTTGGGCCGCAACCGCAACATTCACGAGCGGAAAAGGAAATATTTACTCAAGTGCAGCGTCCGGACAGTGCACCGACTGCGTATCATAAATATGCGCATTCAGGTGGGTCCCGGGACGTCGGCCACATCTTGATGCGAGCGAGTTGACCAAGTCGTGGAAGCTGCAAAAAGACAGTGGAGTATTAAAAATGCAAATACTTTATAAGTGCAGGCAAAACGTTGCACTCCAGCTAGAGTCCCGCCCAAAAAAGAGAAGAGGAAGAAGAGGAGGCAACTGCAACAAAATACTAAATAATGAAAATTACCTTAATGGACGCAACTGCAACTTGCCAGTAAACTACAAAAAGTTAACAGAGAAGTTGAGCAGATAAGTTAGAGAGAACTGCGACCAAAGCGAGCTAATTGAATGGTTCTATTTAGAATTCGACGGAAATTTTCGTGTTGCCATTAAAGAACTGTTGTGTGAATATTTAAAAATTGATACAATTATATATTTATGATCAAGAAAAGAAAAAAAGAATTTCAGAGCCGCATTGGCCGAGCATTGATAACAATTTCGCAATAAATAAACTATAAATTATTTGTTGAAATTATACACGCAGCAGCAGCAGCAGCAGCGGTGAGCGATGCCATGGTAAGTATTCATTTATTATAAGCGGCTTTCGAAATGCGATATGGCTCGTTTTTGGCTGCTGGCCATGAGAAATCAACGGCATACACAATGGCGGCGGCGTCACATAAAAATTATATAGTCGAAACCGAGAACGAGAAAAAAATGACGATGGCAATGGCAATGGCAGTGGCAGTGGCACTGGCTGAGGCTGTGACTGGGGTTCAGCTGGGGCAGAGCTTCTGCCGGAAAACAAAATGCGGCGATGCGTGAAAAACATTCCACGATTTCTGCAGCGCGCCATGCACGGAGCCAACCAGACCAACTTCCTGTCCATGTTCCGTGGCTGCTGCTGCTCTATCCCTTGGTCAGGCGGCGTTCAATGGGAAAAATCCCAGCCGAGATTTGCATTTAATTGAAATGAACGCCGACACACACACACACACACATACAGAAGCACCAGCAAGAAATGCAGAGCACAAGCCAAACATCAGAAACAAAATGAAAAAAACAAAAATATGTAGAATCCAAACAAACTCCAAAAAAAAAAAAAAGAAAAACGAGCAAAATGCAAAAGAGATTCACTTAGACAGAGAGCCCCCAGTAAACGAAATGAAATCAGAAATCGACGCCGTCGTCCCACCCGATGCTGGGGTACAGTGTCTTATCTCTGAGGCAACATAGGCCACAGGCTTATCGTTAGCCCCTCCCAATCCGCCCCACCTTCACGCGCCTCCTCTCTTTGTTTGATTTGCTTTGGCTCTTGCTTTGGATTTTAGCTTTGCTATTTTCTCATTGTGTATTGTTGCCTTTTCGAATTGATGTGCCAATCTTCGTCTCAGTCACAGTCCAAGAACTTTTCATTTCTTTTTTCAGCTGCTGCTGCCGCCGCTGCTGCTTGCATCTTGATAGCAGCTTTCGTTTTGCTGTCGACTGCCATGCTTTGGGGCTATTGGCTTTGGCCTAAACTATAACCGAATCGACTGAAACACCTTTCGGACGCTGTCAACCGGTAATTGCTGTGCTTCAGGTGACATACACGATGTCCATGAATAATAAAGACAGGCATTACGTTTACGGTAATTGGGAACAAAAAAGCTTAAATGAAGAGGCCATAGGTAAGCCCTGTATAACAATAATTTACTATTTATATAGATAGGAATTGGAAAGACCACAGGGAAAATCATTTCGCAAATTCATGTGTACTTTATATAGAGAATGAAGTCTCTTTTGAGGAGAGGTTGAAGCCTGTCAATAACTTAATTATAATTTATGTTTATAACTCTGATATTGAAAGGCTTCATTGCTCATTAAACTATTATGAATTATTAATGTGGTGAGATTGAGAAGCCCACAAAGTTCTTTTGGGATACTCACAACAAACTAATTGGGGTGTAGTTATAGGCCGTATCTCTGGGCCCTCTATGCACTAGAATATTACCTTACTTTCATTATAAAAATTCACTAGGATTTCTTTCTTCTCCAGCTTGTCCTCATCAAATATTTCTTCTTCAAACAATTTCTTCAGCACTTTTCCAACAAAATATGTAGACACAGTTTATATAGCTATATCAGCTAGATAGTCCAGTAAAATCCTACAATCAAGACCTTATCTACAACAATAATCATTGTCATAACTTAATCACATAACACATAAAATTGGTATATTAAATATTTTCTGTTTATTTTTATTATTATTATTATTTTTTTTTCTGTCTCACGTAATCCAATAACAAACTCAATTACAAATCATTTTTACGCCATATGCGTTGTTGTTGTTGTGTTTTTGATTGCAAACAATTGAAACAAATCGAATTTACTCGTATTGTGTGCTAATGAACACGCCCCCCAAGGGCTCCAAAGCAGCCAATCTCCCAGTAGAGGGCCAGAGATTGGCGTTGAAATCGAAGCTTCGTTAATATTTCAAATCGTTGACAATTAAATTTAATTCATCTACACTTTGTGCATTACAATTCGATTCGATGAGAGCCAAAAAAAAGAAAGGGATCAAATATATCTGTATTTATGTATATATGTAAACTTGTGTGTATGTCTACATAGAACTCTCTGACGAGTGCCCAATTATTTACATAATTGCATTGAATTTGCGGTTGTCGCTACTTAATGCCAAATGCGTGATGCCAGTAATTGGATATTTACATTTACGGAATTCCCTCATCGACGACATTTTTATATAATACAAACAGTAAATTGAATAAATTGGCAGAAAAAAGAATATAAAAGAGGGCATTAATAGAATTTTTTGCTTTTTTATGTAACTAAAATCTGATCTGAACTGAGCATTTAATTTATTTTTTAAACATTTAAGTGTTAAGTGCTTTTTACATTCAACTTAATTTTGAGTTCATATATTAAAAAAAAAATAAAAAAAAACAAATAACATATTTTTTTTTTTTTAATTTGTATTTTTATATTACATATATTTAAAGCAAAAACTGCGCACAGATATTTCACAATTATTGAAATATCAAGCTGACTGACAGAGCTGATTGCGCTGGCGCCACCTGGCGTCCATTTGGGCGCAACATAACCTCATTTCAGACGTGCTTCATGTGAAATGAAATTAATCGACAGACGTTAAGGAAAAGTCATAAAAGCCTTTAAATTCATTTAGGCCGTAAGTGAACGAGACGGACGTGAGTGAAGACGAGGCCAAGCGGAAAACAAGGTTGAGTCGGTTGGCTCAGTGCGGGCTGGTTCGGTTCGGTTCGGTGTCTGCCGCATGTCCTGCGGTCGCCACAAAATGTGACAGGATATGGACTACACGCCATTTATGCAGCAATTAACGCAACTTACGTCAAGTGGAAACGCAAGGCCGGCACATGTTCGCCGCCCCAAGGACCCGGCACGATCCACTTTGCGTTTTCCGCGATTCCGGTGTCCAGCTGTGCCACGATTCTGTTACGTAGTTTATGCACTTTTAATTATTATTGTATTATTTTGCATTTATTTACGCTCAACGCATGCGGCGTCCACTCCAGAGAGAGAGAGAGAGAGAGAGAGACAGACTGATGACAGAGTCGTGGAGTCTTTTAGCCGCGCAGCGAACTGCCAGCAAAGACCATCGGCTCCAGAGCCTTTAATGACAACAAATTGTCGCAACCAATTGGCAGGTGTCCCTCTTCTTCTTCTTCGAACACTCTGAGCCCATTGAAAATGGAATATCAGGGCGTATTGATTTTGTCAAAGTATATGTAATAGGCAGAAGAAGAGATGGAAAACTCTATAAAGTAAATGAGCTGAGTCGCACTAGAGATGTCTATCTGTCTTTTCGTACCCTTTGTTGTGGAAGCTTATCTTTTATCTGTTCTTCGATAGTCAGCCCATTTGTTATTATCGATAAAAATCTATCAAGAAAAACATGTATAACGTATGAGCAGGAAATTTCAGATTTACTGTTTGAGTTCGTATACTGAACATTCAAAAATCATAATAATTCTACTATAATATTATATGCCTTAAAGAAGCATAGCATTGCCATTCCACCATCTTCCAGGGTGAATGACAGTCAAGCAGTCTCTGCTCCTACATCATTTGTGTGCTTCCCAATTGAAAGGAACCAAGTAACTGCTGAGAAATTGGCCATGCGCACTGCGCTGACAAAGGGAATGCCTGATGTTAAAATATATAAATTTAATTACTTTTTACAGCGTCAGCATGTGTTGGGGGTAAGTTCGGCAGTAAATTAAAAGCTATTGTATTGCCGTTGCGAAGAGAGGCACAGAGATAATTAAATTTCGTTTACCGATCAAGAATTTCCACCTGGAGCCTCTCTGCTGACCTTCAGCTGTAGGTAAAAGTTATATACATACATATATTGTGCATGTGTGTGTGTGTTTCTGTTTGTGTATTCTTCAAGTGTTTGCCTGCTGATAGCTTGCGTAATGCATTTTCATTTCACCGTTTTTTGCGCTCCTCGTTCTTGTTTTCGTATTCATTCTACGTTTTCTTTTGCATTCAAGTTGTGTGCATCATTAGGAGCTCACGCCTGTATGACTTGCTCTTCAAACAGAAACTAAATGATATTTTCGGCATGAGCTGGCTGAAAACTCATCTGAATGTGTGCCAAAGCATTTGCCCGTTGTATATACCTCTCTCTCTCTCTCCGACTCTTTGGGTGTGTGTGTGTGTGTGTGTGCATAATCCAGGCCTGGCTTTGCCAAATGGGTAGCATTTACACGACGCAGATAAGATGCTTTACATGTGCCTAAACAAACACATGGCCAGAGGAGCCCACAGCCAGCGATGTCAGGTGCACGCACCCAGTCGCAACTGGGCCAGTGAGGCATGCATGAATGAATCGCAAACAGGTAGAGATGCCAGCTGAGATGGAGACAAAAACAGTGACAGACAGACAGGTCTACATGTGTGTGCGTGTGTGTGTGCGTGCGTGTGTGTGCACTAAGCACACGCGTCACTTATTACAATGACAATGATATGCCACCCCCCCTCCTGAGCACACACACACACAAATATGAATTCCAGCATGGGTTTGGTCCTCGTACCGGGTTAACAATGTCAGTGGGTGTAATTGATCAGGCTCAGGCACTTGAGCCCCGCCGTAGCTGGGCACTTACACACACACACACACACATATATAGACACACACAATCAAACAATGACTTGCATTGCGTTATAAATTGACGCTACTTTCGAGCACGGCCAGACGTGGCCGTGGGGCTGACGGGGCGGTCCATAAGGCCGTTGCTGAGCCATGTGTGCGCTTTATGATATGCACAGCACGAAACTGAGCATATGTACGAAATGAATTGCAATACACTGAGACTTTTCCCATGCACACAAGCATACGCATAAATGTGTGTATGTGTGTATATCTGTATATGTGTGTATATATCCGCACACTTATACACGTGTTTTCTTTTTGAGAGTTTGATTGAAGTGGCTCTTTTTGCATGTCATTTTAACTTGCGGTTTAATAAACACCTGTGTATGTATGTATTAAAGGTCAAATAGAGATCATTTTCAACTGATTTCTTTGGGAGTTGAATAAACATGTCCTTGTTGCGAATTTGTAGATATTTAAGTATTTAATTAAACATGGAGAAAGGTTTATAAGCCTAGCAATATGTTTTTTAAGCTTTTCTTGATTTGCTTCTCTATTTTTCTGTTTCTCAATTTATTGATTATATTATTATTTATTTATTTAGTTATTTTTTTTTTTTTTTGGGTGACAATTTAAAAAAAAAGTATTAAAAATATTCACAAATTATTATTATTCGTATATTTAGTTCATGTAAATTATGCTTGAATATATTATAATAAAAACGAATTAAAAATATATAAATAAATCCAAAAATAAATAAATAAAATATTATTTTTTATATTTAAATTTATTATTATTTTTTATTTATTTATTTATTTTTTTTTTTTATCATTATAATATATTGCTAAGATCATGTATCAAATAGAAACCAAAGCTCTTACTATAGAGGACTTTATTAAATACTATAACAGAAACAAATACAAAATCAATATAATAATATATAATATAAATAATTGGAGAGGATTTTCATGGAGGACTCTTTCCATGTGAGATTGCCTTTGAGCTATAGTAGCTAAACAATATCTTTGCATAGAGTATCAATCTCGTATACATATGACCAGAGTGAATATAGTTTCATTCTTGTTTTCAGCTTCTTCATTCTGTTCACCTTCTTCAACTTCTACACTTGATTAACTATTAATTCAACTATTTAACAATTCTTTGGCATTCCGCTTTATATGTTTCTGGGTAATTTCGCTCAGTGTGCGAGTGGCTGGCACGTGCTAAAGTTTATGTATATCATCTGATGGCTGCTGATGATGAGTACGACGATGATACTTTGTTCGTGTTTAATGATGCCGTTTGCCTGTCAACCAGCTGCAGCTACAGCAGCAGCTCCAGCAACGGCAGTGGCAACAGCATCGCCTTAGCTGTGGCTGAGTTGAACTGCCGGTGGTGCTCTGCCCTTATTTACTAACCTGTCCCGTGCCATCGTCAGCTGACATTATCATGTAGGTTATGTCGCAGCACGCTCTCTGGCTTTTCATCAGCTCGAACCCAATGATTGCCTGTATGACAGCCAGAAGCACGTCAGTGGCTGCCACTGATGCTGCTCCAATGACCCATAAAACGGACGCCGGCCCAGCCCAGACCACACCAGTCCCCACCAGGACCTGAAATCCATTCCAACAAGCTGCAAGGCAGTCAAGCAGTCAGCCAGCCAGCCAGCTCGCGTTCGCTTTTGTGGCTCACATGGCACGCGCTCAAAAGTAAAGCGGGTCATGTCAAATCGAGCGAGTGTACCTGGTCCTAAGCCTGAGCCGGAGCCGGAGCCGGAGCCGGAGCTCCTGCAGGTGCTGCACGGTGCCAATTGGCATCGATGCAGCTTAGCTGCTGCGATTGGCCCGAATGAAATTGAGCGCGTTGCATCTGCACGAAACCCATCAGATATGGAACTCCAGCTACAGATTAGTCAAACAGGAAACAGCTCTCACTAAGGAGTCCTTATAGCTATAATCTGACGCTTATACAAATAGGCATCGAATGGCTAAAGCTCTTGGCTAACTGAATGGAAACTTAAGTAGATTAAAGCGAATGATATTAAAGTACAGATTTATTTCTTATCACGAGAAATCTAATCCATGCGCAGCATACAAGTTCCAGTGAATGGGAAGATTATTGAGAGGTAGAATAGAAATCTGAAGAAATTCGCACAAACAAATAATGACCTGAGGACATCATTATTAATCCGACATATTCTTGGAAAATTCCCCAACAAATCTTTATAAAAAGTTAAATAAAAACATTTTCATTGCGAATTGTTTGTGGGGGGGTTTTCTAAGAATTAACTTGTCAGCAGCTGCGCCGCGAAAAGATTTCGATTTGCCAAAACGTTTGTTTTATTTTCCATTGAAGTCATCAATGTCATTATTATTATTATTGTCATTATTCTGCGGTTGCTGAATGCTTTGAGCTACTTGTGGCTGCCGGATTTTCAGGCCATCGTCAAAGCAGGCAACCCTTGGCCCCCGCTCCTTCTCTCCGTTCACCTTTCCCTCATTTACTGACTGCCCTGAATGCAAAAGCTTTGCCTCTGCTCAACGACTTTGGTTTTATTTATTTAAAGGCCAAAAACCGATGAAGCCCAAAGTCTTAAGTGGTGAAAAAGCATTCGCTTTGAGTTCGTACCGGCATTCACGGCCCTTTCATAATTTCTGTGTATGGGTGTGTGTGTGTGTGTGTGTGTGTGTGTGTTGGTGCCGCCATTTTAATATTGAAGTATGGGGCGGCATGAAGAAGCTTTTCATATTATGATAAAGGCCTTTGGCTGGGGGGCTGACTACACACACACACACTCACATACACACGCACACAGTTAACGGCACACGTAACTGTTATATTCAAGATGTTGGCCAGGCGTGCGTGCGGGGCGTGGTGGGGCATTAGTACAGCAAAAGAAATAAAGTAAACTGAACTGAACGTAAAGATAAAAGTGCTCGCGGCAATGAGACGAGCACAAAGACAATGATGAAGCCAACGTAGATGACAACCTGGCCAAGAGAGTGGAATGAGGTGGTGTGGCATGGGGCATGTGGCATAGAGACTATCAGCAGGCGCGGTTATTTATCACTGCAAAGCTCTGCTCGGACAAACGGAACGGAAAAGTTACGGCCCGTTATTTACATACTAAGTGCTACTTCAGAGAAAACGAAATCTCTTAACGGCAGAGCAATCTAATATACCCATATTCACATACATATAATTTATATATAAATCTGCATTATAACTATTCAATAAGTAGAGATGCTCATTTTTGCTATACTTATCAGAGACGTTATCGTTAGTCAATAGGGATTATTTGCAAATAATTGCTGGCCAATGATACACACCTGCAAAGAGATGAGAAATGAAAATCAGCATGAGTATAAATAGAAGAAGAAATATTGATATCTCATACAGAAATCAAGTAAGCGTGCTGCAGCAAGGAGTGCTGGACTAAGGGATAACCTGAATACTACGATTATATTTAAGGCTACTTTTTCAATTAGCTTATGAGCGTATGACAACTTCAGCGAATTACATATATTTTCCCAATCCTGGAAATCTAGTGCCCATATCATATTTTTAGCACTGTCATCTTTCAAATTATTAAAAATTTTTATCGAAGAAGCCTCAATTTGGGCATTTTATATATTGGAGTTTATGCCAGAAAAATTACTTAACTACAATATTTAAAAATTAATTTGTTAATATAAAATATATGAATTTGTCTTGCGAGAAAATAAAATATTTCAATACCATATACATATATGATATTCATGTTCTTTTCCTTAATGCTTTTCTCTGATTATTATTCAATTTGGTTCGAACTCAATTTATGGTCGATATTTCGTGTTAGTTGCCAGAATAAATTGCAATGCGAGCATTGTCGAGCGAAGCTTTAAATAATCGAGCTGAAAGGTCTTTACGAATAGAAACAAAATAAATTTTGTGCACCCAGTTTTCTGGTTTTGTTGTTGTTGCTGCGTTGATTTGTATTTATTTTGTCGTTGCTTTGTTTTTTTTTTTTTTAATCTTTTCTCTTTTTGTTTGGTAACTTTTGCAGTTGTAGTTGCAGCTGGGTTTTTTCTTTCTTTAGACATGGTAACAATTTATTTGCTAGTTGCTGGCAAAGAACGGGCAAACAAAATGCGACTGAGGGAAAAAACAATTGTTACAACATTTAAGGATGCCAGCGACGAGGACGAAAAATGGCAATAAAGAAGCCAAAATCAATGGAAATATTCGCGTTTGGCATAAATTCACTTTGGCTGGGGCATGATAGCCTCTATGGACCAATACCACGCCCCCGAACCGACACACCCAAAACCCACATTCACACCCACAAAACAACATTTGGAAATAAAACTTTGTAACCCAGTTTTTTGGTTCGCCAAAGGATGGGCGCGTTCCACATGTGAGCGCATACACACACACATACACGCACACAGAAACCATTCTACTTGCCTCTGCCTGAAATGCTGCCAGCACACTTTTTGGTGTTCGATATTTTGCTGTTCCTGAAACGGCAGGTGTGCGTGCATGTGTGTGCGTGTATGTGTGTACATGTGTGTGTGCGTCGTTTGCATTTCGGCACAGCTGCAAATGGCGGAAAATGAGAAGCCAAAGGAAACGAACGGCAGCAACAACAACAACAACGACAGCGGCAACAAAATTGGCGCTCAGAGAACTTTTATTGTTAGCAGCAGCAAAAGACACAAAAAAGAAAGAATCAAGAATAAAGAAACATTTTTGAACGCACTTTTTTGCAATGCTACGATTTCAAACGACCCGTTGGACATGTGCGTGCGTGTAGGTGTGTGTATCTGCAGTTAAATATTTTATGAGCTTTCGTTTGTCCCCCTCGCTCTCTCTCTCCAACTCTCTATCTCTCCGTGTTTGTGTGTGGGCTCCGTTTCATGGTGGTCATGTTGCGAAAAAAAAAACAAAATTTCAAGCAAAAACAAAACCTGCACAAAAATTTTCTGTTGCTGTTTGCTCTGCCTGTGTTATTGCTGCTTGTACGTCGCCCTCTTCCACTGCTACTCCCTATCTCTCTGTCTCTGTCCCTCTCGTTTGCCCCGCGCCTTGTCTCTGTGGTGCAAAACTGCTACAAACATGCCCTGCAGCAAATTTATTGAATTCTCGCTCAGCAACAGCAGCCAGAAAAGCAACTTAATTTTCAAGTGAAACTTTGTTAATGCTCGCCATGTGCTCCAAAGAGCAACAAAAAAAAGTGCCTCACAGACATTTTCAAGAGCCAGCGGCCAAATACCCGACCCAACCATGCCAAGCAACAATAATAAACAACATAACGACGAATGGTGGCTCTGACAGTTGATGTTTGCACTGGATTGAGAATTAGTTTTTTCTATGTTTCTGACTGCTTTTCCTGTGCAAGTTGAAATATTTTTGATTTAGTTGTCCGCTGTTAATTAAATAAAGCAAACTAATTTTATAAATTAAAAAAAAAAAAATCTTGTCAGAAGTGGGATTCGAACCCACGCCTACAGAGTAGACTGCGACCTGAACGCAGCGCCTTAGACCACTCGGCCATCCTGACTGCTGACCGATCGCTGACCAATGCGCCACACAATGAGAAGCAACAACAAATACGCATGTGACAAGAATGAACACATCTGCTGACTCACTGAAACGATCAGCGGAAAGCTTAAAGCTTCACAAAACTTTTTAGAGTGAACCAATTGTTTGTTAAAGAATGATATTGAATGCACATTTCGAACTTATTTTGAATTGCTATAAATAAACATTTAAGGAAATTATATCTAAAAATAAATGTTTGTTATAATTAATAAAATAGCTAAAGAAATAAAAATTATCATATATATATATTTTTTTTGTAGAAAAATGTTTATATTTAAAAGCTCTTAGCTTTAATATTAACTCACAGCATTTTAAAGTCTTAATCAATGTGGGTAGAAATCTAGCACTATGACTACAAATTTAAGAATGCCTTTTACTAGCATAAATAAAACTACAATAGAAGTGGTTGAGGAGGTGGCGCTGAGGCTGCGGGGGGGCCTTGGCACCCGGCCCGGGTGTATGTAAGTGAGACGGCAAATCAAAGTCAGTCGCGCAACCAAATGGGAAACATTGTTCTAAAACAATGAAAATACATGGTAAAATAGGAGCCCAGGGCCCAGAGCCAGAGCCCAACTGAGCCCGAGAGCTAACCAACACACAGCATGCAATAAAAGGCAAAAGTGGAATATGTGCCACAACGCTGAACAGATGCCAACGACCAGCACACATATAACAGAGCCCAAACAACCCCAGTCCATACTCGCACCCTCCCACTCCTAGTTACCCCACTGGAGAGTCCACTTGAAACTTTTGCGCTATTGTGCCCCCAAGCGTCATGTAGTGCATTTTTTTTTTTTCATACTACTACTAACTGCAGCTTCTCTGTAGACTTTTTATGTTTCGGGCTCAGTGAATCTTGGCTAGGCAGCAGTTCTGCTAGCTACGCCCACAATACAAAGCCCTCATATAGAGTGATACGTATACACATATATATGCACATAAAAATGTATATTTATAAATACGTACATATATATGTATATGTATATGTGGAGCACATGCAGAAAAATGAAAGGCTGTAAAAAAGTTTTGAAATATAATTGCTGCTGCTATTGTAAACTCCATTAAATTTATAAAGTGGGCAAAGTTTTTTGTTTTTTCATATTTTCTCTTTTCCCTTATTCCTGTTTTGTTTTTCTTTTTTTTCGCCCCTTTGGAATATGAGAGTTTACAAGCATTGATTAATAGTTTTATTGTATTATTTATATAGTAGCTGGCCATTAATTTTGCATTTTAAATAAAAGAGCAGCACTCAATTAAATATGTGGGTCGCGCCACTATATGGCCCACTGTGCAAAGTGCAAAAGCTCATGCATGTTTCATATGTATTTGTGTGTTTACATGCGCGCATATGAGACTAAATAACAATAAGAATTCTGTTTTATTTAAGCCGATTTTTATCGGTCAATTGAAGGCACTTTAAGCACAAATCAAACTTTAATTATTTTCTGTGTATTTACTCTTAATGGAGTTGTATGTAATGCGGCATTAAAGTCCATGATGAAAAGATTTCATTGTAAAGAAATTTTTGTAATTTATATTGTGTATTTTATGAATGCATAATTATTAAAAATAATGCTTGTTGATATATTACTCACACTCACAATAATCTATATATATGTCATGTTTATACACGTTCTCTACTTTTCATACTCTTTAAACCTTATATACTTTAAATACTTAAATACTTCACTTAACATACCCCATGAGTACTTTACATACTTTTATGTTTAATCCATTGGAATTAAAAAAATATATATAAAGCAACAAGAATTATAAACCAAATATCGAAACTATATACTCGTTGGCTTATCAGCCCTCAAAAAGTTTTGTGATCAACTGTCTGGCGACTGTGGAAGGTCAATGGTTAGATTAGAACTAATTTAGTGACGTGTTCACGTTTTGAGCTGTTTCAATATTTCGAAATAAAAATATAAAACACTGCGAGCCCCCATCAAGGCAAAAGCTGCCCAACAACATTGAGGCGTCAAAATGTCTCTGAGGCCCAAACCTGAGTGGAATACGTAAAAACTTGGTCGAGGCCGGCCCCAAAAGCGAAATGAGGAGCCCCAGAATGCTGAAATGTGATAGCATTTTCATAATTTTGCCATTTGGAAAATATCTCACGCATTTGCAATTATGTGCGGATTTTTCATTTCATTTCATTTCTTCATTTCATTTCATTTACGTTGCGGCCTCGCGGCTTTCGACCCGAACGAGAGACCACAGTTGGTTACATAGCCAACAGCAACCTTTTCCTATAAAAGAATTTATATATGTTTTTATTTTTCTTCTACTTTTTTCCTCTTTTTTTTTGGCATTGTTGCCTGTTGCCTGCTGGCTGTTTGCACCATTTTGTTGCACATTTATGCGCAACCACATTTCAAAAGCATAAAATTCTGCAGTTCTGCTCGGCAAAAAAAAAAAAAAAAAAAAAAAACGAAGCATAGAAATTGGCGAAGAAAACTTTGCTCATTTGCGCGATTTTGATTTTTTTGTTTCAGCTATTTTTTTGTTCTTGTTCTGCTGCTGCCTCAACTAGCAAAAATAAATTAAGGAATAGCACACAAAACAACAAATTCAAAGTATGGCAAACTTTTCATTGCTGGGGTAAGCGTTAACACCCAAGTAAAAACATTCAATATTTTAATAAAAAAGAAACTTTTTAGCAAAATATCGCGCATACTATAGAAAAAGCCGGCTGGAGGCGTATTCACTGAAAGTCGATTATAAAATACCTTATATAAATGGAATTTTATAATTATATTTAAAGAATTAATGATATAAAAAAATATATATATTTTAAATTAAATGCGTGATTGGAATTTCATAATGAATTTAAAGGCATTTTTGCTATAAATACAAAAGGTTTATAATTAAGTTAAAAAAGTTAAATGAACTAAATTTGAAAAATACCATAATAAACAAATTTTTTATTATCAATCAAGTTATCTCAGCCTACGTATAAGCTGCATAAAACAAAATACCCAGCTGACTAGACTCTCAACACTGGGTATACCAAATACTTTATACAATTTCGTTTTTGTTAAAAATATATATAAATATTTCACACGCTTGTTATAAAAGCGAGAAAAAATATGTTTTTCTTCTCCTTCATTTTTTGTAGTGTTTTTTACACCCGAAGTTAACGCCACACCCCGCCCCCGCCCCCGCTCTCTCCAGAAAAACTTGTTATTATTTTATTGTACAAGCTATAGTTGGCAACAATTTGCAGCGTATTCCCACGAAATGAAAATTCCTCTTGAGCCTCGCCATGAAAATTAATTGCGCATTTATTTGAGTGAGTTTTGGTCTTTACCGGAAGACTTCCTTACAACTGGCTGAGTTTTGTTTCACGCTTTGTTATTGCTCAGCGCTTACCTTACGTACCTCTCTACCTTGAACATTGCAATGACAGCAGTTGCTGAGAGGAAGAAGGTGTTTGAGGCAAACGAGAATGCTCAAACAATGGAATATATATGTATATGTATATACATACATGTATGTACGTATGTATGTTTAGATGGCAGCGAACTTTTGTGTATTTGCATTGAGGGGCAAACCTAGGCTAATATATTATTAAATTAATATTATTTTAAACAATGTTCAGTTGTAAAAATAAATATTATTTCTAATTGTGAATGCTGAACCAAAAATATGATAAAGGGCATTTGAGCAATATATTTATACATAATAAAAACTTTTGTAGAATAGACGAAGAAGCATTCTTATAGGTTGTTCAGGCATGGCAGCCTTATGTATACAAACATTAAATATATTTCACATACATAACTATTGCAGCTCAATAATAATGTCTAAGGCAATGATCAAATGAGATCGGTATAAACAAATTACAGAGGAATCCGGATATAACGACGTTCTCTTGAGACACTAGCCGTATAAGTTTGCTCATATAAGTTTGGCTGTCGACCAGAATTTTTGTTGCTATAACCGCACGGACTTTATAACCGGATTTTACTCTAGTCCTCATTCATTTCACTGTACAATTTTCTACTTAGGCACAGCTTCTAAAGTTAATGTGCGTCAAGTTTTAGTACTTGCACTTATTTGAGCAATAATATATATGTATATGTATATATATATGATATAAAAAGTACAGTAAATAGTTATATTCAAAACATTAGCTATCAAGCTATCAGCTAATTAAGAATGTGCAGTAAACAACTTTCTAAACAGCATAGAAACAGTTCTAGAATATTTGCGTAGAAATGACATCTCAAAATCAAATACAACAACTGAATGCCACAAGAATCATATCAGAGTCGAAATATATGTATATATTGTGATTATCGCCGCATAGCGTCTGAGAGTCGACGAGTGTCAAATTTATAATAATTATTATTCACGACATGCTGCAGTCCGTATAGCGATTACACAACTTTGATATTGGCAGCGACTACGTAGGAGCTATGCACTTGGGGTTGCCGGCTTGGGCTTATCGCATCTGATCCAGCGTGCAATTCAGGGCCGGGGTAGGTGATAAGTGCGAATCGGACTGCACATAATTGGTAATTAAATTATGATGTTTGCTATTTTTGGCTTCGTCATGACAATTGTCTGATGCTGATATGGTGCAGTGCCGGACTTGATCGGGTATAAAAGGCCCAGCTGCAGCACGGTTAGAGCAACAGTCTTTAGGTGTTTGGAGCTGAAGCATACCAAAGCCGGAGCAGTAGAATTGAACGCAACGAGAATGAAACTGACACTAGTCCTTCTTGCCCTCGTGGGCTGTGTGG
Source organism: Drosophila navojoa (assembly GCF_054131105.1). Classification (NCBI taxonomy): domain Eukaryota; kingdom Metazoa; phylum Arthropoda; class Insecta; order Diptera; family Drosophilidae; genus Drosophila; species Drosophila navojoa. The sequence continues at coordinate 19,359,189 of NC_142891.1, read as the reverse complement.
CCGCATTCAGCGTGCCCACCTCAACAAAGGTGAAGATTGCCGATGCTGAGTTCTTGAAGAAACAACAGTTCTTCTTTGAAATTCTCTACCGCGTAGAGGATCCGTTGATGTTCGAGGAGTGGATCAAGATGGGACAAAAACTGGTGGTTGACAAGGCACAATACAAGGTAAGTTAAACACATCGAGTTCGAGCAATGGAATGGAATCCATTGTTATAACATATTTTGGTCTGCCTGCAGGAGTATGACTTCTATATGGAGAAATTCTACGAGTCCTACAAACTGGGTGCCTTGCTGCCCAAGGGTGAATTCTTCGGTGCCCTGGTCAAGACCCATTACAAGCAGGCTTATGGCTTGTTCAACTTCTTCTACTACGCCAAGGACTGGGCAACCTTCGTTAACAACGTTGCATGGGCTCGCATCCATGTGAACGAGGGCATGTTTGTCTACGCTCTGACCCTGGCTGTCATCCACAAGCCAGAATTGGAAGGATTCATTCTGCCCCAGATCTATGAGATCTTCCCGCAGTACTTCTTCAACAGCAAGTTCGTGTACGATGCCGAGAAGTTCGACTATGATGTGTGGAGCAAGCTGATCATGTACGAGAAGGAGTACAAGGATATCCTGTACAAGGATGTTAGCGAGTTCAGCGACAACTTCTACTTCTACACCAAGGACTGGAAGACCTGGCAGTGGTGGAAGATGATGGGTCTGGGCGAGCACTTCTACGTTGAGGATAAGTTCTTCCTCCGTGAAAACGTTGCACAGTACAACAAGGATCCCAAGTATGCTCAAATCATGAACGGCCTCTACAAGTTCTACATGCCCGTCGACTATACCCGCGACATTGACTTCTTCAACGCTGAAAGCAAACTGAGCTACTTCACCGAAGATTTGGGCTGGAACGCCTACTGGTACTACCTGAACATGGACTACGCTTTCTTCCTTGATGGCAAGCAGTTCGGTTTGGACAAGGATCGTCGCGGAGAATGGTGGATCTACAATGTTCAACAGATTCTGGCCCGCTACTACCAGGAGCGTTTGGCTAACGGTTTCGGCGAAATCCCAGAGTACTTCTGGTACAAACAGGTCGAGTATGGCTATGATCCTCAGTTGATCTACTACAATGGCATTGGCTACAGCTACCGCAAGAACTACTTCGAGTACCAGACCTACGGCAAATTCGATATGCTCTACCAGATCCAGAACTTCTTCAATCGCATCAACGATGTGATTGAGACCGGCTACTACAAGACCGCCGATGGTGTTGTCATCGATTTCCGCAAGCCCGAGGCCATCCAATTCATTGGCAACTATCTGCAGGGTAACGTTGATACCTACGACAAATACTTCTTCAACTACTACTATGTGCTGTCGCATATGTACTTCGCTGATGTTGACTACTTCGACTTCGAGGTCTTCCCCAACGTGTTCCTCAACTTCGAGACCATGTTGCGCGATCCCTTCTTCTACTCGTTCTACAAGAAGTTCACTGATGTCTTCTACAAATTCAAGTTCTATCTGGCACCCTACACCAAGACTGATCTTACCTATGAAGGCTTCAAATTCATGGATGTGTCCGTCAGCAAACTGGAAACCTACTTCGACTTTGTGGACTTTGACGTCACCAACCTGCTCAACGACAAGATGACCTTTGTCGATGGCAAGTTCGTCTGGGACAAGACTCTCCTCGCCCGCCAGGCCCGCCTTAACCACAAGCCCTTCAACTTTGAGTTCAACATCGTATCCGACAAGGTGCAGAAGGGTGTTGTTCGCGTCTTCCTGGGACCCAAGTTCGACGAGTACGGTCGCGTCATCCCGCTGAAGTACAACACTCAGAACTTTGTGCAGATCGACAGCTTTGTCTATCCCTTCGTTGCCGGCCAGAACACCATCAAGCGCAGCTCCAAGGAGTTCACCTGGACCGCTGAGGACCGTATCACCTACACCGAGCTCTACAAGTACGTCATGCTGGCCAGCGAGGGCACCTACGACTTCCCATTGGATCTGAGCGAGCCACACAACGCCTTCCCCGATCGCCTGGTCTTGCCACGTGGCTGGGAGGAGGGCATGCCCATGCAGTTCTACTTCTTTGTCTCGCCCTACACCGAGAACTACGAGCAGTTCTCCAACTTCGACTACACCTACCAGTCCGGCGTTGGCTCCGGCACCCGCTTTGTTGACAGCAAGCCCTTCGGCTATCCCTTCGATCGCTCTGCCGAAGAGTACAGCTACTTTGTGCCCAACGCTTTCTTCAAGGATGTCAAGATCTACTATGTCGATCAGTTCGCCAAGTACTTCGAACAGAAGTATGACAACTACGGTACGTTTGACTACTCCATTGTGTACTAGAAGATGCCAATCGATTTAGCTCATAAGTACATTGTAATGCAACACCAAAAAAATCAAACCAAAAAAATGAAACAAAACTCAAATCTAAGAACAAGACCGAAATGATAAACACCAAGCTTTCAATAAAAGTATGTCAAGAATATAAACAAGTTTTTGTCTGTTTATTTGATGAATAGTATCAGAGAAAAGTAGTTAAGAAAAGGAACCAAACCTTTTGAGTATCGAAGAATTTTTTAAGGAATGGAGCATCTGCTGTTGAGTAAGTATAATCCAAACTGAAATATATATTATAAACAAAAGCTTCCAATGTCCAAAAATTGGGAATAAAAAAGGAAAATTTATACATCTATAATAAATTACATATCTTTAATATGCACAAGTTAAATACAGAGGACTTCAGGCAAGAGCAGAGACATTAAATTGGATTCGTCGTAGCCGCCTTATTGCACACAACAATAATTTGGGGTAAAACCATTTTCGTCGAATGACGGACAAACTGCGCGACCACTCGATCCTGTGGCTATCCTCGGCAATTGCTGTCTCTGTTGCGCTCGTTCTGATTGCCTGTGGAGGCAATGCTGGTTAATGTGTCATTCGTACCGCAAACTGTTGCAACGTCGTTGCTCTCTGATTGCATTCGAATCGAAATCAACCGCAAAAACTAATAATAAAGTTCAAATGTTAAATGTGGCACAACGAGAGGCTGGTGCACCGCCAATACAACTAGCACCACCCCCAATGACAATTCGATAACAATGCGGGTGAGTTACTCGATATACACACACACGAACAGAGAGACTTGTGATTGCCCATTCCGATTGTAATGTAAATGAAGTTATGCTCGGCGGCTTTGATGTGGCGCCCAATTGCCGCCCATTTCGCAATTGAATCATGCAAGACACAAGTATGCCCCATTGCCAGTGCGTTATCTGAGCCGATGTGGCAACCTGATTCGGTAACGATAATTTACAGTTATGCCAACCCAATGCCAGCACGCGATTATTGCCATCTATCGCATCTGCATACGCAGTCAAATTCGTATTCGCATTCGCATTCGCATTCGCATCCGCATTCGCATTCGCCATCGCAATTCGCATTCGCATTTGCATTTTTGGTTGGAAACAGCAGCTGATTACAGATTGCACATTTGTATTTTCGGTTTGGGTTTCGGGTCTGAGCTGGATCGTTCTTTGGTTATGAGCCTAATGTTGTTTGCTGTGTGTGGGTGCGAGACAAAGAGAGAGTGGAGTGAGTAGCGTGGTTCAATTGATTGCGGTCCATCTATCTGGAAATTAAGGCTAGCACAGCGAAAGGCATTTTGAGTGATAGAGGAAATTGAACTACAATTTAAAGCGATTATTAAACCAAAATATTGAAATGCAAAGATCGCTTTATAAAATCGGTAATCTTTAAAATCAGGAGCAACAAAATAGCTACAGTTCTTTTCCACCGTCCGACTGGTAATTCCGTTACCTCAAGCCACTCAAGTACAAACAAATATTGAAGCAAAGAGTTTCGCATTTCAACTTAATTGAACTCCAGCGAACTATCCGTCAATATCATATCAACGTTGATACTCTGTGTCATCATCCATTAAAGTTCATCCCGCTGATGTCGTTCATTGTTAAAGGCATCAAATTTCAGCTAAATGACTTTTGTGCAAGTGCCTGACGCGAGTTGTTGGCTCGCCTCGACTTTGGTGCGACTTTTAGCCAGACAATATGAGAAACATAAATATATGTATATACATATATATGTATGTATATATGTATATACACGTATCTATTACAATTACTTGAACGGAACGCTTGAGGCTGTGCACAGCATGCCATATTTTATGGCCCGTTTCATTCGCCCTTTTTCCTCAATGAATGCTGAGCGCTGTGCGGCCCTGGCAACGTGGCTAATCAGAAATAGTTCCCATTTTCCCTGGCGCCCTGGTCAGACAAGCACCCGGTCGACTTAGTCGAGCTTATCCAGCTGGGCATGTCTGTCTAATGCTGATGCTGTCTTGTTGCCCATGTACTTTGTGTCTACAATTTATTTCAGTCATTTTAATTGATACTGTCCCGTTGCTGCTACTGCTGCTGCTGCTGCTGCTGCTCCTGCTTCTTCTTCTTTTGATGGTGCTGCTGTTGGCTGAAGTGCAGCTTCTTGTTATTTGTAACAATTAATATCCAATATCTGAGCGCTGCCATCATTAGTTTTTGCCAGCCCCATGGCCCACTGTCTGCTCGGTGGATATCTCACTCGCTGAGAACTACAAAAACTGATGATATCAATGAACGAGCTATAACAAAGGCAACATCCAGGACTAAGTAGGCAAGGAGTCACCCATGCTAAAAGAGCGAAACAAAAAAAAAAAAAGCGAGAAAAATGAAGAAAAAAAGAAAAACGAAAGACGATTCCTTGTTGTTGTGGTTGATATTGTTGTTGTGTCAGGCATTGATGCTGCATTTGACAGACCATTTATCATCGCACTAATTGTGTATCATTAAAAAAAAAAAAAAGGAAAAAGGGCGACGCGACAGGGCGCAGCAGCGCCGATGTTAATCCAAAGGCAAAAACAGGCTCAGCTCGCAGCGAACGATGTGGCACAGCCTGACGCTGACGCTGACAATGGCAACGCCACCGGCGACGGCGACGGCGGTAGAGGCAGCAACGACAACATCCATGACAGTGATAGAAATCTGTGGCAAGCAGATTAAACGTGTTCGCCGACAGCAGAAACTGCTTTAGCGGCTGAGCGGGGTAAAATCAGTTGGAGCATAGAACAGTATTTGTCGCTGGCATACGGCCGTTGTAAAAGTCAGTCATGATTATCGCCACTTAGCCACCCGCTAAGCAGCACGACCTCCATCCCATCCCATCCCAAACACACATACACAATGGACTAAGCACTTAATGCGAGTCGTTAAAATCTTTGAAAATGAATTCAAGGTATTTGGGTAATATTTGGGAATTAATTGAAATTAAAGTTTGATCAGTTGGTATCCTAAAAAATTGGAGAAAAATACTTTCGATTTCGTAGATATTATTTATTAGCGAAAAATCAGAAAACTGTTCAAAAAATTTTTTTTTTAGCCTGACTTTTAATCAACGCTTTATACAGTCGAGTCCCGATAGTTCGAATGGTAACGGTAATGGTAAATTATTGAGAATGATCGAGAACGACTTTTTTAAAGGTAACAATTTTTGCGATTTATTACCATTTTTGATTTAGTGGGTTCTAAATTATCGAGTCTCGACTCTTTATATTTTAAAAAAATAAAACACAGATAATATTACTATTTTTTTTTTAATTTTTAAATTTTCAGCTAATAATAGTAATAATAATATATTTCAAATGCTCGGAAAGTTTTTATCTACCTCATAAAACATATTAAATTGGATATTATATATGAGCATAATTATATTCCAAACTCGAAACGCTTTAGATTTTATTTTATTCTTATTTACGTCTTCAATTCTGCTTTTAAGATGCCTAATTTTTATGTATTTAACACTTAATAATAATAATAAGAAAATAATAATTAAATTTTTCTGCTAATCAACTTAACTTAATTACTTTCGTTCTCTCTTAGTATTAAGTGCTTAACAAGTACTTGCAAATATTTCTCCACTTCTTCAAATTAACCACTTCAATTAGGTATATTATATCTCGACCACCTTGAGCACTGCCAAAACACTCAATCGTCCTACAGATAAGTTATTCAATTGATAGCAATTGTGGTCGCTTTTCGACAAAGTTCCGGCTTTGTGGGCATGTTTTGGTATAAAGTGCGCCAGTAGACATATAAATGGTATCGATAATTTGTAAGCTGTCAAAGCATGTCAACTCGACTATATCCGCCCCACCGTGCGGCCAAACGAACCGGAACGACATAACGACAGACAGTTGATGAGTGCAGAACAGAGACTAATGAGAAGCGTGCGCCATGAATTCCGATAAATGGCTAACACAGCTGCAAAATCGCTGATATAGATAGTATCCGCAGTATACATATACATACATATATACAATACAATCTATATATAGCATTTCCTGCCTTGGCGCCATTGTAGCCGCCCACACGCGCAACTACATAATAATAATAATAATAATAATCATAAAAATTCAAAGGCTTTCCATTCGGACAATGATGATGGATTACGGCTGTCAACTAACCAGCTCCCCCGCTCACTCTGCCTCAACCTCTCTCGGTCTCTCTCACTCTCCCTCTCTCTCTCCCTTTCACTCACTGACTATTACCTCCTGGCTGTGGCAAATTCTCTGACTCATTCATTGTGCGCCTGATGAAAATGTTAATGTCGTTGCCAATCACTTTGTTAATCCATCCGGTGTGGGTTAGTTGATTTACCCGATTTACCCCACTCCCTGCACACACACACACACACACACATCTGCTCCATTTGCCTCTATCTGAAGCTGTAGTAGAAAATCGACAAACAATTAAGCGCAGCTTTCCACGGCATTTCGCGTGCTGATGAATCGCTAAATTACCGGCCAGCAAATCAAAGGCGACGCTCCGGCCGAGTGGAGCCAACCCGCCAAGCCCATACGCAAGTTGTCACGTAATACATACTAATTAATATTGATATTTTCCCCATTTTTCTGCTTAGTAATGAGTTTTTGATAGATAAAGTCAGCCAGTAAATACCGAAAATCAGCATGAAAGACAGTTTTGCCGCCCATCCAAAAATTCCTATTGCCATTTGTTTGGTTGAGTTTCATAACGAGGCGTTAATTGAAATGCCTGAATTGCAGCGTTGAACTGGGCCAAGATGAACTTTTAATGAGCTAAATGAAAGCAATTGAAGGTGTTTGGCTAACTTACGTAATATTATGTGAATAACAATGTGCTCTATAAGACAAGGTTTGACAAGTCGAAGCATAACTCATGGCCTGTCTTGGCCGTGGCCAATTCCCTTAACTGGCCCAGAATGACAGCTGCGTGTGGAAGTTATCTGCGTCAGACTGTCATAATTAGATTATTATGATTGGCCAGTGTTGCAAAATCTGTGTGTGGCAAATTAAAAAGCCCAACACGTACGCAACAAAACACAGAACTAGAAGAAGAAGGAGGAGGAGAAAAGAGCTTTGAATCGATTGTAACACGCTCGTAAAATGTTGAAGCAAATATGTGGCAGGATGCGTGTTCGGTATGCCAAATGCATTTGATGGGATTGCTGAACGGCTAGAGCGGGCCAAATGTGATTCAGGCCAAGTCGTTGCTCGCTGTGTGACTATGTCTGCGATTTCTATTTGTTGCTGCCATAAAAGCAAGGGACAAGCGCAATAAAAGCATGAAATGTGCCTGGCACGAACCACGAAGCTGCTGCTGCTGCTGCTGCTGCCTTTGCTGCTGACTGATGCAAAACAATTTCAAAAACTGATAACAGCGAGCGGCTACAAATATTTAATGAAATCAAGGATGCCACGACGAGCAACAACAGCAGCTACAACAACAACAAATGCAATTGTTGCATTATTAATTTGTATTATGCGCAATTGTTGAACTCGGACGCACACACACACACACACACACACGGACACATGAGGCAGCCGCCCCTTTCGCCTGCCGCCGCTCATGCGGAAAAATGGGAAGGAAATGAATGGAAAATGTGTGCTGAGGTGAGCAGCAGAACTCTGCCGCCAGATAAGCACATGTAACGGTTGTCGGTTGCATGAAATCATAAAAAAAATGGCGGCAGGAGAAGCAGAAACCATAATTATGAAGACAACGAATGGGATATGCTCTGCGAAAGTTAATATGTGGAGTTATATCTTATTATATATATGTATATTATATCTAAATCAGCAGGATATTGAATTTCTATATTAATAATAGTATATCACATATTGCTATACTCAAACATCTTCAACAAAAATTCAGGGATAAAACTCTTTCCTACTCTTTATGCTCTATTATTCTAACTATAATAATCTATAGAAAATGTGTAGTAAAAATTCTTTATGAATCAGGATTATTATGATTACTATGATATGTCATTCTCTATATTCGATCATCAAAGCAAAATACCCTGTGCTAGAGTATAAAATACATTGGAGTAGCAGCCGCGGCAGCAGCAGCAACAACAACTGCAGAGTGAGTGCGGAAAAGCCAACCAATTTTCCCAGCCACAGAGCAAGTTGGTCGTCAGTGCGGGCAAAGGTGAAAGGAATGCGGTAATAAAAACAACAATTGAACACAGTTATGATTGAAGTGGAAGTAAAACACAAACGGCACAAAGGAGACACAGCACAGAACACAGAACATCAGACGAGCAGCAGCAGCAGCAGCAGCAGCACAAAGTGCCAGCCTTCATAGTCGTCGTCGTCGTCGTCAATGCGGAACTATGCACCAGGGGGTTGGCTCCGTGCCTCTGTGACTGGAATTGTGGGATAAAACTCCACCAACAGGCACAGCAGAAGCAGTAGCAGCAACACTACCACCACCACCAACAGCACCAGCAGCATCGACATCACCACCACCACTACAAGGATAACCCATAGCATCCCTAAACGAGAAAGCTGCTGACGTTGGTTTTGTAATTTGTATCGATCGATTTTGATGTTGTGCTACTTCAATGAGAGCCCATCGCATTTACCCAGCGTACGTGAATACACGTTAAGAAAACTTAAGCCTGTACGATGATAAGCAATGGACAGGTTAAAAACAAAGGCAATTGGTGGCCAAGTGAAGTAGGCGCTATCTGAGGTATTTAAGGGAAAAGAACAGAAACTATGACTCTTCTACTATTTGTAAGCTCAATAATATTTTCCACTACTATTTCCAAACTAAAAATGGCAAATTCTCAAATATCTTAGTAATGTTAATAGAAGAGCTCAAATATCTAATAATACTAAGAGTATATTTGGTTAAATTTATACCTAAAATACAGCTGAATGTGCAGCTATTATTTCATTCTAATATTTCTAAGCTAACTATGAATGAAGGAAATGTATTTTTAAAATTTTAAATGTCTTAAATTTTTATTTATTTTGCTAACCTATAACCATTTTTGACTATACAATAATCAAAGAATATTCACTTTAAATTGCTGAGAAAAATAGAATTTTGTTTATGACTTTATATCTAAATATTTTTGGACCATGTATAATAAAATTTGGTTATATTTCCATTACTTGCATTTAAATATATTTTTAATTGAAACCAAAAACTTTTTATTTCAGCACATTATATAGTTTGAGTAGTTTGAAGAAAATATATAAACAAATAAATATTATATTATAAATAAATAAATATTGCTAAGTTTACACCGCAAAGATTTCACAATTGCATAAAAGAGTTAATTTAAGTAAAAATAAAATATATTCACAATTTAAATTATAATGACAACCACATATTTTACAATCAATCAACCTGCTCCCATTCATTTCAATCACACATCAGCACATTATAGCCATAAAATTCGCTCAGTGCACGGCACAGTCACAGGAAAATGTAACTTGTCGACAATTATGCGACTGCCTCCACATATTCGTGTGTAGAAGTTACATGTGTGTGCGTGTGTGTGTATTTCTGATCAAACTTTTTGCCTTTGGGAGATGCCGTTCGTAAATGCGAGAGCCAGCTAAGTCAGCGTCGTTGTTGTTGTTGTTCTTGGTGTTGCTGTTGCTTTTGGCTGCTGCTGCGCGTTTTGTCAGCCATTGTTGTTATTGTGCTGCAGCAGGCTTACAGTGCGCACGAAAATTATGCGTATACGCAACGTTTGCAGCGTATATATGCCTCTAAATGCAGGCAGCGGACTTGAAAACTTAAACCCCGAGCTCGGTTGCTGTTTGCATTCGCAACTAGTTCGGCTCGGAAGGCAGCCAAATTGCGGTTTACTATTACAGTGGGAGATACACACACACGCACAGTGAGAGACACACGCGCTCGGGCATGTGGTGAAAATAATTGTTATTGTTACTTGAGCAGTGGATGCAAACGCGCCGATGATGAGCAAAGGACCGCATCCTCCAAACATTATAACGCTTTGCGGTAATGTGATTAACATTCGCCAAAGCTCCCTAATGACCGCCTAGTCGACTTAACTGAATCGCCAATGTTGCAGGAAGTCAATGGAGGCGCTGCCGCTACCGCTCCTGCTGCTGCTGCTGGTAAGTTGCATGCAACTATTGCGGCGCACAAAATGCCTGGGGCAAGCAATAAGCAAAGTTATTAAACTTATATACAAACCCATTTACATATATATACTTGGTTTATATACATCTCACTGTGTGTGTGTGTGTGTGTGTGCATTGATTGACGTTTGTGGCGGCTCGCAATCGGCAGCAGGATGTTTGTGCAACGCCTCGTATGCGTAATGTGTTTGCATGCGCATTTTCATTAAAAATAATTTCAGTATACCACTCTAGAGCATGTGCGTGTGTGTGTTTGTTTATGTGTATGGGTAATGCTGGAGTAATTGCAAATTAAAAATTGCTTATTAAAGCAGAAAAACACCCGCAGCAGCATTTACCCCCAAGCTGAGCTCGTAAATAGCCAACAATTGGCTTTGTCTGGCCTTCTCTCTCTCTCTCTCTACGTGTGTTTGTGTGTGCCGTATAATTTGCCCGACTGCGGTTCCGGGGTTCGAGTCCATGTCCGTGTCCGGAGCCAGCTTGTCTGCAGACGTATAAAATGGCATGGCATTTTCCTGCCTAATAGCCATTAATTAAAGTTGTAACAATGGCATTTCGTATTGGCCAGCGCATTGAAGTCTTGGCCAAATAAACCACTCGCACCACCCAAACGACCAGCCACCCACCCACAGTGGGCCCATTGTGTTTCTAATTTAATTTCTTACTCAATTTCATGCTGGACTCGCAATTGATTGTGCATTTCACATTTCTGGCATATTTACACACACATACCTGCAACGATAAGAGCAAAGCATAAATTTGATTACAATCACAATTGTTAATAAATTAAAGGGCCTGAACTTCGACCTGCGGGTGATTACAAATTAACATAACGTTTCCAATACCAGATGCAGCAATTATAATTTCCATTTTCCCCCGTTTGAGCAGAAAATGTGTTTCTACTAAGTAGATTGAAACAAAATATTTTTTTGTGCTATCAAATCACATAGTTGAACTATCATAATGCAATTATTTATTTAATTTTGATTGAATTGCAGTTTCACATATTGTCTATTCATTTAATGTGAATTGGGTTGAGCTTGATTTGCTCGATTTGAAATGTTTATCATCAATTATATTATAAATTAATATTTTAAACACGATTTTGTAAGTAAAAATTTATTAACAGACCGATTCTTCACTTTTAATAATATTTCTAAATAAATTATATATATCTAAATATATTTAACGGAGAAGTATTTAAAAATATCTTTTTAAAATTAAAATTAAATAAATAAAGTGCCAAATTAAATTCTGTAGAACAAACTTCGAATTTTCCATTCTATTTTTAAACACTATAAAAATGTAATTCCTGTTTCCATGGCAATCATTTAAATTTTCCCTCTTCATTTTTTTTATTTTTATATTGTATAATATCCACTTTGGTAATTTTAAACAGAAAAACCATATTACACAGATTTCTAGATGTGAGCAAAGATAGCCGATTTCTAGTTAGTTTCATGTTTTCATTGCGAATGCAAAATTCTATTTTCGTTTGACAATTTCCGAAAGTAGGTCAACGAAAAATGTGAGCAACCAAATTTCGATGTTGTTTTTGAGCCCTGCGTTGGCAAACAAAATTTAATAAAGGTTTTTAAAACATCAAGTAAAATTTGTTTCAGCTAGCAGAGAGCAGCCACAACTCTGGACAACTGCAACGCTCATATTTTGCTGATCCTGATGAGTAACTGCTGCCACAGCAGACAAACACACACGCACACATATAGAGTCACTCAGCCACAGCTGTGTTCCAAGTCCCTTTAACATTTTTGGCACATCAGAAAGCCACAGAATCAGGCAGCCAGTCAGCCAGGAAGCCAGGCAGCTAGTTAGCCTGGCTAACGAGCAGTCGAGGGTCAACATTAATATTTGAACAACGTACGCTGGCCACGCTCGACTCATTTTTTTCTGCTTCTTCTTCTTCTATTTTTTTTTTGTTTGTCGTTTTTTAAGCCAGGCCCACAGCTCTTTGGCCGTTTGTCTGTTTTCCAGTTGCTGGCTGCTGCTGCTGCTGCTGTTGTTGATTATTCAAGGATCAGCCAAACAAAGCACATGGCATGGCATCTGTGTGGCGTATAAATTTTGCTATGCGGCATCTCATGTCTCCCCCTCTCTCTCCCTCCCTCTCTCTCGCGCGCACACACACAGCGAACAACTGCCAAATCAGCAAAAATTTTGTAGTGTAAAACAAAAATGAAAAGCAACACAGAAAAGAAAAACACATTCGCGCCACGCCCCCCTTGCAACAAACATCAGCAGCTGGGCTTTGAATTGGGCGTGGCAAAAATATGCGGCGTACGTGTTAAGTGGCAAACGTTTTTCAGCAAGCAGCCTCGCTTCCCCCAGTCCGCTCCTCCGCTCACTCAGTGAGTGAATCCCACCAGTCCATCAGTCTGCCCGCCCGGCAGTTCGTCAGTGAGTCAAGTCAAGTCAAGTCAAGTCACGGGGTTTTTGCCACGCATTTGTAAACTTTATAAATCAGTTCGTGTCGAAGCTGAAGCCTGCTCAACCAGCAGCAGCAGCAGCAACAGCAGCAACTTCTCTGTTGAATTTAGGATTTCCAAGTGCCAGCAGCATCCGCAACGATGCGTTGCCAAAAAAAAAAAAGAAAGCGAGAAAAATATATATTTCAACGAAATTTTTAAATTGCATACTTTGCGGCGTGGCACGCTGATTTGATGGCCAGCATCTGCCGTTGCATTAAATTTTTGTTTTTCGCCTGATTGAAGCGCACAAAAAGCAGCTGAAGACCCACAGCAAAAATGTTGGCAGAAGAAAGAAGTTTTCCTAGATTATATTCAGCTTGCGGTAATTTTTTCTTGAACAAACTTATAAATTGAATAGATTTTTTATGATATCCTTCATATCCAGGATAGTAGCTTGCTTCAGATATTTTTTATATGAGCATACTCTTACCAATTTTTAGATATATACAAGTATAAACAGCTCTGTATAATTTAGGAAACCCTTTAAAGATATGTGCAAATATTTATTAAATATTAATTAACTTAAAATTTGCTAGAAATTTTTGTTTTTACACTGACTTACTAAAAAAAATTACGAGAAAAAATAAATCATATTTATATATGAAGCAAAATCGTAGTTGGTTAAATTAATTTTAAAGGCAGCTTTGATTTAAGAAACGTCCGACACTTTATCCATCGTTTCTTGTATTTTTTTATTTATTTATTTTTTTATTGCTTTTGCTATTGCCAACTGATTTTAGCCACAATCTCACACCTCTGTGGTGCTCTTCGTTAGCCACTTTGTATTTTGGCTATTAGAAAAAGTTTTCGCTACGCTCATTTCTCACACTCTGTTGCACTTGGCTTCATCTTTATGTGGTCTATGTGTGTGTGTGTGTGTGTGTGTGCATGTGTGTGCTTGGGTTTATTGTTGCCTGATTTTTGCTTTGCCTGCTCTATACATTTCTTTTTTCTTTTTTCTCTCTGCTCTCTCCTCTGCTGGCACAGCAGAAATATTGTAAATATTTTGCAACTTATTGTGCGCAAGTTTCTTGTTTATTTCTTGCTCGTTCAGCGACTGCGACTGTGACTGCGACTGCGACTGCTGCACGTTTAATATTTATTTCATGTTTTAATATTTGACACGATTGCACAACAGTTGCGCCAGCATTTGCGGCGCCCCGCCCGTTTCACACAGTTTTTCTGGGCAATTGTTGCCGCCATTAGAAACTTTTTGCTCGCCATTTGATATTGAATAAGTTGCCAGGACATGACAATAGCGTAAATACAACAACAACAACAACGAAAAAGTTGGCTGCCAGTCAAGCGAACGACACTTATTGCAAAAGGTTGTTCATCGAATGCCAAAGGAAAATTAGTTCATTGAATTAGCAATTATAGAGAACGATTCAATAATATTTATTTAACTAGTTAGGAAGTACTTTCTACAGAAGGAAAAATATTGTTTAATATGAAGCAGAGTATAATCATTGAGTTTTAAGAATATTTTGCGTCATGTGTAAAAAAATAAAAAGAGTTAATTAAATAAATATTTCAATAAATTAAATAAAAGAATTCATTAATTAAATTCAAAATATATTACAAATATTAAATGAAAAATATATTTTTTAATTAGTTTTATATAATCTATAAAATAAAAAATGTATATATTTTTTTTTTAATTCTTTTATTGTAGTCATCGAAATTAAAATATTTAATTAAGGTATTTAAAATATTAAATATTTGATTCAAGTGATAAATAAAACCTAAATTAAGCCAGTTTTTTTCTATCTAGGATCCGCCATTAGAAGCATTATTGTAAAATTCAATCTTATCTAAATCACACTCTGAAATCCAAAATAATTTCAGTTTCTTTCTTTCAAAAACTTTCTTTAAGCATTCAAGCACACCTACAAAATCTTTAAAGCATACACACACACACACACTTTCAAGTTCCATTTCTGTGCAAAGTCTTTCCTTGATTATGCAATTTCCAGGCAAAGAGCGAAAATCTGTCAATAAAATGCACATTTTTATCCATCAATCAAACATTTTCTTTTATTTTGCCAGCGCTTTCAAGTTATTTTCACTAGCTTGAGAGCATAAAAATTTCAATTTTTTCTCTTTTTTTTTCATTTGCTTAGATTTAACATTTTTATTATTGCTGCTCATTTCCGTGCCGCTTGACAGCCTCATAGCTGGTGTGCTGCTGCTGCTGCTGCTGCCTCTGTTACCTCTACGAACTCTCTAGCTCAGCGGGCTGTTCCGCCCAGCGTCTGCCCCTTGCTCCAGTTGACTTCAGCTTAGATGTCGGATTTAAGTGTTATTGTGGGCAATTTGATACTTTCGATTGAGCAACAACATTTGCTTGTGCGTTCAACTGAAGCGTGCAACGTACCTCACTTCCCCACACACACACACACACACACACACACACACACACACACACACACACACACACACACACACACGCACGTAGAGTATGCTGTAAAAACACGCAAAATGGCTGCCACACAAAATACCCTGGCACACACATAAATTGTATTTATACAAGTATTTGTGTGATGCGGTCGCCATCCAGAAACTTTTTGCAGACGCCTCGAAAACAAGTTGGAATATAAATGATGTTGTGTGAATTCAGCAGCCAGTTGAAGTGTGCCAGCGCCTGGACACCCCTGGACCCAGCCCCGATAAATGCGTCTCAGTCTATCGCCGAGCGAAAGAGAGATGTCTTATGTGCGTGTCTGTCGGGTTATTTGTTTGAGTATATGTGTGTGTGTGTACCAGCTAAGCTGCAGCATATAAAATATCCAATATACATCGTTAGGCAACTTGAGCCAATAAAAAATAATGCCCACAATCGCAACGCCATTTATAGAGGCAGCATGAAAACGGAAGAAGAAGAAGAAGAAGAAGCGTATACAAAATAGCAGAAAAATCCCAGCCTTAGTTAAGTTAGCATAACAAAAAATACTTGTCAGCTACAGTTGGCAATTTTACAGCCACAACTGGAGAGAGTGGATCAAATTCTTAAAATAGCTTTACGTATTCGTTTTCAATAGATTTCGCTATGATATGATGAGCCTGTTTCAAGCAATCCTATTTTATTTCTCACGTTTTCATGGTAAACAAATAATATTGAACTTTAAATTGTCGAATTGAATACTGAGCAATAAATTTTTGTATTATAGAATGGAATGATTTCAAATTGGTTAAGACTAACAAAATATAATAGTAGTAGGCTTAAGCCCCGAGTGAGATATTCTTGCGTTTCTCTGGTCTTGTATATTTGAAAGGAATAGGAATAAATGATGCTAAATCACATTATTTAATGTTCATAAAGAGTTTAAAGTTGGATCTGTAGAGTAGCACTTGAAATTGCTGGAAGGTTTCCCTTACTTCGCTTGCTCTCGCCGTGCTCGCTCTCTCCTTGCTTTCACTTATTTTGCTTGCTTCTGCTTCTCTGAAATTCAAGCGGATGGCGAGCAGGTGCATGAAATTACAAGTCGGATATTTTAAACCGCAGAAGTTAAGATAAAAATTATAATGACGTCTATAATTCAGTTTCCATACACGAAGAAACTTTTTCATTTAAATAATGAGCACATGTGCAGATAGAGAAAGCAAGAGAAGAGAGAGAGAGAGGAAGAGCGGAGCGACTCTCTATATACTATTTCACCAAAGCTAAGCATAATAGCCTTTTGCTTTAATGGGATATCCAATATTGTGCAATTGTGCATGCAAACAAAAAGCAAACCCCGAAACCTGTTCACACAGTCAACTTTGAGCAGGGATAAAGGCAAAAGGGTCGATGGCAGCCTCAATCTAATCAGAATGGACAATGATATATGGCATAGTGGCTAACCTTTATGCTTATTCAATATAAAAGAAAAGAGTTGAGCCCCTTTGCCAGCCATTAAATAAATTAAAAGGCAGCACACAAGCATATATCGAACTAGAATTGAGTTGCCATTGATTCAACTTTCACCTGCCAAGGACACGAATCGACTGCAGAGCAGACAAAGTAGCCAAGAGCCAGCATGCAGAGAGCCAAATACGTAACTCACACACACACACACGCGCACACAGGCACACAGTTTTAGCCAGGTATTGAAGTGTATGCAAATCTTTACGGGCAACGCATCTGCAGTGCCCAATCGGAAGTTTTACGGTACGTTTTAGAATTTCATTAGAAGCTTTACGCTTGGATGCCATTGCAGACACGGTCACAATTTGGTTTGTTTGGGGGTTTGGCTCTTTTTTTTCTTGGGGGTGGGGAGTGCGGGTCTAGTGTCTGGCCTGGTCAGAGGGTCTGGCCATCCATCAAGCTGGGTCAGCGGGATCCAAGCTACTGCCACTGGGTAAGCATTAGCCATAACTCTCATTATGCTGCACACAAGCTGAGCACGTGGCCAGTCTGGCGACCCATTCAATCACGCTATCGCGCCCCGGCGTTTGCGCCACCGACAAATTGCAAATACGTATGGGGATTTTCAATGCGAACGCCACACACCAACAGCAGCAGAAGCAGTAGCAGCAGGAGCAGCAGCAGCACATCTTCCCCCTTTTTGGCAGCAGCCACAACTTCTGCTTTCATATCTGCACAGCACTCATTGGGAATTGGATTGCAGGCGCCTTGGCCAGGCGCAACATCATTCGCTGCGCTGCAAAATGGATAAGTGAACTGGGACTCTGGGAGCTATGGCAAAGTTCTCGCTTATTCGCTCGCTCGCTCGCTCGCTCGGTCGGTCGGTCGCTCTCCGGCTGTTGCATTCCGTGATGAATGCGCAAAGGCTGTGCCCGTTGCCCAGGTGGCCCACGAGTCACAGTCATAGGTCGAAGTTGGGGTTAGAGTCAGATTAGCTTTGCTTTTTCATAGCACACTTTCAAGCGAGTGAGCTGCGCTGCCGCTGCCACTGCCGCTGCCACTGCCTCTGCCTCTGTCTCTGCCACTGGCGCTGCCTCGGCTGTTGGCCAAAAAACTTTTCCGAGTGCTGCAAATTTGCGCTCCTGCCCTCGTCATACTCAGGCCTGAGTGTGGCATGTGCGAGGCGCACACAAATCGCTAATCAAGTTTTGCAATTTTTCAAAAATGCATTTCACTCCCCCACTATGCAGCTCAACGCCCCCGTTAATCTCATTCCTCGACACTCTCAGTCGCGCCGTGCAAAGTGGGTTAGCGTGTAAAACTATTAAAGTTACTCAGCAGTTTGCCGTTTGACAAACCCGGCCGACTGCGCTGCTCTGCGCCCCTGACTTAATTAAGTTTTTTGCATGTAATCAGAATCAGCGAACGAAACTTTTGCCATTTAATTGAAGCGTCAGGCCTTTATTACTCGGAATCAAACAATGAGCCTTGATTAAATATGAGCCAAAGTAACTGCTGAGTAGCTCATTATTATTTGCCACTGTGCACTTGCGACATTTAATCAAATCGACAAGTTCTCAAGTCATTTCAGCGATTAGCGTCAGTCATCAGCCAATTGAAGGAGCGCTTTTTGGCGAGCTCAGCAATGCCAACTATTGATAACTATCGATTGAAGTTCGCTGACGTTAATAAGTGATTATAGTACAATGAGTTTGGCTAAAGAATTGGGGATTAGTTAACATTTTAACAGTTTTATTAGCTAACATTTAGTTAACATTTAAAGCAATTAAGCAGCTGTACAACAGACATTATAATCTCTTGAGAGTTATCCAATTTAAACTTGAAGTTTATTCATCTTCATAGACCATAATACCAACAAAAAATCTTTATAGTTCATGTTTGGAAACTAAACTACGGACCAAATTTTATTTACCTTTATAGAAACAGCTAAAAGAGTAAACTACATCCTATCCTCAAGATTAAACTTACTGATATCAGATACTATAAGAGCTAAATTACAGAAATTATACCTATTTATACTTTATTACCTCAGGATGGGCTTTAAGTAATATCGGTCATTACTGACGTAGTATAGTAAATCACAATAAAATCAAAGTTTTCATAACATTATTGTCAACAATTTTATGATTAAACAGTAGAATCTCGATTTCTTTCATTCGATTTTCACTCTTGATACAGTCAATGATAATTCAAATATGACTGCATCTATTTCTCATTAATCTCTACCACATTTAATTGAATATACCTATTTATATTTATTTATATATGTATGTACACATAATTTAATTTCAATACTATGTATATATTTCCATAGATTTATGTCTTCTTATTTATATTTACCTAGAAGATTTCGTTCTATATGCCATGCCATATGCGCTCTTCAAACAAGTGCAAATTTTGTTTACATTTTAGCATCCACATGCGCCTAAAAGTCTGCAACATTTTTGTGTGCTGCGCCGCATATTGGGAATATCTATGTATGTATGTATGTATATATGTGTCTGTCTCACTGTCTACCTGACTAGCATTTATTTTCCTTGACGCAGCTCTTAGTCCCGCTCAGCCCCACTTTGGCTCACTTATTCGCTGCGTGCTTCAAGTGCTTAAATGTGTGTGTTTGGTTTTTGCGCAACGCATCACCTCGCACGGCATCAGCTGAAGTGTTGTGCCATGCCACGCCCCTGCTGCTGCTGCTGCATGGGCCAGCTTTGTTTTCGTAAAAGAATGAAAAAAAATCAGAAAAATTTTCCACCGAAATGAGCAGCATGTGTTGTGCATGGTATATACATACATACATATATACCTATATATTTATATATATTTACTTTTTTTTTGTTAACAATTTCGTATATGTATATAACTTTTTTTATTTCCCTTTTATTTTATTTTTTTTGTTTTGTTTTTGTTTTTGTTGCTGTTCGCTGGCACGGCTACTTGACTTTTGTTGCCGGTAAAGTTTGAACTTCTCTCTGCTTGTTTTTTATACATTTATTTTGTTGTTGTTTTATATTTGTTGTTGCCCTTTCTTCTTTCGCTCTGTTGGCCTTTTACGAAATCAGCCAAAAGTCGTTGAACGCCGAGCAAAGTTGGCCAAAATGGCGCAGGCCCGTCGACATTTATGCGACGCAGCGACTCTGACAACATGGCAAAACATGTACGAGAACTGTTATCGAAAAGGCATGAACTAGCTAGATATCCTGTAAAATACTTGTTAGAAAATTCGAAGTATTCTAGCTTACTGTTGCTAGGCAAAGTCAAAGCAACGTGAGTACAAAGATTTGAAATATATGTATATATATCTGGCTAATTTTAAGCCGACCATTAGCCTAGAAAATATACAGGGTATAGAATAATTGAAAACTAAAAAGTAAAAATCCATACCCTGCAATGACAGCAGTGCCAGGACGAGAGCATCAGAACAGGACAGGACAGCACAGGGCAGAGGCAGCTGTCAAATATTAGTTCTTGTTAGTGGTTGTGGGGCCACTTGCTGCCTTCCTTTCCCAGTGTATAGCTGCACTGGTCTCTCTCTCTCTGTCTCGCTCCCTTTCCCTATCTCTCTCTCTCTCTCTCTCTTTCTGCTTGTGTGTGTTGTGACCAACATTGTTGGTCAACACACTGCCTCCACTGCCCTTTGTTGCCCTGACCATGCCTCATGTTCATTCATGCCGTTATATGCCCTCACCCTGTCGACTGTGTTGTAATTTTTTTTTTTTTCGTTTCATTTTTTTAGTCTTGCCCGCACTTGTTATAATTGTGTTTGCGTTTTTCAGTTTCTTGTCTGCTCGCTATACCGCCCCACGCTCCCACTTCCCCCTCCGCCCTCTTTTTTCCAGCGCTCTCATCACTTGTTCGCAATGTTATAAAATTTTTGCTTGTTCAGCGACATTCTTCTCTCTACTTTACATTCCCAGCTCTCTTCTATGGCACCCCACTCTGGACTCTCGGCGTGCTTGTCCTGAAGCTCTTTTGCTGAACATCTTTGGCATTTGGCTTGCGGTACTTACCGCCAGACCCTGCCAACCAATATTCACTTTACTAGATTGAACAACGTGGCGTGTTTGCTGTAGTTAGATGGACGCATTATGATAGGCCCCGACTGGTCGCTTGACACTGCCAATAACTGGGAACCTAACTATAGACAACATTTAAACATTGTGAGGTTAAAAGGGGGCAAGGCTGAGTAAAGTTAGACATGTTTATTCACATCATATCTGGACATTAAGAGTGATTACAGTGAATTTCTGGTAGAGCAGTTCAGTCTAAGCTGTTAAAGACTTAAATTTGCATAGACAAAAGATTTTTTACTTAAAAATCTCATTCCATAGAATTCTCTAAGCTTTGTTTATTATTAAATATAAAATAATAAACCAAAACATAAAACAAACACATGCTGAACGCCTTCGAATCATTTCAATTATGAAACACAATTTCCGATTCAGTGATTCGCAACATAGAAACTTCATTCTTATAGCTAAACTTGTATCCCAACCATTCCAACCACACATAACATAAACTTTCTCTACATTGACCACCGACCCACAGCATGCATAATACATATTTGAATTCGAGTGGCGGATCGAGCACAGGCACAAAACTTCTTTATGCTCATACACAAATAACTTAATGAACCATTCAGCTACAGATGAGATTCGCCCGCTTTCGTGGTCCACTAGAGCAAGCCCACATCAAACAGTTGTTGTTATTTTAACCCTTTTTTAAGTGAATAACCAGAGGAACAACATAAACAGCCCTTGTCATGGGCGCTTTAATCAGCAAATGGAAAAATATATGCCGCGTAACGGGCACGAAAAAGCGAAAAATGTACCAAAATAAATGCCGCATAATTTCGAAATGAATGCAAAGCCCAGCCAAAAAAAAAAGGGAAAAGGGAACGATCTGTGGGCATTGCCCATTGCTGCCCCCAGCAACCCAACTGGGCTAGTCGGCAGCTCTTCTTCTTATCAGCCATGACACTCGCCTTGCAGAATATTTTCGTCCCTCGAGCACTCGTCGTCGCTTAAAAATCTAATTTGAAATAAATGAACTAAATATGCTTAACACGCGCGCACTTGCCAGCCACCATGAGCCGCTCACTGCAATTGTTGTCCTTGGGCGGGCAGCTACCACGGTTCCACACACATTTCTACAGCGTCCTGCCCTTAGCTCCCCTCTGCTTTCATCTGTTTGCGCTATTTTGTTGACTCGCGTCGGCGTCTGCACACTCGCATATGAAATAACTTTTGGTTAGGATTTTACTTTTTGCGCATTTTCCAGCAGCGAAACAATTGTTGACGCATACACACACACACACACACACACTCACACATACGATCCATACAAATGGCTCAAAGTATTTCGAAATTGTATGGCCAGGCTGATGAGGATTTTGGGCGTGCGCGTGTCTCGCCTCCAAGTGGCCAACGTTAAGAGCAGCCAGCCGAGACGTGCGCCAAGGAGCCAAGGGAGCTGTGCCTGGGTGATGTGGGTGGAGGGCTGTGCGGGCACGCCCACTTGGCTGGTTGGGCCATATAAGCGCATTTGCATGGAATTTTAATAAGGCAAATATATATACACACACACATACATATATACATTTAGTATTTTCGTAAGATACTCTCTGCCAAAGGGTATTCGCATTCTGTGAACAATTACGTTATGTAATCGAGGCCAGAAGCGGCAGCCTTTTAGTAATAAGAAATAAGCAATTTCCTGGCGGTATAATATTGCCATGAAATGGAAATTTTACCTCAAGTGTAATGGAATTAATATTAAAAATAAATTCTTATTCAAAAATTTATTAAAGCTTCAAATGATATAAATTCAACATTTTTACTGCAAATAAAATTATAGTTAAATTTTTAGTCATGAAATACTTTAAAATAATTATTTGGTTGTGTGTCCATTTCAAAACTCCAGTTTTAAAATTTATTTCATGAACTATATTTTAATTATAATAAAATATTTGTAGGGAACTCGATTGTCATACGTTGCTGAAATTTATAAATTTTATTTTATTTATTTATATATTGTTTTATTTATAAATCAACGATTTTTCTATTATTTCAATTTATTTTCCATTTTATCAGCAGAGCATTTGATCGTCTTCAGCAAAATCTGAGAATTCACTTTGTAATATTTTTATTTTTCTATTCACAGCGTCTTTTTTCTATTTTATTCAGAGTCGACTTGCGTACATCTGATGTGACTGGGAATAACAATAATACTAACACCAACAACAACGCAGAGAGATGAATACTGATGACAGGCCGTGCCATAGACAATCAAAGAAATTTAGTCGCTCATGCTGAAAGATAAGTATTTCCGAATTGGCCTACGCTGGCGCACAGTGACAAACTAATATTTGAGGCAATTATAATAAAAAAAATAAAAACAAATAAAAAGACACAGATATAAAGTAAAACATAGCTTAGTTGACAGTTCACATTTATTTTTAAAGTGCTATAAAAGATAGCCCAGAGACCGCTTCAGCCAAGAGCTGCTCAAGCGCATACAAAGTCTTTCATAGTGCTCGTAAATTAAGCACAAGTGCGACTTTACAAGATGATAAAACTAAGCGTAATGCCACACAGAGCTGACAAACTGAAGGCCAGCATCAAGTCAAGGCAACTAACTCGAAATGAAGTAGCTAGTAAATCAGCAACGTTTAAAGTGCGGCACTTGATGCTAATTTATGGCACATTTATGGTTAGCACACACACACACAAACACATGCACAGTTAGGCACATGCATCACAATAAAGTAAGCCCAAAAATATGCAAGGCTTTAAGGTATTTGCGTCATATTTCTGTGCAGAAACAAAAGCCGTAGAACAAAAGGCCGAAAAAGTGAGGAAGTGAGGAAAAAACAAAAAACCAACGAAACTCAACTGATTAAAAAAATTGGAAAACATCGTCAGCGTCAACTGAACAAATATTCGCCCATTGTACTTGACTATTGTATTTGTGAGAGAGAGAGAGAGACAGGGGGAAATTGGGGGTTTATGTGGATTGTGGGCCGGCATAAAGCGTTGACAATGGCCGTTGGCCAAGAGACTTTTTTTTTGTTGTCAGTCGGCAAAAATATTTTTGGGCCGTGCATCACGAATGTCAAATGTATTTTACTGTTTTTGCTGTTGTTGTAATCTGCAGAAACAGACAACAAAACGCGACACAAAACACAGAACTGAGCTGCTACTGGGAGTTATCTATAGTTATTTGCTGCGCATAGAGCTCATGTATCTTCTACACGGCCTTTGTTCCATTTCCGGCCAGGCCGGTCAACAGTCACGGGTTCGCTCAACTACAAAATAGCAAACGTCCTGAGCTCACAAAAGCTCAGAAAAAAAGAGAAGAGCAAAATGTTATACCAGTTCTGGCATCTATGTGCACATATTATCTATGTATGTGCTGCATCTCTTCTGTTTGCATGTGTGTTTTTGTGCTTGTGTGTGTGTGTGTGAGTGGCAACTGAATCACCTTGCTTAGTGACCGCCACTAAGCTCGCACTTATGTCCAATTCTGTGGTTTCCACTGACATTACAAGCACTTCTCATGTCATCAGAGAATTTTTGGCCCAAAAGAGAGAAATTATATACAGTATAGAGAAGTGTGAATACTCTCGAAGTGCCATGAAACATAGTTTAAAGTATCCAACATATTAAATAAATAAATAAATAATAATAAACTTAAAAAAAAAATTTTAAATGGTTTATTAAACATATTGAAAAATAACATAAAATATTTATCACATTTACACAAATAGCTTTTCCCATCTTTTCCTTATTTTTATGACTTAAGCTATATAGTAAAAAAACATTATACCCTGATTTCCCATTTTCAATGGGTTCAGGGTATAACAACACAACTTATTCATAGTCTCGCGAATCCCATTTAATTCTGCTATATATTCAATATAACTTGCCAACAATAAGGCATAAGCTATTACGACCTCCAATTGCAACAGCAGGTTCCTAAATATTAAGCCTATCGATTTCATATACATAAATATATGTATATACATATATTTATATTTGTATCTTCCTCTTTTATTTTTAATTGTCAGAAATCATATAAATGTTTTATGCTCCAAGAAATATGCTTCGCAGTGTGTATCAAGCTTTTTGACAAAATCAAAATACATTCTGCACACACAGTCGGACATACACTTAATAGTTTTTCATTCATATTTATCCTACTCCGCCCTCCTTGCTCTCCACACTCTATACTCGCTAGCACATTTGTCTTTCGCCCAGGCAGCTTTTGTCTGCAATATTTCAAAATAATTTCTGCCAACTCTCTGTTCTATGTGCCATAAATTGCACAAAACGGAAATGCTAGCCGAGCCAGCAGCCAGCAGCCAGTAGCCACAAAAGCAACAACTAGTACAACTCGAAAAACAATAGCAATAACAACGACAACAACAACAGCTGGAAGAACATGGTCAGTCCGAGTGTTTAGAGTGGACATAAAGCAGTTGCTACATCACCCATTATAATCCCTATCTCTCGGCACTCTCTCTAGGCACTACTCATAATTTTCAACTTTATTGACGACGACCATCAGTGGCTGAGTTGTGGCTGGCCAGCTGTTGAGGAGAGGATATCGCTCTTCTATTACGGTGGCCTTATGTTTGCTGAGCTGCAATTGTTCTTCTCTTGTGCGGAAATACTGGTATTTGTTGTTCCCTTCTTGTAGAGTCAGGAAAGGGCTGTGGAATGTGTTAATCTGGCTGTGGGAGATGGGCTCAATAGAGCATAAACAACATATGATAATATGATACAGTGTTTGCTACAAAACTTTTATTTATTTCATTTAAATTTATAGCAAATAAATAAATGTAAAAACGAGTTTTAATGTCCCAATGGAGAGCAAATAGTCATTTGAATGCAATGCACAACAAATATAAATTGTTGGCATACTTGTAAATATTCAACTTTTCTCGAAAAGGGCGAAAACCCGAAGCGTTGAAGCATTGTCAACATATTTTTCTTTTAATGGTTAAATAAACAATGCAAGCATTGACACATTTACATTTATCTTATTTGAAATGCAGCACACACTAAATGCATTAAACCAAACAAATATTCAGCTCGTTTCAACAGCTGGTCAACCTCTTTCTGCATTTTTCCCAAACATTTTAATAGCTGAGCTATTTTTTGTATCTCAATTAAAACATTTACTTGCTTTCAATAGTTCATCAATCATCTAGGCATCTAGGCAGGGGTCATCAGGGGACGAAGCCCACCGGAAAACATAGAACAAATGCCAAGTGCCAAATGCCAAATGCGAAAACAGCAAAAATTCAAGGAAATGAAATTTAGTTCACTGCAACATTTTTGAGGTTGGCGCACAGACAAAAGGCATTGAACCAGAGCCACATCTAGGCAGTCATCAATTATAGGTAGAATACACAGACAGATAAACATATATAGATATATACGTATGTACGAATGCATGCAGCAGTGTGGAATGTATGTACTAAACTGACATGCAAAAAGAAAATCTTATTGATTTACAGTTCTGTATCTGTATCTGTATCTGTATCTGTATTTGTATCTGTATCTGTATCTGTATCTGTATCTGTATCTGTATCTGTATCTGTATCTGTATCTGTATCTGTATCTGTATCTGTATCTGTATCTGTATCTGTATCTGTATCTGTATCTGTATCTGTATCTGTATCTGTATCTGTATCTGTATCTGTATCTGTATCTGTATCTGTATCTGTATCTGTATCTGTATCTGTATCTGTATCTGTATCTGTATCTGTATCTGTATCTGTATCTGTATCTGTATCTGTATCTGTATCTGTATCTGTATCTGTATCTGTATCTGTATCTGTATCTGTATCTGTATCTGTATCTGTATCTGTATCTGTATCTGTATCTGTATCTGTATCTGTATCTGTATCTGTATCTGTATCTGTATCTGTATCTGTATCTGTATCTGTATCTGTGAGTGGATATCCTACTCTCTTGCTCTACATTTTTGTCTATGCCAGCATTTTTGAAAAGCAAATATAGAAAAACATAATTTCAATGTGAGCTCAAATGACTCTCAGCAGGTGAATTGCTCTGAAAGCTTTGATATTCGAGGCACACTCTGGCAAGCATTGCACAATTGAATACTTTTATGTTTTGCCACATTTAACTATAGATGCTCAACAGCTGATCAAACAATAAAAACTGTTGCATATATATACACATATACATATACTTCTATTCGAATATCTGGCAATTAAATGAAAGTGTTTGGCATAGGAATGAACTCTTATCGGCTGTCGTTAGGCAATAAACATAAACTGTTTGGATTTGCACTTTGAATAAAAACTTTCAAATGCATATTTCGTTAAGTTTTCCCATTTGATACACTGTTTGCTAGTGTACGGTATTTGTAATTCATTAAAAAATTCAATTGCAGTTTGAAACTGTTTTACTACTGTTTGGATTGTGGATGCATTTAAGAAATTCGATTGCTTAGAGATTAGTTATCTAATGATTATTGTAATACTATTATCGCAAAACTCTAGTAATTTACATAGTTTTCATTAATATACCACAATGTACATCTTTATGACAAAGAACCTCTTTCTAAATCTATCTAAAATATAATTTTACATAAAACTAGAGCTTGAATAAGTTCCCAAAAAAAAAAATGTACTTTGTAATACCGTTTCCAAATATGATTGGTCGCTGCAGCTGCTGTCGCTTGAGTTGAATGTCATGCAAAAACTCAATAAATTTTGCGCAAACGATTTATCATGAGGTTGATTACGAAAATGCAGACAGAAACACACACACACAGACACACACACACACACGTACATAGATGGGCCAACACAGTTGCATGCATAAAATAATATAGGAATATTATAATAGACATGGCATACAAAAGCGCCATTGCCATTTTTCACATGTCAGGGCATTGATTTGCAGTTGTTACACAAAATGGCGCCGGCAAGAGAACCGTTAGTAACCCACTAATGGATTGTTGCCAGTCATTGTGTGTCTGCATGTGAATTAGTGTGTGTGTGTGTGTGTATAATGGATGCTTTTGGGATCATTGATGCGCTTAAAAGCGGGCGTTACCTTTCCACCTTGCCTCATGGTATCAAAGGTTACAACTGAATTAACATAAATTGTGCCGTGAAAATTGACAACAGTGCATTTTGGATTTAGATTTGTGTGTATATGCATGTATATATATATATATATATATATATATATATATATATATATATATATATATATATAAATTTACCAAAGGGCACGCGGAGTTGTGTGGGGTAAGGGCGCTCATAAGCCTTTTACGAGCACCTCAAATTGAGCCATTAACTGTCGCCGGCTTTGATTTACGCTTGGTTTAAGGAGGCGTGGCCTGGACATGGCTGCACTGTGATAACAATTTGAATTTCAATTAATTTATTAATATTTTATAATCGACTTGTGTTACGGTCTACAAACGTGATTTGCATATCAAGTTGTGCAGAAATTGATGAGCAGTTATTTCAACAATCTCCTGCTGCTGTGTGTGTGTGTGTGTGAGTGTTATTAACTGCATATTGTCAGAGCTTGCAACGTTTCTTGAATTTAATTTACTGCAAAACCAAACACATTTAACCGTCTCACAGCAAGTAAATTAATTTACTTCATTGTCCGCCTACACTGGCAGGATATTGGATTGGTTCACAGCATAATTTGATCAAAGGGCTAACAGCATTTCATAAATTTCACCATCAATCCGATAGAAGCATTTATCATCGTTCACTTCTCACAATTTCTCAAATCAAATCTCAGATTTATTATCCAATCGTCTTAAGCTAATGGATGGCAAAATATCCAAGATAAGTTCATTGAGTTATTTATGCATATTAATATAAGATTTAAGTACAGGCTAAGTTTTTATTTCTTACAGATTATTGTGTGTGCTTCAAAACTGTTTAAGGAATGCATATGGGCAAAGAATTATTAGTAAATTAAATATTAAGTTGATAATATACAATATATATATGTCGAGTCTAAGACAAGAAGCTGCAAAATAGAATTCTCTAAAACATAAACAAGTTTCATACTGAAATTTAACGTGAAATTTTTGTTTAGCAATTACTTAAATCATTCCAACTTGCTTTTTCTCTGAGCTGACATGAATTTCCTTGAATAGAAGTAACTTTCAGCTTTAAGACTTGTCTTTAACGTTGACATTGAATATAAATATGATAAGACTATATAACTAATGAACTACTCACATATATATGGACTGCATACATACATGTGTTAAGGCTAGATTTTTTGGGCTGATCAGATACATATATGTCTGCTCGACGCACCCCAAATGTCACCTTGCACAATCTAGAATCTACTTTTAATACTCTCTGTTTCTCTCTCTCTCTCTCTTTCTCTCTGCACATTGTTGGACATTAACAAAATATCATCATTAGTAAACATATTCGTTTTAGGTTTTCCTGACTTCCCCTATCAACATCTTTCCGGCAGGCGCCACATCCTGCTCTATGCAGTTCAAGCGTAAACGAATTTAGCTTATCGAAAGCATCCGATTTCAAATAATTCTCTGAGCAATGCCAAACACAATCAGTGCAGCGCTCTTTAAGGCTATGTAATGCTAAACAAAACGAAATAGAAATCAAAATGAAAATGGAAATGGGAAAGAGTGTTTTGGGAATGCACAAGAGGTGAATACGCAAACATAAATCAATTCATCATCAATTCGAAGTTTTGTGTTTTTTTTTCCTCTCTCTCTCTCTCTCTCTCTCGCTTTCTCTCTCTCTCTTTCTCTCTCCCTCTTTCATTTTATTTCCAAAACGTATCGACAATTCCTTGTTCTGTTGTTTGCAAAGCGAATGCCAAGTGAACTTGGAGCATTTTTCAATTTTGCGAACTCTCCTCCCTTTCGCTCTCTTCTCCTGACTATGCAGCAATAAACGTAATTCGTGAAAATCAAGCGGGAAATGTACAACAGCAAAAAAATGAAGAAAATATAGAGTACAGCGGAATGGATGCAGGTGAACAGAGGACAGAGGCGCTGCCATGGCAGGTGGCCGAATGATAAATGCACAAAAATTTACCAACTTCAGAATCAGCAAGAGTTCCACTGCCGCGAATGTGGGCGTGGTCTGCCTGCACTCTGCCAGTGCATTTTTGTTTAATTTTTTGTTGTATTTCATTTTCTTTCGTTTTTCTTTTTTTTTGTCTTCGTTTTCACTGCTTTGCTTTGCACCTTTTGTTATTATTTGGTGCGACAGGAGCCGCGGCAAGGACACGCGTAGCTCAGCAATTTTTTACATTCGCGCTGCTGCCGCTGCTGCTGCTGCTGCAATTCCATTGTGTCTTCTTTGCCAGCAGCAGCGAAGCATTCTTGGAGAGTTTTTAATTTATTTTACTTTCCGCTGTGTCTTGTTCGCTCTCCTCAGTCAGGTTTTCCACTGCTTTTCCCCAACACTTTTTTTTTTTTTGTCTTTTTTTCGTCCATAAAGCGTCAATTCGTAATGCAATTTATGTGCATACAAATGAGATATCTGCACGAAACTTTTTATTTCAAATTCATGTTGGGTTTATTCAAATATGGACGCCATTCCTCACAGTGCATATAAGGTTTTTCATTAGTGGCAATTGTGCCGCATAAGCTCCATATGCACGCAGTGGCATGCTACGACTATTTACATGCAATCAAATGGGCGTGAAAATGGTATGAACTAACGACATGTGAATTCAATAGAATTTTTTTTTTTTTTATTTTTAAATGTTTTTTAGGGCTTTCCACGATTAAATAAATCAAAACATTCAACTACTTATTTTACCACAACATTCAGAGAATTGTAATTGATTAACCAACTCTAGACAAGGTGATAAATAGCTAAGCATAGCATAGCTGAAGATTGATTACAATCAATATGAATTGAAACGCATTTATTGAATTCCTCGTTACAATTCGCAATTTGCAATGCTAATTTGATAACAACAAACTTAGTTGGAACTTATGCAAATGTCAATTACGCTGCAACGTGCGCCGGTTAGTTAATTGAAAATGTCATAAAGCGAGTTTTTTTTTTTTTGCATTCTGTATTTCTAAAGAAAAGCCGGCGAATCAAAGTTTATTGCCTTATGCGCCGAGTACGTAAAAGCCAGTTTTCAATCAGTAACAACAACAACAATAACAACACTTCGAGACTCGGCTTCCATATAATATGATTTTAACACGCTGTTACTAGACAAATGAGCTTATCGCCGTATTTGCCCAACGTCTCAAATGAACTGGGGAATTCACGTTCTGGACACCGTCAACTGAAAGAGGGGGTAATCCCGTCTGATAATCGCTGCGTTTTCCCCCACTGTTGCCGTAGCAGCAAATGCGCTTCCGATGATCTGCGTATAAAAGCTCACGGCACTGGGCTAAACAGCATCAGTTCAGCTTCACTTCCACAAGCAGCAAGCTAATTAACTAACTAAACAAAATGAAATTCCTATCAGTTGCCTTTCTGCTCGGTCTGCTGGCTCTGGCTAGTGGTAAGTACTACAAGTACTACAAAATTAACTGCAAGAGAAAAACTAATCAATTTTATATTCAACAGCCACGCCTCTTAATCCTGGCAATGTGATCATCAATGGTGATTGCCGAGTCTGCAATGTGCGCGGTGGCAAATGAGAAACTGTTCGAACTTTAACTGGAATATCTCGTTTATATGGATTACAGTCAACTATATGCGCATTAACAACAATAAATATGAACAATAAATATTTGATATATAGCAAATCAAATAAATATAATTACTTAAAATAGATCAGAATGCATTCGAATATACTCGATGTGCTTTACTTTGACTCATGTCAACTGATAACAATTTCTATTTATTTATTTTTTTTCTTTTTTATATACTCTTTTACACTTCGAATAGGGTATACCAGTTCTATGATGTAATCCATGGAATTTCATTCATTTCTAGGTCTTTAACTGCTAGGAAATTCAAATATTTTCTTCTTTGACAATCTAAGACGTTTTTTCATTCATCTTTCAAGTCCTTTTTATAAATTTTGTATTCAAATATTCTCCCTACTTATATGAGAAAGGGGTATTAAGTAGTTATACAGGTTATTCAGCATTTTACCGTTTTTTTTTTTTTCATTTTCAATTTAATCTTTTCCGTTTTTCTACAACATTTGACCCCAATAAAAAAGTCATTCGAATAAATTCACAATACGAAATGGAAATTGACATTTCAAGGCATTTCCATTCATAAACACACACACACACATATATATATATTAAAGTGCAAAGCTGCGCTCTTTACAAATGCATTAAGCTCTCCGCCATGAAATTAATATGAACAAGTTTAATTGGAAATGCAGTGTCAGGGCATTATTGACAAGACAATATTCGCAATATACGCTGCTTAATGCCACCAACATATTTTCATGGCCGACCCGTAATGCTGCCCCCTTCCCCACCCCCCCCCCCCCCCCCCCCCCCCCCCTCTCGCAATATTCCCGCATTGATTTGTCGCTGCATTTTACACTCAGTGCCAATAATTTCATATCAAACAGCCTGCGGCTCTTGCCACATAGTTGCTGGCGGCTGTTGTAATTGTGTTTTATTGTCTGGATTAAGCAGCATAATGCGCACTTATTATGCACATAACTGTAATGTCAATACGCAGTCAACCCCCACCACCCACCTGCCCGGGCACGTGTAAAGCACGTTTCCGTAAGTGTTGCTGTCATTTATGGAACTCTCGACTGCCCCGCCTTCCCGCCTTCTTATATATAATTAATTTCAGCTGATTTATTAGCCTTTTTTAATGTCTCGCGTACCGACAGTGCAGTGGTCCAACACCCACACATACAGGGCGCCTCGCTGAGATGTGCGTAATTAATACTATATGTTTTAAATATTCCGTTTAAATAATATTAATTATATAAATGAAATTATAATTTCATTATTGCCGGCTTGACAATTTGCCCGCTGAAACGAAACTTATTTAAGTGCACATAAATCTTAATTTGTTTTTTTTTTTCTTTTTGCGGCGACGACGCATCCATTCTCTGATTAAAAATGTATAATAACATCAAGTGCCGGGGCAAACGCAATTTCCCATTGCTTTGCAAAATGTTGCGGCATCATAAGCCAGAAACCAATATGATAAAAATTAATGCAAATATTCACTTCAATTTAATGCCACAAGTCGAGTATTATAAAATTGTCATCAATTGCTTAACGAGACAGCTCTCTGGCTATAAACATTTTATAGTCTTGTTCCACGTCGACATAAACTAGTTTTTGGATTTGCAAACAATTTTGTCTAGAAACCTAGCCGCCACTCATTGAATTACCATATTGATTAAATAGTAAATTTTCAACTATATATATACTTAAAACCTTTAATAGAAGCCTTGAATATTGTTCCTCCCATTGAATTTCGTAATGTAAGAGATATTTACCTGAAATAAAAGAAATACACGAATTTTAGTTTATATATTTTTTTCGACTTAAATAAATAATATATAATACATAAATAGATTGTTGGAAGCTCCCAAGCTTTTGTTTATTTATTTAGCTAGATTATTATTTAAAATTGCAAATGGCAATGCCTACGCGTTATATAAAAAAAAATAAAAAAAAGGGAAATATTTACATAACAATTCTTTGACATTAAAAAAAAAAATAATAATAAAAGTTTAAATTGAGAAAGACTGTGTAATACATTACATATCTGCACTTCTATTACTGAGCACAGTAGGAAAACAAATACAAAGAATTTTCGAAATATATTAAACAGATATTGATATCTTATTGAATGCATCACCCCTTCACCGTGTCTCCTACATATTTGACAACTCATATCTATTTATTTCCAGCTTTCATTTCAAAATTCCTCAAATCCTGCACTCACATGAAGCCAAGCTGAAAATGCAGACTTATGTCTCCACAGCATGAAGCAGCAAATGCATTTCAATTGACCAACATAAACAACCAAATTTTCTTTTCAGTTTGCCACAAACAGGACCGCAAAAGGCTTGCCAACAACAACAACAACAACAACAAAAGGAACAAGTGAACTGAGCTTGGCTCTAGCCATCTATTTCAGCAATTGCAAAAGCCAACAACGAAAATCCTAAAATTTCAATAGCAAAAGAAGCCCAATGCGCATAATTTCAGTGCGGATGCAAGGCAGAGGGGAAACGAACAGTCAGGAACTGTAGTTTCAGGATTGCATTTCGTATTAGGATAGGGCCAACAGCAACAACGGCCAGAAAGAGAAAAAAAGAAGGAAAATAAGAGGAGGTGGCTGCAAACAAAATGGCGGCGGCACAGCAGGCGCTGCCAGGCCAGAAATGTGCCAAAATGTCAGAAATTCAGAGGGAAATCGGCGAAAAAACCAAGACAGAAGAAGAGAGCGAGCGAGAGAGAAAGAGAGAGAGAGAGAGGGCGAGTGTGAGAGGTGTTGAGAGTGGAACACCATGAAGCAAAGCATAAATTTTATTTAAGCCACGTCGCTTATCCATTCCTTTGCTGCATTTCACGTTGTGCTTTATCGCGTAATCTCGACAGCGCCCTGGCAACTGCTGCCCATTTTTTATGGCCTGATGATGATGTTAATGATGAGCGTGCTGATGCTGATGCAGCAGCAGCAGCAGCGGCAGCAGCAGCAGCGGCAGCAACTGACTTTGATGGTGCAAGCAATTTGCGCTGCAATTGTTTATGTGTTGGTCAACGTCAAAGGCCGTGCTTTTTAGCCGGCCAGCGCGTATTTTGTAAGCAATTTTCGGTTGCACTAATTACGGCTGTGCCGAAATGTTTTAAATGCGGCCTTCGCCTCAGTCAAAAGGATGCGGAAATGCTGCCAAAGGCATCCAGACAAAAGCACTTTACTGGCGCACTCCATGCTAACTGTCTCTCTCTCTCTCTCTCTCTCTCTCTCACTAGCACTCTCACTGTCTCCTTTTGACTACCGCGCCCAGTCGTTTTTAAATGGCGTCCCGTCGCCATTTTGTATTTAGAAATACAATGGCGCACGCGAAAGCGTTTTGCGGCAGCTTTGACGTTGACGCAGCAGACGCTCTGTGTCCTGCATATGCCGCTGCTCTTGCCTTATTCCCCATTGCCGCGTTGTCTGTTCTGTGCACTTCCGCACACTAGCACACACACACACACACACTGACTGTGTATATAGCGCTATAAAGTATGCAATAACATTTTATTGTAACAACTCGTTAAACGTAACAAAACAAAGCAAAAGAAACGCAACGAAACGAAAGGGGGCAAGAGATGTGAAGTATGGGCCAGCCAGCAGTAAACTGAGCAAAAAAGAACACGCCGACAGGCAGTCAAGGCATAAAGCCACTCATACAAAAAGAAAAAACCCTAACCCCAACTCAAACCCCTCGCTTGGCCCTTGCCTGTCCCTGTTTAGCATAAAATTTACTGCACCACGAACATTTGACGTTTACGTTGCCGTATGCCCCGTAAATCCTACTAATCAAATTTATTACCCACACACACACACACACTTGAGCACACTCTCTCACACACACACACACTTGGCAAGCGACCACAAGCGCAATTTCTCCTGCTGGGCAAGCTAAACCCGTACAGCCAGAGCTGTACCGCTCTAGAGCCAGACGGACGGACGGACATGCTCAGTCCGCTATTGCCAACGGCCAAGCTGGACAGCTGGACAGACTGGACAGCTGAACAGCTGGCCACTTCAAATGCTTGGCAATATGCATATTAAATTTAATTAGAGCGACGGTAAACATAAATTCAGGCACTGGAGTACAACGCTTGACGTTCAGCAGCCAGCAATGCAATGGACAAAGCAACAACAACTACACTGAGGTATTAAGAGACCAACAGCAGCAGGAGCAGCAGGAGCAGCAGGAGCAGCAGGAGCAGCAGCAGCAGCAGCAGCAGCAGCAGCGTCTGGCACCTTTTCATTTTACCAGGCAACTGCTTGCGTTCTGCTTCCTTCTACTCTTCTGCTTCTTCTCCTTCTTCTTTTTTTGTGAACCAAAAGCAATTTCGTCCTTTGGCTCGCAGTGGCTGAAGTGTTCAACTGGACCTGAAATGGGTTATTTTAGGTTAAAAAGTTATGAGTGTCTATCAAAAAATACAAGAAGCATATTTGAAGCCTACTTTACGAGCGGACTGCCAAAAATTATGATTCTCATTTAATAAATATGTTCATTTAATGAGATCAGCAGCGTGGTTAGCTGTCCAATGAAATGATTCAAGGGACTAGATAAGTTGAAAAGGGTCTATTGCATTCATATAAATATATATCTAATAGATTCTATTCTATTCTCGTATCACTCAGGCTACGCTAATCAAATCCATCTACTTATATATGCAAAAAGAAAAGTAGAAAATAAATACAAAATCCTAATCCATTAAAATTTGCAACACAAACTTTAGCTAACTTGATTTCATATAATTTGTCTAACTTTTTAATGTACTTTAAGTTTTGGAGCAGCCCTCGCTATAATGACCAGCAGCTGTGGAGTGTTATGACATCTACCTTGCCTCATCTCAAAGTTTATTCCACGAAACAATAAACAATCAAATTAAATGTGCACTTGCCTTTGTCCCTCTCTGTCTCTGTCTATGTGTATCTCTCGCTCTCTTCTTCTTACTCTTCTCTCCCACACAGTCCGAGAAATGATGTTAATGAAATTAATGCCAAGTTATAGTCAACTTTTGAGCAGCTGACTTACCTTGCGGATTATGTTTAACTTTTGTTGGAGAATCGCAACTTTTATTGCCCCTCAGGCAAATGCGACTTGAGAGCCGGGACTTTACGGTTTTTTATGCACTCCTTTGAGAAGAAGCCACTTCACGTTAGCCACTAAAAATGTTACGAAATAGTCACATACTCACACATACATATATGCAAAAGAGGCATTTCATTGGCGCATAAAGTAATTTTTTAATCCAAAACAACAGACTTTGGTTTGACAAGGGTATTTGAGGGCATGCCATGGACCTTTTGCTGGCCAACGTATCGTAATGGAACAAGAATACGAAGGCGACCTTTCATAACCTTTAAATGAGCACGCAGTTTGGCATTCACTCGAAATAACAATTTAATTATGAATATTCACAGTGTGTCTGTGTGTGTGCGTGTGTGTGTGTGTGTGTTTGTGTGTGTGTCGACAATACGCCAGTCAAATTCAAGGACAAATTATGGCATCAACTTTATGCTAGCCCCATCCCAGCCATGTGGCGTATCCAGTCTGCGCCTGTGGGATAAGCTAAGAGCTCATTAATGTCACATTCATGGCAAGCCCGTAAAAAGCATAAAGTGAGCCCTAAATTCTATCAGAGCACAGCAGTGCCAGCAGCCCGGGGACCCAAAACACTCACATACCATTTTAATAGAGTGCACAATACACACGCACACAAAGAGAGTGTGGGTGTGCGTGTGTGTGTGTGTGTGTGTGTGTGCTGGCCATGTTTGAGGTAATTAACAAAAATCCCCAAAAGCGGCAGTAAAATAATCAAAATTAGCCAAATATGCATTTGCCGCTGGGATCGTGCTTTGAGAGGCCTAGCATTATTTTATATTTTCGCCCCCACACAATTTCGGTAACAATTTATTTTAGTGCCACATTTTAGCATTCTTTGATAAGGTTTGCAAATATCAAATAAGGGGGAGAGCGAGAGAAAGAGAGAGAGAGAAAGCAGGCCTCACTAGTCCAATATTTATTGAAGCAGTGCGGTTTGGTGAAATGTGCTTTAAATAGGGTTTATTAAAGAGATGCGTTAAGTAGTTTGCGGTTTTTTTTTGAGTGTATTTGATAAGCTATAACAAATGTGTATTCCACTTGGAGCTATTGAGCAGTTAATTGTGCAGTCGGAGATGCTTAAGAGAATAGTTAATTTATAATAGTTAATTTATATCTAGATGAAGTTGATTTTATTTTATATATATAGCATATTTTTTGATCGCAGTTCTGGTTATTTGAGAGTCAAAACGTGAACAAATCTTTAAAAAATTATATCATGATTAAATCTTAAATTAAATAATCTATAAACAACATATAAAAACTGTAAAAAATAGTTCAATTAAACAGTTCAGACTATATTATGAATTAAACAATTTTATTTATTTATTTTTTATTTATTTTTTTTTTTTCATTTTTCCGAGTTAACAAATATATACTGAAGCATAAAGTTAAGTGTATAAAATAAAATGTGTATTTTTATAATATTTTCCTTGCTTCAAATGCCAGCAAATTGCAACACAGATCTACTCTTAGCACTCGGCGCTAATCTAATTAGCCACAATCTCTTTGTTATCGCATTGCGCATTCCATTTTAATGATTTACGCCGCCCTTGATTTATCAGCGATTTTTAACATACGATTTACAGGTTGAAAGCCGGCAATTTGAACCGTTTTGTCATAATTAAGCTGCATTCGTATGCGACAATGGCCAGCATTTCGCTTGTAATTATTGTCAACAAAAACACGATTTTATCTAAATCAATTTAATGAATGCCCATGGCCTACACCGAAATGCAGGCGCTACAAAATCCATCCCGCATGTGCAGTCAAACACCCAGCAGTCCCAGAAGCTAAAAATATACACAAACTCCCCTCAAAAGCAAACATCAGCAGACAGAGCGCGAAGAGAGAGAGAGAGAGAGAGAGAGCGAGCGAGAGGGAGAGATGGAGAGAAACGTGGTAGACAGACTGAGATACAGCAGGAGATAAGAGAAACAGAAACTCAAATTAAATTAAAATCTTTCAGTTTCAATTACGAGTTTTTGTACCACTTCAATTCCAACGTATAAAACACAAATTGCATTCAAAATGCATTAAAAGCAATTTGCACGAAAATTTGCATAAAAGTAAACGCTGACGAGCGAGACAGCTGCCAAGAGAAAGAGAGAGAGCAAGATACGGATAGAGGGAAACAAACCGAATTGGGAAATGGAATTGGTGGAAAGCAACGAAATTATACGCTATCAATTATAATGGCAATGACAAAAAGCAAAGGCAACACACACAAGGTGAAGATGAAGAGTTGCAGATGCTGCCCGAGGGCATCTAGAGGAGCGTGGCCATCAACGGGGTCTTGGGGAGTGCCCCCAGTGGGAATGGCTGCAACTCAGACAAATTGCATGTTGCATTGAAAATGCGCGCATGTGTTTGCGAAAATCCACACAAATTGGGAAGAGAAAAGGGCGAAATAACTGAAGGGATACCCTGTACAAATGAAGTCAAATGAACTAGCATGAACGTACTTGAGCATTTGTATTATAACATTAATGTTGGGGCTCTAACATTTGTATGTTAAGCACTTATGTTAACTGAAATGGTTTTTGGTAGAATGGTAATCTATCTATCATCTATATCTCAGATTAAATTCTATATCATTTCATTTTTCATCTACCTTGATCCACCATTTGTACCAACTTCACCTACAGGGTATTCAGCGATTGTGCACATGCAAAGGCAAACAAATATAAATATATAGAGCGAGTATGGGTTAGATCATTTGCCTTTCGGCTTATGCAGTATAAATACACAGAGATACAGCAACATCTACAGATGAGAATGCATACATATGTATGTATATAGGGAAAAGGCAACTGTGTGTTGGTTCCATCAACCATATCCAATGGGCCTTGTGCCCGAACAAAAGCGACGCTGTTGGTGGTGCGACACGGACACGCTTCAAAGGTGCAAGCGATTGCACTCAAGGCGTCAACCGGGCGCAAATGCCATACGTGCCCGTACCGCACCGCGCCGCACCGCACCCTGGACAGAAACGGCCAGACTGCAGACAGCAGATTGCAGTTGCAGTCAGCCCCGGCGCCAGGCGCAACATCGACACAGCGAACACGCCGTCTCCCCATTTGCTAGGCAAACAGCAACTGACAACGGCGACGTTGAAGGTGTTTGGATTTTCAGTAATGTGCTGTATGGACGGCGCCCTTACCGCACCGCGCCGCACTGCACCACCCAACCACCACTGGGACAGTGGCTTCATAGGGCATTGAATTATTGCCAGCTGCATGCAACAAATCAGCTACAAACTTCCCATTACAATTGCCGCAAAGCGTTTGCAATGCACTAAATGCAACCATGGAACAAATGCAAAATTTAAGATTTCAATTGCATTAAAATACTTAAGGGAGAACAATTCAAGGGATGCTTCAGCTTCGTTGCATAGGTGGAAACGTAGAGGAGTTCTCTAGCAAATTTAGAATATTTATTTCAACAGAATATCATGTTAGTTTAGGCCTTTGATAATCATATCAATTATTTATAGACAATTAAAGCTAAGCGCATTGAGCTTTGTCTGCATGGCATTTGAAATTTGAGTGCATTAAATAAATTAAAAATAAATTTTGCTATTAAGTGGAGGCTTTCAATAAATCCAATTATTTCAAAGCAAAGCGATTCAATTTTATTTTTATTGAAAAAAAAAAAAAAACTATATATTTATTTTTTATATGAATAATTGAAACTGACAAGAAGTTATATAAATTATAAATTATTTATATAAGTATAATAATACAATTTATTTATGCAAGAAGATGTAAGCAAAAGTATTTATATATTTAAATAAATATAAAATAAAGGTATAAATCTGCACGTATATTAATTGATATAAAGTAAATCTGTTCCTTTCTCTATACACAGAAATATATAGAAATAAATAAAAATTTCAGTTTGATTTTCCTTCTGGAAACGCTTTAACAATTTCACATTTTGCTTGCGGGCACAATAATCGGTTAATTGGAGCGTGAAATTAGCAATTTTATTGACTCACTGTGGAAAATTTATTGTTTCAGCCAGAGCACGCAACATGAGCAGTTTGCTTTAGTTAAGAATTGAGGCGGCCAGAAGCAGAAGTAAGTGAAAAGTTTTTCGCTTCAACTTTTGGCGTGGCTTAAACTTCAGCCAGAAAGAGAGGGGGAGAGCGAGTGAGAGAGAGTGGAAGTGAAAGAGCTAGCGAGTTATAAAGCACGTAAATTGGAATAGTTGGCAGAGTATGGAAACGCACTCCGATTGATTATTAAATCGGCTCTGAGGCATTCATGCATAATTTGCGAAATTTTCCCATACAGAGAAATGACAGACAGAAATATTTTTATTTTGGCGATTCACCCACATAAGTCTAAATGCATTTATTTCTCTTTCTTTTTTTTTTTCATTATTTTAAAAGCGGATTACAAAACATTTTCTATATGTGCCTGTGTATGTGTGTGTGTGCTTTTGGAGTGAGCGTCCCTATGCGATTGCCCGTCGGGCCTGTCGTTTCTAAAAAACATAAAAATACCTCCCAGCAATATTGAATTAAAAAATAAAGCGAAAGCCACCCCCCCAAGCAAATCAAGCCAAACCATGTGGGCTAAGCATGTGGAGAGCGAGAGCGAAATCATGTTTATATGAAAAGTGTACTCTATACCACACCCCACGCCCCCAACCACTCACACACACACACAGAAAAAAAAAATAAAAACAAGAAAAATGCAACTCAGCAACAAAATACAACTTTTTGTTGCTAAGTATTATGTATTTCATTTTGGCATTGCCGCAAACACTCCAAATGCATTTGCCCCATTCCAAAAATACTTCTACTCTATGCCAGGCGGAGCTGGAATTGAAGCTGAATGTGTGGCATACAAAAGCTTGGTAGGAAGGAAGCGTAGATTTTTAATGTACGCGAGTTGCTCAAGAGCTGAAGTTGCCTTTGCCAATGCGAATTTAGACACATGTTTCTCGCATCTCCTCCTCCCCAATTTTGCTGGCGGTAGGCGAGGCGCGTGGGCGTGGGGCGAGGGGCGTGCTCCACATATCAAACGTCAACATTGCGAGAGCTCGCTCCGCTGTGTACTATTCATGTAAACTAGTTTCATACCAATTCAACTTCCTTGTTTTCCTTACCATATCTGTGTCTTGTCTACAAATTAAAACAAACTGCAGCAAAGAAAAAATAAATAAAAAGACAAAATAAACTAGCAGATGAAAATGATGAAAATAATAGAAATGTTTGCGCAGTAAATAAAGCAAACAGCGTGGAAATGCTTAAGCGGAATCAGCGCATATTTAATATGGGCTGG
Organism: Drosophila navojoa; assembly: GCF_054131105.1. Taxonomy (NCBI): domain Eukaryota; kingdom Metazoa; phylum Arthropoda; class Insecta; order Diptera; family Drosophilidae; genus Drosophila; species Drosophila navojoa. The sequence continues at coordinate 19,317,245 of NC_142891.1, read as the reverse complement.
AGAGCTTAGGAAAAGCTTGAAGTTAAGTTGAAATTTTAAGCAAGTATGGTACGAAAAATATTGATTGTATAAATACATATACATACATATGTATATGTCATATAGTCAATGTTGAGAAATTCGAAGAGCTCTCGAGGCGCGAGCATCTGCTGTAATCAAATGCTGATTAGTTTCTTACGCAGCTCGAAATCACGAAGCATCGTCTTGATCATGCTCAGAGGGCACTCTCACCTCAAGCTCTCTCGTCAGAAAAATATAGAGATAACAAAATGCCTTAAATCACTTTACAAATATAGTCTCACTCTCAACAAAAAGATTAGCTGAAGTATATACATATGTTTTTATAATTCTATATTTATTTATTATTTTTGCTTTAACTTATTTATTCACATTAAATTAAAAATTATTTATATTGTTTGTCCCAACATTATTTTTTACAATTGAAGCTTTAACTTAAGTATGTTTTCGAGAATTCGATAAATTATTCTGTGATAATGTAAATTTTAAAAAATTATTAAAAATCAGGAATTTATTAAATGTATGTATATGTATAGCTGAAGAGTTTTTGTGAGGTACATATTCTGCCATATAAGTGAGGAAATCTCTCTCAGGTGCTGTGTTCAATTTTTGTTGCAATAGAAAAGCCGAACTACGATTTTCCATATTCAATGGGTTCAGGGTATAAAAGAATAGATGCAAGTGATAAATATTCGATTTCCCATCATTCGATTTACTTCCTATATTTAATGCAATTAGTTAAAGAGAAAATCAGCTTAAGTTTTGCCAAAAACTAAACGAGGCACCATCAAAATGTCTCCAAGCCATTTTTAATCTTTGTGTCTTTCCATGCTCAGAATAGAGTATCCAGCAGTCGGTACTAGCAATACCTGAATATATATAAATACATAGACTTTTTTTGTCTTATTTTTTCTCATTTTTGGCAAGCCATTGCTTTGTTGCTTTCATTTTGCAATTGTAAATCAGAGACGCAGTGCAGCAGAATATTTTGGTTGCCTCCAGGAGCCAAGTGAGAACTTAATCCCAGTGTTGAAGGAATGCTATGACAAATAGTCTGTCTGCCTGCCAAGCTGTGAAGCCGGGGCTGACTGGCGAATTTCCGAACATATGTAGCAATTGTTGTTGTTGTTGTTGTTGCTGTTGGGGGCACAAGCTAAAGGAGCTCTGCTATCTGGGCTGACAAAAGCCGGCACACGTACACATGTACGTAGCGCGATTTTGTCACTACCACGCAGACAGACGTCGGTTGCATTTGCAACGTCTTAGTGCACGCACAACGCTTTGTATCTCTTTTAAATGGGCCCAGCTGAGGCTGAGGCTGGGATCTACCATTTGGGCGGTGTGCGACAGTCGCATTTACATGTGCCCAGCCCCAAAGAACAGATGTACTGCACCAGCTAGCTGCTGCCACCGGATACAAATGCATATACAAATGTTTGTGTGCGTGTGTGTGTGTGTGTGTGTGCCATGCAACGCCCCAAAACACTTTGCTGGCGCCTCCCGCTGCACACCAGCTCAACCGGCTCAGTCAGCCAGCCAGGCAGCACTGTGCACGAGCATGTTTACACTCAAACATCTCGTTTCATAGCAATGCGGTTGCTCTCGCTTCCAGCTTCCAGCTTGCCGCCTCTACCGCCCTCATGCATCACGCATCAAGATTGCGGGCACTCATCGTTAAAGTTTTTAGTAAAGTGTAATTAGTCTTTTATATGGCGTGTTAGATACACTTTTTTATAGCTCCGTATAGCTTGTAAATCCTTTGCGCTAGCCACACACTCACTCACTTATTTAAATGGTTTGAGAAAAATTCAAGCGCATTCGACATGAATCTAATTAAAACTTCTACATGGTTTCAGATTCAACCTAAATTATTTATCTATCAGTGAGCCAGTCCCGAAGGGCAATAAAACAAACATCAAACTCAAGTTAGTTGGGTTAATCGAATTACACATCCCATAAACCAATTAAAGTCCATATCGCTCACGAATATCTCCATTTGATGCTGGACTGACTTTGACTTGTGTTATTGCTTTTTCCGAGTATCCATTTCACATTTTACTCGAAATTCACACTCATTTAAATATACGTTTACTCTGAAATATTTATCTAGAGCACTTGTGACTACAAATGCGACTCTAATTGAATTCAATTACCTCACGTAGCCTTCATATTTGTCGAGTTACAGAGAAAAGAGGTCTACGCTCAAATATATATTTAATTTAAAGACTCCAATTTTATTTAATTCAATCAAATAATTTTATAATATGAATGAGTAACAGATAATTTTTATTAATTAAGGTATATGGGAATATATTGTGTAAGATTTATAGACCATTTATAGTGCTAATGGTTTGACAAATCATTGCATTTATTCAGATGGGCAGCTAGACATGACTGATAAATATTAAATAGGGTATACAAGACTGATAACTGTGTTGTAGAAAAAAAATGTCTTCATAAAAATGTTTTTATGTATACAATATATTATAAACAATATATATTATGAACAATTTTATTAAATAAAATATTCTGCAGCTTTCTCTTTACTTTAATGCAACTATATTTACAATATAACCAACATTTGTCTTATGAAACTTTTCAGATAATCTCGCTTGATCGGCTAGTAACATGTATTATATACATAACTAAACTATATACGAATCAATGGATAAGGGAAAGCAAAGGCATATTTCTTATGAAAATAAAAGTTATCTATATAAATTTATATACTCTATCAAATATTCCTGCTCTCTTTGCTTGCAGGCAAATGTATGTATATAAGTATATTATAACCTACATCTGTAATATGACATTTCTCACATGCTCTCGCACCTGCTAACAGCATTTACACTACATACGTATATACTTTATGCTCACACACTCTCTATAAGGCACACTCCGTCAGTCCTTGGCTTTGCCAGTGGCAATTTGTTACTTCCCTTCAATTGGAATTGCATTCAATGCGCACATCAATATGCATTTTCTTTTTTCGCACTGGCAGATGATTTCTATAATCGTCACATATGTTAGAAGTTGAAACTGTCACAAGACGCTGTCAAGCGGCGCACTGAGCAAAGACAAAGGCTGAAGGAAGACCATTGCCGTTGCCGTTGTCGTATCTATCAGATGCGTTCGCACAATGCAGCTCAGAAGTCAAATGGCAATGCCAAAGACAACAAATGCGCTTAAGAAAACTGTCAATAAACTTTAATTTACGCTTCATTGCACTTGTGCCCGACTTGGTTAGCTACAAGATACGACCACATATACATATACCTACATATATGGAAGCTTCTATCAAAATGCACCCACAATGCATATGCGCAACATAAAACTTTGCTGGTAATTATTTATACAGCCCAGACACACAGAGACACCCGCATAGAATTCCCACATGGGATGCGCCATAAATTGAAATACACTGTGACGGACTGGCGTTGCTCGGCTCTCTGAAACTGAGACTGGGGGCTGGTTAGTGGAGCTGGGGGCTGGGTCTGGGACTTTAGTGTATTTGTGATGTGAAGTTGGTGTGAAAAATGGAAAGCATCCATAATCTAATTTAATCATTATCACAGTTGTCTGCGCTAAGTGACGTCATGCGGCATGCGGCAACGAAATGGAGCGAGTGACTAAAAAAAAGAAAATGGGCGATGCAGTACAGAGAAAAACCGAAGAAGAGGAGGAGGAAAAAGCCAAAGAAGAAGAACGAAAACCTGTCAACGAAATAGGAAAAGTGTATTATTGTGTAAGAAAAATCGCCTGGTACTTGACTTTGCTGGCAACAACAACAACAACGGCAATGGCAACGGCAACGACAACAACAACAACAATTGCAGCAGCTATTTCATGCTAGTTGCATGCAACTTTTGTTTTTGTCAGCCACACACCATTGCCAATGCTTAACCGTTGTCGTTGCTCTCGCTGCTGCTGTTGCTATTGTTGCTGTTGTTGCCGCTGTCATTGTCGTTGTCCTTGTACTTATTGTGGCACGATGCACACAGCTCGGCTTTCCTGTGTCTGAAGTTAAGTGCAACTCTAACATTGTGCGGCCGGCGATAGCAGAGGGCAGGGCAGGGCAGGGCAGGGCAGGGCAGGGCAGAGCATTGTTACTGCTGGCTGCTTGAAAGACTTAATTCAGCGCTAGCATACACACACACACACACTCACACACACACACTCACACACACACAATGTGGGCCACAGCCAATTGTGGGCGCTGGTAAAGTAGCCCGAACCCTTTCCAAAAAAACAAAAAAGAGGAAAGATACAAAAAAGAAGATACAACAACAACAACAAAAATGTCCAAGCACCCCAGCTCAACTAACCGACTCTATTACGCATCGCTGTTGTTGCCACATTTAACGCAAATGGCGACAACAGTCACTGCAAAAAAGCACTCGCCCTCTCGCACTAAGCGCTGCCACTGCTGCTGCAGTCAACTTTTCATGACGTCCAAAAAGGTTAAGCTGCCGCAAAAAAAGCTCGTGCGCTACGTGCACTGAAATGAAAGATCCCGCCAAACTTTAACTTGATAAGCTCTTGAAATAAATTGCAGCAGGAGGTGGAAGTTTCTTGCACCTGACTCGCGACGCGCTGCAATGGACCGTTGCGATTTAGGGGATTTAACATCTCGTCTATGGCATGCGAGCCAACAACCAAAACTCAACAGCTGCAACTTTACTGACAGAGCAAGCATTTCTGATCTTATTTATAATGATGCCAGGTGTCAGACTTAAGTCTAAGTATAGATATATAGCTTATCAGATGAATAAATGTGAAATGATATCTAAAGATTAATCGACTAATCGATTGATATCGCTAGTAGATACTTACGATATCACATTTGCATTATAGAAACTCAATGCTTATTAAACAAACAACAAAATATCTTGCCTATCCTTAATCATACTTAGTCTGTTGAAACTTCTTCAGTCACTCTTGTACATACCTGCAAATAGAACATAAAAATAACGCATTAGAAAAGGTCAAAGCACACTTAATATACAATTAAACAAGCACTGCATAGAATCAGAAACATCATTAAAGGCTGTCAAAAAAAACCCTGGTATAGAGAATCACTGCGATAGGCCAATTAAAAGATTCCGAGCGTCAAGTCGCACGCCCCCTTTTACCGACACTCGCCGAGATTGAGCTCTACCCGGGGCCGGTGCGTAAACCCTATAATTTTCCACACACAACGGGGGACGCACAATAAAAAGAGCCACAACAGTCGCCCGGCTAGGTAAATGCTAACATCAATTGTGAGCCGTAATTACGGGTAAGTAAGCATACTTCAGAAAGAGGTAAGACGAAATCAATTATGCACATTGACTGAACGGCCTGTTTGCATAAATTGAATGCTTGAGGGAACGGAAGGAGAAAAACAAAACAACTCTGAACAGTCAACGGCCGACCGCAATGAGACGGCGCAACGTTGACCTCGACCCTTGCAGCTAGGGAATGACCCTATAACGCATATAGCAACGCCTACGCCTAGAACGCTGAGCTGTCTAGCAATTTACGCATCATTAAGCAAGACAAATTAAAAGAGGAGCACACACACGCTTGCCACAGCAATACGACCAATAATAAAACAATAATGGCAACAGTAAAAGAAAGCTGAAAATATAATAGGGTATGCCGAAATTTGAATACCCTTGCCAAATTGAGCAATATGGTATATGGCTCAAAGGGAAAACAAATATTATTATATAATGATTGATATATTTTTATGGACACTAATTCTCTATTCTTTTGCAAACTCGATGTTTCTCATATCTAAGATCTCTTTCATTTCCGTTCGTCACATTATTTCTGCCTAAGTTATTATACCCGCTCTGGCAGCGTGCAAATCATGGCTACTGTAATTAGAGCTATTCCAATAACAGAATGTCAGCAATTTAGACAGAGTCAATGGAATCGTATTCAGGGAATAATGACCAGACAGCCAGTGTGTGCTATAAAACTAATCGAAAAGGTCTTTAAAAGGGAAATAAAATATTTAGTTTATCTGGCGTGAAAATGCAAAGGAATTGTGCAGAAAATAAATACAGCAGGTAATAAAAATCTACATCAAGGACTCGGACATAAACAACAAAAATTTAATATAAATAATTTAAACTAAAAAAAAAAAAAAAAATACATTTTAAAGGAATATTTATTTAATGAATAAAAATAAATAGCATAAAATTACAAAAAAAAAAAAAAATAATAATAATAATAAATAAAATAATAATAAATAAGATAATTTTATAAAACTATATATATATCATATAAATTCAGTAGAATTATTTGTTTAATAAATAAAAATAAATAACACAAAATATAATTTTATTTTATTAATATGCTGATAAAACTGATAAAACTTACTAGTTTAATTTTTTAATAATAAATATCCTATGCTTTTTAATGCTCTTTAGCTTCAGAAAATTATTAATAAGCGGATATAGTGTAGCCGTATCTCTCTAATAATCTGTCATAAGCGAACTGAACGCACGATTAATGTAATCGCCTTTACTCACACGCGTAAGCCTTTACACATTTATACACAAACACACACACACTATCACACTTGCTGCATGTTTACATGCCTAATTATGATTTATTTGCGCAAGCTTTTTCTGAACTGCATCTGGCAAGTGTAGCCAGCAGGCAGCTGGGAAATGGAAAATGGGAAATGGGAAAACATTTCTCCACTCACCATTTCCACTCGTACGTTCTGTGGGTGGTTCAAGCGCACGCTTGGCGCACGTCTTTCGGCCAAAAGAGGCCTGGCCTCTGCCTCTGCCTCTGCCTTTGCCTTTGCCTTTGCCTTATGCGCGACAAAGGCTAATGTCCCATGGCCGGCTCTATGTTTATCTAAGTTAATTACAGCAAAACATTTTTAGGGTCGAGCAGCATGCAGCTGTGTGCAACTGAAAAGCCTGTTGTTTTCAAGGGTCCGTCTCTACCACTTTATGGCTGTGCGTGTGTGTGTGTGTGTGTGTACAGATGTGTGTGCTGTGCGTGCTAGTGTGCGTGTGTGTGTCTGTTAATGTTTACGCATGTTCGGGCGCGGACAGTTCCGCTGATTAATTGCCATTAAGCACACAAGCCAAGCCGACATTATTCAGCCACTGTCCCGTTGTCCCACACGTTGCGTTACATAAACATGCGTATGTAAAATACACTGAAGCATACATATGTATATACGATATACAGAAATGAAATTTATAGATATACATTCTCATACGCATTCACACGTGTGAAATGGGTATATAAGCTCGATATTCGTCAGTCGTTCCGTAAACTGAACCGAAGTTTTGTCTTTCTTCTACTGGAGAATATCCTGTAATATCAGCGAAAGCGAAGAATTTTACCTCTACCTTTACCCAGCTGCTTTCTAAGTATTGTCTAAAGTTTATATGAATTTGTCCATTGTTCATCTCCAAAAATTTTACACAAATTTGAAAGCAAATATACAAAATTGACTCTATTTATATTTAAAATGTTATCTGTTCAATTATTCTGTATCTTTGTATCTGTATCTTTCTGATACCGAATGAGTATTCTACAGTCGGTAACGCCCAACTACAATGCTCTTACTAGTTCTACTTACGCGTGTATAACTATTGAATTCAATTGAATACATGTTATAGTATAGCAAGAGCATGTTATTTACATAAAGTGCGTCCAATTAGCAATCGTGCTCGTTGAAGTCATAAGAGAAATTCAGCTACTAAATATAAGTCCACTAGATCTCTGGATAAAAGGCAGTTAATAAGGGTAGCCGTAGCCTGTGGTGTTGCCCACTTATATATGTATATGCGTATTAGACAATAGCATTTCATATATGTATAATAAGCTGTCAGTTGCTGTATCACACACATTTATCATAATCGATCAATCAGGAATCGACACACAAAGGTAATACAAATGAACCAAAAAAAAAAAAAAAAAAAATCAAACAGCTGGCAAAGCCGAAAGGGAAACAACAAAATAATCAGATATGTGCTAGTTGGGTATAAATCAGTTGGCGTACATTGGAAAAATAAGTGAGCTCATTTCGTCAGCGTTTTAATCAGAAATCAAATTGCTTGAATTGAATATCGAGCAGCGATGACTTGTTGGGGCGTTTGGTCGTCTGTGGATCGAAGTCGAAGTAGCTGTAGTAGACAGCGACCACCCTATTATCAGGGTCTAATTTGAGCCCTCTGACCTCCAGTCGTCGATAGTTTTGGTGGGGAGCAACCGGCGCCGTCGACAAGTTGTCTGTCGGCGCCATCTTCAGAGTGTTTGGCCTGGGCCAGGGCGGTTGGCCTGCATTCGAGACTCGAGATATCAAAAGGCCACATTCAAATGCAACTTGAGGCAACGCCTGAATAATTCCCGACTCGCTCTTTATCGATGCGGATTGATTACAGACTGACGGACTGCCTGACTCGACTGACTGACTGGACTGGGCCTGGCCCAGACCATACGGCCAGTTTCTCGCCCGGCTTGGCTTCAATTGTTTGTTAGTTTGTTAGTTGGCTGAGCGATAAGTATCTGCAGCTACCGTAGGAGCTGCCACTGAAGGTCTGGACCTCGCGCATCGCCAAACGTCAGTCCGTCGTCCAGCCAGCCCTGCCAGCGTCTGCTGCCTCAATGCATAAAGAAACAAACAAACAAACAAGAATTTTGTACGCTTGACTGCATGTTTGCATGAATGAACGAATGAACGAGCGAGCGAGCGAGCGAGCGAACGAGCGAATGAATGAATGAGTGAATGTTCGTTCGTTTGTTTGTCTGTTTGTATGTGTGAATGGGTGTGTGCGTGTGAATGACTGGCTGTTGGTGCAAATGGCTGAATGAATTGTCGGTGGGTTGTATAAATCAACTTGGCGTTTATCTCTAAGCAAATAAGTCAACAGTGAAGACGGATAGCAAATGCAACTGTATGTGTATTTCATTGTCGATGGCCTCTGTGGCGTCTTGCCCCAGGAGAAGAGTTGGCTGCGCGGGTGTCGAGAAAGAACACATAGCGGACGTTTGCGAATTGGTCTGTGGGTCTGTGTCTGGGCTGCAGCTCTGCTCCACTCTGCTCTGGTATGATTGTGTCTGGGCTGCTGCACGCTGTCCGCTGGCGATGACGTGTGCGATTTAGTTGCGCGAACCCCTCACACTTCAGCTGATGGCTGATTGGGTTAGAGACGGACTGGAGCCAAACTTGCTAACAATAACTAATTCTATACACATGTTTAACAACTGAGAATGATAAAGAATGTGGACAGTAGACTGTGGGATACTCCACAGAAATTTAGAAAAATACATTTGTATAGATAGATAATGGGATTTTAATACAAAAATGAGAAAAACAAAACTTAAATTTCGTATTCAACTTTGCATTTTAATCCGTCGATTATATATTAAGAACTTGTAGCTTATTTTAAGTATTATTATTATATTTATGTACTATATATATTCAATTTTAATAGTCTGACTTGGTTATTTTGCTCGTGAATATTAATACGCATTTCATTCGAAAATCACATACAGTCTGAGATTAACTTGATTTATATTTATATGTATGTATATATTTAAGACACATTGACAGAGATTAAACATATCCTCCAAAAGGCATTTTTCATATATTAAATGCTCATTCATCTAGATAGCTTCAAAGGCAATCTCAGTCTCAGTAAGAATTTAATTCGTAAATATTTATTTACAGTTCATTCATATTCCTGAGCTATTAATTCCTACTAGCTTCTATTATATTCGTACGTTAAATTCGCAAAAATAAATCAATAAATAATTAAAGTAGCCTAGCATATTAATATGAGCATTCAATCATCATTCATGCTTTCGATATTTCATCTTCATTATGCAGCTGCCTGAGTACGCCTCGTAATGAACAAAATGTATTTCAGTGGTAACCAACAATTCCTCATTTGGGCTTAACCGATATTTGCTTAATAATAGCTGTAAAACGAGTCAACAAGCTCATGCAAAGAGTGAAAGAGAGAGCGAGAGAGAGAGAGAGAGAGAGAGAGCTACAATTTGACAGCTTATGTTGTATAATTGAAATGTGATGATTCAGGTGCACACGGCTGACTGCGCCGTCAGCTGTTGCCGTATTATCCCGGCAGAGTGGCATTATGTGCATACAGTCGGGCTGAAGCGAGACCGCAAAAGTCGCTGGTATGTCAGCAGCAGATACAGATACACAGCAGCACAGACAGTTGTATCTTGCAGATACATTTTAGTGGCAGCCACTGCACACGTACGGCCAAAACCCAAAATGCAACAATAATTCATCAATTAAACTCAGCCTTTATAGTATTACCAAATGTGCCATGCGGCTGCAGCATAGACGTATGATGTACGTCTATTTATGTATGTGCTTTCGAGGTCAGATGAGGCTTTTAGCTGCTGTTTTAGCTGCTCGAGCCACGTCAAGCATCTGCCGGCAGCTGCAACTGTGCAAATGTGCGGCTTTGGCAATTTAGCAGCAAACTAATCGATGGCTCAACATTTACCCAGACACAAAGCGAGCAAAGCCCAACGATATCAACTGCTAACTACATACTGTATACTGCATGCTGCATGCTGCATTTTGCATACAACATACTGCATGCACGCATGTCATAAATGATGCACATTGCTGCTCATGGTGTGTGTGCTGTGCTCTAACTAACTGGCAACGCCTTTAGCTACGTTTGCTGCTGCTACAACTTCCACGCTCTGCTCTCTGGACAGGCTGCAGACAGCGGACAGCGGACGGCAGACAGCCGACAGCCGACAGCCGACAGTAGACGGCAGCTTACTTTGCGGCCTGGCCTGTGTTCGTTTGTGCCGCTCTTAATGCGCTTTTGCATTTGCATTTGCATTAAAAGCGGAACCACAACCTAGAGTGTAAGGCCTAAAATGATGTACAATGGGCAATAATTGAGAATTATTGAATACAAGCGAAAGCAATGCAAGTTGTATTGCAATAAATAAGACAATATGAAATAAATCGTATATATTTGATAAAATTAGTATAATTATACATAATAATTTTATATTTTTTATTTATATTTTTATTTATATATTTATTTAAAAAAAAATTATGTTTTATTATTACAATATATCAATTTACCAAATATTTATGTATAGCATAACTATTTAATATTTAAAATGAAAACTCTTTGCTGAATAAAAATAAGAAACAAATATTCTCATTTGTTTAAATCAATTAATTTGTGGTTTATAAAAACAAAATTTAAAAAAAGTATTCTCACATATTTTGATTGCTGAAGAAATAATTAAATTATTTAATTTATATATTCTTTGAATGAATATAATATTTATTCAATGAGTTTTTTATACAAAACCCACGGTCAAAAATGCTTAGGGTTTGGAAGAAAAAGAAACATTAATATAAACCAGAGCTTATATAAAGTAGTAACTACTATAAGGTCTTCTTATAATATATCCGCCTTTTCTATATTTATTATATTTAATATGCTTACATTTGTGCTTCTCTGGCCCACTGTACTGGCAAGAATCTGAAATTGTGCAGACTCACACGCACACTCACATACATGGAGGCGCTTCGTTCTGCACCACATTGCTTATTTAATGAGATTAACGTCCAAAGACAAACGTCATGTGCATGTTAACAGTAGCACATGGATGGTCCTTGGCCACAGCAAAGTATCTTTTGGATGTGAACCGTTGCCATTGCCGTTGCCGTTGCCGTTGCCGTTGTGGTTCGCCATGGTCAAGTCTGGCTGAGCTTGGACAGTTGGCAGCTGCCAGTGCTGCTGCTGCCGTTGCTGCCGTTGTTGTCAATTGTGCTGCTATAAAAGGCAGAAGGCGGCACATTAAAATTCTAAAATGCCTTTGCCTGCCTACCGCACCATAAACGGTAGGGTCCATACGGCACAGACAGACAAAATGTCAGCGCTTTTTTGGCCATTGAGACAACGATGGGCAACTTCAAAGTGGCCGAAGGCCATAACGATGCCCACGATAATAGGGTTTGGCCATGCTTTCAGTTTTGGCCCCGACCAGGCGACAGCATTTCTGTGCAGCTGCATCGTCAAAGAAACAACAACAACAACAATAGCGAGAGCAGCCTTGACCGCCCCCAAAGAGGTGAAAAGTGAAAAGATGTCATCAGCGCTGGCTGTCAAATATATGAAAAGCATTCATCCATAAAACTTAACGAGCTGTAAATTATGAAAGCACTCGTTGCCTCCAGTACAAGCAAAGCAATTCCTTCATTTCATTTGCCGTCGAAGCTCTTAACGCTTTTTTGTTCAGCTGCTAACGGCTCCAGCTAAAAGTGAACAAACGACTTTATTTTCGTAGCTATACCAAAAAAAAAACAAAACTAATGGCGCATTTTTTTTTCGTGTTTTATTTTTAAATTAAACCGATTGTGCAGCTCATATAATTCACATAATGAATGAACTGAAAAAAAGCACGAGCAAAAACTGTGAAATAAAATTTAATTTTCTGAGTAGAAATCAATTAGGTAAACCAATAAAAAAAATAATAATAATAAAATTAAAACTACAAAATTGATTGAGCTAAATGTATATTTATTTGATAATAATGTTTAATAATGTTCTAAAGTCATTTTTACTTTGTTTCTTTTTTTTCTACAAATAATTCTAATTGGAAAAATGTATTAGGGAATTTCAGTTTTATAAAGGTGAATAAATCTCATAATTAAATAATTAATTATATTTTTTTTTTCTTGGTTTTCGTTTTAACACTGAAATTTAAATATTGATCAAGATAAAAACGAATTTTTTACTCATTAACTAAATTATTTTGAAATACATATTTATAAAAAAAAATGAAAATTAAATTAAAAAAAAAAATACAAAATTAAATTTAAAAATAAAAATAAAAATTAAGAAAAAACAATATTAAAATATTCTCTAGATTTGACTTTAAATAAATTGAAATTTTTTATGGAAAATTATACAATCTATTAAAATATTTATGAGCAAAACTCCAAGCCGCATATGGATTTTATAAACATTAACGTTAGGCACAGACAAAATATATTTTATGTATTGCAAATTTAATTTACTATGAGTAATTTGAGCTTAAACCACTTAATATAATAACAATAGAAAACAATTTAAATTGAATTGCAACTGGTCAAATGAGTTGAGTTGAGTGGAGTTGAGTTGATTCGAGAATGTTGTGTTGCATCAATGTGGCTTTATAGTGGCTCGCTGTCGACCCACTTCTGGCCGCAAACAAACAAACTCAATTACTAGAACAACTATTCTTTTATAATGCCACCCACTAAGCTTTAAGCAGTGCAAATGGCATCCTCTCTCATTTCCGACGAGCAAATTGTAAAACGTATTCATGAAGTGCTTGCCCAGGGACTAAGAGCATTTCATTAACAGCGGTCCAGGACATAAGCCCGCAAATTAATGTAATGACACATCCATACGGCGCCCAAACACCCACCCACCCATACACACAAACACACACACAGACAAACACACAAAGCATAGTCTTCGTAATACATACATACTTAGCTGACAAACACTTGGACCGTACAACATTCTAAGCGGCTTAGGTCAAAACTCGTAAATGACTTTTAAATCTAATCTGCTTTAAAGTGAGATTCTACCGGGCGGTAGATAGTCATAGCATTTCACAACTGTTTACGGCATCAACTGAAGTCCCTTTCAGAAGTCATCAGTCACACACACACACACAATCACACACATAGTGAAAAAGAGAGAGAGAGACAGTTGGGGCGGCCATATTGAAAAGCTTAGCTGATTTGCCGATTGTCAGTGCGACATGCGTACCAATAATTCATCAAAACAGAAGGCGCCTTCTGGGCTCAAGTGAAAGATTTCGCAACGCGTTAACGTTACCATGTTCCGGGACACATTTGAAGGCCTTCGACGTGGCGGCAAATTGCGTTGCCAGCGCGGCCACGCCTTATCCGTGGCCCCCGTTGACAGTGGCTGGGCTTTTGGCGCGGTTGCACGTCGTCGCCGCAAAAACAACGCCTAACTGACAATGATGAATAAAAGGCGATAAATCTGGGCAGCAGAAAAAAAAAAAAAATACAAAAATACATACACACGCACATCCAAAATCACGAACCTAAACTAGTTGCTGGGAATGTTTAGTTGAGAGATACTCTGTAATATGTTGGTGATATCTAATCATGTTGTGCTAGGGAATCTGAGCACTTACTCGAGCTAAGTAGTTATAGTAGATATATTTAAGAGTAATATAAATTTTTGTGGAATTATTGTATATCCTTTATCCTTCCATTTCTCAAATTCTTTCCTCCAGTATAACTTACTCTCTAAGTTTCTTCCTCTGGCAAATCAGATATTGTTTCATCTAATCAAACTTAACGCCGTACAATTTACATTTATAGGGTATACTGAAGAAATAAAAGGCTCAGAGCAGAAAAAACTGAACTGAAAAAGGAAGACTACAGAAAACTGAGCGACGGATTTGCGCCAAGCAAAATAAAGAAGTGAAGAAAACACAAGGTACCATCTAGGCAACGGCCCGGTTAGAACGGACAGAGGAAGGGGGCTCGCCGCGACGGAAGTTGGCAAGACGGAAGACATTTGTTTCAAGCCGAGCTAGCGATATGTTGTGGTATAGCACTTCGTTTAGGCTGGGGGAGCAAGCCGATGAGAAGATGGTTTGGCGCTGATTTGTACAAAGTGAACGGCATGGCATGCGTGGGCTGCTGTCAGACGCTGCTGCGGCTGATGGTTGCGCTGAAAATGACGACTTTGACATCGAGGGTTGGCCCAACAGTTATTGAAACAAAGTCTTCATTGTAATGGGTTACGATGTAGTGGGGCCGAATGAATGATGAATGATGCCACAGCTGATGTATCAATTATGGCATCTAAGAGTATTAATATAAAGGGGAGGTTTAATAGGGTGGAAATATGAAAATATGACGTGGGAAAAGAAACTAAAAGCAAGAAATATTTATATAAATATGTCTATATAATAAAGAATATTTTAAATAAAATAAATAAAATATTTTAAATATATAAGAGTTTTTAAAACATGAAATATTTATAAAAATATATCTATGTAATAAAGATTATTTTAAATAAAATATTTTAAATAAATCAGAGTTTTAAACCCATTTGTCTAAATAAATGTCTAATAAAAAACCAGATTTTTGGAATTTTATTTGGAATTTTGGAATGAGCATTAGGACAAAGTTAAATTTCATGAAGTTCAATGTCATATTTTTCATAATATTTTCAAACATTCTATTAAATATAAATTTAAATTCTATATATGTATATACATATATAAAATAATAAACCAAGATATTCCCTCAATGGAGACTTCTATGCAACTCAATTCGTTACTTAAAAGTTCAAGCTCTTCTCGACCTATAATTTCGTTCAACAAACCCCTTTTAAACATGTTTCTCCTGATCTTCAGTTTTGTTTACAGCTTTGTAGCCACACTTGAAGCACACCACTGGCAGCCACAACGGAGAATTGCAATAAGCCTCAGATAATCAGCAAAAGATTTTGCTCAATGCCCAACTGTACACAAATCAAGCAGCCTGTAAGAGGAAGCGCCCAAGACGTGGGCGCCATTGGTGCGGATCATTAGCAGCGAGCAACTGAGCCGATGGCAAGCCAGACAGGCATCAGAGAAGGTGGGCATAGCTTAAGGCTTTGCCTCCTGACACATGGCAGCTGGCAGTTGGTAGCAAAAGTGGCCAAAAGTAGTGGCTTGAGTGAAAACTCTTGTTGCCTTTGGCCAAGACACGGGCTGATTTATGTTTTATGCCCAACATAAAACGAAACGCAACGAAAAACGAAAAGTTAGAGCTGTCGCCAAGTGTTTATTATTTTAATGTGAGCACTGTAAACGCCTCGAGCCAAGCCAGCACCGCAGATCCATTAACTAGCCAGCTCTTGGCTCTTAACTAGGCCAAATGAGACACGGCCAACGAGATACACGCGTTTGGGCCATAAAGCGCAGAGAGCAGCGTGGGCCCAAAACACAAGCGCTTGACTGCAGCAATTGAAAGCGATTCCGTCGCTCTGCCTACTATATGACATCGGATAGTCGCAACGCGGCGATATTAATGGGCTCAATTGACTGCCCAATAAAATAGATGACCAAATGTGTGTATAATATAACTGCATTTCTGTGGAATTTATGCGCTTCAATTTGTTCGACCATTACAAATGACCCAAAACAGTTCGTATTAGTTGGATAGAAGCTAAAGCAGTCTGGCATAGAATGTTGATTAAGAATTTAAGGTGATTTCAATAGATGGAACTAATAAGGGCAGATCATGTAAGCGCTAAATTCTATAGAATTCAATAATGCTCTAGTAATACTTAACTGGAATATAATGGCATATACATATATGTATATATATATATAAAATTTTACATGCATCTACATAATCCGATTAACTTCAACATTGTTGAATGCAATTATATCGTATTGCTAATTGCATGTTTATAATTTTCAGACCAATTACTTATAGATGCGCTTATAGACAAAGCAACTTGCCAGAGCTGAGCAGAGCAAAATTTTGCCTGCTGGCGAAACCAGAATCAGAATTTATGGGTAGTTTACATCATATTATAAATTGGCTGTGCGACAAACTTACATTCATTAAGTTGGCAGTTGATGCCAGATAGTTGAGCAGAGCGCACACACACACACACACACACACACACACTCACACAGATACATGCAAATCTGCACCTGCAGCATCAACAATAACATTAATTACGACAACTGTTGAGCAACTCATTTTCCTGTTAATTAATTTAATTAGAACATTTTACCCCACATCACAGAATATACATACATATATATGTTGGTATGAAAAAATGAAATATGTTGCGCAAAGAGAAACCACTTAACCCACGGCCAAAATAAAATATTCATTCAACAGAAAGTATGTATGTATGTATATAAGAACAACATGATATGTTAGCTAGTTGACAAACATCAAATACCCTCGCCAATACATATTACAAGGTTTGCCATATACATACATATATATTTAAATTCATTTAATGAATTCTCATAAATTCTTATACCAACTCCAACCATAAGCCAATCCCGCTGCAAGCCACACGTTATGCACTCCTTAAAGTTGCCTTTACAACGCGTAACATATTCCGCAGCGTAATTAGAATACCCTATGTTCAGTGTATAACAACGAGCGAGTCAAACTTTTTTAATTGCATTCAATGTAGCTGCCATCGTTGAGCAGCAGAACTTTTACGCGAGCGAGATAGTTGGGCACGATGATGACGTTGCCAACTTGGAGCTGAGTGAAAAGGCGAACTGTGAGTGCTCTGCTGCTGCTGCTGCATTCCATGCTGTCATTTAATGACGTTTTCATCAAGATCTCCTACCCACACACACACAGACTCGCTCACAAAGCCATCATTCTGG
The DNA here is from genome assembly GCF_054131105.1 of Drosophila navojoa. Lineage (NCBI taxonomy): Eukaryota > Metazoa > Arthropoda > Insecta > Diptera > Drosophilidae > Drosophila > Drosophila navojoa. Next base: position 19,299,806 of record NC_142891.1, on the reverse strand, counting down.
TACCACTCTCATTATCATTATAATTGTCATGCTGATTTTTCGCGCTATTTTGTTGGCCCACTCCCCGCAAAACTATTTGCCAACATGTCTTCTCATATAGCTCTGTTTCCCTGCCTGCTCCACTGTTTGCAAACTTTTACCCCCAAAACATCTTTTGTATTGTGTGTGATTTGTGTGAGCTTTTCCTTCCATCACAATGGCGCGCTCCTGCCCAGCAGCCACCACATCGAAGTTTGGAATCCGCTCTACACGTGGCATTGGCACCGAGCATGCCTCGGGCGTGACTTCATTTTTAATGAGCGCCTATGCAATGCTGCCGCAGTGTAAGCAATAAAGCGCTGCGGAATTCGTAAGTTGATGTACGAATGACATGCATAATTACATCTCAATGGTTAATAGCTCTCGAGTGCTGCACACCGGAGCGTTGAACCACGCACTTTAACACTTTAAATTTACCGTACAAATGGTAGGGAAACTCGAGAGATAGTTATTTGACTTGGAAAGTACTAAAGGCGGTGATTAATTATGTGAGAATTAGGAAGTAAGTAAACAAATCTACGGAAGAGAAGTGAAGAAAATATTATCGTATAGTAGGAGTCTTTTAATCTAAGAAAAATATTAGACGTTAATCGAAGGGATTGCGGAATATAATAATTATAAGTTCTAATAATTATAATCTAAATTATAATTTGTATCTCTTGGAATTCAGAGAAATAAAGATAGGACTCAGATATCTCTAAGTTGAAATTTATTTAGCTAGATAATTTCTTAATTTTTGATAAGTAATTTGACAGACAAAATCCTTTGAATAATACACAAAAAAAACTTTTATCTGCTCAGAATCTCTTTCGGTTTAACAGAGAACAGCATAATAAAAAACATATTTTAGCTAGAATATATCTTAAGGATCCCAGTAAAAATATTTATAAGAAGAAGAGAGGTGGCTAATAAAAATCGAGTACTTCTACTAAATCCAAATTTGCTTAGATTTTAATCAAATAACATAACAATTTTAATCAATTTGACAAAAAGTTTGCTGATTTAACCTCTGTCAATATCATGCTCAATCACGTTAATTAATATGTATTTATGCTTATATATCTCTATATACATCTCTATATACATAGCTCAACCCAGGCAGTATCTAATTTGGCCAATTGGCAAACACGAAGCTGAAAGCCGCACGCAACAACAACAAGAGGCATAACTAACAGTCTGGCAATTAATTTTTCAAATTAGCCAGCTAAACTAACTTTTGCGTGGCGAGACAATAACTTCAGATGCTGTAAAAGAAAACACACAAAAAAAAAAAAAAACAAAAAAACAAAAAAAAACGACGAAAAAAGTAAAACTAATCAGGCACAGAGTGCGGCGCACGTAAAAGGCCAAAAACAAAATGTACAATTATTAAACTTTTAATCAATTTATCAATATTAACTTTTTACTTGTGCGCGCGATAAAAAAAAAAGTTTTCTAGTGCACACACAACTTTTTTTATATAAGCTGTGTGTGTGTGCGTATTTTGTAAGCTGGCTCTTTAACTTTTTCATTAGAGCTTGAGCGCGTGGCTGAAAAGTGTAAAAAACTGTAGAAAATTCGCTTCAATTTTTGTCGTTACGCCATTTCAATTACCGGCCAGGCGCCAAGCCAGGACGATCACCAGGCGAAATTTATGGAGACAAAGAGAAGCGGGACTGGGTTCGGTTGGGCTGGGCTGGAAGACGGCGTGGCCAGAACAAAGAGAATAAGTAAAATGGCAAAACCTGTGTGTCTGTGTATGTGTGTGTGTGTGTGTGTCTGCGTCGAACGACATCGATGGCAACATGCAACTCATTTGTCCAGAAAGGAGTAAGAGGCTGGCTGGCTGACTGGCTAGCAGAGCCCAGCACGGCGGGCAGTCGCTGCACTTGTCGTATTACTAATTTCCCTGGTGGCCATGGCCACGAGCCGTTGGCCAGAGACAGCAGCAGCAGCAGCAGCAGCAGCAGGAGATAGCAGCAGCAGCCCAATGCAGAGCCATTGAACTCCACGTCAGGCAGCAGCATCTTTGGCATCATCGTTAAACGTTCAATCTACCGGGCTGCAGGCGGCAGGCTACTGCTGCTGCTGCTGCATCAGCAACATTGCACTCGGACCAACAACAGTTGCAGTTGTGCAGCTGTGAGCAACTTTTTGATTAACGCTATTATGAGCTGATTGTTCAGTTGACCCAGGTTAATGCTCCAGTGCCTGCCTGACTGCCTCACTGGCCATCTGCCTCCTGCTGCTGCTGCTCCTGCTGCTGCTGCTGCTGCTTACACAGCCAACTTTGAGTGTCCTTTGGCTGCGACGAGGACCAAATTGCACTCATGTGTGTAATTTATTTTCTCGGCATAAAAACTTCCTAACCGGAAAATGAGCACTCAATTAAGAAAGCCGTTTAATCCATGAAGCTGCTTCAATTGCACACGAGTGCAGAATGCCCAAAGCCTCTACGATTCTTGTCTCCCTTTAGCTCTATAGCTGCAGCGCTCGCTCTTTGTCTCTCTCGCCCTCGCTCCCTCTCTATCTGTCGGTGTGTAGTCGTAATTGATAGGGCCGAGTCTGCCTTTCGATTTATTTAAAGCACATGCCTGTGATTTCAAATTCCCAACACCAATTATATACGAAATGCCTCAAATTATTTAAATCTTTTAAATACAATTTGATGCGGAGTCTTTCTTGTGAACCAAAGCAGTCAACCAGGAGTAAACTTGGAAATATCTCTTTTAAATTGCAAAGGCGTAACTTGTGATAAGGTGAGAGTGGTAAGTGACGGTGCTCTTGTAGAGGCACACACCGATTGGCAGATACCCTGAAACCTGCGAAGCTGTAATATTCGAATGATTTATATGATTTTGTTATATATGAGATCGCAGTTCCAATAGGTTCAGGGTAGAGTCATACAAACCATTAATGGCGCTACGTATACAATCGATAGAAATTAATTTCTGCCATAGATCGATAAGCCTTCTTCGATGTTGATTTATCGAATTAGTGAGTGTACTTAAAATTAATTTACGACACTCTTCATTATGAAACATTGATTATTCATGAAATTACTGAAATTACTTATCGACTTCTGGAAATATGTATATTTTATTTAATCGATCATGATTCAAATAAATTTTTGTGTCTCATTAGTATAAAGTCAAACCTAATGATTTAGACTTATATTTTGACTGTATAATATATGTATTTAAAAGTAGAAAAGAAGTCTTTGCTATAAGGAAAAGATCTATTAAATTGATCGATGCAAGATTTCATCCATAGTATTACGAAGGCTTTCCTTAATTCCATATATTATACTTTCTTATACTTATTTACTACTTTCTTATTCTCATTTACTATTTGCTACTATGAAAGAAAACATTTATACCCCAGCTCATTCTCAGTCAGAGTCTGAAGCTTCTCTCCTCCAACGGCTCAGCTCTCGCCCCACTAAATATTATCCAGTCCATTTATTTCGCACTCATATCACCTATTTCACGTCCAACTCCCTAACTAGACTCAATATGTAAATGTATTTGCCCAAGCTGCGACATTGGCGCTGGCTGCGCTGCTATCGATGATCTTTCGAGCAATTTAACTTTGAATTTGTGCTGCACAGTGGTTCGCATTGACTGCAAATTACGTGAACTTCCGCTGCAGCCAATTAGGCGAGCAAAAACGTGGGCCAACACCACCAACACACAGCCAATGTCAGTCGCTTCCTGCTGCCGCCTAGATGTTGGCCATGGCCTCGACGGGCCGTTTTCTTTTCTCTATTTGTATTTGCTTTATTCTAGAAATTCATACGAAAGACGTCTAAAAATATTTTGGCGTCGTTAAGACTGTCTGCAACGTGTCGGAACAGCAAACATAACTGTTAATTGCCATTTCAGCACAAGTACAACAAAATGCCCAAACATACATACATATATATAGTTGAATATGTATGTATGTGTATGTATGTGTGCACATACATGTTTCCTTCTGCTACTCATTTTCATTTTTCGCCGCATGCGCCTCATTACAATTTAATTCACAATGTAATTGCAGCTGAGCAGAAGCGAGAAAGAAGACCGAGCCGAAGTTTTGTGTGTTGTCGACACTTGACACGCGCCTCACATAATTTCCACACACACACACACACACACACACACCATACACAGACAGCGAGTCTCGTATTATGTGGCACACATACAATTTTAGTTACTTATAAGCACTTGCCCCACTCTCTACCCCTCATAGCCTCTCAAAAGATTTGCATATGCATTTTTGGGTAGTCGTAACGCTGCCGACGTCAACGTCGCCGTCGTCGTTGCTGTCGGAAATGCGACAACTAAAAATATTACGTCTGACATCGGTTCTTTTGCTGTTTATTTCCTCTACTCAGCATTTCATTCCCCTCTTCTCTCCCCCTCTCTTCTCTTCGTTCCTCTTCAGGCCTCTGTCATTCCCTCTTGCTATTTGCATATTACTTTTATTCAAATTATATTAAGTAGGCACACAGTCGACAGTTATGGCATGGAATCTTGACAAAAGTCAGAATTCATAATTTCTTAAGCGCTGTGCCTTCAACTACTTTGGGATTTGTAAGCCAACTGAAGAGTGGGGGCAGTGGAGATAGTGGGGGCAGTGGGAGGAGGAGCCCACTCCATATATGGTATTTATAGTGCTTACATGTCCTGAATGCCTGATGGCATGTCAAAAGTGTATATAATGAATATATATATATATAGCTTCTTGGTGAGCATTCATTATTTCGACTATGCCTTTAATCTAAAAATTATTATTGCTGCTCATTTCCACATACTTTGGAAAACCGTAGGGAATTGGGCGAAGGAAGGAAATGAGTGCTTAGAGTGAGCCAAAAAAGATAACCATAAGGGAAATTAATATTATGTAAGCCTTAGCAACATTTAACATTTAACTTTCCTCAAGGATAACTTTTCAAGATAACCAAGGATACAGTCAAATATCATATTTACATATGCTCTACTTTCTCATATTTTCTCTATATCTTCAAGCTTTTCATATCCAAAACCTTATATTAACTGTTCATTTCTTTTTTTTTTATTTACAAAACAGACCTAATTATTTCATAATTGTATCTAATCATCATCATCTCGTAATCTTGAAATTTATTATATCAACAGTTCATCTTTATAGCTTAGACTCAACTCAAGCCTCAACTCAACTGCCTTGGCTCATCGTTGTCTTCGTATTTAAACTTTGCGCGTTATGCAACACTGTCGCAGTGTTGCCCTAATCGAAATTGTTTGCATTTTTGGCACGTACCAAAGAGGAAAAAAAAAATCAGCATAAAAAGCTCTTAACAAAATGTCTTCAAAATGAAGTAGCCCAAAGAGATTGGACTGCATTCTGTGGGTGGTTTCTCTCTATCTCTCTGTGTGTGTGTGTGTGTGTGTGTGTTAAGCGAAGTAAATGCATCGCCAAAGTGCCACAAAACGATCAACGCTAACCGCCCACTTGATAGACGTAATTTTGGGGACAAGTAAGTAAGTAAGCCCCACGTTTCACAGCCAACCCAAACCCGTCCGACTCTGCTGGCCAAGTGCTGTGCATTTAAATGTTCGTTTTGTTGTTGGCTGGCAGGAAAGCTTCGCCTAATGACAACCACTTGCGGCTGTCAAATGCAACTCTGGGGCGTGCCACGCAGCGCTGTAATATTTTATGCGTGTGCGGTTGCCGGAGCAGGAGGATGTTGCTCGCTGCAGCTGCAAGCTTTTTGTTTTCGCCCCAACAATGGCATATGAATGCATTACCAGTGCACACACACACACACACACACACTCGCACACACACGCAGTCCTTTACCCAGCCTCCCAGCCAGCACTTTCATTTTACTTGGTCACAAATGTCCTCGTCGTCGTCGTCGTCGTCGTCGTCTTTGGCTTTTCCATGGCCCTGACGACTGCTGCTTCTGCTCATTTGGCAGCGCTGGAGGTTGTGGCGACACGCTCTCAACTATTCTCATTCTCCTGCTGCCACTCGTCGCATTCATAATTTCCACATTAACCTTATTTTCCAGTTATGCATGAGTGCGAAAAAATTGTCACCAGCCCGAGATGGGTTTTACGACTCGCCTCTGATGGATTTTAAATGAACTTTAACACATGCCATGCGCCCGACCGACTCCTGCCGCTGCCCCAAAACATGGGCGTTGGCTAAGTAATTGGTTTTGACTAGGGCAGTACTCACAGAGATTACCTTCAGTTGGCACTGATAAAGAAAAACAGCAACAGCAGCATGTTTCCACTAAGCAAATGAGGCTAATCAGCAAAGTTCCTTTGCAAACTTGTAAATTCTGGGGCACTCTAATGAGATATTGCGCCAGCAGTTCTGATGCAGGGGCGCACAGACTTATGAATTTCTTGCCAAGCACTAAAAACTAAAATAAATTACTGCGATCAATTTGTAGCAAACTTTAAACCAAACTCAAATGGAGAAGAGTTAAACTAAAATGGCTTAAAAGCTATTTCAGAGACAACAATTTGTGTGAGAAAATATGTGTATACAGGAAACACATTTCTCTTACTCAAACAGCACTTTGCTCTTAAGTAGACGAATATACTAAATACGGCATGCTGAGAACAATGAAAGTTGGATATAAATGGCTAAGCGTTAAATCATAATGAATAAATACCCTAGAATCTCGAAGAAAACAAGTTAAGCCCAGATATATTAATCATAAATATCAGAGAAAAAAGGTTAATTTTATTTATTTATTTATATATTATTTCTTATCTGATTCCGCTTATATTAAAATCTTATATATGTCTTCAGTTAATTCTACTCACTTTTCCTATTACAGCGCATCTATGAGTACATCATGCCTTGTCATCTCTCACAATTTGCATGGCCGAACAAATACTTTCACCACAATAGCTTTCTCAATGCCCGTACACAAAATGTTTTCCATTGTGTGGCAAACATTTTCTTATCTAAAAACTAGAGCCTGGCACACATACACACACACAAACACACACGTGCATCGCAAGGCAGCTAACTGCAGCTGAAATGCATTTTCTTGTGCCGTTTTTTTGGCCATTTGTTGTCCTGCTATGCACTCATTCATTTCCAGTATCTTTTGCATATTCTTTATGTTCATTTCTTGAGCAGTGACACATTCATTTGAATTACTTCCTGCCAGCAATGAGTGCCACCCTCAAACTGGTCCACCCAGATGCCCAAAAAAAAAAAAAGAAAACTTCCTCATATATAAATAGAAGCTTGAAGCCATTTCGTTTGCTCATTTATAAGCAGCACATGTGCGCCTGATGTGATATGTCTAGAAAGGCTCAGTTGCCATTATCCCCGGAGTCAGCACAGTGCAGTGCAGTGCAGTGGGCGCTGTCTTGCTATGGGCGTGGCACTGTTCACATTTAGTGTGTGCCAAATGCACATTTAATAACGTAATTTCTGAAGCGTGCAGAAGATATTTTTGGAATTTAGTTTCTTTCTTCAGCTTTCAACTTTCTGCTTCATCTTGCAGGCTACAAACAAAGTCTCACTTATACATGTATACGTGACATATATGCATGTGTATATATATGGCTGTGTGAGTGTGTCGCCTCGACGTGAGGATGTCGCACAACTTTTTAGCCAAATTTGCATATGCAACTGACGATGATGACGTAGCCTGAAGCGGCAGGAATTACCAACTGGATGGCACTAGAAGTAGCTGCTGGCTCTAGTCCTGCGACTGTCTGACTGCCCGTCTCCCAGTCACTAACTCTGTCTGCAATATTCCCTACCACTTCTGAGTGTATATATGTGTGTGTGTGTATAAAAAGCTACGCCACTTTTATGCAAATAATGTCTTCCAGGAATTTTTGTTATTTATAGTTAAGATACCAAACGTGTGGATGCCTCATATCTAAAAGTGTGCATTAGTAGCTATGTATGTAGCTGCATATACATACATATGTATGTGTCTCTGTGTTTGTGTGTGTGCGTTGCACTTCCTAACAAGTTATAGCTTCATTGCCTCAGCCAAGTTTTTCACCTTAGCCAGCTGGGCGCTGTAGCAGCAGTGAGAGGCGATAGCACAAGTTCAACTATCTAAGGTTAGTTTCCCTATGCATGTACATATATACATATATCTATGATAATATATATACATACATATGCATGTAAGTGTGTCTCTGTGCTTATAGTTTGTCTCGCAGTCAAATTACATTTCGGAGCTCATAAAAAAATAGCTATTAAAGTTTTTGGCAGTTGAATTTGATATGAGTTGATTCAGACTAGCATGACCCATCCCTTGCAACTACATGCTCATAATTTAAATTGACATTTCTATTAGCTTATGCGAATGCCCAAAGAGAAGAAAGAGAGAGGAGAGAGAGAAGCGAGAGCTCATCAACTTTTCTCTACTCAATATTGACTTACTTTCCTCCACATTTTCCCAATAGTTGTCACTGTCAAATTCTCAATTTCCAGTGTAAATAAAAGTCACATGCATACATCCATACATACATATATATATTAATTCATTTTCATCACTTACCTAGTTCCACATATAGTTTTGGTCGTATATTCTCCTGCCAGGCACTTTGATTACCAATCACGAAGAGTGTCAGTAGTAGGAAGACTTGCATCCATCCAGAGTTTGGGGCTAGTGTTTTTGCACTTTGCAGATGCATTTTGTGGCTTTTGTTATTGTTTTGCTGCATTGTTTTATTAACCGAGTTGTGGAAATTTAACATTTTGTATTTTGTATTTTGCATAAATTTACTTAATTTTCCTTGCTGTAAATATTTTATTTGTTGCGGTCAGCACGACGGTGTGTGTGAGAGAGTGTGTGTGCGTTTTAGTTGAATTTGTATGAAATTTATTTTATTTACTGAGTTGAGTGCGTGTTCATAGATTTTATATTAAATTGATTTCATTTACTGATTCTGATTTACTTACTATTTAAATGCTATGCTATATATATGGCAAATATAATTTTGTATTTTTTTATTTTTTTTTTTTATTTTGCTCTGCACTTTATTTTAACAAATTTCTCAACAAAGTTAATAAAAACTGAGCGTTTTAATTTTGTATATTTATTTTATTTACGATTTTATTTTGTATTTATTTATTTTTTTTAATCGGAACAACTAGTTGTAGAGTTCTGTAGTCATTCTGTAATGAGATAAATAGAAATAAATTGAATTAAAATATGCATGAAATTATGTGTATTTATTTATAAATGAATTTTACGTATGTATAAGTAATATAAATATTGTGCTTTATATAAAAGTACAAAATCAAAGAGTCGACTGTTGTTTGCAAGCTTTGATTTATATAACATTTATATATATATATATATATTTTGTATACATAAATTATGAATGAAATAATAATGTAAACTAATTATTTGAATTAATTGTGCATAAATTTGCAATAAAAAATGTAGATTAAAAGAGAAACATTTAATAGTTTTTATAAGCTGCAAATATTAAAATTGCAGACACAATAAATGATTTTTTTTTTATATTTTTACGTAACTCTTGATGCTTTAGCTCTCTTACAGTGCTTAAAAAAATGAAAATATAATTTACTCCAGCTTAGCCTTTGCCATTATTCTGTTAAATTTGGCATGCCTACTTTCAGGCACTTTGTGCAAAACTAACAATCGGCCAAAGCAACAGCAGCTGAATGTGGCAAGTGCTGCTCCAAGTGGACACTCGACTTTAACACTTGCGCCCCACTTGCTAGACCCCCAACCTCTGACTTGCACCAGGCAAACCTACACACACACACACACACTCGCATTGTTGACATCATAATTAGAGCGCACACACACTCATGCACACACGCACACACGCATTCTCACAGTTGACTTAAAAACAAATTGCGCTGCACTTTTGCACCGTCCTACTCAGATTTATGACACCGCCTCGTCCGCCCCATTTCCCCTTGTCCATTTCGCCCCAACTGTTCCGACGCCTTAGACATCCCACAATTCGCAGCACCCCTTTCAGTCGCTCATGTGCCACATTTCCACATTTCGTGCTACATTTTAATTCGCTGGTTGCGGGCGAATGTTGAAAAACTCATTAACTGTGCACGCTACTTGGCACCTTTTTTTCGCAAGTTTTTCTTTTTGCCGTTCTTTTTTTATTTTTTCTTTTTGGCTTACAATTTGTTCTCACTTGCCTCATTCGCTCGCTTTGTGCGCGTTCTTTTTAGACATTATGCTGTCTACCTCTCTCTCTCTCTCTCTCTCTCTCTCTCTCTCTCTCTCTCTCTCTCTCTTTCTCTTTCTCTTTATCTTTTTGTCTCTCTTTCACAGTTTTCTTTCTCTCTTGTTTTTTATTACAGCAGGCAGGTCGAGCCCCCATTTGTGGGCGAAGGTCGACAACTTATCTGCATGGCAGACATTTCTAGGCATTCTCACTCTATGTGAGGCTGTGTGTGTGTGTGTGTGCATGTGTGTGCTTTTGTGGGTGTGCACATACATGATTGCACAATAAGCCGATTTGAGAATGGTCTCCTACTTCAATCGAGCATAAATATTATGCCAAGCACATGAGAAGGAAACGCGAAATGTGAAATGCAATAAAATTAATTAAAATATAATCAAGAGCCAAACCACAGGCAACATTAATTAACTTAATGTATAGACTAACGAATAATTAGAAGTGTGCTGAAATATATACTATAACAAAAATAGTTTGCTAAAATTTTCCATAAAAAAATGCTTGACATTAAAGAAATATATTTTCATTTTTTTTTTTCTCCTCTTCAATATTGCTTAACATTTATTAACAGCAATAATAAAAACGAATATTTCAACTGAACTATAAAAAATATGAGTAATTTTTTGTAATAAATAGCTTGGCTCTTATGGCCCATAACACTTTTGCTTAAAATTGTTATTAATTAAAAGCATTTTTTACATATACATATATGAATATTATTTTTATTTTTTTTTTTACTCCCCTTACCCTTTATGTGAAGCAACACATGCACTTGTTTGCACATTGCCAGTTTCAGCAAAGCTGGCAAAAAAAAAAATCCCTCTCTGTCTCTGCCTCTCAGCTGGAAAAATAACACTTTGGCAAACAATTCGGAGACGACATTAAAAATGGCGAGAGCCAGGCATTTAAAATGCAACTGCAAACAAACAACCAAACCGGATAGAGTGCCGCTGCACTGCAACAACGATGCTGCACTGCATCCTCCCCCCTCCACACCCACTCCACATGGACAATTGCATTTTTGGGCTGCACTCGTTGCAATTTGGTTAACGTGTGTGTGTGTGTGTGTGTGTGTGTGTGAACTTAGGGCCAGTTCAGCAAATGGTAACCCAAAATAAATGCAGCAGGAATATGTCAAGTGCGGTAATGCCAAACAACAACAACAACAACGGCAACCACAACAAACAACGTTCCAACCGAGCCCGACTGAGGCTCATTGTGTGTCCTCAGACCTCAGTCTGAGCCTGATGCATTGCGCATATTACTCAAAAATAATGAAAAAGAGCAGCAAACGTTGCTGACGGCAGTTTGTGATTTTAGGTTATTCATTTCTTTCTTTTTGTTTTTTTTTTTATTCTTTTGGAGCCACAGCATACACATACGCACACACACACACATGGCCGCCCACTGTTAACACTCATCAACGGCGCCATTTATATTGCGGCCGCCATTTTGTTGCAGCTGGCAAAATGGCCGCACAACCGTTACGGCTATTTCGAGAGCTCACTGCAGAAATCAGCTCTTAATACACAAATAAATGCCGCATTTCCATACATGTGCACAGACACATATGTATATGTATATACATATGTGTGTATGTATATATGTATATAATGTTGTCTGTTTATAACGTTTGTTCAGTGTCTGTCGGCAAAACGAAAATATTTATGTTGCAAATCTTTGCGGCTCGACGTTATTTTTATTTTTGTATTTAGTTCTCGTTTCTCAGTGTTTCGTGACTTGTTTGTCTTGTCTGCATATCCTGCAGCGATTCCATTTTTTTCCCGTATTTTCTTGTTGTGCTTTGTTTTGGCTGCAGCACTCAACGTCGACGAAGAGCGACTTTCATGTACATACATATATAGAAATATATATATCCTTGTAAATGGGATTTGTTGCCTGGGCCGTCGCGTAAACTTCTCATTTATTAGCTTTCGTTCGTTCATTTGTGTGTGTGTAAAAATATTTTGCAATTTTTATAAGCACATATGTGTGAGTGTGTACGTGTGTGTGTGTGCGTTTTCCTGGCACCCGAACAAACAGATTTATTCGTTTAGAAAACTTTGTTTCCTTATCTATGCTCGTGTCTTTGTTTGTGTTTTATGTCTCATTTTAGGCGAAGCTGGAAGCTAGCTCGTGAACGGGCTCTGGTACTTGAGTAAATAATCATAATGGAATTTTTAAGGCTTATGACAATTTAACATGTAACCTGTGCACACATACGTATGTATGTGTGCGTGTGTGTGTGTGGGTCCCGTTTCGGTCGGCTGCCTAAGGGTTAACAATGAGTTATGCGGTTTTATCAAAACATTTTATATGAACTGCAAACCTTAATTGGAATTTATGTACCAAAGAAAGTCAACTTTATTTTGTTTTTTTTTTCCCCTATATGACAAAATATGCTTTTAATCGTCTATTGCGTGGCAGTTAGGAAATGGAAATAATATGTTGAAAATATACTTAATAAATTTAAATTTAATTTTAATTTAAGTGCATTGATAAATATTTTTACTTTATTCATTTATTTATTTTATTTTTTTAGAAAAATATTGAAAGAAAATATATCCCTAAAATGCATTCAATATGCCATGCATTTCGCAAGTTCAGCTTCACATGTCTGCAGCATATGCAAACAAAGGCAATTCAATTTACAGGGTATCAACTAGTCAAACAGCCAATGCAAACACATGCTAGTTCGGTTTGTTTTCGCACAAATTTAAAACTAAAGCAAACCAAGATGCAGCGAGTGGGGTAAACAGATTTGCATTGTGCGGGAAAAGCAATTGCAAAACCATTTCCAGTATCTGGCTGCTGGCTGTTGGCTGCTGGGCGAGCAGCGTTGTAGCCATTTGCAGCAGATTCTCGACCACTTAGCTGAAGTACTTCTATCCAATTTCGGTTATGCTGTAGTCAGCAGCCAAGGCGAGTTGGTTTTTTGCTGCATGAAACTCTAAGTACAAGTGGATGCTTGAGGAACTTCTTCAGCCACATACAATTCGCTTTTTTTCCCGTTTTACATTTTTTTTTGTCGAGGGGAAACAGTTGCTGGCGTCTGTGGCTTGGTCTTCAATTTACATGTTCATAAAGTGTAAATTGGAAATTTGAGCTTTTGTAAGTTGCGCTGCGGAATTATTAATGAATTGAGAATCAGCAACAAACTTTGCCATCATAACATGGGCGAGGAAGGTTGCGAGTGCAGAAAAAGCCTAACAAGCAAATGCACAGCGTAAAGTGAAGTCGAAGTGGAAGAAGACAGAGCAGCAGTTGGCACTGGCGCAGTTGCAATGCGGAAGTTGAAAATTTATTTACATAACCGCAGAAGAAAGAAGAAATACAAGTAGCTGGGAACAACATTAACTGAAAACCAACAGCAGCAGCAGCAGCAGTAGAAATGGGAATGACAACGAAAGCACAACAATAAATAGCATTATGCTAATCCAGGCCAAACAAAATGGCGAAAGCAAAGAAAAGACCAAACCTACCGCCCCTACCGCGCATCGTCCCGCCCACCAATAGACTTTGGCGCGTCCTTGTTGCGGGCAGCATTAGCTGCGCGTTGGCTGCCAGGCAGCAGCTGCCATTTGCCACCACGGCCAACAGGAATAATAATTATGAAGGAAAACACGAGCGAGCAAGAGTGAGAGGTGGAGGGAGAGGGAGATGGACGGCAGAGCAAACTGCCAACAAGTACAACCACAACGGCAACAAACGATGCCAAATAAAAATAAATAAAGCCCCAACTAACTAACTATTATTTACTAAAAATAAGTCACAACAAAAAATAAATAAATAAAACAGCAAAAATAAAAAAAAAAAACGAAAAGAAATTTAAGCGAACAAAGCGCAAAGTTTGCTCAACGCTGAGCGCTGGGTTAGTTAGAGAGCGGCGTGAGTGACTTGGGGCTGCTTGAGTTGGGCTCGGGGCAAGGACTGCTGCAGTGCGAACGTGACATGGCATAAGAAATATGTAAATCCCCGAACGTTAGTCAGGTTTAAATCTTAAGCCAACGCTTGGTTGCCACCGTACGCAAATCGAGAGTTGAAAAGTATTGCAGATAAATGAGCCAACTGAATAAATAACAGTTCATTCATTATCTTTTACTCGTTCTTTTTTCCTCGGGGTTTACTTAAGGATAAGAATAAACGCAAATTGGCAGAGTGCAAAAAAATAGTTTACTAAAAAACAGGCAACAAAGCCCAGGCATAATTAGTCATTTAAAACTTGGTCTTTTGTTAAGCTAGTAAAGTAAAGGCAGGAAACTTATTTTTCGGAATTTTTCATGATCTTTAGTGAATTTATGCTAATTGAAATTTTTAAAATTTAATTTGAAATAATTTTTAATATTATTTTTAGTATAATACATATTTTATTTATTTTTACAATTATATATATTTTTTAAATTTAAATATAATTATATAATTTAAAATATAAATTTATTATTAAATTTTTCAAATATGTTTAATATAAATAATTTTACAACTATTTATAAAAATTCTTTTTTTTTTTTTTTAATTAACTCTGTTAAAAATAAATTTATTTTCAATATTTAAAGTATGCAGACTTAACAATCATTTGATTAAATGTGCTGATAAAATTTTATTCTAAAAAAGTTTTAATTTGTCCACTTCTTAAGTGTACTCAAATTCATGTCCTTCAACAAAATTGTTTTTTTTTTTTTTTTTTTTCTCTCTTTTATTTCTTATGAAAATTGTTTGAAGTTAAATGTCTTGTCTTAGCATATGTCTGCGATACGTTCGCACATCGTCTTATGCTTTGGGTGCTTTTGGGACAACGCCCTAGCCACGTTTGCAGTACTGCTGCTCGCCCCCTCCCCCCCTTGGCCCCTTGCATATTTAGTACGTGTTATGCCTCATCCAGAGAGCTTAACGCTTAGTCCAAAGTGGCATTTTGATTCCATGATTTATGGGTTACATAGAGAGAGAGAGAGAGAGAGAGAGAGAGAGAGAGAGAGAGAGAGAGAGAGAGAGCGAGAAACCCTCACAGCAGCAGTGGTGCACAGCCTCGACCCCGGCTTTTGTTTGGCTCTTTTGCATTTGATAATCCTTTAAATTTGCGTATGGTCGTCTCCGGGCCCTAAGCTTGACAACTGACGGACATTTGACTTTGTTTAGCCGGCATTAAAAAACTCATAAATTATGTGCCACACACACACACACTCGCACGCACACCCGAAAATTGTAATTATGCTGAAACAATTTAAAGTCGCCCGTTTGAAGAAAAAAAAAAAAAACTATGGAAATGAGTTTCGTTATGTTTTCCTATCAGAACTTAAAGTGGTTGACTGAAAAGTTTTTGTTGTTTATGAGATTCGAGAAACTTTCCACTAAATATTTGATCATAAAATCATCTTAGCTTCTTAAACCCATTCTATAGAATGGTTTACTTTTTTTACTGCTTGATGTATTGATTACACGTTTTGTTCCTGTTTTATCATAAATTGTGAAGAGTTTTCTATGGAACTCTAAAGTTCTTTTTGAAATCATCTACTTAATATGCAAACTCTTGGAGCTCTAGTCATTGACATAAGACACAATGGCAAAGCCCACGCCTTTTTTAAGATATTCATTTAACCTTTTGTGTTTTTTTTTTCTCCTTCCTCTTCTTCTTTTATTCAGACAACTGCTGTGAGCTTCATTTAACAAAAGTTGACAGTTACACGCCGATGCCAGCGATCAATCAATGCAGCCCTGAACCTTATCAGCGAACACGTTACGATTTAGACAAGACTGTCAACTGCCGCCGAGTTATTAATGAGTGACTAAGGATGGTTTAGCTGAGGCTTTGGCTTATTTGAATGCAGAGCAGCACATGAATTAATATCAGAGTGACTTCAAAGCCAGAATGGGCAAATAAATACACAAATTAGTTACCACTTAGCCTGCATACTAACATGAACTTTACAGCGAGGTATGATGTGGAAAGTGAAACACTTGAAAATGCCACACGCGCTCTGATTCCTTTACGAGCCACTATAAATCAGCGGGAAATGGATACTTAGACATGCACGAGTACACACACATATATATATATAGCTTCAGCTTCCACTCTAATACATCAATCAAGCCATCAATTAAATCGAACCCAATCATATTTCAAGTCTGGATGAGCAGTAGATGGGAAGCAATGCAGACGAGACGCTCTGCACTCTCTCAACGACTTCAAGAACCACAAAAACTGAACAAACAAACTAAACGAGCCGCATAAAAGTAACCAAAGAGCAAACAATTTGTGTGGGTCATGGACAGGGGAGAATTTTTGTGACTTTGACTGGGACAGCACTCGCAAGACGTGGCCTAAGTGTATGTATATGTATGTGTGTGTGTGTGTGGGGGGTAGTTAGGTAACATTGTCACATCATAAATGTCACGGACACATTTTGTGCGTTTTAATGCGACCGTAAAAATGTTTTGAAGAGCGTAAACAACAAACAAAATGAAACGAGATCGCAATACAAACAGCCAAATGTGGAGCATCATAATTTTTGTATATTTCTATTTTTGAGCTGGGTCAATGCATTTCAAGCCGAAGTCAAAAGATGCTATATACCAGAGGGGGGGAGGGGGACAATCGCAGCGACACGCTGACCATAAAATGACGCATGAGACGTGTGGCACGCAAAAAAAATGTATATAGAATAGAAAATAAAATAGAAAAGGCGAAGGGAAGAGCGGTGGCACATGAAGGTGTGGACTGAGAACGAGGTGTGTGTGGTGGTGTGTGTGTGCCACCGGGTGGCGCAACGCAGACGCAGTGGAAGTCACAGCCACAGTCACAGTCAACGGCACAGAAAGGTCATAAATCACTTAATCACATAATTAGAATGTATAAAAATTGATTTACGAGATTTTCAATGGCCAAAGTTATTGTTGTTGTTGTTGCAATGTCGCGTGTTTACGATTATTTACTTACCTCCGCCGTCGACTGCGCCTGAGCCAAGCGGCGGGGCATGGACACATGTCCGTGATTGCATAATAGCGGTGAAAATATTCGGAATGGGCCGGGATAATCCATGCAAATCATGCAAATTATATAGAGGGGCGTGTGTGTGTGTGTGTGTGTGTGTGTGTGTGTTTGAGGACATCCAAATGGGCGTTAAAACAACGAACTGCGGAAATTTATGCACGCATATTGACATTTGTAATTAAATTAACGAAGCTGAGCATAAATATTAAAGTCACAAATTCTTAAAGCGAATTCAATTTAAAATTCAATGCAAGTCGAAATAGCTCAAATATTCACCAAGTATATTTTATTAATTTACAAAGGAATATTTGATTGTCTAATCTTTTCTTTTGTTTTATAAATTTTCTTTGCCTGCATTTTTAATTAATTAGTAAGTGAAAGAGCTGTGCATTATTTATTATTATTCTACGATTTTTTTCAGCTCTAAGTAACTTTGTAAGACCTTTTGTCAACGAGACTTCAAGGTGAAATCTAATTTTATATATAAAGCCACACTCACAGTTAAAATAATTCGATTAGAAGAAAAGCAAGAAAAAGACTCCCCCATCTGGGATTGACCGACTGGAAGTTACCTTAACTCCTGCCTATATTTGACATTTCAATGCACTTTTAAATTTTAAATTAAGTATATGATAGTACTAAATAGTTAATTACACTCTCATGCGCATTAGAAAAGGAAATTTCATTGCGTTCAATTAAATATACTAATTGATTCAATCAGTCTGCGGCCTAATCCCATATGAACTTCACAATAAAAGAATATCCACTTAATGAAATTAAGTGAAACCCCTAGTTACAATTCTTACAGAGCTGTCAATGGTATCGTTCGTGCGTTCGTACGTTTGTTCTTTTCATGCACATGGAATTTGATTATATATTAAGAATAATGAAAATTTTGCACAACCAATCAAATTGATGTGCCCTCAGCTTCGGCTGGCACGTGCTCACATATATAATTGCCAGCCAGACGTTGATTCGAAGCGCAAAAACCCCAGACTATGGATTCGCACAACTTTGGCCTGTCAAAAGTCAAAGTAAGCGGACGGCGTGTGACAGTTTTTGCCTAAAAGCAGACAACAGACACAAATTGTACGTGAGAGAGAGAGTTGCTTGCCACTTCACCCTGCTGCTCAGTGTCCTCTCTCTCTCCCTCTCTCTCAGACAACCCCCGGCCCAAGAGCAACCCTTGGTTCGTCTCACTGTGCGACTGCCATCCCTTTATTAACATTGACGTGAGGGCTTAACTAAAAACAGTTACCATTGATATTGTTTTCCACTTTTTTTTTGTGTGTATGAAGAGAGATCATTTTTGGGATACGCCGGACCGGTTGGTCGGTCCAGTTGATCACTTGTGTCGGGTCGTTTGTGTCACGGCTGATGTATGGAAATGTTCTTTGGCTTTGTCCAATTTTCATGAGGCGCATTTTTCTTTAATTTGTTTCCACTTTGCCAACGAGTCGCTGCCAAGAGGCGAACCCATGGCCAGGCCGGAACCCACGTCTAAGTCACGTACCCTTCCAACACGCATGCTGACATTGCCTCGCCTCCTGTTTTCGATGCACCCCTCTCTCGCTGTTCTCTTGCAGCTCTCTCCCTTTTAACACTCTTTTTTTATTGCATCATAAATTTAATATTTTTATGTAATGTTTGTATAACGGTACGCTTTTACTGCCCTACCCGCCCTGCCGCGCCCTGCCCAGTCGCCCAAATGTCCATAGCATGTACGAGATTCGTGCGTCCTGTGTGTCCTTGTGTCAGCGCCGAGCTTCGAGTTGCTAGCTCCGAGCTCCGAGCTCCGAGAAGTCCCAACCCACTTTTGGGTTCCTCTTTGACTTTGTTTGCTGCGAATTTTTGCTTCTTGGAAGTGTCGCCGCCGCGTGCCAAGGGGATTAGTTTTTTCTTTAGCAAAAATCTGGCAGCGCGTGTATATATGTATGTATGTGTGTACGTTCGAGAGATGGGCGAAATGTCAACAGAGGGGAACGTGGCTGGAGGGTTAGCAAAATGTCTGTTGTCATTTCTAGAATGCTTGCGTTTTGGTTTTCTTAGCTTCGCTTGTGCCATGCAGACATTTAAAGCCAACAGCATCCAATCACAGAAGCAGCAGAATATTTTGAATACGTATGTGTGTGTGTGTGTGTGTGTGCTATATATGAATTTCAAGAATTATTTCACCTGACATAAATATAAAAATTGTTGCGTGCTATTAAAAATGCAAAGATTCTCTCTCTCTCTCTCTCTCTACACACGCTTTCAATCAAACTGATGCCACTGACAAATTATTTAATGAATATCTTATTTGATTGATTGAAATATTGAAATATGAAATTCCATTGGATTTTTGCTCAATTTAGTTAAGCTACTTGAATTTGTGTATGGGAAATGAAGATCTCTTAGAGCTAAAATCCTGCCAGGTCTTAGGCATAAAGAAGATCTGGCTCTAAGCCGAACTTTTAGTAAAAATAATATATAATTATATTATTATAATTACTATTCTTATAAAGAGTTAAATTTTAACTCAAAATTTTATATTTGTTTTATTAAATTCTACCTTTTAAATGATTATTCTAATATATTTCTTATACTAATTATATGCTTACCCACACACGCTTTCAATTATTCTCACATAACTGATTAGGCTGAATTTTACCTGCAAAGACAGAAAGTAAAGGAAATTGAATAAATAACGATCAAACAAAAAGTTTTCTTATTGCGTTTATATAAATAGAAAATTCATGTACGCCCCCCCAAGCGCCCTCGCTCAGGGTCTGTTTACAAATTCAATGCGACGGCAGCTATTTAATTTGATTTAGAATACTTTAAAGCCTACTCGTATTGCAATTTGCCTAATGGCTCACGGAAAACCTTTAAAAAGAAATTACCCATCATATTTACTTAGGATCTGAGGGTAACCAAATCCATCCACACACACACACATAGCACACACACACAAAGCACCGCCACAGACACAACTTGCATACGAAATTACAAATTCCCACGGCAAATCCATCAGGAGATAGCGTGGTAAATGGTAAATGGTAAATGTTTCTAGCACTCGCTAACACACTCATCAATGCTGGCTGAGATGGCTGACTGGGTTGACTGGAACTGAGAGCTGAGAGCTGAGAACTGAGAACCGTGGCACTGTCTGAAGCATTCGTAACCGAACCTAACTCAACTCCCTGCCATTAGCGATAAAAAATTGATTCCCAGTGCAGGCAGCGGGGCAACCAAGTGCGAGCAGATCAATAAATCACGTGCCACTGCCAAAGAGTTCAATAAAAAACTGAGTTACCCAAAAAATGTAGGCGGATGACAAATGTGAGTCGCCGACCAAATGATACCCTTGAGTAGGTATATATGGAGGAGGGTGTGGATGGATTTAAAATTGTTTGAATTAATGTGAGAGCGGGAATGAAAAGGAAACAATGAAGGAGAGAAGGCGAAAGAAGAAAGAAGAAAAGAGAAAGGACAAAGAAGAAAGAGAAAGAAGCAAGAAGAAAGAAGAAAGAAGAAAGAAGTCAACGAATGAAAGAAGAAAGAAGAAAGATAGAAAGAAGAGAAAAGAGGAAAGCAAAAGAAGAAAAAAAAGAAGAAAAAAGAGAAGAAGAAAAGAAGAAGAAGAAGAAAGAAGAAAGAAGAAAGAAGAAAGAAGAAAGAAGAAAGAAGAAAGAAGAAAGAAAAAGAAGAATAAAAACGAAAAGAAAGAAGAAGAAGAAAGAAGAAAGAAAAGAAAAGAATAAAGAAAGAGAAGAAAGATAAGAAGAAAAAGAAAGAGAAAGACGAAAAGACGAAAGAAGAAAGAAGAAGAAAAGAAGAAGAAAATAATAAAGAAGAAATAAGAAAAATAAGAAAGAAAAATACTAAAGAAGAAAGAAAATATAAGATAATAAGAAAAAGAAAAATAAATAAGAAAGAGAAAGAGAAATAATAAATAATGAAATAATAAATAAATATGAAATAATAAAAATAAAAATAAATCAATAAGAATACAATAAATATTAAATAATAAATCCTTAATAATAAATAATAAATAATAAATAATAAATATAAATAATAAATAATAAATAATTAAATAATAATAATAATAATAATAATCAATAATAAATAACCTCGCTCGAATCAATAAATACCTATTATGCTTGCCCATTTAAACATTTACAGGGTATCAAAAAAAAAAGGAATAACAGGAAACCAAATGCCGTCTGCCTAAACGTCGAGTCTAATAGCAGCGCATTGCAGATATACCATATTGAAAATAATAAAATAGATAGATTTATCTACACATATAGAATATATATTAAAGACGATTTCAATAAACAATCCAGTTAAATGCGTGCAAACAAAGCCGAGTATAATGTGCGTTATCTGTGGAGTGGATGACAACGTCAGTGCCAAATGGAAGTCGGTTGCAAGCGCAGCATTTCCAAATCGAATCGAACAATGGAACAAGGCCTGCAAACCGGTCTCAAATGCCAGGGCAAGGCGGTGGCCAGGCAGGAGGCGGTGCTGGGTGGAGGGCGGTTGCAGCTTATCAGCGGCGTCCGTCCATATAGAACGCTGACCGCGCGTGTGCTTGGGCCGGCAACAAAAGCCTCTTAGTATGCAAATCGAGAGCCGACCAGTCGTTAAGTGAATCATGTGAATGATGCAGAGACAGAGACAGAGAGAGGGAGGTAGAGACGGGGGGTGGTTGAGGATGAGACTAACCGCCGACGCATCTCAAGATGCAACTGGCGCTGGACGAGCTACCGATAATTTATGCTGTAATAATTAAGCACCAGCCAGCGAGGCCAAACCCAACCAAACCAAACCAAACTGACAGGCAAATGTCGCTGGGGAACGGAAATGCGGCCAGTCGGCAGATAAAGAGAGAGAGAGAGAGAGAGAGAGAGAGAGAGAGAGAGAGAGAGAGAGAAAGAGAGTAAGAGAGGTGGGGAGATGAACAAACAAACACACACACATGCACACATTTGACAATTTACGGACTGGAAGACGCCATGCGGTGCAGCACCGGAGGGAGCCGAGGGCACATCACTCGACCACAATGACAGCAGAGACTTGAAATTGGCAAGCAGTTTGGCGAACGGGTCGACATTTGTAGCCAGCACGGGAGCCACACATGCCCATGGCAGTGGATGTGGCACGATTTTAAGTGTTTCCTTGGGCTCGCATTGAAATTGACTCGCAAGTGGAATTGTTAATTAACCCAAAAAGCACAAACCTAAACAGCATTATGCAATTAAACGTAATAAGTAGTCGATTCTAAGCAGATTTATAGATATGTATAGGCATCTAATCACATACATATGTATATATAACATCTACACAGTCGAGTCTTGATAATTTGTTAATTGAAAACCGCGAGAAAACGCAAAAAATTCTCATTCTGGATAATTCTCCATAATTTAAATTTTCATGTAAATTGCATTTTCGAGACCTGACTGTATATATTTTATAAATATATAACATCTACACAATCGACTCTTGATCATTTGTTAATTGAAAACCGCGAGAAAACGCAAAAAATTCTCATTCTGGATAATTCTCGATAATTTAAATTTCCATGTAAATCGAATTTTTGTATAATTCGAACTTTTGGGACTTAACTGTATATATTTTATAAATTATAAAACATGTAGAAATCTATAATAAGTCAAGAACAAAGCTCAACTAAAGTCGTACGAGTCTTCTAGACAAACTTCTCAGCTTAAACATCTTCACATGCATTTGCTAACTTGGTCTGAAATTGCTTTTGGTCCAAATCGTATTTCTTATTAAATGCCCGCACATGAGCAATTAGGCAACAAACTGCGAATGTTGTTGCCAAAAAGCTAAACAATTTGTGGACTGCCAACTTGCAGCTGATGGTAAATTTGTTGGCCAAAAAAACTTTTGGCTATCCCAGCTCGGCTCGTTGACAGCTGAACCAGAACCAGGCTGACTGATGATGTAACGAATCAAAGACTTGGACTTGCCGTTGAAGCTGTTCGTTCTATGTATGTGCGTGTGTGTGAGTGAAGAGTTTACGCTGAAAAGTTGACTGGACTTGAATGTACTTAGTAGTTACAGTTGTAATTGAAATTTAGCAACAAAACATTTAGGACGGGGAATGCCAGAGGCGACTGACTGCCTGGCTGTAGATGGAATTGAATTGAGTTGAGTGACTGCGTCAGTCGCTGCTCCACTCTTTGATTGATGAAGACATTTTCCGCTCACAAATTTCGCACCGCCCACGAGCTCAGCCACTGGACACTAGAGTTCATTGCGGCTGACCATGTGTCTCTACCCCAATGGAGTTGTCAACTCAGTGTGCCCCACAACAACAGCAACAACAGCAAGAACAACAACGACAACAGCAAATGGCTGCTTGTCCACAGCTCATTACGGTGCAGACTCTGGCCGCAGTTCAAATGAATTTAATTGAAATTTCAAACTTGTCAAGAGTAGCCGCTGTGCCATCCGCAGCGAAATGAGACAAAAAGAAGACGCATGGATTCAGCGCCGGGCGACGGGCGACGGGTGACGGGTGTCGGGTGACGGTACCAGAGACTTGGCTATCTCGTACAAGTCAAGTGCTCTGTGGAAATGTGGAAACTGGACTAAATAAGTTTCAGTCCGGCATTGCACTTTTGACGTTGCAACATCTGGAAAAGCATCGAGCTACGACGTCGCCATCGTGCCAGGCCCGCAAAACAGAAGTGTCATCCAATCGTACGTAACTTTTTAAAAGAAAACTTTTCACAACTCCTCCACACAGAATTTTCGGACTTTGTATATTCCATTTTGAGTTATTTAATGCGGGCCAAATGCATTTCACTCACTTTGCCCAAAGTCTGGCCAAAATGAGACAAACAAGAAAGAAGTCTCTGCCAGAGTGTGGGCGAGTCAAGTGCCGGACGTAGCTTTAAGCATTGAAAACACTTGGAAAAGAACAAAAAAATGCAGGCAGATATATAAGCAGAGTCTAAGATAATGAACAAATAGAAGAGGCTGTCCATAATTATAATTAATTTTTATATATTTATAGTACTTCATTTGGAATGACTAACAAATATTGAAAAGTCTTCTTAAAGTGATTCCAAGAATTTTTGTATCATATTCTTCCTGCTTACAGCGCAACCAGAAAACCCAAAATAAATTTGATAAAAGAATCAAAAGATTAGGGCACTCGAAAAAAAAGAATAAAGGAAAGAACCACAGCAATGTAAGCCGCAGCAAAAATGGAAAAATAAATAAACTATAATCTTTCCCACAACTCGTCAGGAAGCGCATGAATTTATAAGTGATAAGAGGACGAATTAAAAGCGATAAGTAAGAGAAGGGAATGAGCGAAATGATTAAGGATTTCAGATTACAGATTTCATATTTCGAGTGCATATAAGCTGAGATTAAGATCAATGAGATTTTGAGTGAGATTAATAACGAATGATTGAAGGCAGCACATATTGGAAATTTTATTAAATTTAATCGTATATACCATAAAATAAAATTGTTACCATATATTAGTGCACATGATATAATATTTATGAATCGTAATAATAAATTACAATGAAGCATACTATATCAATGAAAGTATAGAAATGCATATATACATATTATTTATTAAATATAATAATAATAATAATAAGTTAAATTAAATTTACAAGTTAAATTCCACAAACTACAAACACTTGCCCAGCTTTAATTCCACAAATATTTATTAAATCTATAAACTTTCCTTCACCTAAGAGCCCAAGTTTTTGTGGATTTCTTTCGCTCACACTCCTGTCAGCTTATCCAGCCAGCTTATCTCGGGCAGAACCGCAACGAATATGATAAGTTGACAAGTGTGTCTAAGAAAATTGGCAAAACAATTTATTTTTATTAGTTTTGCTGTCTGGCTGCAGCAGGCGCACAATTTGGCCGCATGTGCCGCACATATTGATCTATTGCCCATTAGGCGGCGGCCATGCGGAGTCGGGAAAACAACATCTGGAAACATTTAAGTGTTAATTTTGTACAAAATGCAGCTCCATTAACTCCACCCCAGCCACATTTGGCTGAATGAATGCAAAACTGAAATTTGGCCATGCTGGCCATGGCGCCGCCTTTCAACAAAAATAATTTACATTTTCAATTTGCATTTCAATTCCGTGCTACTACGATATATTTTTCATCTTAGCATTGACATTTGTGCTTAGACTTGAACTCAATTACGAGACAATTACTCGTACTACTGCTACTACTACTTCGACGACGACAATTTGATGGGTGCCACAATATAGCCCGAGGCATGCATATGGGTTAAATGCGCATTGGCATTGCCGCATGCTACGCAATTTTTGGCCAGGCTTACGTTCGCTGATCCATTTCTGGCAGCTGTCGCAGTTCCTCGATTCCGCGCCTCATCGACGAGTGCACTTTATGAAATATGTACGTTCTGCACGAATTCGGGGGTTGTTCAAGGAACACTACTACTTCTCTTCTTCTTTTTCTTCTTTTTTTTTTTTTTTGAGGGGAGTTGCACCCTTTTTGAGACTTGCGCCATGTTAATGATGCTTCGCTGACAAATGCAAAACACAACTCGTTTCACTCTGAAGGGCACTACATCAAGTTCCATTCAACCATTTGCCGCTGATCTTTTTCAGACAAATGCCCTTCAACGATTTTAATGAATTCGAGAAGTAACCAAGCAGACGTTCATTTATTTTGAAGGGGTTTTCGAAACAGCAAAAGTGCCTAAAATAATTATTTACTTTTCATATTTTCGATTAGAATTCGAATTTTAAGTGCAAGCAATATTTATTGCAAAAAAATGAATTATTTTTAAACTCAAAAACTTTACAATCTAATTAAACACATTAAAAGAAATTGAAATTGTGTGATTAAATATCAAGCAAAAAAAAAATTTAAAATTATATTTAAAAAAATATATATATATTTTTTATTTTCATTGAAACTTTATAACCTAATAACACATATTTAATATAAAAATAAAATATACATATATATATTAAAATTATCTCTTTAAATATAGGTCACAATTTTGTTGCTTACACAAATCTTTCATTTTTTAACAAAGTCGTCAACAACAATATAAAAAAATGGAAATTAAAATAAATTAAAAACAAAAAAATGTAGCACCTAAAAAAAAAACTTGTGAAATCCAATTAAAATGTCCACTTAATCTAAAAATCGCTGAAATCATGTGCGCTCCGACTGTGTAATTAAAAAATTAATTAAATTATAATTAAAGTTTTTAAGCAGTCGCAGGAAGTTGCATATTGTGTGGGCCCACAAAGCCGCCTGTGCAGTTAATTGCGCAACGAACTGTAGCGCCAACAGCAACGGGATAATAAAAAAAAACCAGGATTAACAAAAACACTTTTGTAAAACCTATGAAACAAATGCATTTATTTATGTAGTACTTACAACAGCAACAACAACAACAACAACATCGGCAACCGCAACAGAATAAAAAAAAGAAAATGAATAAAAATACCCCAAGATAACTAGTCGAGCATTAAAAGCAACAAAATTAAATATTTATACACAGTGAATTGCTAATTAAACACGAAATACACAAACTAGGCGGTAAATTAAAATGATAAATTACATAAAAGCGGCCAGAAAATCATCGGCAACAACAACAACAGCAGAGCACACACACAGGCCTCAGGCATCAGGTGTGCCTATGTGTGTGTAGCTTTTATATAATCGCACAGCCACAGTGAAACCACAGTAAGTTGAAATTGCAATTTAGCCATGCATTTGTAATTTGATTGAATTTTATTTGATTTCGTTGCATATGCTGTAAATGGATCAATATATATAGATATATTTCTTTTTAATTGGTTTGATTGATTAACAATTTATTTATTTGCGCACAAAGCGCCAACTGAAAGCATAAACTTAAATATACTATAATTATATAATTTCATTTTGGCTTTTGTGGCTTGTTTTGAATCAAATTGTTGTCTATAAAGTAAAAATAAATAAAGCTAAATCCCTATTTATATTTTAATTTTATCCTTTTTTTTCGGCCTGTTTCAAAGTACTTTACTTCACCTATATTGCAATTGCTATCAAATTCCGAGCTCAAATTATTTTGGTGTTATGCTTTACACAAATTTATCCCAACAACAAAAATGAAGCAAATAAAGCTTTTCATTCAGCCTCAAAATGTGGATTTTATACTAATTTCACACACACGAAATTTGCTTGTGAATGAAAATAAAAATATATATCAAATAAATTTCCTATATTTTTTTTTTATTTATTTTTTTTTTTTTTTGTAAATGTGTTTTTGCATTTAGGGCAAATGTTTCAACACGAACAATTTAGATTTCATACAATATTTCGTGCACGTATAAATTTTGCATGCGACGAATTTAACTAAAGCAAAAGAAAAACAGAGCTGCAAAACGAAAATCCGCGTAAATGAAAAGCAGTTAATAATTTGAATAGCAACGCAGAAAAAAGCGGATGTAAATATTTTTGTATATAAATATGTATGTGTATATGTGTACATATGTGGCAATGGCAATGTATTCAGACCAGAGAAACACAAATTTCCAGCAATTAAAAATTCAATGTTTGCTCAAATATTTTTCTTCTTTTCATACTCGCTCTGAGTGTAAAAGAGAAGAATATTGGTTTTGTGCCATGTCCACTCAGCCGTCCGTGTGTCAGTATAAATGCAGGCTGAAGCGAATATAAAATATTTGAAATAGTTGGAGGATCTCTTCAATTTTTCTAATACACCCAAAGCATGACGGAAATAGTAATAAAAGTAAAGGTATTACTTAATACGCTGGAACATTTTGAGTACACAGTCGATAATTTTTAACCCACAGGGAAGAAAATTTTGGTAAACTAAAAAAATGCTATCCCCTTTGAAAAAAAAAATCGTTTCCGATAATTATCGATAAATTGAATTTTTGTGTATATCGAAAATAAAAAACTGTTTTGCTTGCTTTTTTAAATTTTCGGGATTCTACAGTATACATATCTAAGATATACTTGAGATCAGTCAAATGAGACACTCCTTTCTATTCCCGTGCTCAAACTTTATACATTCTATATATTATTCCTCATTCCTCATTCCTCATATTCCTCAGGCGTAACAATTCCAAGGATTTGTAGCTATGACAGTTTACCCATTGTAGATTTCCTACTGAGCTTTACAAAACTGAGTTATTTATCATTTAAATCGTGGACGAGTATTCAGCAGTCGCAAAATTCTTTCTGTTTTTGGTTTTTCTTGCGTTCGATTATTATTTTAACTACATGCAGTGCTATATCTATATATCATTCTACTTTTTTTGTCATTTATTGATATTATAAATTATGTTTTTTACAAATTATGCAGACACACACACACACGCACTCTGTAACCGGACTTTCAAATGGTTCACAATTTTTACGATATAATCGCATCAGCCGTGTAAAATGTATTTTCACTCGAATGAAACCAAAGCAAATAGAACGAAGCAAATGCTGCATTTTAATGGTTAAACAAAAGAATTTTTTGTATCATTCGAGTGCACGAAATTATTATTGTTCTTTTTGTGTTGGTGCGCTGAACGGCATTGTAGTTTTTTTTTTTATATGAACTCCATAAGCCACAAAAAGATGCAAACATTTAATTTATGCATTGCAATTTTTTTCTTGATTAATAATTCAACTATCTTGAGTCGAGATTAAAAATGCAAAGAGAGTGGAATTAATTTGCTAAAGCAAAATGAATATTTTAATAAAAATAATAATAATAATAATTTTGAAAATTATTTTCAATTATATTAAAAATATTTAATAATTTAATTAGTTCCTCTAGACACATAGCATGTTATCGATGTTTCTATTTATAAGGCAGAACAATCGCCCATTTAGCATATGTTAGCCGCCGCTTACACACCTTACAGACACACACACACACACACATGTGATATAATACATGATACTAAAGTGTTTATTGTTCCATTTGAACAGACATTCACAATTTGTTTTGTACTTTGGTTCGAATCAATGCGGGCTTATATTGCACGGGTGCGGAAGAGCTGTCAGTTCCTTAAGCCTTGGCCAGTTGCCACTGGCCACTTGCCGCTTGCCACTTGCGTGTTATTTAATGGTTTCTCGCCACGCAAGGACAGGCAACTTTTTCGCCTAATTGTTTATGGCATAATAAACTGGATGGAAAAGTTCCCCAAAAGCAGCCAGCAAATACTACAAATTGGGAACTGTGCGGGCAATCAGAAAAAGTTCGTGTGCCCCCCATGTTTATGATATGCTCGCTCAAAGGTCGTTTGCAGTATAGTATAATATAGTATATATTTAACGTAAATACTTAATGAAATACGACATAAACAACAACTAAAATTTGTAATCATTTTGTGTTAAATTACAAATACATTGAATTAGCTAATGAGCGAGGAGAGCAGGAGAAGGGAAAGCAGCAGCAGCATTTTTAGTCTACTATAATTATTAGCTAAAGCATATACTTATAAATAGCTAGTAATTATCTTGTAAATTATTAATATATTGATATACTTATAAATCACTTTTTTCAGCTAATTATATTTCACTTCTGTTTTCTACACTCTCCTATCTTCTCTCCTTCTCCTTCTCCTTCTTTTGGCACTCCAGGCACGCGCTGCCTTACGAAAATGTCCCCAATTCAAGGTCTTGCCTTTTAATACGAATCGCTGCCTAATCTGGCTGGCTGGCTGGCTGTCTGTCTGTCTGGGTGTGGTCGTTCCGAGTGTCAATGATAGCCTCATTAAATCAATCATTTTTGGGCAGTCAGCCACTTGCAACTTAATTTGGTCAACAGCGATACACACATACATATATATATTAATGTATGTATATATATATTTATTTATATATTCCAGTATCGCCTGCCCATTGGCCATTTTGCCATTGGCTTTTGTTATTTATTTTTGGCATTTGCGTTGCGCTGACATGTAAAAATGATTATAATTAAACTAATGAAGGCGCCGTCACCTCCCACACACACACACAAACACGCACACACACACAGAAGTTCTTCAGGTAAATGTGTGCAATCATTGATCAATTTTTTTCCAATATCTGGCATTTATTTTGATTTAGATGGCTTCACAAATATATGTATAGAAACAATATTTAATAGTTAATGGAAATTAAATGTTTGTGCTTAAAAACAAGTTTTATATTTGGAAAATGTGAATCTTAAAAAAAAGTATTTTTATTTTTATTGTTATTTATTAGTAAAGTATTAAAATAGTTGCAATTGCTCATGGAATAGCCACATAATCAACTCTTAAATATCATCGAGAGGCAAGCAGCAGCAAATGAAATGAATTTTAAAATTGAAAGCCAATTTGATATGCTGCACCTTGGCAGATGCAGCGTATCTTGGCTCTGCAACAATGGGCACACCCATTTCGGTAATTGAAATAAGAGGCAGAAAAAGAGATAGTACATATAAGGCACATAAATTCAGCCGAACTAGTGATATCTGTGCGGAGACTGCAAGCACAGAGAGAACTAACTGCAGAGCCGTGGAGCTGCATAAGCAAATAACAATAATATTTTAGAACGGTGGGACAGTCAGTGGCAGTCGACGAGACGAAGAGTGGAGGAGTCGAGGAGTCGAGGCTCGTGTATCTTGATTAAAAACGCCCACGAGAGCGACAGACGGACTAAATCCAATCGATTCTTTTTCATTGCTGCTGCTGCTGCCTATAAATTCAAGTTCCAAATAACTGTACTGCGTATTAGTGGGGATTATAACAAGAGCAACAACAACAACAACATGTAGTATAGACAGAAACGATACAGCTACTAATAGCATGCAAAATAATTCATGAATTTATTGAAATTTATAAGGCATAAGCATGCATGGAAATGGCCTAAACTCTAAAGCCAACTGTAACTCATGGATGCAGGTTGACTGTGTCTTCAGCTAGTCCAAATACCCTGCACAAGATGAGGCCCAAAATAGGTTTGAGTATAGAACTAGCTCTAAAATATGCAAAAATTCAAGTGTGAAAATTTGCAATTCTGCTACAAAGGCAAAGTTCAAGCAAATTGAATAGAAGTTTTTTTTTACAGTGCATTTACAGGGTATCTCTCAGCTTAGCCCCACTCTCTCTTTCTCTGCTTTCGCAGATATTTTCAACTTTTCGTTCAACTTTACCTCCTTCGACTGTCTAGGCTGGCCGAGTGGCTAACAAACGTTTGCCCAACGACTTTTTGCCAAGATGAAATCGTAGAAATTGAATCGAAGTAAATTGTGTCGACTCCGTTGGGTGGGGGCGGGTGTGTGTGTGTGTGGTGGGGTGTGGTGTGTGGGGGAGTGGCTGGCAAATGGCAAACGATATGCGTATCAATAGAAAAACAGAGCATCGCCCGACAACTTATACAAATAGCACATAAAAACTAAGACCCGCTCGAGTCCCGAGCCAAAGTCAGACTAGAGGCATGTGTGTGTGTGTGTGTATATATATATGTACATATATATATATATCATATATACATATATCTTGAGTAGTGATAACTTCTTTCACGACTTTTGCCTCCTACTGGGCACCCGCACACACACACACACACATACAGACACACACACTCAGGAGGAGGCTAAGGCACAAGTTTAATGTAACTTTTCATTCAGTTGCTTTCGCTGTTGTTCTTGTTGTTGTTGTTGTTGTTGTTGCTGCAGCGCTTTTCCTCGCTTTTCATTCTTTGCTGCTCTTTCGGTCTCTCGCCTATTTGTATATCTTAAACGCGTTTCGCTGTATCTACTTAAGGCAGCTTAAATATTTGTGTAACATAATACAAAACATACGGGCTTCTTTGGTTATACTTAGATACATAGCTTAGATACTCGCACTTGGCCATAGCCAGGCCCAGACGCGCTTCGAGGAGAAGTAGAAGCAAGTCGGTGCCCTGCAGGAGACAGCAGTCGTTGCTTTTACAGTTACCATGTTTATGCCAAAAGTCTTGCCAGATAATCGCGGAGCAGAATGCACATTGGATTGCCCCGCGCCAGTTATACTCGAGGCAATTATCAAATAGCACTTCAGTCAGATAGTAATAAAAAGAAAAACCAGCATAAGATGAGTTAATCACAGTATTGAGTAGCGACTGACTTAACTCACTGAGTCAGCAACGGGGCAAATCAGTCCCAGAACTTGAACCACAGGCAGAAGATAAAGAGTTTCTCATGCATAATTTTCTTCATAAGGTTTCCAAGAAAGAGAATTACAATTTGACGTTAACAGACATTGATGTCAACATAACAGTTAACCTATGCTAACATTTCCAATATAACATTTCTTGCTTCTTGAGTCAGAAAAAAGTATATATTAAAAAAGAGATGGATTGCTTAACATCTGTTATAACTTAACATTTTTTAAGTAATTCTGAACTTTATACCGAAAATATTCCCAATAAGAGATTTCCATCCAGTTTAATATCAACATAGTTACAAATAAAGAGGCAAGTGCTTAACAGCTGTTAATATTTCTTAACATCGCTGCTAAAATTGTTCACATAACATTTGCTGCTACTCAAAATCGTTTGCTATGTGTCAAAAGTCCTACTTAAAGTGAGTTTTGAAGAAACCAAAAACCAACACATTTCATATGAATAGGCAATCTGAGATGCACAGAGAACAGCTTATGTATAGAGCTATATGTACATTCAGGCGAATTCATGTTGCATGAATTGTTCCTAATCATCTGTAAACAGACTTAAGTGCATTTTATCAACAAAGCCTCATTAATTGGACAAAGAGCGAGACGCAAGTGTGTCTGTGTGTGTGTGTGCATGTGTGTATTGTGCGGCGTGTGTGTCCACTACGTAGCCAGATATTCAGGATATTGGAATTTCAAATGTGACTCTGGACGTGATGTTTTCTGCTGCTGACGTCCTCCTGATGATGTATATTATGCCCTGCCTAGCTTTAGTTTCACTGTCCCTCTCTCTCTCTCACTTGCTTCCTTTTTTTCTGATTTTCTTTTCGTCAAACGCTAATGCGTTGTACAACAACACAAAGAGCATGGGTAAGAGGCAATCTTTATTTGCGGCACGTTGAGTCCTTAGCGAAAACAAAGATGGAAAGAAAAAAAAAACACTCGCTGATACGAGATGACGATACAGTTAAAGGAAGCGAGCGAGGGGGAGAGGCAGCGCCAGAGTTGTGTAATGGCTCTGAAAGTCGTCTCGATATTTGCCTAGTGTCACACGATACGCACGACGACATTTTGCCTCATTAGGAGTGGACGTCTGTGCGTTCGGCCCAGAGCCAAAGTAGTTAACCAAAATAGCCAAATGCATTTTGCAGACATCGGCAACGAGAACAACAAGCAGCAGCGTTTCGTATCTTTTGCTTGCCACACACGCACACACGCACACACACACACACACACACACATGCACACATCTGGTATCGAACAGTGCGTTTTCCATTCGAAGAGTAAACAAGGCAACAACATGCTGCCCGCACATTGCGGCCACAGTGGATAACAAAAGCAAACGCCGCCTGCGATGTCATTAAGAGATGCAGATAGTACAACTCGGAGCCGTCGCAGGCCAACTGCGTATCTGTATCTGCATCTGTATCTGCATCTGTATCTCAAGCGTTTGGTGCAGGCAAAAACAAGAGTTTTTGGATTTTTTTTTTTTTTTTTTTTTTTTTTTTGTGACGATTCTAATCATCTGATTACCGAGCGACCTGCGCCTCGCTTATCTTTTATCTATTATGCATGTGATTTTGATTGGTTTTATGTCTAAATTATTTAACTGATTTCACAGTTGATCGGTTCGCTATGCAAATGCATTTTAGATATCGTCGAAGAAGCGGGCGATTCATTCGGAAAGCGCTGCCCGTCAACATTTTTGTTGTTTTTTAATCTTTTAATGGAAAACGTCGTATCATCTGACCGTCATTTCAGTTGAATCTCATTTCACACCCATGTACTTATATATACATAGACTTTTATTGTTATGATAATTTAATTGGGCTATTTGTTATAAAGGAAATCATAAAAGACGAATCTCGTCAAGTTTCTTATTTAAGAAATCACATCATTTCGCCTAAATTATATATATTTTAATTTAATAACAATAGACGAAACGTAAGGCTCAAGATCTCTGACCAGAAAGAGAAGTACAAAAATCTGTGTATATTAAATTTTAAAGTAATAAATAATAAAATATAATTTTATTTTAATTTGAACTTGTTTATATTATTCATATGCAATTATAATAATTTTTATGGATTTTTATATTACTTTTTATATTTTATAGAAGTCTGTTAATAACTTTTTTCAATAATATATTATATTGATCTGCACTACCTTAACCAAAAATTTATTCAAGTTTATGAAAGCGGTTTCGGCTTACCTTTTCAAGAGTTCATCAAATTTTGTTGTTGGAAATTCCCAAATTTAGTTAGTTACACTGGGAATGGGAATTGAAGAATTTTCAGCTGCTAGGCGTTTCTAGCCTTCTCTTCTTCTTGTTGTTGAACGGCTTGTTGCTGTTGGTGTTGTAGTTGTACTTGTTGTTGTTGGAGTTGTTGGGGAGACGATTGCTTGGGCAGTTGACATTCAAATCGATGCGCACACAATGGAACATTTGCCATATCGTAATTGAATATCGATAAGTGTTATTATGATTGCTTTTGCTTTTGCTTTTCGCCGATCGCTTGTCGTAGTTTAACAAATTATAGACACTTACACGAGACAACACCGAAGAACACAAATTATTTATATTTTTACTTTATACGAATGCCGAGTAAATAACAACAACAACAACTATGACGATGATGATGATGATAATGACGACAAATATTGTACATATGTACAGAGCAGTATAAAATATACACAAGCACACACACACACGTAGTTGATAGAAATAGAGGTGAATATCAGAGATTTATTAACGGTTAGAGGGCGTACGGGGTAGACGACGAACCGAATAATTAAATAAGTAACACGCGACGCGAAAAGTATGCAACACTTATGTTTTGTCAATACAATAGCCTCATGACGATTTATTGGGTTTTTTTCCTTTGCAAATTTTTGTTTTCATTTATTTTTCCCGTTTTTTTTTATTGTTGTTGTTTGCTCCTGTTAACGTAATTAGCCGTAACGGCGGCAGGACACTGGAAAGATGACAATGAAATGTTTCACATTTTGCTGACGAAATGACGCATAAACAATTGCGGAGACCGCAGCCACAGCAGGAATTTTCTTATTATGACAATGACAACACACACGGCAAATTGGTTGGCAACGCGCAGCGCACGGCCAAAGGACAACGACTGCAGCCAGCGCCAGGCGAACGATGGGCACAGAGAGAGAAAGAGAGACGAAAGACTGAGAGCGAGAGAGCGCGGCGCCAGCGTCAACAGCGGCGCCAGCTACGATGCGAATGGGCGAGCAAAGCAGAGTAGAAAACATAAAACTCTGCCACCAAGGGGGGTTAATCGACGAGCAAGAGCAAGAGCGAACGCCGACGAGAGAGAGAAATTTACATAGGGCAGCTGCCAGCACTCTCACACATGCTTATTGTATTGAAACGCGGCGAGAATGAAATGCAGCGAAACGAATGGGCAGCACAAAACGTGCGCAACAAAATGGAAATAGGCACTTGAAAATAAACAAAATATATAAAAAAGGATAATCCGCACACACACACAGGCACAGTGCCACAATGTGTTCCAATGCCAAAATGTGCACAAAACACTAGGCGGCATGGAAACGTTCTCTCGCTCTTTCTCCCTGTCCCCTGCTCTATTCTTCTCTTTCTCCCGTAATCTCTCTCGCTCGCTCTTATAATATGTGGCGGTGTGTGTGGCGCGCCAGTAGAAAAATCAATGAAAAATATCTGAAAAAGATATCCAAAAAATGTTTCTATTATTTGTTTGTGCCGCTTTTGTTCTCTGCGCTTTCTGCTTCGATTCTTATGTTTTCTTTAATATTATGCATATTTTGTATATTAGCGTAATTCGAATTAAACACAATTTATGGAAGCTCGTGTGCCAATTGATTACTTTATTATTATTGTTTAGCAACACAGGCACCCATACATACGCACGCATACATACACACACACAGGGAGCCACATGCACACAAAAGCAACGGAACAACACGATGCTTTAAGTAAAGCAATTGATTAACGGGACTACCATTTACCGTTTAAATGAACGACACGCACTTTCAGACACACTTCGCGGCTTGCCGATTTGTTTATCTGTTGTCAGTCAGTCAGTCAGAACTGCTGCTGCTGCTGCTGATGCATTGCGACCAGACAAAGCCCGTGGCAACAACGGACATATCAGAACGCGAACGCGAACGCGACACATGAACACGCGACTCTCTCGACGACGTAACAACAACTCAGCCGGAGTTTCATTTCATTTCTAAAGTACAACGGCACTGAGTGCAGCCACACATGCTATGCAAGCTACATGTTGGGCAACATGCTGCTACGCAGCCGAGAGAAGCACGTTTCCCGAAAATCTTCATCTCCCTTCGAAGCAAACCAAATATATTTAGCAACATGCTCACACACAATTCCAACAAACACAAAGGCTAATAATGTTGCGGCACATGTTGCCCCGCATCGCGCATGTTGATGAGCATGTTTCAGACCATTTTTGTTATTGTTTCTCTCGTGCGCTCACTCTCTCCACGCTCTTTCTCTCAGGCAGTGCGTACCTTCGGCTTTCGCCAGCTCTAGTAGTCGAAGAGACCCATGTGTTGCCGTTTCATTGCCAAAGTTTCGTACCTTTGGTGGGCGTGCGAGTGTGCGCCTCACCAACACCTTGGTACACTATATCATTTTTATTTCGTTGTGCCAGTTGAATATAGTTAAAAAATGTAAAATATGCAGAATTTTAGTAGAGCATTAAGGATGAATTACCAAATTAATTTGTAGCTCTAACATCATATCACAAGTCCGTTTATTTGAATGGTACAAAACAAATCACTTCCATGCAGCTGACAACTCTAGTCTATTCGCTCTCGCTGCTCTCAAAAAACGCGTTCTCTGTTTTTGCCGGCGGTGCATATGTACTTGTTTATTTATAATTTATAAGTGTTGAAGAACAATTAAAAGATTGTGTTTCTTATTGTTTTAAACAAACTGTCAACTCAACTAATTAAGCACTTATCACAGTTAACCGGCACTAGTATTAAAGCACTAGCAAAAACAAAACATTGAAGTGCTTAAAAATAAACTTCTTTTTGTTTAGCTTTTTTACCTATGATGCCATTTTGAAAAAATATTTTGTTAGCTTTGCAATTATCGCCTCATTTTTACATATTCCAATTTATTTTTTGTTTAATAAATACGTAAATATGCAATTTGCAAGCGAGCTAACCAATTGGGCTATGCAGGCCGGCCGATAAACTAAACTGAGAGTGCACATAGCCTATCGATTGCTTAGTAGTAACCGTTGCGAAACTGTTGAGTAATGTTAATTCATTTATGCAAACTGTCAATTATTTAATGAATTTCAAAACTTTATTTTACTTGTTTAACAAAATAATTATCACCCATCACTCAGTCTGTAGCTTAACCACAATTTTACCACGCATATGACCACACTTGAGCCGCTCAAAAGCCTTGGGCATATCCTTGAAATCAAACGTGCTATCGATTTGCGGTATTAACTGTAAATAAGTCATCGAATTTCAAATTGCATTAATGAATAAATATAAAATAAATAATAGCTAACCTTGCCCCGCTCCACCAGACCACTGAGAAACTCAATGCCATGCGCCGCCGGATAGAAGTAGCCCCACTTGACCACCCCTCCGCGCTGCGTGGCTGTCCTCACGTTTGTCTGCACCAGATCCGAGACGTTCTGCAGTGCGCCCAGGCACAGTCCCTTTTTGTCAATGTTTGCCAGAAGCGGCGAGTTGAATGTGATGTACTGTCGAAAGTCGTACGGAGACTCGGCTGCAGCCTGTCCTCCCTGGCCGGCGCAATCCAGTACTATATCGTAGGGCGCATAGGTGCAGAGCTGTTCCATGGCGTCCGGTTTTGTGTAGTCCACCACGCAGTCGGCGCCCAGTTGACGCACCATTTCCACAGCATTCTCACTGCACGTGGCCAGCACTTGGGCGCCTTGCGACTTCAGAATTTGGATGGCCAACGAGCCTACGCTTCCGCTGCCACCAAGCACCAAAACGCGTTTGTTTGCTCCGCCGCCAGCCGAGGTGGCGGCGCCGCAGGGACCACCCAGTCCGCCGGTGATATACATTCCCGACCAGGCCGTCAGGCCAGCATAGAGAACGCTGGTCGCCTCGCTATCGTCCAGGAGTTTTGGCGCAGGCGCGATCTGGAAGAGATTGGTTAAACTTCTTATGAGTTCTACATATTAATGAAATGAGATGCTTACACAGGATGCCGGCACCACGACATATTCAGAGTGTGCTCCATTGCTATTGGGTATGGGCACCACGCCCCAGACCCGCGTCCCCAGCTGCAGCTGCTGATGGCACACACCCATGCCCTTCTGCACCAGTACGCCGCAGAATTCGCGGCCCAGCGTCAGGGGGAATTCGATATCATCGTTGGCCTGGCAGCGAAACTGATTGAGCAGCTTCGATCCGTAGCCGCCGAGCATGGCCAGATCAATAGGATTCACTGCTGTGGTGCGGACTCGGACCAGGCACTCGTCAGAACTGCGTATCTGAGGCAACTTAAGCTTGTCGGACAGCTGCAGTTCCTCGATGCCGCCATAATTGTGCAGCTGCCACCCGCTCATCTTCATGGAGAGCCTGGCCGACGGGGGCGGCGACTGCGGAGAATCTGTTGGCTCGCATTGGGAAGCTGTCGCTGCAAATTGTCGACGGGCTGGGAATAGACGGGGCAGCACGCCGAAACGCTTGACAGTCGCGCCGGCGGCCTGCATTATTATTAAATACCACTTGTAATTCTGTATTTATTTATTTTTGTATTATTTAGCTTGTTTTGTTTGTTATTTAAGTTCTCCACTGTTTTATGTAAAACTGCGAC
Source organism: Drosophila navojoa (assembly GCF_054131105.1). Taxonomy (NCBI): domain Eukaryota; kingdom Metazoa; phylum Arthropoda; class Insecta; order Diptera; family Drosophilidae; genus Drosophila; species Drosophila navojoa. Next base: position 19,260,602 of record NC_142891.1, on the reverse strand, counting down.
ATGCTAACGTAAACAGAGCAAATACATAAGTGTAAAAGGAATAGTATGCTGCTCAGCAGAACTTATCGAGTAAAATGTTAACACTTAAAATTGTAATAGGCATAGGAGCGAAATTTAGAAATTTTATTTATTTATTCATTTAAGATAACATTAAATCAAACAGAAAAACTTAATAACAAAAAGTCTTAATTTATTTATCAAATTGCAGTATAATATGTATACAATTGCTATTTACACAATTGTTTAAATTAAAATTAAGAGTAGTAGACATAGTACAGTGTAAAATAATAAAACAAAAATCTATTAAAGTGACAAAATGTTAGCAAGGCATGGTCAAGCAAGTAAATTAATTTGAGCATATACAAATCTTACACAAATCCCGTTATTTGTGAACTGCATACATAGCTTAAATCACCCAATATTAAATGTTATCGATAGACAGTTACTCCCATCTCTACTTCAAATATTATTAGCAAAAAACGCCGACAAAAAAAAAAAGCAAAGTCAGTAGTAGTGCAAAAATGGAGCCGACTTTGGATCATTACAAGATTAGCTGCGAGCTGTTGGGGCACAGCTTGGATGTGCGCGCCGTTGCTGCCGGTGGCAATGCAGAAGGCGCTGGCCAAATTATCGTGTCCGGCTCGCGGGACAAAAGTACAAAACTCTGGAAGCCGATCAGCGGGTCTGTAGCAAGCCAAAGATAATGCAAAGATGACTTCCAGCTCGATTCTAACATATTTTGCAATTGCAGCAACGAGTACATCGAGAGCGTTACCCTGCAGGACCACAAGAACTTCATATCCTACATCTGTTACCTGGAGTCCGAGCAGTGGATCTGCACGGCCAGCAACGATGCCACCATTTGTGTCTATCAGCATGATGCATTCGTGCCGCTGATCACCCTGAAGGGCCACGAATCGACTGTGTGCGCCCTGGCCGGCGGCCTCCAAGCGCGGAGTATCATCAGCGGTAGCTGGGATAAAACGGCGCGCGTCTGGCTCATCAGCGAAACGGGCGATGTCACATTTGTGACGCTCCAGGGCCACGAGGCGGCGGTCTGGGCCGTGGCCACAGAGTCTGCCCAGCAGAAGTATATCACCGGTGGCGCCGACAAGTGCATCTACTACTGGAATGCCCAAGGTGAGAAGCTGCGACTGCTCAAGGGCCACACGGACTGCGTGCGTGGCCTCATCCCACTGCCCGCCAATTCGCTGCTCTCGTGCGGCAACGATGCCGTGCTCCGTTTCTGGAACGAAGACGGCGAATGTGTGCGCGAGCTGAACGGCCACACCAACTACATCTATGCGATGGCTCGCAACCAAGCGCTGGGCGAGCACATTGTCGTCTCCTGCGGCGAGGACAGCACGCTGCGCATGTGGAATGTGATCACCGGCGACCAGCTCGGCGCGCCCATTCTGCATCCAGCCATTTCTGTGTGGTCCGTGGCCTGTCTGCGCAACGGTGACATTGTGACCGGATGCAGCGATGGCGTTGTGCGTGTCTTCAGTCAGGATCCAGCGCGCCAAGCGACTGAGAGTGTTCGCGCCAGCTTCGAGATTGCGGTGAGCACGCACAAGGCGCAGCTCAATGAGGACATTGGCGGTGTCAAGAAGACGGAGTAAGTGCACCTGGGATTACATCCAAAATACTTGTATATTTATTGGAGCTCCCTTTTCCAGCCTGCCCGGCCCGGAGGCTTTGCTGTCCAATGGCACGCGGGAGGGCCAAACGAAAATGGTGCGTCATGTGGATGGCTCCGTCAAGTGCTACTCCTGGGAGCTGGGCAAATGGACGCTGGTGGGTGATGTGACCGGCGCCACGGGCGGCACTCAAGAAACCTCCGGCAAGAACCTGCACGAGGGCAAGGAGTACGATTATGTGTTCAATGTGGATATCTCCGATACGGAGCCGCCCATCAAGTTGCCTTACAATCGCGGTGAGGATCCCTGGCAGGCGGCGCAGCAGTTCATCCATCGAAATAATCTTCCCCAGGCCTATCTCGATCAGGTGGCCAATTTCATAGTCAAGAATTCCGAAAGTGCGCCCGTCGTCGCGACCCAAAGCACGGCGTAAATAACTCATTTCATATCCACTTCAGTATATCGATAAATATCGGTTGTTCTTATTACATTCACAGCGGATATCAGGATCCTTTCACGGGTGGCTCTCGCTATGTGCCCGGCTCGAGCAGCAGCAATGTCAGCGGCAGTGGCAATATGGATCCCTTCACCGGCTCTTCCAGCTACTCCACTAGCAGCAGCCAGCGGCCATCCAACATCGATGTCAATTTCGTGAGCGGCAGCGACAAACACTTCCCCGTGAGCACCTATCGCACCTTCGACACATGCGACGCGAACAAGGTGCTGGAGAAGATGAGGTAAAGGACAGTAGGTGCTCTTTGATCTGTTCCAGCAAATGCTAATCCTTTGCCCATCCCCTTTTTACAGAGAGTTCAACAATAAGCTGACCAATGGCGAGGGCAAGGTGGGCGATGAGGTGTTGCTCGCGGTCATACGACTGACAGATAAAACCCCCGAGGTGGATCCGACGGCGCTGGAGGCGCTGCTGCTGCTGCTCAAATGGCCTCCGGGCATGCTCTTTCCAGTGCTGGACGTGGTGCGCCTGGCTGTGCGGCACGAAGCGATTTTCAGTCTGCTCCACAACAGCCACAACTTTTTGAGCAGCGTCATCCCGCAGCTGAGCGGTGCGGCGGCCAATCAGCTGATGGTCTGTCGCTGCCTGGCCAACGCCTTGACCCATCGCAGTGGCCGGCAGCAGCTGGAGACGCAGCTGCCGCACATCGTGGAGCTCGTTAGCTGCATACGCGCGGGCAGCCCCAATTTACAAATTGCGATCGCGACGTTCTACCTGAATCTGACCATTTCGCAGACGTTGAGCGTCGCCCAGTCGGAGGTGTGCCATGTGGCCACCTCGGGCCTGTTGGAGCTGCTCAAGTGGGCCAAGGACCTGGAGGCGTGGTATCGCGCCATGCAGGCCATTGGCAATCTCACCACAACGCCCTGCAGTCAGGAGGTCATTGCCCTAGTGGTCTCCGTTGACCATGTGATGGACAAGCTGCGCGAGCTAACAAACACACCGCAGGACGAGAACTTCGCCAAGGTCAATATGGTTGGACAGGCGCTTCTCGCCGTATTCTAAGATCTCTGGATCCTGGCGTGCATTTATTTAAAAAGATTATATATTCGGGAGTCAAATTCAATGAATACATTTATGCTTAGCTTATAACATATATATGTGTGTAAGTGTGTGTTTGTGGGGAATGTGTTAATCAGCAGACGTCTTGGGAAGCTGTCCAGCACCAGTTTCCGTTCCAGGCGCTGCTCTACGCGTTTGAATCCGCTCCAGCAATTCGTGCTTCCAGCGCTCCTCAGGCACACCCTTGGCCCAGTCAGGCACTGTTATGTTAGGCAATGTTATCTTGGCCATGGCCTTAAGTATCTGTGAGAAATCACGGTTAAATTTCTCATAATTCCCATTTAACGCTATCCATTACCTGCTCTGTGCGCGTCTTGTCCAGCTCCATTTGCAGTTCCTGCGGCCGTGGCTCGTTCCAGACTTGTCGCTCGATTTCCGCATCGGCGCTTTCAATGGCTGGCATATTCGGATCACCGTGTGTCACCTCCGCTGTCATCAAGTCGATGTCCTCATCAGGTGTTTCGGGAGCTGCGATATCGTTGGGCATTGCACCCGCCTCGTCAGCGTCGGTTGCCAGCGGCTGATAGCCATCATATGCATCCGAATCTGCGCTGTCATCGCTCTGTTCACCAATGTGTGAATGCTCAATTGCGGGCGCTTGAAAAGTGTGCTCCTCTCCGGGATCTGTGGGTAATTCTGGACCGCCCATTGTTGGTGCAAATCTTCATTTGCAATAAACAATAAACAAAAATAATCGATAATGACTAATGAACAGTCCACAGTGCTGTAAAATGTCAAACAGCAGAATAGCCGTTTTAAATCAACTCTCTGTTAAGTCAACTGATAGATGGCTACTCAAAGAAACAAACCATGGAATCACTAACCATACAACACATATGTACATAGACGATGGCTAGTGATAATAACCAGCCTAAACAGTCGTTATTTCTGTTAACATAGCAAAACAAGCTAATCGATAGGTCGATTACATCGCCACGATAGTGCTGCAAAATCAGAAGCTGCATAAACAGCCGTTACATCTATTAACAGAGCAAAACAAAAGCAATGAAGAATTAACAGAAATTATATTTTTAATATGTTTATTAACATTAAAAGGGTTAGCCTAAATTCTAGTACAAATAACCGCCTTGAGCAGGCGCTGGAGCCGTTGCGGTATCAGCAGCCGTTGCCTTCTGCAATGGGACAATGGTGGATTTGATGTCACGATTCGATGTCTTGCGCAGCTCTGTGGCCGCATGCTGCAGTTGCAAGGTGCACTCGGTGCTGACGCCATTCAGTGTCAGCTGTGTGGTCTCCTTCTCCAGCAGCAGCGCCAATGCCTCAAGCAGCTCCACAAAGCCCAGGGCCAGAGCGGCGCGCCGAATGCGATTGAGCTCCTTGTAGAAATGCTGGGTCTTGTCGGGCATTTTCTTGGCATGGCGCAGCACCTTCTGCACATCGGATTGGAGGCTAGCCTGTCGTATCCAAACGACGCTACTTTGCGAATACGAACGCCGCTCCGCCCGCACCGGAAAGCTAGCCGTTTCGCCGGGCGCCAGGTCCGAGGGAAAACCGAGCAGCTCAAGGTCACCCAGCCAGGGTATCACATGGGAGCCCGGCGGCAGTATGTTGAGCATGAAGTTGGACTTCTTCTTCAGGTCGGTGTAGGAGTACATAAAGCCGTACCACTTGTCACCCAGCAGCACCAGAGCGGCCATATTCTCCTGCTTGAGAGCGCCATGGAGAAGTACGCAGAGATTGTCTTTTTGCTGCTCCGTCTGGGGCTGGCTGTGCTTGAGCACCACACTGACGTCCGCATCGTCGCCGCTCTCCTCGGCCTCCTTGGTGTCCTTCATGTAAAATTCGCGTATGTCCTGCTCCAGTTTCTCCAGCTCATAGTGCGGATTGCTAGCGTCGAGCGCAAGCTTCGGCGGCTTGGCCACCGCCGCCAATCCGCCCGAGCGTCGCGTCGGCTTCTCTCGCTCCACTTTGGGCAGAACCCAGTGGCGGCTCAGGGTAGCCGGCGAGCCGATATCTGACAGGGCCAGGAAGCCGCACACATCAATGCGTTGATCGATGTGCCGAATCGTGGGATCTCCGCCGTAGAGCGCACTCTCCTCGTACGGCATCGGTGGTGGCCAGAGCAGCACGGGGCCCTCCAGGCGGAAGTAGTGGCCGCACTTCAGCGTGACCTCCGTCAACTTGTAGCTACATTCGCACATTCGTTCGATCAGCTCGAATACGGCGGTGCGGCCCAGTTCGCTTTTGTGGCTGCAGCCAGAGTTGGCGTCGCCCGTCTCCACATTCTTCACCGGCTTCGTCATGAACAGCTGACCCTTCAGGCCAGCGGCGTCCAGCAGCTGTTGATGCAGTGCCACGCCACGCGTGAAATAGAGGTCGCTGTGCACGCCCAGACAAATAAAGTTCAGATTGTAGGTGGCCAGCGCCTTGAGCCAGGCGTATTCCGGTTCAGCCTCTTTGCCCGCATATGCATCCAGGAAGCCGGCAATCGATGTGCTGCCAAAGCCCGGGCCGCAGTCCGTGAACACCACCAACTGCAGTAGATTCTGGGTGCCCCAGGTGGCCATGAGACTGACGGACGTCTTCAGCATGGTCAACAGACAGGCCTTGTCCAGGGGCTCGATTTTCTTGATCGCCTGCCGAATCTGATCATAGTCGCGCGTAAAATCCACCTTCAGTTCACAAACTGTGGTGTAGAGGACTAAAGCTACATGTTCGAGTTTTCCCGATGCGGTCAGGTTGTCCAGCAGGTGTTGAATGCCTTTCAGGGCTAGCGATTGGTACGTGTGGTCGTTGCGCCCTGGCACAGGACGTAGCATGGATAGCGATGTATCCAAAGCAATTATTGTTGGCATTTTTCCCAACTTTGTTAGCGCAATAAATACGTTTGATTGGTAATATAAACAAAAGCCGGCAACAGCTGGTTCTCACAAGCTATCGATATCTGTCGCTGTGCTATAAACATCGAGCAAACTTCACTTCGAGCAAGAACTATCGATAGTAAAGTTGTCTAGACTGCTTAGTGTTTGTAGCATGATTTGCATTTAACGAATGGCGCCAAAGCAAATATTCAAATGTCAATTGAACTATTGTCAAGATTTGATCAAAATTTTGCAGAATTGCAGTGAGTATGAGCGCAGTCAATTGTGTGATATTAAATGTATATTTATTAGAATTTGATTGGCTTGAGCATTGCCGCCGCAGCAAATTAATCAGCCTCATGATTGATATGCATTGAATAGTTTTGTATTAAAACAAATTGAATTTTGATTCAATTGCACTTCCTACGTATGCCATGCTATGCAGTTCGACTTAGGATGCGGGAAGCTATAAACGCAACTTTATGCTCTTCACTGTCACGCTGCGCTCTTTTAATTACATTTAATTAGAAACATCTGAGCACGATCACTCACTCTCGCTCACCCTCTCCAACTAACCAGCATCGGCGCTGAGCACCGAAATTATCAGACAGAACTCTATGTGCCAGGCGCCAGCATCTTCGGCTCATTCAGTGTGCGCTGCTCGTGCAGTGAGGACGTTGCCAGCTCCAGCAAATAGTAAAAATTCTAGTTAAATTTCCCAGTGCAGTGCAACCAAATCAGTGGTCTTGAGACTTGGAGAGCTGCTCAGCTCCTCCATAATAATAATAATCCCATCGCTACTCTCCAACTGATACAAGTGTGTATTTATAAGAGTTATATATGTATATGTTTTACGAATATATTATATTTAATACATTTTTAATTCATTAACATTGCCCAGCAGCACATGTACTCGATTCTATATAATATATATACATATACTAAAGTGTTCTATCTCAGCATTCACAATTTATCAACCTTTAACCCAATTCGTTAATGCGATAAGGACATATGATTTTGTTTGAATTCAATATAAGGCAAAGACATAAACAAATTGATAAATTTTTGTATATAAATATAGATGTGTGTAATTATACATTTATACAATGTCCAGATCGTGCTCATTTAATCATTTCACTTACATATTTCTGACCCAATTTCCTGCTTGCATTTTACTACCGTCCACGAAATGCAATCAACGGAAAACTGGTGCATGCTTGGTATGAAAGAAATGCGTCTTATTCTTGGCAAATTTTATGGCGCTCTATATGCAGAGCTCCAGATTTCAATATAAACAATGCAAAGATAGACATGGCAACGAGGAACTAATTGGCGCTGCATTCAGCATTGTTTAAACAATTTGCCTTGTCATAAATGTGCCAATGTTTACAGCTGCACAAATTTTTCAATAAACGAATGCATTTCCATACGAACTATGCAGTTATTTCAATTTTTAATTATACACATACTTACTATATACATCTATGTATTCTTCTTTTGCTTTCAATTTACACAGAGCACGCACTTCAACCCAATTCGGATTTGCATAGCCGCAGCTAATTGGAGAACGAAAAATGGCAACTGCAAACCATCCATCAATTGCTTTAGTATTTCTAGCTCTAATTGGTCTCAGCCTATGGCCGATGCATGTCGAAGCATCACCCGTCACGTAAGTGCAACATATCCAAAGTTTTTATCGTTTGCTTATAGATCATGTGCATATATATACAGAGTATCTATATGTATGAATGTGCTCTATAATATCCCATTTTATATACACTTTGATAGAAGGAAAAAAAAACTTAAAATTTAAAATTTAAACTCAATATTTTTAAAGCAATTTGAAGCGAGTAATTATATATTAAATATTCAAAATCTCCTTTAAAGAAATGCATTAAATTTTTTAAAATTTACAAATGTTATAAACTGAAAATCTATTGAAAAATTTAGTACTTTTAAAATTGTATTACTGTAATAAAATCTAGTGTATATATATGTACATACATACATATATGCTATGTATAGTTCAAGTTTTCAAAACCGAACATGTTTTCCAAAGCTTTTGATAATTATGCATTTGCTGTAAATTTTCGTACAAATATTTCACAAATTGAGACTTCAATGATTTTCCTTTTTGATTAATATCATATCATATATTGAATTACCTAAATATCTAAAGCTCTTTTGAGTATAAACATAGATCATTTGTTATAAATTTAAACGATTTTACATTGCAACATTTTAGAATGTATTCAAATTTTTCGAGTTCTTTAGTTTCTTTTTCTAAAATCAAATACATCTTATTCGAACTGCAATCAGTTTGACACATGTCAAACACTCGCACGCACTTTGCCTCCGATTTTCGGAACGAAGCGTGAAATATAATGCAGTGGAAAACTGAAATTGAAATGTTTCTTTGCGAAATGTGGTAGATATCGAATGGGGCGCCAGGACGTTCACAGTTCTCGGATGTAAACACAAGAACCAATGCCTAATGCCAGAGACCCAGACCCGGGTGCCATATGCTGGGCATGCATAGGGCAACGCCTTCGACAGAGCTCTCAGTTCCCCCCCAAAACTAATGACTATTGCCTTCAAAGAAACAGAGTGAGAGGGAGTGAGAGGGAGAGAGAGGGAGGCAGATAGAGACGTGGCTCTGTCTGTCTGTTCCGGCTGTTTGTTTATTTATTTTTGGCCCACACTTCATGCAAATGGCCTGCGGAATGAGAATGGGAATGGGATGGGATGGGATGGGATGGGATGGGATAGCGTAATGGGAATGGGCAGCGACAGGGAAACTTGCGGCACATATGTTGCCTATCGGGGCGCATGGCACTCGCTGCTTGGCACTTGGAACTCTTGCTGCTCTGCATATCTATCAGCATAAATGCATTTCACACACACACAGACACACACACATACATACAATATGCAACGCATCTAAAAGGGTTTCTGACCCTGAGACAGCGCCGAGTTGTAGATTATTAGCAGGCAGGGTGGGCCGCGCATGTTTATGAGAATTGATCTCGATCTTTACAAGTCATTTATGGCGATTGCAGACGTACCCAGGCACAGGCCCAGCCGCCGTCCCAGTTCCATCAGCATTTACAGCTGTCGATGACTCGGCCATAAAAACGGCCCATGTCTTCCTCATGATTGACACAAGAATTTTCTGCTTCTCAACTTACATTTGGAATGTAATGTTGAACAGAAAAAATAATTGTCAAATAAAATTTCAAATCAAAATTTCATTTTATGTTTCAAGTGAAGTTTTTAGTTTTGAATTCATTAGATTTTATTGCAAAGAAGCTCTAGATAAATACATTTTAAAATATATTTGTAAATTCTCAAAGCAAACTAAATTTTTAAAATTAAAAAGTTAATATATATATGTATATATATATATTTTTAATTAAAAAAAATTGATAACGTTTGTTACCCAAACTAATTAAAATAAAATATTAGTTTTATTTATTTTCTGAGACCAGATATACATATATATTTTTCTTTTTTTCTATTAATTTAAACTAATTTTTACACAAATATTACAAAAGAATTCAAAAATTTCGATATTACAATTTTAAATATTTATTCACAAGCTTTAAAAACAATGTTTAAATGCGTAATGTTTTGCATTAGGCATTATTATAATAAATAAATTAATAATAAAATAAATTAAATTAAAAAAAAAAATAGTTTTTATAAATATACTAATAATACTTTAATATTAGAAATTATGAAGACTTTTTTGCCACATTTATTTCAATATCTTCTTCTTCTTCCATTGTGGTTCCAGCAATGAAGACTTAAGTGGAACCCTAAAATCCCTGATCTATTCGTATAATCAGCTGGACAACAAGCTGGAGCGACATGAGCATCGAGAGCGTGCACTGGGCGAGCTCTTGAAGAAGGCAATGCAGGCCCTGCAGAAGGGCCAGCGGAGCCTGGAGCCGATGAGCGGCATATTCGGGCGACTGGACGAGCGGGTCAGTCAGATAGAGACCATGTTGATCACAGTGAGTGGATTCATATTATTCGCGTTAGTGTTAGTCAATATTATTACCATTATTATTGTCATTGTGCAGCAAGAGGAGAAGTACAATACGGAAACGGACAAGCTGAATCGGGCCATGGAGCACATGTTCCAATGGATGCGAGAGAATGACGAATGCTTCAAGAACCCGCCCGGTGGACCCAAGGCGATTGCTCCACCGGTCGCTGTCGCCCCCGCCTCTGCGCTGCCCGATGAATTTGTGAAGGAACAACAGCAGATCAATAAGCAGCTGCTCGACGAGCTCAAGCAGCTGAGGACGAGCGTGAGCCAGCTGCTGGACAACAGCAAACAGGCCGCCCAACAGACCCAGCAGGGCTTCGAGCGCATGCCCAAGTCCGACGAGCTGCTGAGCCAGATCGAGGCCAAGCTGCAGCAGCACAGCGCCGCGGCTGCCGTCACCACTGTGGCTCCGCCCAAGAATGATGAGCTCGAGCTGAAGCTGCTGGAACGTCTGGGTCAACTGAGCACCCAAGTGGCTGAGCTGCGCAATGCCACGGCGCAGGCGCCAGCTGCTCCCCAGGGTCTCAACGAGAAAGATCGCGCCTATATGCAGGAGCTTAACAATGAGACACTCAATGCTCTGACCGCACTGAAGACCGAATCGCTGCTGGGTCAGCAAACAGGTGAGTGGTAGGGAAAGATGTCAACTTCTTTTCTATCTATTCGCGTTCCATGTGCAGCACTGCGTCAGACCACGGAGCACATGCAGCAGACCGAGGCGAACATCCAGGGCGATCTGAAGCAATTGTCGGCCGACTTGACGCTGCTCAACCAGCTCTACAAGGGCATCAATGCCAGCCATAGCAAACTGAACGACGGCTTCGATGCGCTGGGTAAGTTCAACAACATCATGATGACCAACTCGGAGGTGGTGCTGGACACCCAGCGCAAGGTCGAGTTCGGCACGCTGCAGATTGTGCAGAAGGTGAGCCTGCTGCTGGAGCAGCAGGTGGCGGAGCTCACGGGCCTGGTGAAGGCGCGCTTCAACGAGCTGAACGATACGCTGGTGGAGACGCAGGAGGAGTCCACTCGTAATATCAGCGGACTGCTGGATACGGCCCTGTCGCAGGTGTGGCATCGCATCGAGATCATGAGCTCCGAAATCGGCCAAAGCCGCGAGATGCTCGGCCTGATGCAGGCGGGCCACGACGGCTATGTGAACAGCACGTTTACCACAATGATGGGCCTGAGCAGCAAGGTGGAGGAGACTAAGAAGCATATGATCGACATGGATGATAATCTGAACTATCTGCTGGGCAAGCTCTCTCTCATGTCCAGCGAGTTTGCCAACATTAAGAAGGGCCTGGCCGACTCCCTGATGGACTTGCGCAGCTCCTTTCAATTGATACACGAGCGCATGCCCAACAGTGCCGGGCCGCACAACATCGAGAAGAATAAGTATCTGACCGATGTGAATCTGCTGTCGAAGCGACACGCTCAGCCCGAGCCCAGCATGTAGAGCCGCCGGATGCGTCCAGGCAACAACATACACACATATATACAATAAATGCCTAACACTAGCCTCTAAGTAATCGAACTTACAATTAAAATACATAAAATATTTATGCAAAACTCAAATTAACATGCTTCATGTGTAAATCTCTGCAAATACATTTCGTTTATGAATAACAAACAATTGCGAACAAAAATTCATATAAATATTTATATATATAGACGTATATATATATATATAATATATATATAATGTGTGTGTGTGTGTGTGTGTGTGTGTGTCTTTTCACTTTTTGCTTAAGTTTGCAAGTTTACAATTTGCAGGCAATTAGCTTAACCTAGTATACATCAAATTTTATCATAACTTAGTAACTTATTCAGAACATAAGAAGCAACACATTATTTCCCCCAGCGTTGCTCGCAGCGCGCGTACTTGTACAGCACCTGGGCAAAGGATTTGGCATCGAAGTAACTGCCGCTGCGATGCGTATGGAACTCGGTGAAGCGCACATGCCACGGCAGCAGGCCGTACGTGCACGTCTGCCTGGAGAACACTATGCCCAGCTCTGGCTCCGGCACGACGAAGCCCAGCCTCTGGTTTAGCATAGCACTGATGCCATTGGTTAGCTTTTGGCGCTCCTCCAGCATCGCTTGCACCTGGACGCTTTTTCGGCTCTCGTACAGCTCGTGGCAGACATCGGCAATTAGCGCATGGCAATCGGCTCTACTAATTTGATACACCTGCAATTTAACAATTTGAAAGATAAGAAATATACATTTTCAAAGCTGATTAGGCGTTTTCATGGGAATACTAGATACATGTGAAGTTATCTTTCCAGCGAAATGAATGAACGCTTATTGAGGAACAGCTCAAATGACCATTGATAACGCCTTTATCAGTTGCTTTAACCCCAACTTACCTGTAATTGCCTCTGATGTGTACCGTTGCTGGCATAGCCGTTGCTAGTGCCATTTTGGGTAGCCTTATGGCCATTCTGTATTACTTTTTGTTCCTTGGCGTGTTTGGATGACGACGATGGCCAGTGGTAGCACCTTTCGCGCTTTTCGTCCAGTTGACAGAAGAGCGACAGATCCACGTAGCCGTTGCCCTGGGTGCGCGTGTCGTAGACACTTAAATAGGGTATGCCAACGATTTGAGCGTAGCTGAAAATTCGCTTAAGCAACGCCACATCCACATAGCAATCATCCGGGCCCACAACTAACACCAGATGTTTTGGTAATTTCTCCAGCCCGCTCAGTGCGCTGCTTAGCAACGACCGCTGATCACATTGCCAGTAGTCATATGACCTGCTGGCTAGGGCGTGTAATCGCAGCCAGAGCTGTTGCAGTAGATCAAAGGCCGCAATGCATATTATCAGGAGTTGGCCAAGCAATTGGTATATGAATTGCATCATCATTTTGGTGCGGTCGGAATGGTAATTGTTGTTAGTTTATATTTAAGTCGTGTTGTTGAGGTGCCGGGCAACGGTGCTCCTGTTGCTTGCGTTGTTGCCGTGTTGCTGCTGCTGCTGTGCCCGCACATAACCTGCAAATAGAGACATAAACGTTGAAATATTTAGCTTAACTACAAATTTAACCACTTACTCACGTATGTTAAGCAACAAATGGTCTACTTGTGCTGCTAAGAAGCAACATAGCTTGAACTCTAGTTTTTCATTACCCCTTTTGGCGCACGCACATATCTATACAAATACGTGTTCTAAGTTGGATGAATCGCAGCTATCGATGCGCATCGATGTATCGCCAACATTATCTACAAACTGTTATCGACAGATGATTACTGTATGCAGCTGCATTTCAATGCTCTTGTTGCCTTAACGGCTTTTTGAATATGCATACTTTGCTTAAATTAAATAATAAATAACAAAATAATAAATTTAAAAAAAAAAATGAACTAATACTATTTATTAGTATACACGCTATATAAGTTAGGGGTGTCTTAAATGTACCCAATAATTTCTTACACTTTGCGTATAATAGACATTTACTACATTTTCTTGTGAATCGTAAAATAGCAAATATTTTAAACCAGCTAGGGGAATTGTTCAATTTTGAAACCAGAATATCTTTTATCGTATTTAATATAGCCCGAGTGTACAAAACGCACTAAAAATTGACAAATGTTTAGTAGTGCCATTTTGAGTAAAACAGAACATGTATACATGAAGTTCAGTTGGTTAAAAACAGTGCCAGACGTCTGAAGACTGTTGTGTGAGCATTATTGCAAAGTTGGCGTTAACAAAATCGTATTGTGTTCGAAATAAATAAAAGATTTTATAAGTGCAGTTTTTTACAACGCTTTCATCCAGCATAGCGAATTTAAAATAAAAGCGGCGATTGCCGCATCAAAAGTGACACTGTCTATGTGTGTGTATGTGTAAATCGCAAACATTTTATAGTTGCAGCCCGCCCAACAATCTGCAAATGTAAAGAAACATAGTAAGCATTTTATGTTCACTTGAAAAGAAAAATCATAAGTTTTAAAGTATTTCATATGCCGCACTTATTGTTAGGAAAACCAGAAAATTGAATCAGTCAGGGTGCAGAAAATAGTTGCATAGCAAGCGTACAAACCACAGAAGAAACAACTGCAACTGCAAGGCTTAAGGATACAAGAGCATCCTTGACGTCGCCAGCGACACCCACAGGTGCGGAGCAACGAAACTCAAGAAAAATAGCAGCAGCAGAAAAGAAGAAAGATGTCTACCGCCTTTTTAACGCTTGTCGCCGTAATCGTGTGCATTCTATTCCGCATCCTAAATGTCCACAGCCAGCCCTTGAGGCCGAGCGTGTGGTGCCTCGACGAGCAGTTTCTCGATTGTTTGTACAAAATTGCGCCGGTGCTGCGCGAACCGTAAGTAGATACACAGATATTAAACATATGATTTTCGGCTAATGATAATAATACAGTGAACGAAAAAAGTATTCTCACACAATATCGATGTGCAAACCAATACAATTACTTTTCTGTTTTGCCTCAGACAAATTTCACACATACATATGTATGTACATACATGCATACATACTTGTGTGTGTATGCTGTGTTTGCGTGTTGTGCGCCGCGCCTAACGCTTCAGCTCAGCTCAGCTGATTTATGTGTATGTGGCATCTATGTTACAGCCACGCTAAAATGTTAGCTAACAGCATGCAATGATATGGAATTTACTGGAAATACAAATTTAAGATTACAGTGCAGGAATGAATAAGCGAGAATTGAATTAGAACAATCTTTAATTGTATAAAGATATACTCTTTTAATTTTGTTTTTTAATTTTTACAATATTCAGTTGGTAATATTATTGAATATTATTAAGTCATAATACTTTAATATCAATTAAATTAGAATGAAATGATGTTTAATGATTAAATCATCATTAGCATTGATGTTCAGTTATAAGCAGGTGTCATTCACTTTCCGCTGGCAATTTGTAACTGCATAATTGCTGCAATTTAAATCATTTGCAAGCAAAACCCTAATGAACATTTTACATGAATATATGCAATTGTATATAGACATACGTATAGATTACCGCGTCACATGCATAAAGTTCAAGTAATTGACAACAGCTGCCCCGGCGAGTGAATCATTTGCCTCTAGTCACATCAAACTTTTATTTTCATTTTGGTTTTGTTTCTGTGATTATCAAATATGCAATAATGAGTCAATTAAATTAAATGGTTTGATTAATCTCGGTTGTTCACATAGCTCTCATTCAAGTGTATAGAGATAGAACCGTTAAATTGCCATAGGCAACTTTTTAATTTTCAAAATTCTTACTTATCGAGTCAATGTTATCATATTCATATCAAAGTAAACAACAATAGTTATCTATATTTCATAAATATGCATGTATATGTATGTATTTATGTATATAAATTTTTTCACAAGTGTAAGTATTTATAGCACTATAAGTAAAAATAGTCACCTTTTGTGGTTTTAGTCAAGAATGAGTGCTGAGATTACTATAATAATAAAAAAGCTATAAAAAATGTTTGTATATTTGACATGTGTATAGGTTTACTAAAACTATACAATAATTAAGTAGTACATATGAGCTATTTGAACATCGTCGCTATATAGTACTTTTCAATGAATTGATATAATCACATAACAATTTATTACAGTAATCTAATTGTACATATAAATGTTATTTACAGTATACTAACTTTTTTTTGCAACAGTTTTGCGCCTGGATATTCCCCAAGAATCGATAGATACATACAAACATATGTATACAGACAGCCGTACATTCATATGTGTGTATGTATTTGTTTTTCTTTTGGCTTGCGGTTCAGATTAGACAATTTTAAGCAAGCTCTGTCTTCACTTTACCATTCTGTCTGCCTTTGGTCAAACGGCGATAAGCGAACGGTGCAAAGAGTAAATCATAATTACGCAGTTCGTTTAAGCGAAGCGAATAACGCCTAGCAACATCTTCGCCTAGTAAGTAGCTTTCAATAGACTATCAATTTAATTGGTGAGGGGCGCTCGGGAATAAAAGGAATAACAAGCTGGGGGCCTCTACTATAGCCAGTGCTTTATTTTATAAGTTGGTTTTAATGTCATACTATCTCTAACCTCTATATAAATAAATAATAGGTATACACACAAAATAGCATACATACATATGTATATATATATATATGTGTGTATCTACACATAAATGTACATGCATACATTTAGATATGTGAAGACAACAAGACAAAAGGGGCATACAAATTAATAATATACTAGCTAATGCCCTGTACCTAGTTCTGAAATAGTTAACAGCTCTCCATTGAACAACATAAAAACTTAGATTGAGTGCTAATTTGTTCGATAGGCACATATACAGACGTATATGACAGTATATTGATGTATATTTGGATGTTTATATATGTGACACAGAAACGATAATTATATACCCCATATCTAGTGGCACATCTATAGGGTATCAATTAAACCGGCGAAACTTTTCCACTCTCTTTTGCCGGCTGGCGATATTGTTTGGCTACCTGTTTGTGATTTGTTTTTGGCGCATTGCCCAGTCAGTCGGTCCTCCACTGTTGTTTGACAACAAAGATTGTGTAAGCGTATTGAACGCGAACGGTTAGCCACTTATCATTATCCTCAGCAACGGCACTTGCAATCGCTCTCTTTCTCTTTGCCTTTATCTTTCTTTTCTTCTCTGCGCCTAATACTGCTTCCACACGCGCCGAAGTTACATAGCTTTTGTTTTTGTTTTGAAAGCTCTTTCTGAGTTTTTTTTTTTCGTTTCATTGAAAAAGGGGTGCGAATTTATGAATGAGTCATGTGTATACACACATGCATACATGCATTTATGCATGTATATAAAGAGAGCTACATTTATATACATACATACATAAGTTTGTATAATTTTTGCTGTTGTCATTCGCTTACCTTCGTCATATTTTGCACTCGTTTAGTAATAAAAGAAAAAAATGGCATAAAAATGCTAAACTTGAGTTGCCTGGGAATTTTGGCAGCTGTTTTGTTAGTTCAACGTTTTATTATACCCCAGCCAGTCCCCATTAAAATACTTTAATATTTAACGACAATTGATCAAGTAATTATACTATAACCTTTGTTAATATGTATATAATTTACAGATTAAGTATTCTCATATGTACACCGAGAGACAATACTTACCTTCAAATTTATGAATATTTCCTTCAATATTTTTACCCAAACCTATGCGCAACAACTTAGTTCTTTATTGATAGTAATTGAAAAGGGGAAAGCGTTTAAAACCAGACAACTGACAATAGGAGAGATGACACAGAGAGAGAGTGCTGCACGTTTTTGAACGCCTGACAGAAATGGCGCTGATTTTGCAGCTCAATTGAGTTCAATTAATTCTAACAGCTGCTTTGTACGCCCCTGTGACACATTTTCGTATTAGTGTGTTTCTGCAAAATGATGTCGTTGTCTTTTATTGCATTAACTTCATATGTGCTATTTGTCATTCAATTTTCGGCTGCTGTCAAGGTAGCAACTAATGTATGTCTAAAAAAAAAAAAGAAATTTTAAATCATCGAAAAAAAAGTTGTTTTGCATCGGCCGGGAATCGAACCCGGGCCGCCCGCGTGGCAGGCGAGCATTCTACCACTGAACCACCGATGCTTATGAGTGCTGAGTAACATGCATTCAACTTTATGCACTCATACGCAACTGTTTGCGAAGTGTCGCTCTTAACATTATTACGGCTGTTAAAATGCAACAGTTGGTTGCTGTTAAGTTAGACAATTATATATTTCAAATGAATTGACAGCTGTTTATCTTAAATGTTATTTATAATATTCAATGATTATACAATTTGCAGCTATGTTCCACCACGTCTATGGGGATTCAGTGGTCATGTTCAGACCGTATTGCATAGCATTGTTGGCCGAGTTCGTTGCCCGTGGCCTCTGGGTGAGCGCGTCTATCTCTCGCTCCAGGATGGATCCACCTTAACTTATGATCTGTATCAGCCACTAAAGGAGCAGGAAGGTAAGCGTTGAACTAAGCTGCTATGGGCAACTATAATTAACTCTCTGTCTCTTTCTTTTTAGATGATATTACAGTGGCTATTTGTCCGGGAATAGCGAATAGTTCGGAATCTGTTTATATTCGCACCTTTGTGCACCTGGCCCAGTGCAACGGTTATCGCTGCGCCGTTATGAATCACATTGGCGCCCTGCGCACCGTACAGGTGACCTCGACACGCATCTTTACCTATGGCCACACAGACGATTTCGCTGCCATGGTAGAGCATCTGCATCAGAAGTACCAGCAGAGTCGCATTGTTGCTGTTGGCTTCAGCCTGGGCGGCAATTTGGTCACCAAGTACATGGGTGAAATGCAAAAGGAAAAGCCCAATAGTGTGATTGGCGGCATTTCCATTTGCCAGGGCTACAATGCCGTCGAGTGAGTAAACGATTTTCTTCTTCATGTTCGTGAATCGTTTACTGATTGAATTTTGGTGTTATCTACAGGGGTACCAAGTGGCTGCTGAACTGGCAAAACTTCCGTCGTTTCTATTTGTATATCATGACTGAGAATGTGAAGAGCATCATTTTGCGCCATCGTCATGTGCTGTTGTCGGATGAGGTGAAGGCACGTCATAATCTCAACGAACGAGATATTATAGCGGCTGCAACATTGCCGGAACTAGATGAGGCATATACACGACGTGTCTATAATTTTGCATCGACACAGGAATTGTACAAGTGGAGCTCGTCTCTTTTCTATTTTGACAACATTGAGAAACCAATGATTTACATAAATGCCAAAGATGATCCCCTGGTTCCGGTTGACTTGTTGCATCCAATTAAGGAGTATGCTAGTAAGTGAAACTAAATTTACAATTAATTTTTAATTTTCATCAGAAACATATGGTCGAATCATGAGTTAACATTCATGTTAATTAACATAATATTTTATCGTAATGTTATACAGTGTTTCTGTTATCGTAATGTTATACCGGTGTTCTGTTACCGTAATGCTACGTTATTTTATGGACAGCACAAGTGCTTTAACAGTGATAGAAATGGGCACACTGCAATGAATTGGACAGAAGCAGCCGTGGCCGAGCGGTTAAGGCGTCTGACTAGAAATCAGATTCCCTCTGGGAGCGTAGGTTCGAATCCTACCGGCTGCGAGAAATTTGAGTTCTTCCTTTTTTTTTAAATAATTTTTTTATTTTTTAATTATTATTAAAAAGTTGGTTTATTCTTGTTTTTGTAATTTTTTTTATATTTGTGTTCTAACTAGAATAATTGTTTTCTTTTTTCGATACAGCCACTCGCCCAAAATCAGCATACGTGGAGGTAGCTCATGGTGGTCACCTCGGATTCTATGAGGGTGGCTTTTTATATCCAAATCCGGTTACTTGGCTGGATCGCACGCTGGTTGCCATGGTTGGCTCTCTGGTCATGATGCATGCGGGTGGAAGCAAAGTGGCACCATAGACAGTCGAATTGTGTACACTCCTGTCAAAATTATGAATGCCGCAGAACTATAAAATGCTTTTTAATTTTTGCCAAAATTTCATGTTGCTGTCAAACTAAGTCTTATACGAAAGTAAAACGCAATGCATATAAAACCATTATCATATTTGGTGTAACAGACGGACATTTATATCAAATGTAAACTTTAAAAAGTGCATTTAAAACAGAGTATTGCATCTAGTGCATAACGTTTAATTCTATAATTTATAAACGAATTTTATGCATCAACATCAACAAATGATGTAAAAAGCGAAATAATTTAGTTTGTAGTTAGTAACGCACATTCCATGTACTTATTTGTAAGAGAATTCTAATTTAAAAAGCTTTAAATGTTAATTATGAAACAAACATGTAAGCAAACGAAACGAAACAAACATAAGATGCATGGATGAAACAGAAATATATGAAGCAAAAATAAATTGTATTTCCCTGGCCGAAACCTATAAGCGAATTGCCTTATTGTAGATTTTTATATGTGTATATGATTTACAATATCTTTTTTTATAATCAATTTATATACATAAATATATAAAGAAAAATATACATACATCCAATTGTACGTCTACTATTGACGATGAAGCATATTCAAATATCTAAAAGAGAAACCAAACGAAAAGAAAAGTTGTTTTGTACGTGTAATATTTTCGATGTGTTTTAATAATCAAAATATCAATGAAATGTTGTATACCGAAAACAAACATAAATGTCTGTATTATATTTGTATGCATTGTATGCCAAGCAGTTCATTGTAGTTTGTATGTGTTTATGCCTAATTGTCCAGAAATACGCAATTCTATATGTAAACATATGGCGTATTTGAAAATATATATATATTTAATAAACGAACGTTAACTACAAGCAGAAATTAATTGTATTCAAATATAAAGTTGAACTTAGCATGCTTGAGCTTTACTTGAAGATCGTTTAATCACTTTTATATCTATTTATTTGATAAAATAATTTTATATGCCTAATATCTACTTTGGAAATTGAAATTGAAGTTATTTATTTTTTGTATATGTATATTTTTTTCCTACATCTTATATTTATTTTTTATTAAGTACTCTACTCTTTTTCGTATATATATTTTTTTGATGTTTCTAAAATTGAATTTGAGTTGTTTGGCAAATAGTCGTTGATCTGTTGCCGGCTGTAGGCACAGCGCACATAAATGGCCTGTCCACTTGATTAAAAACGGAACTCGTGCGTACACCACACGTAAACACTCTCATATCCGGAAAATTGGGCGGAAAGTGGCAATGATGCGTAGCAAAATGTTTGACATTTATTCATCCATGGCTGCTGGTCCGGCACGTGTTCCCCCATTATGCCACATACATACACATATACTTGTATATGTAAATGTTTGTATGTACATATGTATATGTGCTGGACTACACTTTGCTCGATTATTTATATTTTAGCATGCTAGATGGCCTCGCCCTCTCCATACAGATTGCTCTCTGTAAACAACAAATTCGATTGAGTTGTTAAAATTTATGGGGCTGCAAAGAAACGATTTTAAATTTCATATTGTGAAATTTGCAAAAATCAGGAAGTTTGTTTACATTACACTGAACAACAGGAAATAGTATGAAATTTGGAGAGAAAAAAGTTAGAAATCAAAGCAGATGAGTTTTGTCGAGGTCTTTGACTTAAGTACAATCATAGTTTGTTATGCAATTGGACAAAAATTAAAAAAAAAATGATGAGGACTACCTTCATTTAAATTAAAGAATTTTGGATTTTCAACTTTAAATGTAGCATAACTGTTTGCAGTTTAATTTAAAAAATAATACAAAGCTCTGCCTTGTTTCGATTTATTTCTGTTCACAGTCAAATTTAATGGAAACTTGTTTTCCGTAAATATTTGTAATATTTTTGCAACCAAATGGCAGCAACTTTTGCTGCACTTTTTGCATTTGAATGGGGTAGACATGTTCAGACATGTTCAAGTTCCACTAGCAACCCATTAAAATATTGCAACGCGCTCGTTTGGTCAACAAATGTGAGCCACGCTTGCCACACGAAATGTGCCACAAACTGTGGCACTTGAGGCTCTTCGAGCTGTCGCCTGTCTGATCAGACATCAGCAGTGCTTTGGCCGAGCAGGAGGCGTGGCAGAGCCCATTAAGTATATATATGTACATACATATATATTGTGTAGTATATAAATAAATTCTTGACTATGGCGACAAGCTGAGAGATTTCTCAATCGAGGTTCCTAATTTACAAAAACTATTAAGGAATTTTAAAAGAAATTTGAGCTTCAATTATATTGAAAAACATCTAAATTCAAGAAATTTAATCCTAAAATATAATTGAACTAGCTGCAATAGCTAAACATTTAATCATTTAATTTTGTTTTCGATTCGGATACATTCTTTTCTTTATTTTTTCCTCTGCTCTAATTTTTGGCTTTTCCGTTTGCACAAATTTGTTTTCTCGCATTTTTCCATCTCCTGCCATTCCACTCCTCTATATAAGTTCCCTTTGCTCTGGCATTGTCCTTGCACTGAATGTGCCCACAGGCGCCATCTAGTGTCGGCCAGCCGCATAACTCCTCTCATATGCAGCAAACTTGAAAAGTTGGGGAAGCGCATAAGTTACTTTGGTTAGGCCAGAGTGAAGTGTGCAAATTCAGTTTTTCTCGCTCTGTTCATCTTCATTCCGCTTTTGCTGTCTTTTATTGTTTTTCTTTTTCTTCTTGTTCACATTTTTCATGAGCTGTCTTCGGTTTTTCGCAGTGTTTGTTTTTCCATGTGGCAACTTTTTGTGAATGCGTCGCGGTTGGCGGCGTCTTCAAGAGGCCAGAAAAAGTGCGGCGAGAGGCGTGCGTGTATGTGAGTGGGCGTGTGCGAAGGTTTGTATGCGTGAATGTGTGCATGTGTGTGTATTAAAGTTACATTTGTAGAGCTATAATTGCATAATGTAGAGCAGATCGAATAGCCGAATTAATATCTAAAGAATTGATAGGCATTATAGTTAACACATATTATATATATCATTTCGGGTTTTCTATAGTATTGCTTTGATCCGTATTAACAAAAGCTAAATGCATACAGAATGGTTTTTGGTACACCTTGAAAATAATCTATTCATAAGAATGTTAGTATTTTTATAGATATCTTTGATAAATTCTTTGATTCATGTCTATAGGACGTCTAAAGTAAGCACATTAGAATCCGGTTATAAGGGCGACGCTTATTGCGTCCGTACGATTATTATGATGAAAATTCTGTTGCCCAGACAAACTTATATGAACAGTATAGAGCTCTATCGTCTGCTGTATATATAATTTTATATATACGTACATATCTGATCTAGGTATGTATAGTCCTTAAATCTTCAATTCTCTTAACTTTCTAGCAGTATTTACAGATTTCTAGCATCTGTATATACAGCAGCCTTGAGCATAACAATACTCAATTTTTTTTTTACCATATATAAGAGTCCCCAACAAATAGATATGCACCAATATACTTTCTTTTATTTTGCGAACAAGCATGTTGGGCGTTTGTTTTGTGTGCTGGAAGCGAGCAAAGTAGTTTAATTCTTCTTGAAGCTGTCAGCTCCATCTGCAGCTTGATATATTTTTCACGGAAAGTGCACATGACAAAAAACAGTGCCAAAGGACGCTGCACTGGAAAGAGGCAGCAGCACAGCCAACGCAGCGCAGCGCAGCTCCAGCTGGAGCAGGAGAATGCCTATAGAGTGCATAGTACAATCAACTCTTTGTGCACACGGTGAGCGCAGTTTTCTTTTGACGTCGCCAACCGTAGGCGCCTAACTATATAGTTATAGAAAAAGTGTCCTTTAAAATATGTGTGTATGTATATGTGCTGCTGTTTAGCTTTAGGTTAGGAGTGGCAAACAAATAGAAACTTGTTAAGTAATTATCACTTGAAGGCAAAT
The DNA here is from genome assembly GCF_054131105.1 of Drosophila navojoa. Taxonomy (NCBI): domain Eukaryota; kingdom Metazoa; phylum Arthropoda; class Insecta; order Diptera; family Drosophilidae; genus Drosophila; species Drosophila navojoa. Next base: position 19,237,130 of record NC_142891.1, on the reverse strand, counting down.
CGAGATTTCAAGATAATGCGATGAGAGTTGACAGCACGGCATAATTAAAGTTACTGATTAAACTAATTAAACATATAGTCTAAATCGAAAATTGCGATAAATCGAAAAAATTCGATACCCTTGAAAGCATTTCGATTTCAATAATTATCGATAATTTGTATTTCTGTGTAAATAAAAATAAAACGGATCCCCTTACCATTTCGAATTAGCGGGACTCTACAATATACATATATACAGTGAGTAGCATTAATATTCGTAACCTATAAATCATGTAATATTAAAAGAGATTAACATTCTTTGGCTTCCGATAAAATTAGAGTTTGATTATTGAGTGATTGATTATACAATATATTGAGTGAATGTATAATCTGTCTAAATATTAAGCAGCCAGTGCTTGTCTATCCCCTAGGCCTACATGTTTCATAGCTAGTTGCAATTGTAATTGCTTGTACAACTTTCATATTGTTGTTGTTGCTCAACAGCAGGAAAACATTTGAGATGGACTGTGATTCCCTGCCCTCACACCGGAAGTGCTTGTAATGCCAACTGGCAATCGTTGAGGCTGACCGAGCCGAGAGGATGTTAGGCATTGTTCCTGTTAATAATGACTCTTTCGTTAATATATATGTATACATATATATATGTATGTACATAGATAATGTAGCCTTCGAGTCGTTGCCTGCCCATCTCAGAGGACTGCCCCATAAATGTTCATGTGCTCTCATGCAATCCCATTGTTGACACGTCACTTGCAATTTGCTTAACTCTAATCAATGGTAAATACATGAATGCATAGCGCTAGCTGCTTGGGCACATACGCGTCTCTCTCTCTCTCTCTCTCTCTCTTATACTCTGTGTGTTAACCACAAATCGAAAATAATCTTTATTTGGTTTTATTTGTGCTCTGTTTGTTCCTTTTCCTGACTTTTTTTTCTTCTCATTTTTTGGGTTGCTGTAAAAGTTTACGATAATCTGTGGGTGCGACTTTTATGTCTGTAATTTGTGCTAAGTCCTCGCAACGAATTTTCATGATGTCACATTTGACTCTTTGCCGAGTTAAGATTTGTATTTAGTATCGTGCGATAAGCCACAATCAATTACAGGTTGTGCGGCGTTGCGTGGCTTAAAGTGAGAAATTGATTCGTTCCTTAAAGTTCTTTGGTATTGAAATGTATATGTATACGAAATGTATGTCATATATAGTCATGATTACAAATTGTCATGTATGTATCCTGTCATGTCTATTTGGTTTTTGCTTCAGCTTAATCTTAGTTAAAGAGTATATCTCCATAAAGTGAATCAGTTGCTTCTTTAAGGGTATAAATATATTGCGACTTTTATTGCAATTTCAGATATAGTATATCATCAATAGTTGCATCTATTTTTGAAAGAGAGAGAAAATAGAAAGAACAAGAAAAATCACTACAAATAAAATCTAAAATTGAATATGCCGAGTTCGCAAAAAAATCTACGTTGACTATAGACATCAAGCACTTTTTATTGCAGCAGACGAACAGAAAATGTGAATTTAAAAAAAATGCAATCAAATGTTTTAACCATGAGCTGTTATTAAAAAGCAAACTTGGCAAAATATCATAAATTTATGCAATTTCAATTTCGTTTCGATTTAAGTTAGTTGAACAATAAATAAAAAAATAAATAAATAAAAAATAAAATAAAACAAAATTGAAAAATAGTATGACAAATTTTAGTGAAATTCGTAATGAAAAATATAACATTTATATTAACATTTATACATAAATATATTTTTTGATAGAAAAATATATAAAAATACACAATTCAGTGACTTTTTAAATACATATTATTATATATATTAAATTAAACAAAAAATGAAATGTATCAGGCAGAAAGCCACAAGAGTCCTAGACACGATATTTTAAAGGTATGCCTTACGTAGCACAAGTCTATCACATATTTTCGATAACTCATCCGAATGTTTAATATCGATAATAATCGATAATTTGACAGTAGGCATATTTAAGGAGTGTTGAAACTAAATATTAAATTGCATTGAAAAATATTAAATATTGAGTCCAAAACTTGATTAATATTCACTAGCCAACTGTTTATATATTATACTAGCTAGACTCCATTCGTGAAGGGTATTTACTGCTGAAAGTCAACACAATTCATTCATGCGGATAGACAGCTTCTTCAGTCTTTAAACATTCCATGCACCAGCACATCCTTTTGCGAGGCAAACAACAATGTGAGGACAAAGTCTGAGCCAGTTCCGGTTGAGTGTGCGTGTGTATGTGTGTGTGTACCAGCTATAGAAATATGTAAATTGAATGAAATTAAATCGACTGAAATTTTATAGACAAACTACGTGCAAGGCAAGGAAATGGCCATAATTTGGTTAGCTAAAAAGTGAAACGCATAAAGTTTACAGTTAAGCTTAAGATTTAAAAATGCGGAAAGTCAATAAGTTCAAGAGAAATTGTGGAAGAAGATAAAGAATATGTATGAATTAATATACTAAAGTAAGAACGGATTGATTATTTGAAATATATATATGTATATCCAGCTGTCTTGATCATGAATATACATGCACAATTAGTAATGTTTTAATTAGCATAAACAAATGAAGATAAAAGCAAATAAATTGCAATTGTAAATAATTTGCAATGATTTAAAATGAATTGACAATGTAAATAGTTTCCAATTGAAATGCTAAGCCTCGTTTAACACACGCTTAACTGATTCGATTGGCATTACTTATTTGTAAGCAGTTGTCTGGGTCGCCTGGGCAGAGGAGCGGCACACAGGACACTTTGATCTGCATATTTAAAATGCTTGGTGAGCTTAATTCAATCCACGAAGTCTAAGGATGCCTGCGGCATGCTTAACTTGCATGGCTGGCCACAGGACATGCACAGGACATGCTAGCCAGATAGGACGTGGCTATAGGCTTACCTGCAGCTGTAACTGTAGCTCACACGTGCTGACCAGCCCGGGGATGTGTTCGAATTGCACAACTTCTTTGGATTCTCTACACTAGCCAAAAGAGGATATGAAGGAATTTGTTGCTGCTGCAGATAGAGAGAGAATTGTTAATGAAGCTGCTTGTCAGGCCCTTAATTACATATCCTTGTTACTTTGCAACTCTGTGTGCAAAGTGGGCAAAGGCAACAGACGGGCTTTTTCTTCTACTAGGGAGGGACTCTGTGGCAAATACAGGGCAAAGGCTTACCATTGGAGTCTGTTCTTCAACGTAGCTGGGCTTTATCATTATACGAGATGTGTTCAAAGGATTCCAGCACCGCCCAAAATTTGTTTGCATGTGACTTTTACTATGTGACTTCAAAGCAGCAGAAGGCTCTGTAAAGCGTGCATTTAAGTAGGAGTTGAACAAGATCAGAAAATATGATTGAAAACATGTTGATGAGGCTTATTGTGAAAGGAAAAAATATATTTAAGCACACATCATTAGCCATATTTGGAATTTAATGGATATGCAATTATGTATTTAGGGAATGTATCAGGTTGTATTCCATCTATCTGAGGATCTCTAGGTGACTTAAAATGTGTATGTAATATAACTAAGCAAATGAAGTATTGAAATATTGGTTATATAAATAATGTATGTATATACATATACTATTAATAAAGCTGAATGTGAAAAGCGACATTGATTAATTTCTTATAAAATAATTTTATATATTTAATAAATTATTTTTCAAATATATAAAAAATAATACTGAGAGTTTGCATTGCAAGGATATTGATGCTTGGCTTTCGCAGAGTGACTTTATGCAATGGAATGATACAGGGAAGTTTTATAGATCTTAAATCAACGTAAGATAAAAAGTTCTCGCCTAGCAACTGACTCAAGCATGTTGCATGCAACTTGCTGCAGCCAAACCAAGCAACAAGCTCCGACAACAACTTATATCATATGATATATTATGCTGTGGTATTTATTATATTATATTATGATGTACTGTAAATAAATAATATATGTATATATTATAAAATAAATTATAAGATTTATTTTGATATATAATTACAAAAAACATAATACATTAAATTTTATTCAATTAATTAATTAAATATTGTGAAATTAATAAAAAAATAATTTAATTAATTAATTAAATATTGTAAAAAAATAATAAAAAAAAATAATTTAATTAATTAATTAAATAAAATAAGAAAGGATATTTAGAAAATAAACTTCAGCTTATAACTTTTGATATATTTTATTTTATTTAAAAATTTTTAATTTTTGTATAATTAATATTATATTTACCTAACTTTCAAATTGATTTTCATTTACTTTAATTTTATTCGCACTTAACTGTTTCTGGACTTTCTTCCGTCTTGAGCGGGAATAAGTGCTCAATAAATTAACGCTGAATAAAAGAGAAGAAAACCCAAATGTCACAGCGCAGTGAAATCGATTTGTCTTGCACTGCGCACACGGCCAACGTCCAGCGTACAACGTGTCGTATGAGTAACAAGTGCAGCACATAAATTCGCCAGCTGGCAACAGCCACAAACAAATAAATAATGCACAATTTACAAAGTGTTGCTGCAAATTTATGTGTGTTCTCCTCCTAGTGGATGCTGATTCAATTTGCTTGTCCACTTGGCAAAAACGTGGACATTTGTACTCGATAAACAGCTGCTAATGATGCAAATGCTTAAAGGCGCTACTATGCGCAAGTAAATATTATTTAATTTAGGTTTGTAATTCTCTGTATGATCACCATCTTCAAAGTCTTCTTAATGTGTAAATAGAATAAATAATATAATAATTATAATATAAACAAGTAAGGTATAGGAAGGAGAGCGAGTGATGAAGAGAGAGGGAACAGAGACTAGTTTAAAAATTCCTTTCTTGGGGGTGGGGCCAGATTTTAACTAAAATCCAAATTCTATAAAGTACATATGAATCTACATCCTGAGTGAGTATTAAGTAGACAATCATATTCCTATTCCTCTAACACTTTTTACTGACAGTTAAATTTTTATATATATAAAAAATGTAAACCAATTCTATTATTAAGTGGAATATATCTTATTGCAAAGCGATAGCGAAGCAACTGCTGCTGCCCACATGTGTTTTGAAACACAGAGCAAGCAGCTAGTTGCCAGTCGACTATAAAAGCTATCATTAATTGTCGATTGCAGTCAATCAGAGCAGTGGCCATTGGTCAAATGCATCGATTTCTAGGCATATTCTTTTGTTTGGTTTTTCTACAAAATGCAAACTTGGCTCCGTCGTTGCTAAAGAAGCCATGGAACGAATACCACCCGACGCCGACGAATAAGCTTAAGACATTGCAGCAGCCTATCATGGATCCGTCTAACAATCTAACCCTGGTAAAGCTATTGTCTAGTAAATATGGAATTTGTTATATCAGCTGAGCTCTATTTTTGCAGGCTCAAAAGGAGAGCATGCAGGCCAGTTGCAGGAAGGTGCACCAAAAGTGCCAATACGCTGAGGAGTGTTGCTCGCTGCAATGCATGAAACGCTACAACAGGTGTATTCACCTCTGGACTTAAATGAACAAGTATTAGTTAAGTTATATATATTTTATTGTATATATTAATTCCATATTAGATTAAATATATATTATATCATTTATGATTTAAAAATGTGCGCATATATATTCTTATCATTTACTGGAGTTCAAACCATCCGGTTATTGATAATCATTGTTTAAATATTTGCTTATTGTTTTGTATAAGACAGATTGCAGGAAAAAAAATTTGTATAATTTTTCTTATTATTAATCAAATTATATATTATTTTTTAAACATAGAATTTGAAATTTAACTTTCATATAAAATAGAAAAATTCCTCATTAAAATAAATATACATATATATGATTTAAAAGTGTGCTTATTCATATTTATATTATTTATATCCTAATAAATAATTATTGTATATATTTTTTTTTAGATTAAAACATATGTTTTGAATAGAAAACTCTTCAGAATAAATATTCTTAGCTTTCATTCAAGGCACTATCAGCTCACATCAGAAGATCACTTGAATCATTTGCTGCTCCGTATCATCGAATTAACTATAGCTATAACGTAAGATAGCAAATTATTTTATTTTATATTTTCTATTTTTTTCTCTTCTCCTTAAATTGCTATATCAAAGGCTATTTAAGTATATCAAGCACAATGCTCATATACCATATATGTTCTGAGCCAGTACATCTTGGGGGTTTATCAGCTCTATACACCGCTTAGTCGCAATCGCGCACTTTAAGTTGCAACATTCCTCGGCGAGCCGGCATTCCATGCCGTTGGCTTTACAATGATCGCTCAGCTCTAAGCGTTGAGCCTGTGAATATATAAGTAGGAGAGATGGTGTTGGGTAAGAAAATAACAAAATTCTGTTTTACTCTGGTTAAGCTCTTGGAAAGTTTCATCACTACAGGTTTGGGTGTTGTTATTGGTTTCCATGGCAGCATTTTGTGTGTTGACGACTTGAAGCGCCTTGCCTCTGCAAACAGCATCAGACCCAGCACAGCAAATAGAATAATCTGGAGAGATTTCATTGTGTGCCCATCGAAACTGTTGCCTATACTAACTAGAGATCGACATTTTTTGCGCCTCTTATAGAGCTGGTGGTGGTAAAAAAAAAAATTATTTACTTCAATTGCTCCTCAGCAAAATCTGTTTTATTTACTAAATGAAAAGTAGTTTGGTCTTTAAAAAGCATTTTCACATTGACATTAACTAAATGCCCCATAAAAAGTCGTTCAATGAGAGTCGTTAATTTTCTCACATATGTTTTCCAAGATGTGTCTAGCCACCTCCACCTATATAAGCGCAACAGAGCAAACTTTCTATTCAGTGACAAATTACAGCTCAAAATGAAAGTTTCAATAATTATTATCGTAGTTGTCTTCGGGCTGTGCTGCGCTCTGAGTGAGAAAAGAAACAAATCCCAACTTGATCATTTTGTCTGGAGATATAACACATTCAAAAACATCGTAGTACCACCCATGAAAAATGTGACAAAGATAGAATTAGTTCATATTGCATAAATATTTATAATTTAATTTGTTTCTTACAGATCTTACAGACTTTTCGATCCGCCAACATGAAACAACGCTGTAAACGAGGGGGAGCTTTTTGTCGTTATGCCGAGGATTGTTGCACGCTCCTGTGCTTAAGGATGACCAAAGAATGCATTGCCTAAAACTTGAATTGAATCAATAAAGTTTTGTTAATTGTTAAAAGATTTTATTTATTTATTTATTGAGCATAAGTTGATTGTTTTGACCCTAGATATAATATATAATATTTAGCATGCAATTGGCCATAAAATTTGGTTTATCAAATTATATATTCTTAAGAATTTCCATTGTTTCTTATATGAGATGAAATATTTTTTTTTTTTAATTTTTATTTTTTATTTAAAGAATTTTTTTTTATCAAAATTAAAATATTTGTAAAATACAAATTGGGTTCCAAAGGACTTTTTACTGAATATTACTGCCTGCAATTGGCCATTTAAAAAATTTTTGTTTATCAAATTATATATTCGTAAGAATTTCCATTGTTTCTTAAATGAAATTAAATATATATTTTTTTAATTTTTATTTTTTATTAATTTTTTTTTATCAAAATTAAAATATTTGTAAAAGACAAATTGAGTTCCAACAAAACTTTTTAAATTGATATAAAATATAATGATTAATTTCACTCTGAATAATAAATGTAAAAAATGTTTCTTAATTTGTGAAGCTCGCTGTCAAAAATAGTTGATTAATAATTGAACTGTCAGCGCAAATGCGAGTTTTTGAGCAGTTAAATTAAACGTTGGCAATTGCCGTTGTCAATGGCTCTGCGATGGGAGAGGGCCGTCAGGCTACGGGGCGTGTCCGTTGCGAGGAAGCAAAGCTGCCAAACAAGTGGTTGCATTCCGTAACTAGGAAGCATTTGAAAGTTTTTGCTTCGGCTACAAGTTGAGGTATGTGTATTCGTGTATTAGTACACATACATACACACTTAAATGGAAATCAAAACAGGCGACGGAAGTTTGATCGATAGAAATCTAGCGACTGTTCGATGCGCCAATGTTTTCGGCTTTATAGGAAGGCAGCGAGCGCACATTCACACATAGAGTCAAAGCGGACGAGAGCGTCAAGTAGCAGATATGGAGGAGCTGCAGGACAGTAGTATACACCATATGACAGCTAAAGTGATTGCTGCCATCAAGAATACCAAGTGCTATGAGCCCATCTATAATGAATTGCAGCGTCTGGCTGCCAGTGCCAGCGTCGATAAGAACGATATGCGCAACACGCTGGAGGATGCGATCAGGGCGGCGGGCCTGGAGACAGAAATACGCAATATGATATACAATTTGGTGCGCAGTCGCCTAAAGAAGATCGAATTACCAGATGCCAGACTGACGCCGGTGAGTGTTGAGAGGGAGAGAGCTGAGATAGTGAGAGGACTTGACCTATAGAATTTCTTCTCTTTTTACTCAGAAATCGTCACAGAGCGATCCATTGAGCTATCTGAAGCGTGCTGGCGTATTGTGGGATCGCCGTGTGAGAAAGAGTCTGAACGCCATGTGTGGAGAGCTGAAGGTGCCGCTGCATGGCCAGCCGCGCATTAGCGCCGATCGTGAGGATTTCATTACCAAATGGAATGAGCTGAGCAACTACAACATGGGTAGGCCATATATATAATACATATCTGTTAAGCGATATCTAATATGCGATTGCATTCCATAGATCTGGCCAACTATCGTCCGGTGTATGCGCCCAAGGATTTGTTGGAGGTCTTGCTATCGCTCAAGGGACCCTCGAGACCCAACGAAAACAGCGAGTAAGTGCTTAAAATTAAGAACTTCTTGTGTTTATTCTTATTTATTTTTAGTCAAATACCTCAGTGGGAGTTCTCACATATTGCGCTGCCCGTGAAGAATCTGTTTGAGCTGCGCACGCACTATGCGGATCTGTTGCGCAACGATCCTTACGGCGTGCACGATCTGGCGGTTCAGTGCCAGCGCATCCTGGACAGCAAGCTCGCTCCCATGTGCCAGCAGTACCTGAAGAAGGGCGCCACACCGGCTCCCTATCGTGGAGCCCTTTGGGCGGCTGTGCTCGACAGCAAGCTGCACGACTATGTGAGTTCAGTTTAATCAATTCATTAATAACGATTCGCAAGTATATTATTAAATTTGAGTTAGGCTTAATTAAGTTTAAAGCACTTAAATGTGCATTGAATATTTATGAATTTATGCGAATATAGCAGAGACGTTGGTAAAGGATTCCCTTGACTCTCCTCCTCCGCCTCCTCCTCAATTCTTAACTATAAAACGAACTCATTCTCATCCCAACAGGACATTGAGAACTGGCAGAAGCTGCGCAACAGCGTTTGGACCACCGATCACATTGTGGACAAGCTCGTCTTCAAGGACATACAGCTGACGGCGTCGAACGATGACCAGTATTTCGTATTCGAGGACGTGCTATATCAGGTGCTGCTGTGCTTCTCGCGTGACACGGAGATCGCCAACTGTGTGGAGTATGAAACGTTTCCGGTGAAGGGCAAGACCTACGAGGGCCCGCCGTCCGGCGTGGTGCCATTCCATGGCATCTGCATGTTTGCCGCACCCTTTTGCTATCTGTTCGATTCGCCCGTCAGCCTCTACTACACATTCCGTGCCTTCTACATACGGTACTGCCATCGACTGACCACGATCAATACGCATCCGCAGGGCATCGTCAGCCTGTGCCTGCTGTTCGAGAAGCTGCTGCAGACCTACGAGCCTCACCTGTGGTCGCACTTTCGTGAGCTGCAGATACAGCCGTAAGTATGGACATGCAGTTGGAATTGTATTTGTAGCTTCAATCTCTTTTCTTCTCTTCCTAGACTCCGAGTTGTGTTCAAATGGCTTATGCGTGGCTTCTCGGGTCACTTGCCGCCGGATCAATTGCTAGTTCTGTGGGACTTGGTAAGCCTTTGCCCAAGCCTTCGCCCATTCGGCGTTGCTCATTCGATGGTACTCCCTTTGCAGATACTTGGCTTTGATAGCTTGGAGATTCTGCCGCTGTTCGCCATAATTATATTGAGCTTTCGCAAGGAGAGCATCATGCAGGTGTCCTCACTGGACAGCATCGAGGCTATTTTGGCAGACTTGTCGTCCATTAGGGTCTTGCCATTGGTGCAGCTGGCATTGAGTCGCGACTAGGTGTATGCCTCGTCCAATACAAATTGATAGTGCGAAATTATCGATGAATCTCAGACACTTCTCGATAGTTAAAAATATCAAAAATTTCTATTGTTTTATTTGCCCAAACGCATGCGTGCGCGCAGAGAATATGTGTATTTAAGAGTTGTGACAAGATCTGAACAATGTTCCAGACAAGCGAATATGAATAAATATATATGTAAATTATATGAACCATTGTTGTTTTTTTTATAAGACGAGGATTATAATATAATATAAATGAGTATAAATAAATACAAAAAAATTTCAAATGAACTTTTTAAAATCTTAAAATTTTAATAATACAATAAATAATAAAATAAATAAATAAAAATATATTTAATTTTGTCAAATGAAAGAAAACAAAGGCTTATTTTCTTTTTATATTTTCTCATTAGAAAAAGCTTTATATTTAAAACTCTATAGCCACAAATATGAGCTAATGTGCTAATTATAGTATATTAATAAACCCAAAATCTCTTATTTCTTATATATAAATTCTTATTTTACATTATAATGAAGCTCTCAACTAGCTTTCATCTCAGCTGTCAGAACTCTTTCACTCTGGCTAAATAATTTCTTATACAATATATAATAGCATATTCAACACCTTGACAATTCGGACAGGTAATGGATAAGCAGAATAGCGGAAAGGTATTCACTATCTAACGTAATATAAATTGAATTTGCCGAGGATATGCTTACCAATTATATGTTAGTGTCAGTTAGAGCGCGTGACAGGCTTAAGCCGTATCGAGGGGTGAGGGAGGGGGGTATGGGGAGTAGAGTATTCAAATAGAAACAGTTTCGCTATTTCGCATGTCGACATGCGTGTCAAGGGACTGTTAACGGGGCAACATTTAGTGCACTTGCCACACCGGATATGCCGCTGATTTTTTACCGGAAGCCAGCCAAAAATCCATTTGCGAGCTGACAACGCGATTGGGCTGGGCCAAGGGTAAGCCTGGATTTTAGATTGTTGAATTTCCATTGCCTGCAAGACATGTCTGTGTTTATGCATATTATCCCATGCCCTGCCCTCGCTGTGCTCTAACTTAATTATTCGCCTGGCCAAACTTTGAGATGTTGCAGCCCCAGCGCTCTGCTGCTGCTTGAGCGGGCTGTATTATAATTTAATAATTGGTCCATGTTCATTTGTTCGACTGCAGCTACTGCCCGCCGACTAATGAGCACCTGCCCAAGTGCGTACATGTGTGCGTCTATCTAGAAATTGGTTAAATGAAAATCCGTTATGCAATGCACAAGCCCTGTCCATTTACATGCAGCATGTGTTTTGTGTTTGCTCGAAATTGCTTGGCCTATTGATTTTATCGCATTTGCGTACTCCACACGGATATGGCCAACAACTGCAAATTAATTGGATAATTTTCTATGAGAACTTAACTAGAGTGCTCTCAAGCTCTACAATGTTTAATCAAGTGTGGTCAACTTGCTTAGGATTATAGAGCTGTGTTAGACATTAATTAAGAAAATGAATTTAGCAATAATTTGTAAAATATTTAATTTTAATATATTTCTTTAATTTTCTTGATTTATTTTAGCAATAAAACAATAATATATTATATGTATATTGGCAATAAAAAAATATTTGATAAACACTAATTAAAATCTTAATTTATTGCATGATTTCAACTAATCAATGCAATTACTGTTGATTCGGCTCTCGAAATAAACAGTTTAAAGTTTTCAGTAAATTGAAATAATTACAAACAAACATTTGCCAATTAAATATATATTATTAAAAACTTACATAAAAAAATTGCAATAAACCTTATTTATTTGCATTATTTGGTGTCATGAAAAATCATTTGCAGCTGTCAGAGACACGGACAGCATCCGATATTTTGTCATTTATTTTGCCACTCTGCGGTTAATTAAAACGTAAAGCAATACAAATTTTGCTATGAATATAAATTATATTAAATATATGCAAAGGCGCAGGGACAGGGGGAGAAAAATGTTAATTTTAAGCTGTTTAAATAGAGTTGGTAAAAGCAGCTTCAGAAATACATATATATATATTTTTTTTTGTATGTGTTCAGCCAAGGCAAACGGCCAAATATCCGCAAAAAGTGAAATAACAAGCCAATCATTGGGCTTAGTTGAACTGGTTTGCTGGCACAGCTTCCGCTCAGCTCTTGGCAACCGCGAGCCGAACTGGAGGCAGCTGCTCTCTGGCCCGACTGACTGCAAATACCGGAAGTGCTGGCCATGCCTAAAATGAACAGCAGAAAGCCAACCAGCCAATCTCAGTCGATGCTAATAATGACCCTTCCGGCAGAGCTGCTAATGCCGTCCAGCTCAGCTTACACAGCCTTTCATGTTGGCCAGCGCTGATGAGGCTGCTCATTTGTCAGGAATGGCCATAAATGGCTCTCCTTTGACTGCGCTCTAGCTCTGTACATCTATATGTATTCCTAGTCAAACTGAAGTTCGGTTTCTTCTCTCTCTTTTGATTTTACTCTCCACATACACATATTTCTAGTCAAATTGAAGTTAAGTTCCCTCATAGCTAAAAAGTTGCATATATATATTTGGCTTGTCACGCACATTTCAACTATTTTGCCTCAATGTAAACACTGGCCAACACTTCACGAACAAACAGACATTATAATTGCAAACAAACCAAATAAAGCCATTGCCAAATACAATTTACTAATGAAATGCAGAGTTTACCCGCATTTGTTTAGAAAGCTCAACATTGTGGATTTCCATTCACTCATTTCTCATTCTGGCGTCAACAATTGCCAAATTCAACAAACATTTGCTAATGAATAATTCGCCAAATAATTTATGTTATTATAAAAATGTTGCAATAATGTTGCCATAACTGTCAGCCACGTCTGCCTCCCAGGCTCTGTTAGTTAGTCTGACTAACGCTTTAGTCTAGTTTGCGCGATTGCAATATTTATTTTTGACTTATTTTCGAAAAGTTGGGATTCTAATATTTGCAATAGAACTAATGTGTGTGTGTGTGTAGTTTTTTATTTATTTTTTTAAATTATCATTGAACTTAACTAAACTTAAACTCAAATGGAACTTTATTTTGGATTTGTTTACATTTTATAATACCTAAATTTAATTTAATTCCAATCTATATCAAGTCCAATCTATATTAGGCGTTATAAACAGACGTTTAAGTAATTATGTAGACCTGAAAAATATTTACAATGGCTTTACGCAATATGTACGTTACGTTAGCATACATCACTGTAACTGACGATTACGTGATTACGTAATGAATCGCCAGCACATATAAGACACAAACCTCGCCAAGAGATTGGAGACCATTTTTTAGAGATATTTCTCAAAAAAAGCGGAAAAGTTATAGTCATAATCATTATCATTATTATCATAATAATCACAATTGGATTTCTGCAGATTACGTCATTTTCCAACTGCATCCTCTGACTTCAAGTCAACTTTCTCATAAATATTTTAAATAATTCTTGTCTAGCTGCTGCTTAGCTGAAAAGTTTAGTTGGCCTGTTTTTGGCTAACATTTTTGGTTGATTTTTTTTTTTTCTTCTAGCTAACGCTTTGGGCGTGTTTGGCTTGCAAATCTTTATTTAAATGCCGAAAATGTCTGGGCCACAAAAGTTGCCACAGCAAATTATAGTAATCAATTTGAAATTCTTGTCGAGTTTTCTAACTTTGGCTTTGGGTCAAAAGCATTCAACACACACACACACACACACACACACACCATACTCGGGCAATTTCGGCCATGGGAGCAACATTGGGGAATTGTCTCTATGAAACTTCGAGCGGACGGTAAGGCAAAACTTTCAAGTGCTCGCTTAAATATTATATATTCTTGCCGATTCCATTATGAGCTTGTGGAAATTTAATTCATGTTTCATTCATTTTGATGTGCAATATATGAATTAGCATTGTGTAATTTAAACGTTTTCGGGCCGAAACTCTGGCTGCCGCAAGTTGATATAGCTCTCGGATTCAACTTTGATTGCCTCAACTTTTAACTGTTAACCGAAACCAGTTGAAAGTTTCGCTCAAGTTTTTTTATCTTCTCCAGCTCCAGCTAAATAAATTGCTATCAATTTTTTGCCGTAACTTTCTATGGCACGCATTTGCTGAGCTTCTGTATCGCTCATACGTCATGTGGGACCAGAACATGGACAAATAGATGCTGCAAGCGAAAAATGCTGCATTTGTTGTTGTTGTTATTGTTTTTGTAGTTGACTATAATTTATTAAACACTTTGCAAAAAGCATATATATGCATTGCTTTCCCTTTTTGCATTTGCAGTCATTTGTAAACGCGCATGTGTGTGTGTGTGTGTCTGTGTGTTTGTGTCTGTGTGTGTATGCTTTTAATCCTTTGAAATTTCACATGTCACTCGGATAACGTCTTACAGACGCATGCAAATGGAGATGAAGCTTAAGATATTTGAAACTGAGCTAAAATGTAATTCAGCTGCTCAAGTCAGCATAACTGACGGGAAGAGTGAAGCTGAAAAGGCTCTTATAAATTGGCAAACAATGATCAAAGGAAGGTCTTAAAGAACTCTAGTACAATATAATAAAAGAGTTGTATATTCAGATTCATTGTTTATTATTGATGATTATGCTCTTTTCCGCCTAAATCTCAGCTATAACTCAACTTCATCTCAACTACCTCTTCACACATCTCAATGAGAAAATTCTTGGCAGTAATTTTTCCCCAGACTTCTTAATGGCATTTATCGCATTGCAACTGTTTATAGGCCAGTCAGCAATTTGTTTTTAATGCATTTTTAATTTGTGTACGTGTGTGTATTAAGGTGTGTCTGCCTGTCTGTGTGTGCGTGTGCAAAGAGAAAATGAAATAAGCTTCTTTTCGCTACTGTGTAACGAGGCCGTCGCCTGAGGTGATCCTTTTATTATTTTTTGCTCTCTTATTACTACTTAATGATGACGGCATTTTCTTTGCAGTTTATTCTCGACAGGATTAACTCTGGAAAAATTATTATTCAGCTGAAAACATTGTAAGAGAATTTTATATTGCAGACTGTAATTTATATGACTTTTACACTTGTGCCTTTGAGTCGCTTCATGTAGCTCATTTATAAAGCAGTTTAAACACGTTTTATCATTTAATGTATTTCATTTGGAGTTTCTCTGCCTGCGCGCATCACTAATTAGCTCAGTTCTCTAAGATCAACGGGGGATTTCCGCTAGCGTCACTTCCTCTGACATCATTTCCGTAACAAACAATTCGCCCAATACTGAATGCAATTCAGCTCAACGACAACAGAAACTATATTTGCCTGGACAATTCCCATCAGCTGTGCCAGTTTCATGGCGGCACATTGAAAGTTGACTGTGTGTGAAAAAAAAAAAAATAATAAAATGGATACTATTTTTATGAAATACGCCGAGGCGCAAAGTGTGCAACTGCTCGAGCAGTCGAGTTAGCCATTTGGCATTGCTGCTGCCGCAATAACAACACATAAATCTGGCAACAGCTGTCAAGCACAGCAAATTCACACAAAAAAGAAAAGAAAAAGAAAGAAAAGAGAAGCAAAGGATGAATGCTTGGCGAGCAAATAACCTAAAGAATGAAAGGAATAATACAAATAGAAACATTGGCTGAATACAGTCTAGCTTGGGGACATTGTTTGTGCACGCTTTCTCAGTCTGATCAAACAGCATTCAGCTGCAAGATATATATTGAAAATTAGATAAGTCGAACTTAAACAAGCTAAAGAAATTTTCTGTAGAATATAAAAAAAATTGTTTCATTTTATTTATAAAATTTCATTGAAAATATTTAACTGATATTCCCTACAGCTTCTTCTCGCTCAATTAGCGCTTTTAAGCTGCCCAAAAGTCCAGGTATATGCCATGCCTTTTAATTGACGCTTACAAAGTAGAGAGCATTAGCTGCCTTCAACTGACCAAAAAATAGCACATTCCTGTGGCAGCTTTGGCTTGCACAGTGCCAAAAAAAAAAAAAAAACCGTATAAAAGCTGACCCGACCGCACTGTCACGTGCCACAGGGAGAGACATGCTAAAAGCTGAAGCATGACAAAGTTCCGGATTACTAAGTAGAGCAGGGAGATGGCGTCTAGTGTCACACTAAATGGAAAGTCAAGAAATGAGAGAGCAGCTTAAGGATGCCCCGCAAAGGTCGTAAAGCCGACTTCCCCTTGACAGCCTTGTAACCGGTGCAAATTCGTATTCGTATGTGTGCACCACGTTGCAGGCAGCACAATGTTGCACTCTTTTTATTCGAGGGCAGCGCATCTGGTAATTGAATCCTGATGAATTCTTTTCATTGCTCTCGTTGCTTAAGAATCTGCTACACCTGCCGTGTGCCATGCTCCAAATTATGCAGCTACACTATAAAAAGTCGACTGTAAAAAAAAAACATTAAATAGGTATAAAATGAAAAGATTAACTGTCTTTGGTTAACTAGCAAAGGTTTACTAGTAAAGATAATCTTTAATTATTTTGGCCCATTAATCTAGCTGATAAAATGATTACTGTGGAATAGGATAATACAAATTTGAGTAGATTAAGATATAATTATAATCGATAATATAAAAGATAAAATAAATACCAATAATATAATAAAGCAATAGTTTTATTATAAAGTTAAATCTGTAAGAAATCTGACATGTTTATGGAGCTTCAGGCGTTATTTCCAGAACTATCTAAGTATCTGAGCCTATCAATAATTTAAACAGGTGCTGGTATATAATTATCAAATAAAGAATGACTCAATATCAATAATACATTGTTTGATATTGAAGTAGAGCTATCATATAATAAATATATCTATATAATATGTATATATGTTATCGATAACTTATAACTAACGTATAGCTAAATTCATACGCTTAGCTATCGATAAAAATATCAATCTGGTTAAACTACCTTACACCATATGACTGTAGTGTTGACATTGGCTATAAAACTTTTCTTAATGCCGAGTCAATTTGAACTAATATGTTATCGATAGCTAAAATAAGAGCTGCCTTAGGCCTATCGAAAACAACAAATATTTAGATTATGGTCCCATGCATTACTACATATAGTAATTTAGAGATAAAGCCTAATTTATATACAATTAAATGCAAATTAAGTTGTTATCGATAACTGAAAAACCTGCTTGCATATAGTTATCGCAATTAGCATAGCTTCAGACAGCATAGCATTGAAAATTCCACCTCTCTTGTCTCCATATTAATTTGAATTATGCTCGATTTATACCCCGCTTTCTGCTTGTTCAGTTTTCATTCACTCGCGGCATTTTGTTCACATTGTGCAATTGTACAGTTATTTTATTAACACTTCCATTGTGTCAACCACAAAATTGGGGCAATCCGGCTGAATGTAAAGAAAAAGAATAAATGCCTGAAAAGGAATTATTTTCTCAATGCGAACAAAAGACAATCAGAAAAAGTTTTTTCCTTTCTTTTTTTGCTGTTTGCCTTAAATGCTCGGCCCAAGGACATTAAAAAGTTGAGAGGTCTGTAAAAGTTTTTGTTTGTCTTCGCGGCGCCTGTTCTGCAGTCGAGTCTGCGAAAACAATGAACGAAGCGCAAATCGTTATGAATTATAATAAAACGTAATTATGAAATTAGCATTTCTAGAACAGAAGTTTACGAAATTCTCTTCATGGGTGCGTTGAACTTCCGTTGGATTCACTTTGCAGCGATCAAAAAAATTTGTCAGCCACTTAGCGTGCGAAGTCCCAAAAGGTCAGCTAAACGCCAGTGGGTGGAAATGAAAATTTTGATCATCATGATCATGTTCATCATCTACATCTTTGGCATCATAATCATATTCATGTCATGCCGCCGCAGCTATTTTGTGGCATTTTTACAGCTTCTTGCCAAAATAAAAAGTTGCTAAGCATTTTCGCTGCGCTTTATTTATTCATAAGGATTTATTCTCCACAAATATATAAAAGTCTCTAAGTTGACAAAGTCCGCCTTCGCGCCAACATATTCTGATATCTTTGTGATTTTCCCTCATTCAGCCTAGAAGAACACGGCAAATCTGTTAACGCGCCAGCTGCGTGAGGCGAATACATTAAAGCCACTTCACAGTTTACGGGCGTCGAAATCAATTATCATGCTTTTACGCTCTCAAATATGTAAATATAATTTTAAAACAATTTAAGTGAAGTAAAAAAGAGGAACCAAGCATTTACGCTAGGTATTTTACTCCAAGCTATTTGAACAGATTTTGTTTCTATGTTGTGGTCATGTTCTATACAGAAATACACAAATATAACTGTGAATACGTTTACCCATTGCAGCACCTAAGGACATGACCAGCATGCTTTATTCAAAGGCAGCGGAGTTCTGAATAGTCATATCAAGCTTCGATAGCAGAAAAAATGAACAAATATGTCTTTTAAAAAATTTAAAAAATTTTTATATGAAATAAAGAAATCTTAAAGTATTATTAAAAATTTTGATATATATGTAATATTATATAAAAATTTCATATGATTAAATTTTAAACATTTCACAATTATTAAAAATAAAATTACTTAATGTAAGTATTAATATAGCAAATATAATAAAAATAATAAAATATTTATAATAATAATAATAATACTTAAACTAAATATATTCAATAAATATTCATGACAAAATTGCATTCACTCCCATCCACACTGTAAGGTTCTTTAACAGAAATGAATTAAAATAACTAATATCCATTTTTAGCAATTGTGTAGTTTTTCCAAATTTGAAAAGCCTTCTACATTAATAATGCAAAATGCGTTTTGAGTATCGCTTTACAATAAAACAACATCGGTTTGATTATAATGATTGTGTGAAATTAAAATACGCAACGTTAAACATGAATTATACACATGTATATTTTATAATTTTCAATGTGGAACTGGATGTAAAGGGCTGGCCGTGTGACATAATTGCAATTACAAAACATTTGCAGCCATTAAAATGCAATTTTGTGTAGTTTATTGCATTATTCTCTGGGGCCATTAAACTCATTACAAATTGACGCTGCCCAACTGGTTTGTCGTAGCCATATTACGTTGCCATTATAAGTGCAGTTGCCATGCACCCACTCCCCTCAGCCGCCATCCGCAAACCCTCTGATGTCCCGGAGACGTGTGCTTATTAAATTTCAATTTAGATGTGGGCTACAAATGGCAACTGTGTGACTTCTCTGCACAAAGAATCAGATTAACTGACAGGATGCCAATTTGCTTTCCATTCTTTTTCCTTTGCTCTCTCTCTCTCTCTCTCTCTCTCTCTCTCTCTCTCTCTCTCTCTCTCTCTCTCTGCACACATACATCCGTTCTTCAATTCCTTTTGCTGCAGTTGTCGTGTCCTTTACGCAATTTGTCCTTACGTGCTCGTTCCGTGGTTTTCTATATTTCAAGTCTCTTTGGCTGTAACATTTATTAGCTTAAAGAACTATCTTCAGTTTTGTCAGTTTTTAGCATTTGCTTTGCTTTTAAAAATGAATAAAAATAAATATGTGTGACACCAAAATTGTACTCGAAAATTCCAATTTCGCTGCAATTTGCAAAATTCTTTGATTTATGTTTCCTGTCAGCTCGATTTTAGTGCTAGCCACCCCATTGATGGACACTTTGCAGCTCAATTATTATTTGATGGGTTTTTGCGCTCGAGTGCCACACATGACACTCACCACTCAGAGCTGCTCGAATGGCCAAACACTGGCTGACGGCCTCTTCAGCGCATTCAGGTTCAATTCGTTTCATATGGAGAGCGCTCTAAAAGCTTTGTTTGACCTCTTGTGCGTGTGTGTGTGTGTGTGTAGGGGAGTGCAATCGGCTATAATAGCTCTAAAGTGATTAGTTATATGGATTTCAGCTTTTAATATGCGATTTGTCTTATCGGAGATTGTAGAGAACAATTAAAAGAAAAATGATCACGTTGCACTCAATGTTTCAAGCAAAACTCAAATCGTAGCTCTTCAAACGAATCAATTATGCCAAATAAGCATGCAATTCTGACCAATGCCAGATGCCATTGTTGAGGAATTTTAACACTCTAAATTTTCTTTTGAATGAAACTAGACGTCGATAGCTTGTCTTGATCCAATGAAATTGCTCAAAGTGATGCAATTTGGCATTTAGATTTTTGATTGAGTATTTTATCATCACTATTGTGAGAAGTGCAGCATTTTGTTCAGCTTTATAGAAAGCTTTCAATATTTTGATTTACTTACAATCTGATATTGTTCCCGCTTTATTTCTTCTTTGCGCTTTCCTCTGCTTATTTTCAAAACATTTCCCATTTGCTGTTATCAGGTTGCAGCTTGTTTGCCTTCACTTTGCTTCAACTGTGCACCGTTGTTTGTATTTGGGGTGGGGGATCTAAAATCAATTGCAGTTGAGCCAACATATTTTCCATCCCTCCTTTCCATTTTGCGATTGTTGATTTAGGTATCGCTGCTTTAAGTTTCTATTTGTGAGAAACAAATATTTCGTGTCTACTGTTATTCTAAATAAATATATTTCGCTATTTAAAAAGATGCTTACATATTAGCTGCATTGAAGTAAAGTTGTTTATACAATGGAATGGAATAGTGGAATATAATGCTTTTATTTTTCTTAAAAGTAGTTTAAAATTGAAATTATTTAGAAAATAGCAGTTCTGCAATACATTCTTACATTCTTCAATGTCACTAAAAATTTCATATCGGTTTCATAGCTGTGCCCAAGATCAGTTTCTTTGTCTGCTGGCTTTGAGTGTGTGCGATATTTACATCTACCCATATCTAGTCGCTTTCCCTTTCACTCGAATTGCAACGACTTTACCCGAAGGGCGCGCGTAGCCATCTCGTTTTTACTCACTAACGCCAGAAACCACTTTTTGCATCAGCTATCTTTGTCTCTATCGCTCTTGTGAGAATTAGCGAACACAAGCCAGAGATGAGCAGCGCGCAACTAATACGCAAACGCACTCGGATAATATTTGTACAAAAACTGTATGCAATCTCTCAGCCAATCACAACAAAGTTTGACCAAATATGTAAACAGCAAGCACCAATGACAGAGGAAGGAGAAGCAGTCTGCTAATATCGTTGACCCATTGATTTTAATAATTAAATTGGATAATATTTGACTTTAATTGTCCCAATGGTAATTATAATTGCTAATTAAATTGGTAAAGATAATTTATAATGGAGAATTTAAGTTATTTTTTTAATATATTCATCATTTATCATAGAAGGAGATACATATATGTATATATCGATCTTTAAATTCTTACATACTTGAATTAATCCCATTTAAATATTTCAGCAAATGCTACAATTTCACCAAATACTACACAAAATGCAGCAGAAATAATATTAAAATTGAAATAAATGAACACAAAGGTATTTACTTCACAGAAATATAAATGTGCAATTCCATATATGAATTCTTGCTATTGCTTGCCGTTCTTAATTTACACATTATAGCGAATAGCTCGATGTACGTTCTGAGAGCTGTGGCTGCATTATCAAGTTAACACAAATTTTCTGAATTATTCCAGCAGATGTGCTGGCACATGCAGCATAAAGCTGCCTCACTATCGGGTATAAAAGACTCAGATTGAATGCAATGAAGTCAGTCAACAAATTAAAATGCGGCTGTTCATTGGTCTATTGTTAGTCGTGCTGGCTCCATGGGTCTACCCGGCCAAAAATACGGCAAGAGAAAAAACTTTTGCAAGACTTGAAGCCATGGTAACGCCACAGCTTGTGACGTCCAGACAACGAGCGCTCGGTGATTTAGTAATGAGTCCATCTAAGAACCAAGAAGAGGTACGAGCTGACCATGATTCTCATCTGACCAATCAGATTCATTTATTATTTGAATTCTTAATTTCCATACAGATTTCTCTGTGGAAGGCGCAGAAAAGCTGCAAAGGAGTTGGGATGAATTGTCATTTTGCCGAGGAATGCTGCACTTACCTCTGCCTGAGGCGATTCAACGAATGCGTATTCTAGACTTCAATTTGTATTATTTTGTTTTATTTTGGTTTATCAATGATTGTATTACTAAATAGTTGAATACATAGAGTACAATCAAATATGATTTGGCGGTGTTTAAATAAACATAAGTTGACTGTCTGGATTCCAAAATTAGAGCTTTAAATTTCGCTTTAAATCTGTTTCAGATAACACGTCGTACTTAGAATCAAATCTTATTTTTATTACTTTTTATTTCGTGTATAGGACCAAGATTGAAAATTGCATTAGGTCATCTTCTTTTATGCATAATCGAGTAGAAATAAAAAACGCCTGGAATTTTAATACCGTTGTCAGAGCATCAAATTTCTATTATGTTCTGGCCAAATCATAAAAATGCGGCAATTTATACCACAAGAAGCTTGGCTCTTGGTTTCAGCCATCGTCATCATCGGCATCATCAATCTTGTGCTTAAAATCCACCAAGTGCCAAAATGCCAAGCAATTTACAAATTGACACTGAAGCGGAAGGATGGTGGTAAAGTCAGCTGCCAAGTATTGATGGCTTAGATTTTATAGATTAAAATAAATAATGTCAGTGCATAAGAAATTTGTATAAGAAATAAAGATGAGCAATCAGAGTTTCGCAAGTGCTGAAGATATGATATGGAAATTATATTTGTTACTGCTGTGCTCATCAGAGCTCAGGCTACATGTGAGACCAGAATAGTCATATGATTATAGCTAGACTTATCAGAGACATATGCATTTTTTATAAATATTTAAAAAATAATTTCAAGGTATTTCTTACCTTTAATATTTGTATATTAGAGAAAAATATTCATTTATGCTTTAATAGTTATGTCATGTCTTAGGCTTCTTCAGCTGCAGCCATAAACTTCAAGCATTTAATGAAGTCTACGCAGCCAGTAAACAATGAAACTGAATTAGAATAACGAATAAAATTCTATTGGAATCTCATTTCAATCTGTACATCATCCGAATTCCAACTGAATGCCAATGTTGTGGCCACATTTATTTTCGTTTGTTAAGTCAATAGATGAACCTGGACAGCATTCACCTGTCTAAATACTGCCTTGGCCTGGCCATCGTCAGTTGCTGCTCCAGGGCAGAAAAGTAATTTCACTTGACTTTGCCTCTCGATGGCTGCTTTGATGTGCACTCAATATTTACCCAAGGGCAGCTCACTTGACTACTTGAGTGGCCATATTGGGGATAACAATTTGTTTTGCTACGAAAATGAGCTAGTAGCCGGAAATGAGCTACACAAAAATATTTAGTTGGCTTTGCAAACAGTTTAATGGTAACTAAACTATAAATGAGTTTGAAATATTTGTAAATTGGTCAACAACTGAATCATGACTAGGAAGCCGAGTCAATTGTATTGCCGTCTTATCTCGCTACTGCTCCTAGGCTATGTAGTGCTGCAGTGCTGCAGCTTTTACTTAAGTAAGTATTCAAATGTTATCTATGCAGTGTAAATCAATTGACGTCGACTTGTTTAGTGGACGGTGAGGACAATGAGTTGGGAGACGATTCAGAGCGTAATATAACTAAATATTTAAGTAAGTGGCGAACGTAATTTTCTATTTTCATTAATATCTCGCTGATCGTGGTTCTACAATTTCAGATATAATATACCCTCTTATGAGGGATGTCAACGCTGCACAGTTGATATCTAATGAGAGAAAGTTTAGTCCTCTGGAAAATAGCTCGGCTGTTATTGTTATACAGGTACAGCTCATATACTAAATGCGACTTGAGCACACACATTACACTTTTTCAACAGGTGCACAAGGGAACTATTTATCTTCCGCGCTTGATAGAGAGCCTCTCTCATGCCAAAGGCATTTCCGATGCATTGCTTATATTCTCTTATGATGTTTTTAATGAGCAAGTCTATGATTCTGTGCTAGAAATTGAGTTCTCTAAGGTGATGCAAATCTTCTATCCACATTCCATACAGCTGAATCCGTATGGATTTCCTGGCACCGATCCGAATGACTGTCCTCGAAGCATTTCGAAATTGAAGTAAGTTCGATTCCATTTTCTTCAAAGCGCCGATTTTCCATTTTCAATTTCCTTATTTCACTCAGGGCCTTAATCAAGAATTGTAATAATGCTCTCAGTCCAGATCTGCATGGTAACTATAGAGATGCCCGATATACGGAGAGAAAACATCATTGGTGGTGGAAGGCGAACTACGTTTTCCATAAGCTTGAAGTAACCAAGAATTTTACTGGTTCGCAATAGACTTAGAGAATCTTCTTTAAGTCTCTGATAATTAAGAACTTCTTCTTCTTGTATGCAATTAGGTCTAGTTTTATTCCTGGAGGAAGAGGATATAGTGGCTGAAGATTTTTTGTTTGTGCTCTACAAAATGCAGAAATCGGCCAAGAAGTTATGCGCTCATTGCAATATCTTTAGTCTGGGTGGCAATTTAAGTTCTCTCAAGGTCAATTCGAAACGAGATGACAACGCGTACTCCAAGGTGAGTTGAGAATTTGTAAGAGTCTGGCAATGTCATGTCTGGCTTTTCTTTAGGTTCAATATGCAGCTTGGTCAAGTGAAGAGCATGCTGTAGCAGTCGCCTTCAATGCAAGCACCTGGTCGGAAATCCTTAGTTGTGCTCAAGACTTCTGCACATACGACGATTGTAATTGGGACAAATCATTGCAACACATAGGCGAGACGTGCATCAAAGGGGGCCTTAATGTGCTTACTGTCAAGAAGCCACGAGTTTATTCCACTCGAAATTGGTGAAGAAAATGTTTGATCACATAATATTTCCAACTAATATATACATATTTCTATGCAGCTCATACCTAAGTATGTCCAAGGCAAATTTTGAGCTTGGGTCAGCCAGTAAACTTGGCCAGCTTTATCCGGCCACACTTAAATTATCCAGTTCTATTCTAAAAGCTGCAACCAAGCCGCCCATCGAGGTCATGAAAAGTGGGGATTGGAGCGATCCACGCGATCATCGGCTTTGCCTAAACTTAGCTTATGGCTAATAGTAAATACAATTTAATATTTTTTTCAAGCTCTAAATGCTGGTACTAAAAATAATTTTGTATATGTATGTATACCTATAATTTTATTCAGATTATATATAAAATGAAATAAAATATATTTACAGTTCAAGCATCTCAAAAGTTGAATCTATTCCATTTTTATCCATTTCTGTTTGTGCATAATGCGGGTATCAAACTTTCTCGTTGAAAGCAAACCAAATGTTGAACCTCGAACATACTTTACTTTAAATTTGCATTTAAATGAATGCCGTTGAGGGTCAAAGGGTGACTGAAGTTTCGACTACTTAGTTGTTTGTTTAGTTGGGTATATCAACATCACGAATTGACCCGCCAGAGTAAATATTAGCTATAATTTTATTTACTATATTTTTCCATTGTTTTGAAGTTTCTGCAGTCCGACAAAATATGGCAAGTGTTTCCAAAGGGAAAAGTTTATAGCTTTAGATACGATTGACGATATTCACAAAAATATAATTAAATAACTGAAATAAGAAATATATATATGAAAAAAATAAATATATAATTAGGTTAAATAGGTAAGGTAAATAAAAAATATAAAAAATAAATAATAATGTAAATTAAATATATAATAAAAACATATCAAAAATAAATAAAATAAAATAAATGAAGTAAATTAAGTAACAATACAGTATATAAATTAATTGGTTGAATATTAAAAAAAGTAGAAAAACATTTATTTATATATTTAAATACATACAAATACAATCTTTATGTGCATCACTTGTTTCAACTGCATGTTGTTAATTTATTGATTGCCATTTGGTTGAGCACTGTTGACGGTTTTAATTTATGGCAGCATATTCTTTATAAATTAATTGCCAACTGGTGAGCATAAGTGAATTCACGCAGAATATTAAACAAATAAAAAAGTAAGTAACTTCAATTGAAATGAATTCCAGTTTGCTTAAATAAATAATCAGTATAAAATATTGAAAATGAAACCATCAAAACAATTTACAAAAATTAAAGTATTTAACTCAGCAATTTATATATAGATAGGAATCAGTATACAAATCTTAAATCTTAAATCTTAATCTCTGCAACACAAGAGTCTTCATTGCATTTCGGCCTGCCATTTCTGAATCACATTTCATAGTCCTGACACTGACAATGTGTGAAAATATGCATGTGCTGCCGCTGTGTCAGCATTTGGCGGAGTTTAGGCGAAAATTGGAATCCTTTGACACTTGGCCAAAAAGTAGAGAGACGCACAGTCAGCCAGCAAATGAAAATGTCAGCTGAGACGTGGAAAATGTGATGACTTTTCTGCTAAAACTTGGCTTATGTTTATAAACGTTATGTGCTCCACTTGGCTAGATTAGCCTTGCGTATTTTGTTCAAGTGCCTGTGGCAAACGCTGCGTATGAGTTATTTATTATGTTTCTTTCTCCTTTTTTTGTTTTTGTTTTTGCTCGACAGCGTTGCCGAGTGAAACTTTTGGCGGTTTACGACCTTGCCTGAGCCATTTGCTTACACTCAGCTTAGCTACATTAAATGTTTAGGTAGCTCCAGGAGAAGAAAGTGCTTCAAATTGTCATTCAATTGCAAATGGCCTCTGTCTGCGAATGTCTGCATCAGGCTGAGCAAATAATTTATGTACGCTTCCTCATTTTTAACTGTCTAGCGACAATAGAGTGCGCCAGCTATTTAATTGCACTTATCTCAATATTGATAAACCAAGGACACTTTGTGGAGGCACTCTTTAAATGGCAGCGCCCTTTGCCCGCTTTGCCCGCTGCATGCCCGTTGACTCTTTTGTGCAGCTATTTACTCAGTCAACTGTTCACGCATTCACTTTTGGCCTAGTGCTCCAGTTCTCGGTCGCATTCATTCAAACACGTACTCACTGTGCATTCAAGCGTTTTATGACCCACTGTCGGCGGGCAACGTTTGACTCTTTCGCCGCCTAGCGAACGTGTGTGCCGCAGGGCCCACAGAGTTGACCCAATGCTGCTAACCAATTGTTAACCTTGCCAGTGGGCCAGGTGAGTTTGTGTACGATGCAGCCAAGTACATGGGCCAACTATGGCTTAATTATATTCCACTGTTATGCTACAGGAATAAATATTTCGAAACTTCTTTTGTTTTAGCAGCGCCTTTCAGTTTTTGAGCTGCTCTGTGTATATTGTGCACTGTCTGACATTATTAAAATCCGAATGACAGCGAATATAAAGGCACAGCGTTAATAAATGCAATAATAATCTAAGCTCCTGTTGGCTGTTGATAGAACTTAATATAGATCAGAGTAGACAAAAGAGAGTTCTAGCTCTGGTCTAATTTAATAAGTTTTAAGAGAGATAGAGAGAAGAGAGAGAGAGAGAGAGAGAGGAGAGAGAGAGAGAGAGAGGGAGAGATAGAGAGAGTACCAGGGAGTGTCTCATTAATTATTTTAAAATTGTATATACCCTTTTGCATAAATTATTCACGTTTGTTTCCCTATAGCTGCCTGAAAGGCTGAGCATGGAATAGCCAGTTTTTTTTTTACCATGCGCTGTTATTAGGGTTAAGTAGATGGAGGGTTTTTTACATTAGACCCCTAAAGTTGTGTACCCTCTTGCATGTGGAAGTTTTGAAAAGCAAGCACATTATTTCTTTCATCTGAACAAATTCAAGAGAAAAGGGATTTTAAAGAAAAAGCAGAATGAATATTTTATTTATTAATTATTTTGTTCTTTTTATGATATACAAAGCTCTGTAAAATCTTGCATTATTTGAAGGAAGTCTAAATATAAAAAAGTATTTATTTATTTATAGTATTTTATTTATTTATTTATTTTAGTTTAGTACATGTTGACTTTTCCATACAACTTTCTTCATTACTTTATAGATTTGGTTGTTACATGTCTGATGGCATTCCTTAACATAGTCGAAACGGTGCAAATTACATTTGATTTCGTCCATTAAACAAGCACACAAATTAAATCAATTGAATCTCATTTCTGCAAGAAGAATATATCCAAATCAACTAATTGCATAAAACAAGCCGGAAGAGATACGACGTGTTTTATCTGTTCCATGCATGCATATCCTTTGGCTTTGCCGAGCAGCGAAGAGACAGACACGTAATTTAGCATAGCGGAAAATTGAAGGTATATATACATACATACATACATATATTCAGGGAGAGAGCGAGAGGGAGGGGGAGCTGCTCACTATTTGGCTTTGCCTTATATTTCAGCGCACGTATTTAACATAAATTGCTGAAACCGGGATCAATATGCAGACTTGCCATTCGTCAAGCAAACCAGATGAAACCAAGGCGATACAAAAAATGCAAAGCCAGCAATCAGCTCTGCCCGCTGAGCCACATTTGCGTCACAAACACAAGCACACACACACACACACATGCATAATCAATGGCTACAAACTGCTAGGGATACACATATGTGAATTTGGCAGCTTTTTTTTTACATTTCTGCATCATTAAGTAGCTGAGCATGTCGAGAATATGCTAATAACTGAGAGAACTGTTACCACACAAGCTGGCAAAAAAAAAAAAAAATACTAGTAGCAAGCAGAGCGAAGTATACGCCTTGTTGTGCGTCTGGCTAAGTGTGTGTGTGTGGAAAATATTTATTTTGTTTTTGTTTGAGTCAAGCGTAAAGCTCTTGAGCCCTACTCCGCCGTCTGCCGTATCAAGGGATGGAGCATTTAAATGGGAATTTGCCTTGAGTTCATTTTTGAAAGGCCAGCTTTAAACTAAATGTACTTAAGTATAATATGGGCTTAATACGTGGGAATATGTGTAAAGGTTCGCAAATTTCTCAAATTTTCGATGAGCAAACAGTGGACAATATTATATATACAAAACGATTGAGAATCTGTGAAAGGCTCTCCGATACGGCAAACTTATTAGCACAGATATGTTATATTAAGAGAACGAGTTTGTGGTAAATCATTTGAGAGCTACTTAGTTCGATGAAGTTAAAAGTAAAAAGAGCGGCACTCAAATTGAATATGCAAGAGCAGCATATTATGTCTTTTCTAACTGCTTCAACTGCGAATGCTACTCTTGCATTCCTATGACCGTTCTCCCTATACCTGCTCTTCCCACGATCACATTCAATACACTCGCTCTCCATATACATACACATAGGTTTCCTCAGTCGTTAACGATGCGTTTACTCACTAAATAAATGCATTCTTTAGTTGATAGTCAGGTTGGTTGGGCGAAGTTGTGATATTCGCGATTTCCTATATAAGAAGATGAAATCAACTTTTGTAAACATCATATTTATAACAATAATTTGTCTAATTGATTGCTCTTGCATTGCATTGCTTTTAATTGTTATCAATTATGCATCATTTATTCTTCTTAACAGTTGTTTGTAATACTATATATGTATGTATGTATATTATATATGAGAGATATGTATATATATATATAAATATCATACACATATATTTACATAATTTATAATGCGAATGCCAGCATTTGTTACTGTAATTCGATAGCAAAGCTTATTGGAAATTTCATACTCTTATTCTTTATTAATTATCATTAAAACTTCTGTCAGTTTGTTTTGTGTTACAAATTCCAACAAAATTTGCTTTGTTGAGTTTGATTTCTTGAAAAAATGCTTCAATTAGAAGTAACACATATTGTTATTAATAATAATAGTTTATTTAAATTGCTGGCTCAACTGAAACAATTTTGTTGAAATTAAAAAGCTTCTAAAATACCTTGTTTTTAGCGTGAAGCTACTTTTATTGAAAATTCTAGTTCAATCATAAATTTCGTAAATTTGTTATAGCTTTAACTATTCACCGTAAAGAGTAAAAGCCGATTGAATTTACAATCTGATAATATTAATATAGGAATTTCTCGTTATGAGTTTATATTATATGTATTTATAGTATGTTTATTTATTTACAAGATTTTTTGTTCTTCTGACATCATCT
The DNA here is from genome assembly GCF_054131105.1 of Drosophila navojoa. NCBI lineage: Eukaryota > Metazoa > Arthropoda > Insecta > Diptera > Drosophilidae > Drosophila > Drosophila navojoa. Next base: position 19,206,998 of record NC_142891.1, on the reverse strand, counting down.
TTACAGAAACACAGTGCGCATTACATAAATTAAAATTGAAAACTGTTCTCCTAGCCAGTCCTATTTGCTTTCGCCTCCTGCCACTCGCCCGAATGGGCAGTTGGCCATTTGGTGGTTACCAATTGACGCAATTTGCAATGGCAAAGTCGAGCAACAACAAAACAAAGCGCAACACGAATTCGATGGGAGTTCAGCTGGCTTTCGGCTGGGCAAGGCGAGGTCCTTTGTTTTGGCCAGATGGCAAACATGTCTATTCACTGAAAACTCCAGCCTACCTGGGGCTGTACCAATTAGCTTGGCTTTATGCCTCCGCTCACAAGCAAGTCAACGCATTTTTGTCAATGCCTGCAAACGGCGAACTCGAGTCAATTGAGTTATGGGCCTTCAAAAGGCGCGATTCAATGTGTGTGCATTGTGGAAAAGTCAAATAGAAGCACTGAAATACTGATGCTCTCTAATTAGTAAGTCATTTAAGCTGGCCTTTGAAGAGATTTGTTTCAGGTAAAACACTTGCAGTTGTTATTGATACAGGAAATTTTATAATGAAGAGGTTTTGAACTGGATTTATTAGTCCAAATAGACAGATCAATGGGTTCGGTGATGAGCATGATTCATACATCTATATTCTTCTTTATCCTATATTCTTTTATCACCTCCTTATGTAAGAATATGATCGCATCAGGAACATTTCCTTATGCTAAGAACATATTTCTAGCACTATAAAAAATACACAAACTTTTACAACAGCTCCACATACATGTATATGAGAATTGGTGCCTCATCAGACTTAAATCTCTCTGGTTGATTTACTGACCTAGATCGAGTAGAAGGAGTGGGCCATTTGATAGCCAAATTTGCTTGGCTCAAAGCACACATTTTTGCTTTTACCATAAAATTCCTTTGGCCAATGCAAAGCTAGCATCTGGTGGGATCCATTGTCTGTAGTCGATTGTCAATTGCAGTGGTGCCTGTTTCCTTTTACCCACAGCAAATACCAATCGAGGAAAACCAACCAACACACACGCACACACCTACTCACACAGATAGATAAACCACCATGAGAGAGACAAGCCAGCACATAAACTTGTGCTTAGACCAAAAGATATTTGTTTGCTCTTCGATTCGCCAGTTGACATCTGTGTTTATTTATTTCCATTGCTGCCACGCTCCCGAGGGCAGCGCCGTGCAAACTTGAGCCGTCTATGGCAACCGAAAAATTTCATTAAAATGCAATTGAACTTTGGCAGCTTTCAGGAGAATTCAATTACTTTATGCTACGTGGCCACACGGGACACGGACGAGTGCAGCAAAGTTGCCACAGTTCGCCGAAAATGAATGATGGCCTTGTGTGGCAACAACTCCCATGGATCGTATATGGCATTCAGTAAAGTTTTCGCCAGCTTAACTGCTTCGACTTAATGACTCTGAAGCTTCCACTCAGACAACTACTTGCGGTGGGTTATAAAAGCGCAACAAAACGGCGGGGTGGTTCAAGGTTTTCGAATTATTTTAATCAGAAAAGTAAACGAAGCGCGGGAGAGAATATATATAGAACTTGAGTTCATATATAGCAAAAAATCGAACTGCAGCTCACTTAATTGCTGTCAAGTAGTTTTCAAATTGAATTTAAAAAGATATTCAATGGCAACGTGTTGGCAAGTCAACGCAAAACAAATAATTTTGCTGTACATGAGCAGCCATGAGTCCAGCACGTGCTTGGCATAGCGAAGCAGGCTGGAAAATCCGTTAGTTGAGTGCAGCAAAAGTTAAAGAGTTTAACTAGCCAAAGAGAGAAACAAAACCTGTTTACTGCGCTATGCTGTTAAGAGGAAACAAAGAAGTATTATACAAGTTTGAAAATTGTGTTCCGGCGGAGCAGAGAGTAGAGCACTAAGGCCTTAATTCATCAGCAAGATGAAGAACCTTTGGGCAGCTTAACTCAGAGATTCTTATCTCTATATATACCCCGCTCATACAGATTTTATAATAAACAAGAAAAATCTGTACGCATAATTTGTGGGTCAGAGACGAGTTTTGCTTTAATTAGGAAACGCCATTTGAACTTTCCATAAATTCGTAAAAGGGGTTCGGGGCAACATTTGGCTAGTGAGCAGCTACTTGAGATTAAAATTTAAATCAGGAACCTGATGGGCCAATCAAGGTCCGAGCTGGATGGATGGCAATGTTGACCCCCCTCGGGCTGTTTGCTTGAGTCAAAGTTGAAGACTATACGTGACTTTCTTAAGATAAACAATTTTCGTGTTTGCCTGCTGCTGAAATGGAGAGAGATAGGGAGAGATAGACAAGACAGAGAGAGAGAGAGAGGGAGACAGAGAGGCAGAGGACATGACATATCCTTGTCTTGTTTACGCCAGAGCTCACTGACACGACAGGATGTCCGCTGATGGCTCGGACAAAGGCGGACTGGAATGTACCAAGGACAAAGCGACCATCGACAGCTGTCTGTTTTGCGAGAGATCATAACAAGCTGATAAACTTTGCCGACGACATACACTTGCCTGACGACTCCACTACATTAGGCATTTAATGTTGCCGTTAAGTGTCCGAATAAAACTAAGTTGTTTGCCAGCGACAAAGTTGTGCCAAGCTCTTTGGAGCACTTCCGCGACACAGTCACAGCCGTACACTGAGAAAACGAATTGGACAGGTTCTTGGTTCCTGGTTCCTGGTTCCTGGTGAAATTCCTATGAAACTGGAGGATAAATCACACAAGCTTGAGTCGCTGCAACAATCTCTCCCTCTTTGGCTGAGAGAAATTTAAAAGCAATCAAAAGTTCAGCAAGGGCCAATAAAGTTCAGTCTCCGCCAGGACGAGCGTATCTTATGATTGCCAGCTACTCCAAGTTTGTAAGGGCAGCGCAGAAAAAAGGGCTTGCATAAAGAAGAATTGCATACGGGATAAGGCGAGTGCAGTGGGTGGGTCGAGCCACGCAGCCGCTGTATCTGCCTGGCAACCAATCCATAGCCGTAAAATGGGGAAAACCTAGAGCGAGGCGCCCGAACATTTAACGCCAGAGCAGACAACAACAATTCAATGGCAGAGGGAGTGGAGAGTGGCGGGGGGCCTAGTTGGAGTGAAGCCACTGGGGCAGCAGGCGGGCATGGCTCTGGCAACCGCAGCTTAATTGACATTTGATAAACGCACAACTCAGCGCAATGCTGCCCGAGGAGTCCCCCAGTCGTCCCCGGTTGGCTGACCGGCCAGACAATGCCGGGCAACGACGAACGTTAATCACATCAACAATTGAGACAATGCGAAATGCTCACGGATTGTGCGATAGATAAATTGAAAGCGTAACTCCAGGCCGATTCGTCTGCTGAGCGGCCGTGTGGCTGCTCTCTAGCACAATTGTCAGACGATACTCGGCTCAACCTCAACCACAATGTCGCGTGGACAGTGTCAAATTTTAATGAGTTTAATGGTCTGCTGCTGCTGCTGATGCTGCTGATGCTGTAATGCAATAAAGTCAAACAAATTGACATTTTAATGGAGGCAAACGTTTTTGTTTTTTAATGACATAAGCGACGTTAAAAAGGAAAACAACAAATGCTCATGTGGGTAGCTCCCTGGGTATTAATTCAATTAATTTAATTTGATTTTCAATTTTCAATTATTGCTTAGTTCTGCTTTTTTTTTTAATTAATTATTAATTAAATAAACAATCTTTTGTATTTATGTACTATGAGAGTATAATGTACATAATATTATCTGATAATGCTAAAAATTTTTAAATATGCATATATTTTATTTATACTGAAAAGCAAGTAACTTTGCTTATATCCGTGACGAGGTTACTCACTCTCTCTCTCTCTCTCTTTTTCTCTCTCTGCTTTTCTCTCTACCTCTCTCTGTCTCTCCTCTCTTCTCTTTGTCTTGATGTATTCCTATTAGACGGTTTTTTGAAATTTTTTACGATTTGCATCTATTGCTTTATTTAGATTATTTTAAACGTATATATCAGACTTCATCATAATAATATACAGTCAAATAATTTTATTGCACATATTTGTACAACATAATATATGTATACTATTTTATATCTTATCTGAGTCATATTAGATTCCTCTTTCAATAAAGAATAACAGAGCAAAAATTCAAATACACATGTATTTGTCGAGTATCTTAACAAATATAAATAAAGTGTTTCTGTATCGATTGCTTTGTTGTTAGCTTGAGGCAGATATCTTGCAACTTAACAAATACATACGATGCAAACATATTTGAAGACAATTATTTGTATAAATTGACATGCAAATGCCAGTTGCTGCACACGAAAAGTCGAAAGAAATTGAAAAAAACGAAACCAAACACAAGGCAGAAGCTGAGCTGCGTAATATTTGGGGAAATCACATTGTAGATGACAGCCGAATCCTGTGTGTGTCAGATTGACTCTGATATAGATTTAGTCAAGCGAGCTTTAAGAGTGCGGACAGCTTCAAGCTGATTCGATATAAATCTCGATGTTGACTTGTCTCTGCTCAACTTGGCGTTATATCGAATTAGTGATGCACGAATTGCGACGAAAAAGTGTCTTAATTTAGCAACAGACTCAAGCACACAATGTTTAGCAATATGATTTATAAATAATTGCATTTCTTATAAATAGCATTGAGTGGAAGCTGGATAATTGAATAAGCTATCCAGGTATATGATGTTGATAAAAATGTCGACTATATTTTATTAGAGACAGTAATTTAATATTAATTAAATATTAAAGAAATTGTTTCAATAGAATACTTAAAATTTATAACCATTTTTTTTAATATTATTCATATCACATATCTTTTTTTTTACATATTTAATAAATGAAATTTCCAAAGAATATTTATAAAAATTTTATTAAAATATTTAGAAATTTATTTCGAGAGAAATTTTTAAAATTACAAATTTTTAAATCGACTCGTACAATTTTTTGTTTATTTATAAATTTTAATTGATGTTATTAAAAATTTTAATTCTAATTTTAATGAACACGTCTTAATTTACATATAATTAAAGTAGTTGTAAAGGCTAATTCTCGAATAAATCAATAAATTCTAGACCCAATCGCCAATGCAACTTGCTTTGCTTTTCCTCTATAACGGTTATATATGGGAATTATTAAAACGTGTCAGAAAAACATTAATCTTACTGTCAAAGCGCTTTCTATGCTGGCCAGGACACTGTTTGCTAATTTCATGTGATGGCTCGAAGCAATTTAATTTAATTAACTCGCTCGCTCCCCCTCTTAGCCTTTGTTTTGACCACATAAAGCGAAAGAATCGGTAGACAGGCAACAATGGCAGAACCCAAGAACAAAGGCTTTGGGGCGAATGGGAATGCGAATGTGAAAGGGCTGAATGAAGCGTATCTAAAGTGTAACTGAAGACAATAAAATAATATTTATGAGTGTTTTATGCAAGGACATTCAGCAGTCATCAAGTTGGCAAAACTTTTCGTTTGCTAGTTTTTTAAGATTTTTCGCTCACCAACGGAAAAACAATTTATGAAAGAAAGTTGTTCGCATAAATAATAATTATGAAATTGCCGTTAGCAGTTGCGAATTTAAATTTTTCAACTTACGCATTTTGAGACGCTATGCAGACAAATGGAAATTTCCTTTTTCCCACTCAATTAAGGGTATCCGTGAGGGCAACGCCATCGTTTTTATGGGGCGCCAAAAGCAGAACTTTTGGCTTTCATCATTGGCGCAATTTTGTGGCTGCCTTTCGTCAGCCCAAAGAGCGAGAGAGAGAGGGAGAGAGAGAGAGATAGCGAGTAAGGAGAGTGTAAAAAATGAAACTTTTTTTGTTGCTTCTTATTTATTTATACTCTACTTACATACATCCTGATGCAGCCTTATATATAATTCAAGAATTTTGCAAAAGGGCAGCTTGTCTTCATCCGCAAAATTATTCCTTGGCGTGTTTTCCCTGCACTGTTGGCGGAAAATATTTGAGTGGATTTCATTTTAAGTGCGTAGTCAGAAGAGGGAAATTGTTTTCGGTAGTCCACCCAAGTGTTCAACTTGGAGTAAAATATTGCTGCAATTTACATAAATTAAAATTGAATTTGCGTCTAATTGTTTGTGCTGAAAGTGCTGCATACATTTTCAGTATAATTCTCAACTTGTTCGATAATAGTCGTGAATACCACAAAGCTTATGGTTAATTGAGCTGACACCAGATGAAAGCACCTTTTCGGATAGTGTCTCTATTTGTGTATATTTATTATTATATTTTTTTATGGTCTATGGTCTATGGTCTTTGGTCTATGCATGGTCTATGGTCTATGGTCTATGGAGAACTACCTATACAATTAATGAAGCTGCTTTGCCTAATTTCCATTTTCTTAATAAATGTACTTGCTTAAGCCCTTAACAAATGCGTAAATGATAAAGGCTATTATAAATTGACATGCTTTCAATTAGCTGCGTTAAGCATTTCGAACTGAATCAGAAGGAGCGACATCATTTGCTTATTTGAGCCACGCTCCAACAAAAGCCCAAGGACTAATGCAATTTGATGGCCAGCATGAAGAGCAGTCAAGCAAATAAATTTTATTGCCTGTTCATAGTTAATTAGGGGCGACTGTCTGTCAGTTGATATTAGATAAATGTGTTTCCTCTTGACCAAGCCGAAAACGTAATTGCCAAAGATGAGTTTTCATAAAGGTTAGGCTGGTTGGCAAGGCGATAAACGTATTTATCAAGGCTTTGGCTCTCGAGCATTTCTGAGTATTTCATGTCATCTGGTCATTAGGTTGATCTGAATAACAGTCTAAACTTTTCATTTCTCTTACATTTCGCCCATCTACTCTACGAACTAAGAGACTGTCTCAAGTGTGGCAATAAATGTTGTCAGGCAGTGAGCGATTTGGATTGAAGTGAAAGTTCATTTTAATCAATTCAGTTAATAATTTTGTGTATTTAAAAATGTCCACAGTTGATGAAAGCAAATTGTAATGTAGATAATTTCCACTTGAAGAGCCTCAGCAATGGCAATGTTTATCGTTTATCTAGTCTGGTTATCGCTTGGTACAAAGTAATCAACGCATCATCAAATTTTGTTGCCTCCACCCCTTTCTATTTGTGGGTGGGAGTTGAGGAAATTCATAGAGCAAAATCCATTAGGAAATGATGACGAAAATCTTTATTACAGCTGAGTAAATACTCGTAATGTTAGTCTTGGCTCCGGCTAAGCTTACGGCTTACAGAATTCATCACAATGAAATCAGCTAAAATAAACTGCTAAGAGGCCAAGTGAAAATGCTTTGTGAATGGCCAGCCAACACCGAGCAATTGCACAAAAAGGCTCAAACACAAAAGGCTAAGTGAAATTGCTGCGGCTAATAACATTATTTAATGGAAAAGTGGCCAAGTTGCCAAGCCCAACTGCCCGCCACAGCCCCCAACAGCCACATCCTTGTGTGTTGTGCCCCACCAATGCTCGTTGGCCCAGGCTGAGAAACCAATTTACTTGTGCGTGGAGCAAACAAATAAAGAACTTGGGCTACAAAACCCCAAATCAATTGTGTTACTTGGACAAAAAAAAAAATAAAAGAGGAAGGAGAACAACGAATAGAGGAAGGGAATGAGGACTGGGAATTTGTTGACCATTCAAGCAAAACGCGAGCTTACGTGAGTTCCTATCGATAGCCTTAACAACATTTTAATTAGAACTGAAAAGTTTTTTCATTTCCCTTAATTGGCGTTGGTAGGCATCAAACACCATCGATTGGCAACACTTTTAAGGCTGCCCACAAAATCAATTCCGTTTAAAGTTCACCCTGCGCTCTTCAAAAATTATCCATTTAATTTAATTAAACAAAATTCATGAGTGTATGATATTGCGCTTAAGCGCCAAGCTATTAAGGCTTAATAATCGTGTCATGATTGAATTAAAACTTCAAACAAAACAACGCCAAGGGCAACTGGGCAACAACATAAATTTCATTAGCCTACATTTTCAGCTACATTTCATTTCTATTGAAACAGCCAGCAAAAGCCTTTTGCATAGCGATATTGCAACATCTGTGGCTTATGGTTGTCAGTCCACAGCTAGAGAGCGTGTTGCACCAAATTTATAACAACTTCAATAATCTGGGCGGGCATATTGCTAGTATACAACTGTTGATGCCCTGTAAAAAGAAGGAGAGAAATGGAAGTTGAGATGGGGAAAGTTTCTTATAGAGAAGGATAAAGAGCATCAAAAGTGAGTGATTCAACTAAGCTAATCGAAATGTAATATAATAAATAAATAAAATATATTTGTAATATGTCAAAGTCCAGTCTTGTATACCTTACCATTTCCATTATCCCTCCAAATGCAGGGTGTGCAAATATGTATAGTTTTTTACCAGAGAGAAAATAGCATATGTCAATCTCTTTTTATGCTGATTTTTCACATCTTTTTTTCAGCGTCTGCTTTTTGCGCTGCAGTTGAAGGTTTATTTAAAACTTGTGCCTTATACAGAGCAGCAGCAGCAGCAGCACTCACTCACACCAACACACACAGTTACACAATAAAATAAACTTGTTGGCTATGGAATGGGCCGCAGAGAGGTCAACTGTAATATTTTCAATTAATTGTCGTGTAACAGAAAAGTTTGTTAATTAATGTTAAGGCAAATATGAAAATACTTATGCATGTATAATGCTTTTTAATACAGCACTGGCATTAATTATGCGCTATATTTATGCACTGCAAATATGCATTAAATTTTATTAAAATCAATAAGAAGTATCCTTACAGCAGATTATTTATGAGCTGCTGGGAATAGGCCATATGCTGCTATTTACTTGAACGGGAACTTTTTATTATACATATTTAAAATTTATATCAAAATAAAGGGCAAAGATTGCGAAAATCTTGCGCTGATTATAATAAACTGCACCAAAAGCATAGTTAATTAGGCTTTTAATAGCGTCTGTCTGACTCTGCGTAGTACATAAAACTTTTAAGAGAAGTCCTGCCAACTGCCCAAGTCAGCAAACACATGCTCTATAAAAGTGCTCATAAAATGAGACAGCCCTCTGCTTGTTTCACTAAATTATATGTCCCTACTTTATGTCTGGCCGTTAAATAATGCATGAATCAAGTGTGCGAGGCTAGGATAATATTCGGTTCAGTGGCTAAGCCGATGATTTACCAATTTATAACTTAATTTCATTGTCTGGCCTAGACAGCACTTAATCGAATTTCATTTAATATGCAGATTATTATGTACGAGTACATAAAATATTAGATTGGTGTTAGTCTAATACCAAGGGCCACAATAGTAAGAGCCACAAGGCTGTGAAAGGTAATCTTCTCTCTCATTAGGCTGCCGCCTAGCGAGCTGTGAAATGCTGAGTGGAAAGCGTTTGCCAAGCGAATGGCAAAAGTTTTAGAGCCACAGCTGAGGGCTTCTTTGTTTTTATGTTCGGCTCTTCTACATGGCGGACTCTGTACTCCTCAGCTCTTGTTTCTATTCTTTTATTAAGTTTTTTTAACAGTACTCTATGGGAGTTGTCGATGGACTTATAGATACCCTGTAACTAGTTGGTAAGCAGTTACTATATATATACAGATCTACTTGCACTAAAATTAATATTATCGTCAACATCAACCAAATTTGATTTTTCTGGTAATAATATATTTTTAAAATATTTTTTTTCTCGTTGAAATTGATACGATAAATAATTTCATATTTATTCTATAATATACATGAAATTATTATTGATTTGTCTCTTGCATATTCCATCAACAATTCGTCAATTGACGGTTCGCATTGTATTTGCTTACATATTACGTATACGCAAATAAACTCATCATAGTCTCATACAATATTACGTATACGTAAATAAGCGCGCTACTCTCCAACAATATTACATATGTATATACGTAATTTAATTTGCTTCACTCAAACAATATTTGATATGCTAATGCATATATTTGTCTCTTCTTAACACCTTTGTACAACATATTAATTAAGATAAGCATAATTTCAATTTCAGTTGAAGAATCTCAGCTTGCCCGAGGCTGTCCACCGCAGTGTTTACTGATTTTAATCTTAAGTGCGAACTCATTTTCCAATTCACACTTCAGAGCATGCTATGTACACAGTTGCAGACACACACACAAACGCACACATACATACATATATTTCACTAAGTACTATGTAGCTGACTTGTAAAAGCAATGACAACATTAAAAGTACAACAACAACAACAAAGACAAAGACAACAACAACTAAAACAACTGTGTCGCTGTTTGCTAAGGGCAGCCGGAAGGGAATCCAGAGTGTGTTAAAGCTGTATGCGTGACATTAACTTGCTCTTAAATGTCGTCTAGACCAAAAGGGGGGGAGGCAAAAAAGCGAAACGAGGCCATGCACTTTGCATAAGAGTGCACAAAGAACTTCTTCGTTGGAGCAAAGTGCTTTCTATAGGCAAATGTTTAATTCAAATCATTGGAAAAACTTCATTTTAGGCTGTGTGGCGAACAAAAAAGTACATAGCAGAAATAAGAGCATCTGAAATTGAAAATTTAAGATATTAAGCTATGATACTATTTTTTTAATAAATAAAAATATTTAGATTTTAATTGCCCAATTTAATTTAAATGACGATCTGTCTATTCAGTATTTAAAAATTTAATCATATACAAATTATATAAATTTAATTAGTTTGGTTCTCTTCGAAGCAATGAAAAATAATCGGCTAAATGCAGCTCCAGAAATTGAATTGTAATGAGCATAAAGCGATGCACAGTAAAAATTTTATGGCAGCGAATAAAAATGTTGTCGAGTAAAATAAATTTCACCTAATAAATGAAATGGCTGCAATTAAAGCAGTCATAAAATGGTGAACATTTTTCAAATTAATTTCCGAGCTGTAATAACAATAAATTGGGCGTTAGCTTTTCTTTATTTCATTTTTGTTTAGGCACAGTAAATAAACAAACTGAAAGGGAGAATAAATTAAACTGAAGACAATCAATCAGCCCAGAATGAAAAGAAGCTATATGCTAACTGAATGTTTAAACTTCAAACTTGTTTAATTTTAGCGCAAAGTTGGCAAGATAAATAAATAGTTAAAAGTTAGACACGCTGCGGGAGAGAGAGAGAGAGAGAGACAGAGATAGAGCAAGACAGGTGCGCCAAATGAGTTTCATTTAATTGCTGTTGAGTGTAACGAAAATAAGCGAAAGAGCGAAAAGTGCAGAGTTAAATTAAGGTTGCTGCATTCACTGGAAATTTGCGCCATTAGCACAATTATTCAGTGACTGCGATGCCAAGCCAATATGCAGATTGTTCGCATATACAGAAACAAAGAATTTTGTGCTGTTCATATTGTTGAAATTAAAATGGGAATATATATATATATATATACATACGTATGTACATATATCATTCCATATAGTAGTGCTTGAATGACAAAATGTGCTCTAAACTGGTGAATCTCTTGTTGAATACGATTTTTATTTTATTTTTCCACACACTCATTTGCCTTACACAGCCCTCGACAGGCACTCTCTTTCCCTTCCTCTCTCTCTCACATGCACTCGCTCACACAACTTAAGAATGCATTAAATACAAATGGCTTTGTGCCATATTTATAGCAGACTGTCGTATGAAATCTCATATAACTTCTCTATAATTTTATACACACTCACGGAAGTAAAAGGAGTATATTAAAGGTAGAGTTCTTATGCTGGAAACTTATCCTCGTGCATGTCCTCAAATTAACGATTTTCTTGAATCACCTAGGGGCTAGGCAAGTGGAATAAAACTCGTGTTTATACCGATTAGAGGCGGGAAATGGATACGGCTAGGCGCTTGGACTGTGAATGAGTATTCTTGGGCGGGAGACACCCGAGTTTAATGTTTTCATTTATTTTATTTTATTTTTTTTTTTTATCATTTGCCTGTCAAATTAAATTGTATTTTCCTGCTGAAGCCTGCTTACACTTCATACATGCAAATATATGTTTTATGATAACTATTAAATTATTTAAAAATTAGGTTTGCATTTATTGCGGATGTAAAAATGATTTTAGCACTTATTAAATTATATACCAATTATATAAAGAGAACTTACTCAAGTTATGCTTATATAAAACTCATTTTTTCTGTTCATCAAAACAATATAAAATGATGTACAGCTTTGCATATATACTATATCAGCAAATTATAGTTTTTGTTGTTTTTTGAATTCAGTTTATATTCAGTTGATATTTGATATTCTGCGCTTGTCTGGCCACATCTTGAGGCAACTTATGAAATGCAATTTCATTTTGAATGCAGCCATTTTTGTGGTCTAATAAAGTTGCCAACTTGCCTGTTAAGCCGAGCACGTTGCAAGCATTCCGAGTACGAAATCTTCATGGAATCTGTGCAGCGTCCATAAAACTTAAGCAAAAGTCGAAATAAAGTGGTCAACTTTGAGCTTTTATGTTGGCATTAAAGCACCGCACACAACTTATTTAACTTAACAAGTGAAACTGAACGATGCGAGGACGAACACGATGTATTGTAGACCTTTGTATGAGATGCGGCGCACAACTACGCATAGGATGTGATGCGTTTGAGTAATTCAATTGAGTACTCAAGCATTTGAAGTGCCCTGGTGCGTGAAGATCTTTTGGGCAAGAAATGGCGAATGACATTCGGCAATGGCATTAACCCACCAGTTGACAGGCGTCTTTCGACTTTGCTTTTAGTGTCAGTCATGGTGGATTACGCCATTGAAATTGGATTAGACACGGAGCCAAGTGTGTTCAAATATCCCACATTTGCATATGTAAATACGACGACGAACCCGCTGATGCCTGTGTGAGCGGCTTACACATGAGCAACTCTTTCTCAGTCAACTGCAATTTGGCACAATAAACGAATCTAACATACTAACTTAAATATCTGAAAATAAAGGCGTGACTATTGTGAGAATCCACTTGTTGCTCAGGGAAGAATATATGCAGTTAGAATTATAGCTTAACTTGAGAGCAGAAGTTTTGTTGTTTTGAATGTGGAGAGTGGAATTATTCTGGGGGCAATATATATGCATGTATAAACATAAATATAATATAAAACTGACTGAAGCAGAAAGTCGCAAGCAAACTAAATATAAATGAGCTTGAAATATGAAAAAGACTTTTATTCCATACACATATAAATATACTGACATATATATCTATATCAAACTCAGCTTTTACTACGCCATAACAAAAATCAACAAAAATATGCAATTTAAGCTACTGGTTGAAACTTTGGCCTTTAGCTGGCTCCAAGTTTTGCTCAGCAATTTCCCAAATGACCTCACAAAATGTTTGCCCCCACCACAGCCAATGTATAGCTACTGTGAGAGCTTCTGTGTGGTGTGTTTGTGTGGTTGTGTGGGTGTTAAAGACTCTTGACCCCAAGTCAAAGAGAGCACTCTAGAAAAAAAATGAACAGAAACAGAAAAGAAAATGCGAATTGATTTCGCTAATTTGCTGTGTGAACTTTTGTGACTCAGACATTTAAAGCATTTATATATAGATTTGGAGTCCAGATAAGCCAACCACATGATAATGCAGCTAAATAATTGCCTATATTTCACAAAGGAAAACAACATGTGGGAATACAGCTGTGTGGCCAGCCAGATATCTGTTTTGTGGCGTTCCCCAAAGACTCTCCGCCAAGATGTGTTGGCAGGGCCATTAGACATGTGGCCAGCCCAGTTTCGGGCAAGGTAACACACACGAGCGCCGACAATTCAAGCAATGAGTGCGCAGCCAAGTCATATTAGTCGAACAGCAAACTCATCGTTGGTCTGCAACATGTTGCAAAGCACGGGCTCTGCATGAGCTGGTTCACTATATGTACTAACAGCATGTCAACAGCGTGCATAACATTTCCCACTATTTAACAGAGGATGTCACAAAGGCTGTCAATGCGAATGTTAAAATTTAGTTCACAACGGCTGTTTGATGCGAGATGTTCGAAAGGCGCAATTGAATTTTATTGTACTAATTTATTTCTTAATACGTACATTTGGTAAATAATGTAATTGAATTTATTTATTTATTTTTTTTTTAACTGAATTGAAGTAACAAGAAATTCAGTATAGCAAAGTGATAAATTGTGTAATATTATTAAATTACATATATTAAATCAAAATTTAAAAAATTTAATAGGGTTTTCCTTGATTGATGTCATATAGAAAAACATTCTTAAGGACAATTTAGACATACTAAATAAAAAATTAATTTTCAATATTTATATATTAATTGGCAGTCATAAAAAAATAATCGTGAACATGCCGCTGCACACTGGGTTATGTAAATATGCAGCTGAATTGTGTCATAAATATTACTCATACGCACCGTAAACTTGTATGAAATGCAGATGGATATATTTCGCTGAATATAAAATCAATATTAATATAAATTAATAAATCGCTGGAATGTCTTCTATTGTATTCGATTGAAGAATTAATTTAAAAACAATTTTTCATATTATTTACTATTAACTTTAATCCAAACTTGGCAGCATTGAACCGAAATTCGGAAAATGTATTTTTGGGTACTTTTGTATGAAAAGGTGTTAGCCATGGCAAATCAGAAACCAAAGTATCCGGTATCCTAGAAACTTTAAAGTGATAGAAAGTTAAAAAACATTACTTTCAATAAAAAAAAGTTAAAGACTGGAATACTAAATAACTAAAAAGAAATATAAATAATTTGAGCTTTAAAACTTAGCAAGCTTCAATCAAATATATTCTATTTTGGTTAGAGATAAAAAGTTTATGCTCATGTCAAATTGATTACATTTTATTTTACTATTAAACCGTTTCGGCTTTGACGACTCTCAGCCAGCTTTATTTACTTTAACTATCGCTTTTATTGACAATAAAACTATTCTAATTTACGACTCTCAAGTTAATTTGCTATTACTGAATTTATGATTTCATTATTGTCGTTACACTTAGGCTAAGTATTTCTTTTTTTTTTTTTATATACGTATATATCTGAGTCTTTCAACTCCCACCCGTTTGATCGATTGCATACAATGTGAATGTGATGACAAGTCAATGAATCATAATAAATGCCTCACATTCTCACCATCTAACTATTCATTCTTTTTAAGCGCACGTATCTCGGGCGACGTGATGGTTACACATCCTACGGCGACTACAGTCTGTCACCTGTTCGGTCCGTGTCTGTGCGTTAATCAAACACAGCGCAATCCATTTGTAAGCAGCTACTGTCGTTACACTAACACACACACACACACTTACACACACACACACACATATGACAGCGCATCACGAGCAGCAGCAGCTCGAACGTGACATATGGCGATGTACTTTTATGCCAGTAAGATATCTGACGCAGCCCGCGGCACGCGTTGCCAGCAATCCGTGCTGCAAAAGTCGCGCGGTCAACGGGATCGTGGCAGGCACATATACATACATATATGTACGTATATCGGCAGCATACGCCTTGCCATCTGTGCCAGTTAGACAGCAGTGCGGCCGGAGCTAAAAAGCCAGCTAAAACTGCTGACTTGAACATTTTCACGCCTAGCGACGACAGCTGGAACATTCCATAAGCCAAAGTATTGAATTGGGTTGAAAAGTGGAGCAGCTGAATGAACACGAATTGAAATCAGAGCTACAGCAGGTGCGTCGATTAGCAATGTAAATAAACAATGTCATGCAATATGTAAATATATATAAATATAACTAACACATATGTACATATATTTCTTCTATTTTACAACATATTCTGTAAAAAATGTACTAAATATTACATCATCTCAGAGTCAAATCATAGACAAGCATATATTTATTTTTTATATACACATCCTTAACTCCAAAACTACTTATATTTAATTTAAATAAAATATCATTCTATAAAATATTATCATTAATATATGTACGTAGTAGAAGAGCTTCTCTACTGCACTGGGTTCATTCACTGTGCTGTTCAATAATTCAGATAAGGTAATTCATAATAAATATCGCAGCGGCTTTTCGCAATCAACTTTGTTTAATCAACTGAATAAATGAACAAATGCAAGCATGAAGAGATTAAAAATTTATTTAAAAAAAAAAAAATAAATAAATAAAATAAAATAATTAAAATAAAAATGTTCACATTAGAATAATACGCAATGAGTTGTGTTATGAAAAACTTAACTGTTTCCAGTAATTTAGGGCCTCTCTTTTAAAGAGATATTCGCTTGTCTATAGAGAAAAAAAAATTGATATATCTAAGTTTATTAACTGGAACACTTATACATTTCTGTTGACTTACCACTTGAGTCGAAGGACACACATCCTTAAGAGGCCGCCTGGGGCAAGGTAACAAATAAGACACACAAATTGACAGGATTAGACGGCAAGAAGCAGCCCGAGGTCAAGTACAAGTCTGATGAGTGGAAGGAACACAAGTCCTAAGGCTAATGGTAGATAGCTCAAGAGGCTAGACAGACAAAACTAATGGAGTCTCTAGTCGAACTAAATGACTAGCCATGTGCTTATCTTCTTACTGTTGATGTTGATCTTAAAGTTCAGCTTGATTTGCAGTAATTTCTGCACTCATTTGTATTATTGTCACGTTTATTGCTGTGACCACATATTATTGGACTGTCTAACTGCGAGCTAGAATTTAAAATAAATATTATTGATATAAGTTAACCAAAGCGTATTGTAGTCTGGTGAATTGTTCAGCCAATCAATTTGGAAATGTTTTTTAATTGAGCTGATATTGGCAGATGCTGTGATAATCAATTGTAAGTCGTAATGTTTGATGTATCTAAAGTGCTTTATTTAATAGTGGGGCTGAATTTTCGTGGTTTCCCAGGCCAAGCAGGTGAAGCTTTACTTTACTTTGCATCCCATCCAGTTTTCGATTAAGCCATTCATTTCTCTCTCTCTCTCTCTCTGGCTGTCTCTCTCGCTCTCTCGCTCTTTCTCTCTTTGAGTATGAATACTATACCTTCTAAATATTGTACAGACTGAAAATAAAAATTTCGATTAGAGTAGCTCAGGCAATGCAGCAGCATCGTGTTGTGAATATACAGGCAAGATCTTAAACTCTTGCTTAAAATACACATACAAATAAATGTACTTACATTATATATATACATATGTATATATGTACATTTATACATACATATAAAAGTAATGACTAGCAGCTATGTTAACAATGCTGTCACAGTCTACTTTACGCACGCAGAATGGTCAGACTCCAAAGAGAAGCTTGGAAATGTATCTGAATCGGTCGGGCACGTCGGCGTCTGTTTGCATGCGACGAGATACTGCAGGTGAGCTGCTGCTAGGCCATGGCTGTCTGTGTGTCTGTCTGTGTGCCGTGTCTACTCGTCCAGGTAACACAGGTCAGCCATGCGCCGAGCTAAAGTCAACATGACGAACGACTTACTAGACCCAGTGGATTCCATTAAAATTACCATGTATAGTACATACGTTAAATATGCTGCTCTACGTGGCTGTGCTCTCTGGCTGACTGGCCTCTTTCGTCGGGGCACGGCTCGAGCCAGAGCTGCTGCTACTCGAAGCCTTTTCTACGGCCTCGGCGGTCACGTGAGCAGCTTGTTAAAAACTTTGCCAAGTCACGTGTTTGACATATTGCATTGCGACAATGTCTAACTAACTTCCGCCTGTTTGTGCTCATAATCAAACATTTGCCATTGTATTTATTTGCAGTGCACGGGAATAGAGCAGCGCAGCAGGGCGGTAAAGCTGCGCAGAGGCGTGTGTTGGCATTATCTGCTGCCTTGTTGACAACTGCGATTGGCCAGCAAGAGGTCGATATTGAAGTCGTTAGATATTGGTAGCAGAAGTATTTTTTGTCGCTGATTTCATACAAAAAGGAGTGAAAGTCCAAGTAAGTTTACTAGATTTTAAAGTCCTAATGCGTAGAGTGGTCAAGGAAGTCGCTCGCTTCAGTCGTGACTTTGGGCTACGTTAATAAGCACGTCTAGTTTAAATCGTGATAGATATCCCCTTGATAAATATCCCATAGTCCACCAGAAATATTTACAAATGCTGAACATAAATAAAAATTTATTGAAAGTTAGAAAATAAATTAAAATTAAATAAATAAATAAACAAATAGAAAATAGATTAAAATAAAATCAATTTTAAATTTATTAGGCGAAAATAAAAAATATGTATAATATAAATAAAATAAAAATAAAAATAAATAAAAAACAAGAAAGAAAGCTCTAGTCGAGACAGCTCGACTACGAGATCCCCTGAACCCTACAAGCAACTGATATTTCAATAATAATTAGCAAACACACACGCACACACACACACACGCATACAAACAAACAAACGCATATACACACACTCACATATACAGGCGATTGCGCTTGGGTTGCGCTGCAGTGTTGGCAATATAATGAAAACTTATTTGTTGAATAATTCAATTTCTAGACGTACTATCGTAATGAAACTTTCAGAACGTAATCATAATGTTAAAATGTATGTGTATACCGAATCACAAGTCTCTAGTATTTGATATACGACTTTTACAAAGATGAGGGTGAGGGGGTGGATTTAGGGGTGGGGGGTAAATTTTAACAAAAACCGAAATTGTATAAAATACATCTTTATATACATTTTAAATTTGGAGACTCTAGCTTGAAGGATGTAGGAGATATAATTCTTTAAGTGATCGTCGATAAGGTTTTTTATCGATAAAAAAGTATCGGAATGAGTTATCGTTTTTTAGTGATAAACTCAATCTGCGCGTGATATATACGGACATTTTAAAAAAAAGTTGAAGTCTCTAGCTCTTATATCTTCTGAAATCGACGCGTTCATACATACGGACGGACGGACGGACGGACGGACGGACGGACGGACAGACAGACGGACAGGGCCAAATCGACTCAGCTTGTCGCCCCGATCAAGAATATATATACTTTGTGGGGTCTGCCACGCCTCCTTCTGCCTGTTACATACTTTTAACAAAACCATTATACCCTGATTTCCCATTTTCAATGGGTTCAGGGTATAATAAAATAACTAAATTAAGGAAATAGCTATGCAATAAAATTTTTTGATTAAATTTAGCCGATTCCGAAGCTAAATTATATAGTATTAAATGTATGGAATATACTTCAAACTAATGTGTTATTTGGCAAATTTTGCTGAATACTTTCTATGCTATTCCGGAAAATTAATTAAATTATTTTCTGCTTATTTAATTGCAGTGCAGTAAATGAAGTCTGTCAGAAATTGGTTTGTATGCAACGAAACATGATGATTTATGTCATAGGCAGAAAATTCTCTAAAGTGAGCAGCAAATGCAGCAGCACCACTAGCACCACAATCCGCAGAAGCAACAATTGCAGTAGTAGCAACAGCAGACTCACTGCAATAGTAGCAGCATCACCAGCAGAATCTCATCATCGAAGTATGGACACAAATTTGGATAATGTATGAACCATCCAGCCCATCAAAAGCCGAGGAACCACTCGCAAGTGTGGAAACAGCAAAGTGCCCATCGCGTCATCAGAGGCATGTTGACGTTGATGAGCCGCCGCCGAGCAGCGAACCCAAAGACAAGTGCGATATGAATGCGAATGCAATATGCAATGCATCGGTGCAAGGAGCAGCCTCTTGTGATTGCAGTGCCGAGCAGCAGCAGACATATGCAGTATCAATAAGAACAACAACAACAACAACGACAAACCCATCAGTGAAGCATGATTGGGTCTCAGCCATCGCCGTGTTGGCGGATATTCTGAAATTGGCACTGGGCGAGCGCGAAAACTGTTTTGCAGTTGGTGAGTTATCCTGGACCGAGGCCAGGCAGTTCTCGTCTCACGTGCATAAATTAATATAAATCAAATTCATGCGACTTTCACATCAGCCTGCTTTAATTTAATTGACCAGCGTGTGTCCAATAAAAATAATAGTGTGCAAATAATTAAAGCTCTTGTTCCATTTTCATTGATATGCATACTATTAATACGAAATTTATTTTCATTTGCTGGCTGTGTGGCAAATGCAAATTAATTCACTTAAATTTTGATAGTGCACATATTTATTGAGTGTGATATAAATATTGATGAGCAATCAACTGAATGAATCAATGGAAATATAAATGAAATTAATAAAATAAGTATGTAAATAATATGAAATCATAATAAAATCATTCAGATAGCCATATACATATACATATATACAAATATTTATAATTTAAAATGCTTATTTCGATAAGCACTAAAGTGAAATACTAAGATTCTTGAGACATCGAATCGCTCTCTTCTTCTTTTATTCACACATCACTATTTAGTCACACACCACACCCAGTTTAATGAAAGATATTTGGGAAGCATTTAGTCCATATTATAGCGAAATTCGAAGGGGAACAGTTTACCCAGCCTGTTTCGAAATTTTCTTGCAAAGGTTACAGTCCTGACATAATCCCGTTTGGAGCAGCATTTGAGTGGCTCGAAATGCTTATACGGTACGAACTGTGTTTCTGCCATATACCTTAAGGCGTGGCTGTGCATCATATTAAGGAATCTTACGAACATCTTAAAGCTGAGTTTTGCGAATCGACAGCAATCGGGGGCGTGATGGTGGGGAATGCCTGCACAGAAGCCCCATGCCCGATCGTAGTCTTTCACCTGCATGGCACGAATTACCAGGGCGTCATCGGCAAGCTCCGGTTCTTGAATCTTGGCGAATGTCGCCAGCCTAACCCAGTTGCCTTTCCATAACAGGGCGCGAATCATATGGCTTTCGCCCACCTTCTGGATTATCTCGTTCTCCGGTTTGTAGAGAATGGAGTGGTGCAGCCAAGGCGATAACATGGAGTAACGCACACTGGCCATGACCTGCTCCATATGTTGCTCCCGCTCCTCCCAGTTGTGCCCTAGCCAGTACACGGCTGCAAAGAACACTTCGTCCTCACTGTTCACGCATAGCGAGTCCATTTTGAGCATATAGGCCACCTCGCCCGCTTCCATGGCGAGGAACTCCTCAGATGCGACCAGCGGCAAGAACACCTTTTGTATTCGGTGCATAAATATGGCCATCAAATCGCTGCATTTCACACGACGACATATCTGGTATCCTCTGAATGCTTCCTGTTCCCAGACACCCCCTTCGCCCCCATTATGAATCGAAAGAGAGTTATAGAAGAGCTCCAACAGGTGATGCACATTCAGATACTTAGCCAAGTGGTACATCTCAACAAAGTCGTGGCCGAGTACCAGCGGTTTGATTCCGGCAACCATCCAATTGTACATGCGGGACAACAGCATCATCGATACCTTGTTAGTGGGAAATTCCAGGGACCAACTCTTGTATTCGCCAAAGCCCTTCAGATATTGGAAGAACACATACCGATCCACATGCAGATAAAGTTTGCCAACTTTCACTTGCAACGTGCTAAACCAGAAGTTGCGCAACGAAATCAGGTACACCTCTCTACCATCTACAATAAATGTGTCATAAAATATGTGTCATATATATGATAACATTGATTTTTAGTCTACCTAGCTCCCGACCCTCTACATTGGAAAAGTACTGGGCTACAGTGATATTCGATACCATTCGCTGTGCTTGAGCACAATCCCTGACCTCTACGCTCGTTAGGGTCTCCATCGCATCAACGGCTTTGGCGACCTCAAGCATCTCCAGCTGCACCGGCTCCAGCAGCCCGGCCTTGGCATGTTCTCGGGCGGCATGGGAGTAAAGACTTGACCAAACCATCACTGGAAGACGCGGAAAGAATTCGTGATGCTCGGCACAGTCCGCATATAGCTCATGCGGATCCGGAGCGATCTCAGAGGATTCCTCATCTGAGGAGGAGCAGGCTTCGCTAGTTTCCGGCAGCCAGAAACCAAATGATTCTGGTGTCCTATTCAAATGTGGTTCCTCGATCAGACTCCGTTTCCAATTAGCGATCAGCTTCAAGTATTTCTTATTAAGTTCTTCGTTCAATGATAATGAGCGAGTCCGCTGACTTATTTTGCCTTCGATGATTGCATTTCTCCTGGCTATTTCCATTGGAATTCTACGATGACCAGATCTCCTATAAAGCCTATAGCCGCTATAGGCATGTCTGCTCGGCACTTTAAATGTTGTTCTAGACTTGCTTGCCATCTCTTCAAGAAATCAAATTCTAGTGGTTTTTGGCTAACTGAATTTCCGATATGATTTTAGTCTCATTTATAAGATTACAAATCGACGCCAACTGAACTTTATATATATCGATTTTCTCATCTATGCTAGTAACGTAAGCCAATCGAGAGGAGATGAATTAAAGTGCGCTAAGAAATAGGAGAGAGTAGCTGAGTGAGGTCGTTTGTCTTAAATTGAGTCATGGAGATAGCCCCACTTGAAATTCCCCAATTAATTATTTGCCTGAAGCAAAGATAAATTTACAAATCATTCGGAGAGCACACAAATGCCACAGACACGGAAATTCCCAAGCTGGCTGAGATGTAAGGCTATACAAGTAAATATACAAATTAAATTTAGCTAATACGTAGACATGTGTGTGCACATGTATATGTAAATATGTGCAAGGCTTTGCTTTTGCTCATTAGGCACATGCGTTGCCTTACGGCAATCTAAGTAACGATTAGAAAGCCAAGCAAACGGATGACCCATTCATTAGTTATGCATCTTGTTCGTCCTTGTATCCTTATTCGCAGTAGCAAATGTGCATTTGGTATTCGTTGAATGCGGGGCAGGAATCCCAGAATTGCAAAATGCTAACTACCCAACAATGGGATGGAATGGAGCTAAATGCCACTTAGCTGCTGGTATGCCGGAGTAGCAGCACCTGCAGGACTTGCACTCCAGATTGTGTTTGTCTGTATGCCGCTGTGATAATAGCTGTCAACAGAGTGTCCTGCTACGCTGGCTGACAGTCCAGACAGTCGGATCAGGTAACGGGAATTGCTGTGCAGCTGGAAAACACCTCCCATGAGTCAGGCTTACGCTTAGATATGCGACAGTAGCTACATACTATTGACGGTGCGAAAACAATTTACTTCTGTTACCGAGAGGCTATAGAATTGGGTCTATTGAATTTATTAACGTATATGTAACAGAGATGTAGATGATATACTCGATCAGTAGAAATAGCTCTAGCCTTTAATTTGTCACTTCAATTGCTTAACTTCATTATTACTGTACAATCAACTAAATTCGATATATAATAGCTATAAAATTATATGCCACGAATGTCTGCTTCGCCATAATCGGTATCTCATAGTCAGCTACGCCCATCTGGGACACTCTTATTTCTTTTTTCGGTCACATCCCCATCTCTGTAAAAAAGCTTCGTCTGGCAGAGAAGATAAATAGCATTGACTGTTTTGTATCCATACCTGTCTCGTCGCTTTCCTGTTTGAAATATGATACAAAATACTTTAAAATGTGATTGTCTGTCAATTGCTCCGCCCCAGACTTTGTAGCAGAGACAAAACAACAAAAAATTGCTGTAAACCGATGATGATACATTATACACTCAATCTGAGCCTTAGCCTTAAGTATATGAAACAAAAAACGAAATTACATATATTTTCTTTTCTTTTATCAGATTTCATGAGGACTGCCTCGGTGTTTAAGGACTGGGATATGACTGAAAAATGGATGTATGACAAAATAAAAAATAAAAATAAAAAAAATAAATAAAAAAAATAATAAAAATAAAATATTCGTAAAAATAAAATTATATTTAGTATATGTCATAAATTAATTCTGATAGAAGTCAATCTAAGCAATTTAGCTGCTTCTCAATAATTCTCTACAGAGCTTCATAAAAACAATTCAAATTTTATATTTATATCATTTGTTTATTTACTTATTATTCTTTAAATATAAAAGTAAAATTTTACTAAATCACTTGAGCTTACATAAAAAAGGTTAAAATATTCCCAATGCAGCTTAAATTGATTTTCTGCATCTCACAGATGAACTGCTCAGCGCACATGAGTTATGATTGTGCGCAAATCTATTTGCCAAACGTAGCAATATTTTCGGAGCGTCATATATCATTTTTATGTGTCTACAGTAACGGTGAAATGTTTATTTAATTGCGAGCAAACGGAGGAAAAATCATGAAAACCAAAAAAAAAAATATATATATGTGCCAAAACTTAAAAAAAAGGGAAAGAAAATTGATTTAGAAAAGTCTGCAGAAAACAAAAATCAGGTAAAATGTGATTTGTGACTTGCAATTTTTACTGCATGATAAATATGGCGGAAAAATATCTGTAATAAATATAGAATGTTGCTTTAGAGCATAGAAATTTATAGTTATATATATATATATCGATTTTTGAAATAAAATCTAGCTTAGTATTGAGGTAAATTACATAATTATTTGCAAGTATAAATATTGTTTAGCTTCCATCAATTCATAACTTGCCCAAAAAATTCACGCATAGCTCAATTAACATTGCTTAAAGGCTTCATTGACCTTTGCCTGTAAACCGATGTATCGTAGGGCCGGCAAAGTCAAACCAATAAATAATACAGAGATAATTATGATTACCTCATATGCTGGCTCTAACCGTATCTGAGCTTAACTAGCGAGCCATTCAACTAGTTTGTTTCCTTTCCGTGCATAATTCGTGTTTCAAACTTTGTCCTGCGAGTTGCTTGCAGATTGCTGTGGCTTTTGCAGCTGGCGCTCCTGAGAGGACCTGTACAGTCAGCACCTGATAAATATTCAGACTCGCATGCTAATGAATGGCGCGAGTCCGCAAGGTTTTCCGTTAAGTTTTTAAGTTATTCCATTGCATAAACAATCAGATCACAAGGGGACAAATATATAAAGGTATGCGACGCTCATATGCTTTAAGCTTCTCTATGAAATTATTATAATTATAAGCTCATGGAGTTGAATTTTTAAGAAACTTGCAGAGAAAATACTGCTCTCTCATAGCATTTTTAAAGTCGAAAGGAAAACGCAAATTTCTTTTAGTTAGTTTTTCAATTTTGGCGAAAACTTAGTTGTTGGCTCGTCTCTTATTCCGTAGCTGGAACCATTTTGGAGACGATTGCGTTAATTTACTCCCATCACGTAGACATTTAACATAAATCAGCCTTTGCGCTGCCAGCGAAATGACGTCAGTTGCTTTGGGGCTTAACTTTGTTCAACTTTCGTATATGCTTGAAATGAAGTTGGGGAACTGCCGGTGCAAATTGCAGAACGATTACCATGGCGGAATAGACTTGGCATTTGTCTTTTAGATTATTTTTGCACATCAGTTTGTAGACTTAACTTTAAAGGCACATGGACTTATATTTCAAGGGGCTGCAGGGCTAGTTGGGACTGTAAAGGGAAATTCATTTAAATATTCTGTTCACTTCAAGGCTGCAATCTATGCAAAGGAATATCCACGCTCGATTAGCAGCGTATTTAATTGAATCCTCTGTGAATAGCGACGAAAGCAAAATCGAAAAGGAAAATCTACAAAAATGGAGCAAGGCAATCAGAACAAAGAGCTGAGTTTAATTAGGGGATAATCGAATGGCGAATCAACGAGTCAAATTAATTAATCATTGTCCATTTAATCAGCCGAGCCACGCTTTAATTGAAACCTATTGAAGGAATTCAACCATCATGCTGGTGCACCTTTGAGAAATGAATATGCACATCTTTAGGTTTTCCTTTTCTTTTCCCTTTTCGCTGCCAGCTGTAATGAAAACATAACAGAAACGGAACCTATTCGAATGGAAATGGAAAAAGCTGGCAACTGATTGATGTTCGATTGATTATTTTGCATTGCTTCGCTGGCATTTCAGGTTCGATTAACACATGAATGAATGTGTAATACAAAACAGATTTACTTTAATGAAGTTTTCAAATCAGACAATAATGAAAGCTGTGCTATGGGAAATTACATAAACGATAAGTATAATTACACAAACAGCATCAAAAATTGCATTTTGAGCAATTTTAATGAAAGCCAAACACTTTCTATGCACACCTAGGGAAAACATTTCTCATATGCCATTCGAATTCCATTTATAGTGTTCGTGTAGGTCGAAATTTTCCTCATTGCGACCTAAATTGCATTTTAGTCGGAATTGTCAATTATTCTTCTTTTGACTTCCGCTCTCGCTCGCTTTGTCTGTATTTCTGGCTTTCCTGGTTTGTACTTTATGGTTCTTTTAGTGGTTTATTTCACTAACTGTCACTTATATACGTGACACATTTTAATTGCTTGTAAAACTTGCATATATATATTTTTGTTTTTGTCTCTAGACAAGTTAGTCTTAATTATATGTTTTTGTATAGTAGCTACAGGTAAGAGGCCGAGGTTATCAATCGTACCGCTCCCAACAAAATGTTCGTTAAAAGAGCGTCATACGAAAACAAAGCGCTCAGCCGAATGCCAAAATCAGCGATCGAGCGAGTCTACTTGTTTTATTGATCCACTGACAAATCAAAACGAGCCTACCCAGCATTTACGTTATGCTGCTATCTAGCTCGCACACAGCAACATTCTTGACTACGTTCAGCGACATATATCTTTGTCCCTTTCTCTCTCGTGTAGCTTTGCGCATACTCACTCGGATAACAATTATACAACAGCGCCATGAATGCGCACACTAATACTACTGCAATAGTCGCAGCCAATCAGGATAAAATGAAGACTTGGAGTAAACTAACAGAATGTTAAGTTTGGCGAGACAACAGAGGAATTTTATTCTGATTTATCATGATTCTCATATATCGCGCACATATGATTATACAATATACTCTCCTTATCGACAATTTTCGCAATGACGGACAATACTTGAGGAATGCCTTCATAAAAAATATTTATGGAGTTGGTAATAAAGAATGTGAAGTATTTAAATAACCATGGCGATAGACAGTGCAATAATGGCAGAGCTTAACGCAGTCCTACTAACGAGCCGCAGTGCTGGCTTTCAATTTCGAACGAACGGTCAAAAAGAGGCTGCACGGCAATTAATTTGTTTACACTCGAAATATACATATGAAAAACGGATTCATTTGTGGCGTACAAAAGCTTCTCATGTGCATTGTTCTTTGAGTGCCCAACTTAATCAGAATGTTCTTGCACGACTCTTGCGTGAATTTTAATTAAAAGCTAAAAAAAATCTGATAAATATTGTGGAGCTGGATGATATGAAAAATGGATTTCATTGTTGTTGGGCTTTAAGAAATTCATATATTTTTGTGTTGTATTTTTTAAATATAGCTAATACTGTTTGCAAAATAATTATTTTCTTTATCTATGTTATAGAAGCTCTTACAACATTTTTGCTGAGCATTTTACAAATTGACGATTTATGTGCATATGTGAATTTAAAATCGTAAACCTTTTAAGACGTATTTTTTAATTGCTGCCTAATTGCACTTATTATCCTTAAATTTTTAAGTGCTTCAGGGACTCTTTCCCATCAATTGCTCATTGAGCGAACAAGTGACAGCCACGTCTCATTGATGAAATTTCGTTGTTTAATTGCTGTTGCCTTTTCGGCATTGAGCCCAATCAATTATAGCTGACTGACTACATTAAAATGCACGACGAATCAAGCATCGAGCGAGTATTAAGCGAGCGAAAGCAATGTGAAATATCCCCGGGCACTGATTCAAGCATCTGCAGTGCAGGCGTTGCCTGGCGTGATGATACCCATTGAGAACTGCATGGAGAATTGCATTGTGAAGGCCTTTATTCTCGTACTTGTTTATCAAGTCAACTATTTCGTCATTCGTTCGTTTCGCCACTTTGGGTTGCATTCATTTGAATTTCACTCGAAATGCAGTCAAGCGTTTTACGAGTTCACCTCGCGACTGTAGCCAAGGTAAACTGTGCCTAACCAACCATCGAGCAGGTGAGGAAAGAGCTGCAGGAAGCAACTTATAATTGGCTGATTGTCAACCCCTCAGACAGCGGCGATGGGTTCACTGGTTTGCATTCTTCTGCGAGTGTTGCGGTTAAACTTTCTTTTGTGTTGACAGCGGCAAAGTTTTCTGAGCGCAAACTCAATTTAATGGCCATTTAGGAAGAGGGAGTGAAATTGGGAACAGAGCCAGAGTTTAGTGTCGAGCTACATTCATTGTTGTATAATTAGGCTAGACTAGGTTGACCATGCACCAATTTAATATTAAAGCCGATGTAAGAATATAGAGAATAATATTGAGTGATATATAAAACACAAATCACATCAAACCAGAATAAATCACTTCGAGGCAAAGCTTTTAATGCACTCAAATTATTTATAATAAATTTACAGACAGCAAAATATCCAAGTCATAATGAAAAGCAGGAAGACGATAAAATAACCAGGAAATGTAATCAAGCGGAAATTAATAAATTTATAATTTCGCATGGCATACAAATCAATGCTGATATAGAAAACTCTGCAACAGTTTGAGTTTTATAGAAAGAAAAGCAGCGAAACTTGTCCAATATAAGGGCTAAGTAAATATTTTGCTTTGAATAGATAACCTGCAGCTCCTATTCTCTACTTTTACTTTTTACTTTCCCTTTGTCATTTCTGTGCCATTTGAACACCTTTTGTCTGTCTACCTTTTGTTTTGAGCATAATATCCACTTAAGAGGTAACTCAACTTGCTGCGTGCTTCAACTATGCAGACACAACTTATTTGTGTTGTGTGTTGAGAGCCCTGAACTTAGACCTAATATACGTAAACATAATAAAAAGAGACAATATTGAAGCTGACCCCGAATAGTTATGCTTGAATGAACAATAACATGTTTATATTACTCTTTGAATCGCCTGAGTTTGTGCTCCCAGGAAATAGTTACAATAGCCTAAAAA
This sequence comes from Drosophila navojoa, assembly GCF_054131105.1. Classification (NCBI taxonomy): domain Eukaryota; kingdom Metazoa; phylum Arthropoda; class Insecta; order Diptera; family Drosophilidae; genus Drosophila; species Drosophila navojoa. The sequence goes on along the minus strand of NC_142891.1, from coordinate 19,178,202 downwards.
CACATATCTCTGTTTATTTACCTGAGTTTTGGATCTGCTATTTTAATAGAGTTTTTTTAATTATTAAATTTTCTTCAATATAAATAGTTCAAATATTACAATTTATTGCACTGTACAATCAATTCTCTCAGCACAAATATCAAAGCTCTTGAACTCACATAGAGGGCATTTCGAATAGCCAAACAAAAGGCTAAAAATCGTTATGTTTTGTATGAAAATATTTGACATTTTCTTTTTTTGCGGCGGGTCCGGCACGGCGCGTGTTTGATATTATTCAACACTTCTGTGGGTTCGACATTCGATTATTTATTTTTATCACGTACAATGGCGCCCAATAACCGCAGATGCCCTCCACTGGGACCTTGTGTAAACAAAAAATAAGTTGAATACATTTAAGGTTTATGAACCTGCAAATTTAAATTTGATATTGTGAAATTCGCTAGAAAATTATGCTTCCTGTTTCGCCCATTACGTATTTTAATTTATGCAATTTATTTCTGTCTTCTCATTCAATTAGCATATTTTACACTTTAAGAAGTGAATTAATAAGCTTGAGAGAAATTTAATATTGATGTTATATTTAATGTATTGAAATTCTGTCAATATTCTTTATGTGAATTTTCTTTGAAAACACAAAATTTCTTTGCTTGATTCATGGAAGATTTTCTTTATTAAGCATTATAATTAAAAATATTTCAGAAATATATTTATATAGTTTAGTATAGTTACATTAAACACAAAAAGTGAAGTAAGTATATATATTTATCTAAAAGTCTGAATAATATGTCACTGTCAAAGTCTTCAGCGAATTTGCAATTCACTTTAATGTGTATGAAGAGAAGTTCATTGAGAAAATATTTATGCAACCGCATAGCATTGAGGCGAAAATAAAGTTTTGACCGTAAACTATTTGTGGTTTCGTTTGTAGTTTACGTTCTGCTGGCATTGGTCTTAAGTTTGGATAAACTTTCAAGTCGAGAAGACAGTTTTGAGTTTGTCTGTGGCTTGAAACACACTGATTCATAAGCAGCAACGCACCTCGAAAGGAAAAACTGTGTAAACATCTGGTTTTGTGGACAAGACGTCTTGAAAATAAGTTTTTCAGCATCAATAAATCTCAAAGTTTTTGGCGAAAAATAAAAATCTGTTTGTGAATGGCTGGAATGTGGATAGATGGATGGATGGATGAGAATATGGTATATTTATTTAGGTAAAAATATTTTTAGGTGAATAAAAGTATTGTCACATTGTTAGAATGTGTGAATGGGTGATTTATGACATTTTTTTTATTATTTCATCTTCATATTTTTTTTTATTTAATTTTATTTTATTCAGTTCATACCCCCTAACCATTTGGGCTAACCACTGAAAACGGTTTACATTGAAAGCTGAGGCCAATGACAAATTGCTGCAAAATATATTTATATATTAATTGCTTATACAAAATATATACATATGTATATAACACTCACATAATGCTAAAAGTTGGGCTTTAAAAGAAACTAATAAAACTGCTTAGTTCAGATATGCGGAGACCTTGTGGCTTACGGCTCGTCGAGCCAAGTCGAGTGCTGCTTGTAGCTCGAGCAGAAATAGTTCATTAAGCCAATTAGAAAAGAGGCATCTCGAGAGCTCTTCGCATGCTTGTCCGTCTGCTGCGCACCAAAGCCCTTTATATCTATTTAATCAATCAAGTGCTTAAGATAAGTTGCCCAAGGGCTGGGAGCTTGTTAATGTCTGACTTCGCTGGGTCTGGGCTCATAGAAATGTTTGTGATTCCGCAAGGATTTACTCGTCTTAATAATTGCTGAGACACTTTAAAGGCCAATTCATGTTGTGCTTGAGAATCTAGAGACCAAAACAGAAATGCCTGCAAATCATTTACCCAACTACAGCCAGAGGCGACCGCAATCGAAATAGTTTTTCTGACACACACACATCGACTCAATTAATGGCATTTATAAAGCCCTCATTCTAGACGTTGCCATGGCTGTTGTATGACTTTATGCCAGAGCTTCACACATCAGCTCTATTAAATTAGCGATAATCTCGGAATTTGCTTACAACGAATATATTAATTTCGCACTTGCCACAATCTAGCCTGGAGCTAGGTAGGTCTTGGCTGCGGTTCTGTTTACTCCTGTGGCTTATGAAGCAGGCAGCAGTCAGTCCTCCAAAGGATTTAAGTGCTTGCAAATTACTTGAGTGCGTACATAAATATTTATCAGCAACCCGATTTAGATATTTAAGTACATATAAATGCATTTATAGTTTTTGAAAAATTTTCATTGCACAAAATACATTTTAGCCACACATGAAACACACACTCAGCTAGAGATTTGACATGCATATAAAAATAAAAAAAAGTGCCGAAAAAAAACTTATTTTACGCTAAATTACACTCAGGGACAGAGCGTGCTGTGAGGGACATGTTGCTGGCTGATAAATTATGGACGAAAAACGAATTTGTCAGAGTGGTTTCATGCATACACACACATACAATATAAATATAGTCGCCTGTATATGTGTGAGTGATATTTATGGGCCCAGTGAAGTCGCTATATTGAAGAAGCAATAACTATGACAGTTACAGCGGGTGAGAACTGTTTGGTGTCTAGACGGCACAGATAATCCATAGCTCGCCTAGTTCATTTTGAATGTTTTCCATTTGATTGTCCCTCGGCCTGGTTGAGCTCTGCCAGCCAGCCGTGATGGCTGTGCAGCGTCAACTCTGTCAACTACATTTCGTGTGGGCCATCAAAATGATTGAGTGCGAATATGGCTATGCGAGTAAAGTAAGGTAAGATATAGTAATCAATATAAAAACATTACTCTCTGTATACTCTCTGTATAAAGCAGCAAGTGAGACATTAATAACTTTCAGCTAGAACTGAGTTGCAGCTGTGTCGAATGCATTTCAAGTAACTGAAGTTTCTCTCACTTTGTGACATCGTTAAACTCATTAGACTTTAACACGGTCCCTGAATGTGAGCCGCTGCCTGACAGCGCCTTCTTACCTCTGGCAACAATTTATCTCATTATATCCGAGTCTGATTGCTGATGTGATTAACGCAGCTGCCTTGCAGCTAGCAAGCAAGCTGGATGCTGCTGGACAGCTCTAAGCGCGGCTATGCGTTAATTAAATGTCAATTACGCAGCGGACTCCAAAGTGGGAGTAACGAGTCTTGGGACTCCCATTGAAACTAGACTTGGTTTGCCTCGAGGCCGCGCAGGGCTCTCTGGTACGGCACGACTCGGCTTGGCATTGGCTTAAATCTTGGTACTTTTTGACATTTAGTTTTTCGCTTTTATCGCGTTGCATTGGCATGCACAAGGTCCTGGCAGATCTTTTGCAGCAGTTGGCTTTGTAGCTCACTTCGTTCCAGTCCCTTTCCCCTTGCCCCGTGTGCAATTTGTCTTTACACGCTCTTTTTGTGGCCTTTTTACGAGCCGCATCTCTGTTCTGGAACTATGTCTGTGGCTGTCGGGCTGGGGGTCGTAAGATATGTTAGACGCCTTGTAAACTGCGCACTTTGTGTTCGAACTTTTTTTTGACTGGAACTCTTCTTGAATATCACAAAGTCAGCTAGCTGACTGCATGTTAAATTCAATCGGGCTTTACGATGCCCAGAAGCGCTTAAATTTCAGACATTCGTGCTCGTTGAGTAATGTTAATGGGTTTATGATTGTTCAGGTGCTGGGCGCATTTGGCCAATGAATCAGCCGTTAGGCAGTTCACGGGGACTAAAGTCTAATGTTAGATATGCGTATATGTTATGGAGCTCCCCTATATGGGATATATATATGTATTTTGCTCACAGAAATTGCTTAAACACAGATAATTTTAATTGGCAGCTATTATATATTGCCTAATAAATTGTTTTATACACTTTCAAATAATCTTTATTTGCATACTAAAATACAGTTCTTGCTATCACTCTTGGCTGAGTGAGGCCAGGAAGTGTTTTGCTCTCATTTACTTAAATATACGTATGTTTAAAGCATTCCATTCATATCTGTTCGACATGCCCTGTTTTCATATAAAATAGCTATAATTGTCAAATGTAATAGAATATATTGCAGTTTATATATTAATTAAATGACTGAAAATAAATTTGGTCAAATTTGTCTTTTACTTTTCTCACTCCATATAAACCTCAGCTTTACTTACAGCATATATGCTCGTCTGGTAGCTCTGGTTTCTGGTATTCACTCTCAACATTATTTACATAATGAATTTGTAACTGTGCTTAACTTTCAAGTTGCTCACTTTTCATATGCAAATTGTTGAAAACTTTGCCCAGCATCCTATGTAGTTTCATATGCCATACTAATTATAGCTTTTACATGCGCCACATCAAAGCTGACCAGCCGCATGGGCCACTTGGAATTCAATTAAATATTAATATCACTTACTGATGCGTCTCTCAACAATTCGAATAAGAGAACAATATATGAATTTTTTGATAATATATATACATAATTGCATATTTATATATTAAATTAAATTTGATAACATTTCAAATTAAAGACTCGTAGTATTTCCTTTCTGCGTTACATATCCTCTGGCATTTCTATTTAGTTTCAAATGCCTTGCAGTTAAAGGGCAGAGGGCAAGTATAAAAAACTCCGTTTCACGTGATTAAAGTGCTTTGCTCTCAACAAACGCACACAACGTCATTAACAGAGAGGCGAACCCAACTTGATGACACATAAAGTCTTCCATAAAATGTTGCATACTTTTGTGCGTTGCACATGTGACAAAACGAAATTGAATTCTCTCGTAAGCTGCCAAAATTCGACTGCATTTTAATGAACACTTTTTACTATTGCTGCAGACGATGCAAACTTTCGATTTGGAATATGAAAATTCTTTAATGCAAGAATCGAAAGCAAAAAAATAGAACAGGGTATAAAAATTTACGAGATGGAGTGAGATAGCTGACATAACATGAATTTATGTTGTAAGTACTACAAGAAAGTTTTTCGAATAAAGCTTACAAATAAGGAAGCTAAGCGTTTCCAGTTATTACGAGTCGGAAGTAAGCAAATAACTGATTCATATTCAATACAGTTCTTACGACTGCTGCATTAGCTTTAAGAGTATTGATCTTTCAGCTATCTTAAGGCTTCAGACCTTGGACAAATATAGCTGTAGGGCACTGTTGCAAAATGCGGCTGTTCTCTGACTTTTAGTTGTCTAAAACTTTTGGGCACCTTTTATGACGCGTGTCATTTGGGAAGCTGGCAGCAAGGACACTTTAGCCTGTCAAAGATTATCAGCCCCGCGCTAAGTTATTCTAATGCCCGTGTTATTGTTGTTGTTTCTGGTTTCACCCTCGCTTCGACCATTGGGCATGGCTGGGTTTGCCAATTTCTGAAACAAAGGCAGCGTTTATCAATTTGGTGTTTTCCTTTTCATTTGTGAGTTTTATCTCCGCTTACCATGCCAACCATTTTGTTTGTCTTAATAGTCAATTTTATTCGCTGTGCTTTGCTTTCCACTTGTTTTCTTCGCTGGGGCGCTTTGGCCAACAATTTTTCGCATTCTCTCTTCTTTTGCTGCTTTTGCTTTTAAAATATTTTCCATTTCCGTTTGATGCTATCTATTTCCAGCAATTTGTGGTGTCTAAAATCAATTTGCAACGTGAATTCAATTTTCCATTTGAAACGAGTGCGTACTAATTTACAGTTGTGATAAGAGCTGCTTATGATTGCTTATTCTCACGCTTTTGCGCTTTTCAAGTGAGAGTAAAGAAATATAATTTTGTTTTGAGTCCAGCTGGCAGTTGTCCAACGTTTTAAAGTAAAAATCTTATTAACACATACAAATCAGGAATGATTTATAATTGAAATCGACTGATTTGCGTTTCTGAAAATATGTTTCTTTTTTTATACGTTGACAGCGTTAAATTTAAAGAGGTATTTAAGCTCAAGGCAGTGTAATATAACAGAACAAGAAATTGAGCTAAAAAGTATATGCCAGTCGATCATCTCCTAGCTCTGCTTAAATATGTTTTCAATCTCGACTATTTTTGATTGCGTTTCGCAGAAGAAACGGCGACTAGTTGCTGGAAAGTGCTTTAAGTACACGACCACACACACACACACATACACACACACTTAGAGAGAGGGGGAGAGAGAGAGTGAGACGCCTACTGTGCCCACCCAGTAGTTGCTTAAGGAATCTCTTTGAGATCAAGTTATGTGGAAGAGTTCATGTGATTGCAGCTCAGACGACTTCAGCTCAGAGTTTTTCAAAGTCGACTAACCTTTGCGAAATTGCAATTGCAAATGCAATGCAAGACGCAAATACTTGAGCATCAGTCGATATACATATGTACGCATGAAGCACTTACCAATACGAGACTTGTTTCCAAAAAGCAATTTTATTTCGCCTTTTAACATCGTTAATAATAAAATACGTTTCTCCAATTTCAGATTAATGTTACGATAATAGGACGTATTGATGTCTTAAACACAAAAGCGTGCAAATAATTATCCGCATGTTACTCAAGCGATACACACGGCGTATACGTATCGAAATACTGAAAATAAAGTTTGCTTGACTATTCTTTTATCTTTTCATATTAAGCACTGAGCATCAAATATATTGATAAGAAATATAACAAATTTATAGAGTATCTACAACCGTATACAATTCATATAAATAGTGCTTCAAGAATGTGCAGCATTTTCATTTTCTCCAATCACAATGGAAACAGTGTTAAAATTGGCAATGAATCTGTCATTTAATGTCTGACTGACATGCCAATAAGTCATTTCATTAATCGCACAATGTTACTCATACGCAAGCAGTCAGAGCAGCCACACACAGACACAATAACTCACACACTCATAAATACGCTTAAGCGCCGAGGGCGTCAAGCAACAAGCGTAAATCACAACCCTTAGGCTGGGCTCATTATCCTTTGGGGAGCACTTGAGATTCATCTGGCAATCGATTTCAGTATGCGGGCGGCATTCACACAGATATATCATGCAGTAATACATTAATAAAGTAAACGAGAAATAAATATATAAAAATATAAAGAAAATATATACACGATTGCAATTAAAATATTCCCAGTCAATGACAGTTCGTGCTAAACATCAAGTAAACTCTCTATAATCCCATGTCAATCGTTGCGTAATTTAATTCATGCAGTAATCAAAAATGTCTGTGTGGGCTCTCAATTCCGCTGCAATAAGCCGCTGCAAACACTTTTATTTACAGGCGTCATTGTATACAGATGTTCGATTCGAATTCGTTGCGCAGCTGTAAAGAGTTTTAAGCGTGGCGCTGCAGTCATAATGCAGCTTGACATTATCGCCATTCTGGGCAAAGGTAGCCGGACATGGATACGCATAATTTATGCATCGTTTCTCAATGGGGGTTAATGTGGCACATTTGCAGTTTGCGCAGCGCACACGTCACACATGGCGTATACGTATTCAATTCGCTGGAAAAACAACTTAATCGAGGCCTGAAACTGCAACTGCAACTGCTACTGTATCGGCTATTATTTATTTATGAGTGCTGAAATTAACTTTTGCTGGATGATGACAACACGGTTTTGCTGTAAATATAGTGATATATAAAAATTATTAAAGTTATTCCAAAAAATCTCAAACAAAAGCAGCATAAAATTCTCTTTGTTCTCTGCTGATTTATGTTTACAGCAATTTTAATTGATTTAAATTGCTGACTAGATCCATTGATTACTCAATTTGATGGAGAAAACTCGTAATTGTCTTTCTGGCTATCCTCTCGGACCATATTGTGCTGCTTGGTGTCCAATGAGGCGCTGGCTTCACGCCTGATAAACTGCACACAAATAACCCGATGTTGGTTGCATAAAAGACATGAGAAAAAAAAAAGAAACAGAAAAAACTGTGACAAACTTTCGCCCCATCCGACTGTCGGCTGGTCCTGCCATTTATCAGCCTGCGAGTTGCTGAACAAGTGTTTTGCCGTTGAGCGCAATTTGGCGTGAAATAAAAGTTTCGCCCCACTTTTATGTTGGGGCTATTATGAATGCAATTCTTTATGGCTGACTTTTGTCGTTCGGTCGCCAGCTTATCCCCTGGCCATAAAAAGCCAGCTAGTACGCTTTCAAACAAGTGCTTCGACCTCAACTAAAATATAAATTATATTTGTAGTTTTTTCACCCGCCCTCCAGATCATAAACTGAAAATATGGGCCAACTGAATTGATTTACATTCACATTTCAGAGCAGCTTATTTATTTAATTCTACACACACACGCTTATATTATTTACTGTGTAGTTAATTAAGATATTTGTTTGTAACTGTTGTAAATAGCAAATTTACAGATTATAGCAGATTAAAAGAGGTGACGTGTCAAAGCAAAACTTTAATTTACTTTACTCAATTGACTGTACAATCGAATTCTATAAATAATAAACAACAACAAACACTGACAAAGAAAGGAAAAAAATAGCTCGCTTTAACATTATTCTAGCAAAGCAAACAAGAGTTTAATTTGAGTTGTTCTACAATTAAATTTGATTTTCTCTGCCAGTTTTTTTTACACATTGCATACATTTTTATATATGTCTGGTCGATGCCAATTACACTCCATTTCAATATTTTTTCATTTGCATTAAAAAGTACTTTAACAAAGAGAAAAGCAGCCATCTCGCTCTCATTCAGCAACATCTAGCTAAACGTTCAGCAATAGTTATCTTTGTCTCCTTCTCTCCTTCACGGAGTAAGAGCTTGATTGTTCACAGTAAGAGCGAGAAGCGTGTAGCCAAGACGCAAACTCACTCGGATAATATTTTAAAAACTGTAGCGAAGCTCTCAACCAACCACAAGGGAATTGAACTGAAATGGGATTTAAAAAAGCCAGATTTGAAGGGAAAAAACTAGCATAAGTGAAGGCATTGGCAAATCATACTCTATTTTAATTTATTTTTTATATTAACACAATTTTTATATTAACTTGTGGATTTGTAAATTTATTTCTATAGCAAGTCTACCCGCCATCGTCAAAGGTATCTCGGTAAGAATCATCTCATCATCGTCGACAAGCTTCGCCCTTGTATAAATATTTGGAATTTCTAACAGCAATATTATGCCTGAACTTTACCTTAAACATAATGAATAACGAGCTTACATTCTATCAAGTCTTCCCGACATCCATTCGAATAGTTCGCTTATGGCGCATACTCTAGTCGAAGATATTCTGTTTAAAAGTTTCGAGCACTCCCTATTGGAATTTGATAATAAGTTGCCAGTGGAGCACAGTTTGGCATGCATAAGTTGTGGCTGCTTGGTTACTTTGCATTTTGTGGCACGTCAGCCATAGCTGTCGAATGTTGGCAACGCTGTGCGGCTTGCGTCTAAGCTCGAGCACAAACAGGCCCACTCGCTCGGTAAGTTTTCCGGGGGCATAACAAGGGAAGTGTTGTACTTGTCAGCTGCTGCTGCCACATATGCGTGTTAATGCGGCAGCATTGACGAGAAAAAATTAATAACTCGACTCTTTCACTTTTTGCCAAGGCATGTTGCATAAATAAATTTACCACACGGCCATGAAGTATGCTAAGCTCAATGAGGGGACGCCGAGGGCTGCTTAGGCTGACATGCAAAACTTATTGTTCTACCCCATGGACATGGGGCATGGCACGGCTGCTGAGGATTGTCGCATAAGAACTTGAATGCAGCTCGTTATTGTTTGATGTTATTGTTGTTATTGTTGTTGTTTGCCATGTACAAACTTTGCTGAATTTATAACGAGTTTCTGTAGTTTTTACTGCATAAATTATAGTTATTAATTTAGAAAATTCGCCAGCAGCGCGAGCACAATTGAAATATAAGCATGTTGACCCCCCATGAAGTGCTGCTCCTGCTGTGGCTGCTCCTGCTGTGGCTGCTCCTGCTGCTGCAATTACGTTGCACATTTCAGAATTTAGATGTTCATTTCACAGTTTCCTTATTATTCATTTCCTGGTCATGCTGCTGCTGTCTTGATTAGCATTGACCACTTTCTTCGTTCGCTCTGTCAATTTGCAGCGAGCTTTACGCTTCCGTTTCCTCTTTCATCTGGCTATGAAACTTCATTGGCAAACCATTTCCGTTCAATAAATTACTTTGTCTGCAATGGCAACAAAGCCGATTATAGTGACTACCTAGAACTAGAGAGTGTTGATAAAATGTCAATTCGTAAATTACTTTTGCGTAAAAGCTTAACTTTTTCAATTAGCTCCATTTGACAAGCAGCACATTTCGCATTTTCCTAGTTAAGTATATGTATGCATATACCAGTAAATATACCTAGTTGGCCAATTTGTGTATACAAACTGTGGGCCAAGTTCTGGAATCGTTCAGTGCAGCCAGTTCGGTTATTTATTCATGTGGCTCCAAAACTTTCACCGCAGCCATCTCACACATGTCTCAGTCTAAGCCACTATTATTGCAGCTGTGTGGGTGGGGCGCTCAGTTATTATGCAGATTGTGTTGACACACTGCGACTGTTGTGCAGAGTGCTTGTGTTGTGTTGAAGTCTGAGGTGTAAATATTTCATGGAATGTCAGCTCAATTCTTGCTGTTAGATACAGAATAGATAAAAAAAAGGAGAAAAAGAAAATAAATGTAAAAATTTAACTTTTTCTGTACACAAATCAAGTTTGGATTAGCTAATCTAGCACGTACCTCGACTGTTGATTTAACACGTTTCGAACGATGCAAAAGGTCGAGTGTAGGCTGTCATGATAAATTGATATCCCTTTGGGCTCGCATTCGTAGTTCAAGTCGAGTCAAAGCTAAATTTTAACATTTTCGACAGCCAGTTTAGTTGAAATGAAATTTAATTTGAAGAAAGCGCATTTCAGGCTTTTATATTATAAATCAACCACACAGCAAATGGATAGCAAATAGACTCTTATTAATTTCACTGCATCACGTCATAATATTATATTGCTACCATATAAATTATAGTCTCTATTATACATATACACACATATCTTCACACATCTCCGAGCATGATCAATCTGTCATACAATTTGCTAGAGTCATGTAACATTCTTTTCAACATCACCACGCAGTGCTGCCTCGCTGTGAGCACATGCATATATACATGTACATATATATACTATAGAGCTTGCTTTCCCGCTGTTGCTATGCTATTTTTTTATGGCTGGCATGTGTAACAAGTTCGCTTAAAAATATGCACAAGTGCTCACACATGTAGATTTGCGCACACGAGCTCGATTTTGTAAGGCAGCCAAGGGAAAATTGTTATTTTTACGTCTCTGTTTTGCTTAAGTACGTTTATTATAAAATTATATTTTTTCACTTATTAGCTTCAGCATAAAAATAAAAAAATTCGAGTATTTCAATCGCTACCACGCAAAATCCCTTTCTACACTCGACATTGACAAACAAATTGATATTGGATGAAACACAGCGCTGGCTGCTCAACAATCTGGTTTCATTGGAAATTGTTGAGGGAATTAAATGCATATTTCCGCTTTTTGACAAAAATTCGTTTGTCCATTTATTTTTCGCATAACTGTCCGCAGAAAGCGAACAACAGATAAAATCGTGTCGTGTTAGCAGCTTTGCTTTTTCAGGTAACTCCACAATGGCAACCGGGCTGAGGCAAACTTTTTGGCATATGCAACAAGAGTTTGAAATTCAATTAAAGTTGCTCAATGTTTTTATTTTGCATTAAATCAATATTGCAAACTCATATAAATACATATGTATGTATGTACATATAAATGTATACAATGGACATATGTTTGTATGTACATATAGATGAATACAATGTATATTGAACCTGTTTTATTTTCTGATGAATTTTTCATTGAAAATTTTTATTTTATTGCTTTTCATAACAACAGAACATAGTAAAACATTTAATTTTTTATTTGATTGTAGTTTGCATACATTGTTGTCAAGTTTTCTATTTTATGGAATGAACTTGAGAGTAAATAAATTTCAAATGGAACGTAGCTAGTTAAATCACATAAAATTGATTGCAAATAAAACAAAAGTCGTATTGCGGAGCGTATAAAGAGTTTATTATGGAAGAAATCTAACTGGCTTTCAATCTAACTAGCTTGCCTACCTTTTTATCCAATCGACATATATAGAATAGTAATAGCTATTTACGTTGTCTTTTAGTATTTCTACTTATCATAGCTCTATTAGCAAGAACTTCTTTTATCTCTCATTGCTTGGAAAAAAGTATTTGCTCGTACTGCTCGCAGCTTCAGAGAGAAGGTTTGTCGGCTTGTCATTAATGCACAGACAATTGGTCGACAGCTGTAGCATTTAAGGCTGCCCGAGGACAATGCATTGGCGGATGTCCTGACGTGTCTGTCAGCTGTGGCGTAAACAAAACAAGGAGATGCCTCAAAGATTTCCGCTCTTGTTAAATGTGAGCTAGACATTTCAAAAGTGAACGGCAAGCGAATCCCTAATGCTAAGGAAGTCACGTAAAGTGAGAGACTGAAGTTCATCAGAGTTTGTTTCCTGCTGCAACTCTTAAGGAATTTATTGAATTAGAATTTGACTTGTAGATGATAAATAAAATCAAAGTAAACAGAAACTCTAATAAGAGATTTTTAGATATACTATTAATAGGACAAGATATACAATTAGGGACAATGATATCTAATGATGGCCGATGACTGATGAACGATGAGTGATGACTGATGGTATATGATGATATGTATAATTAGGATGAGTGATGACTGATAATAGATGAATAATGATTGATTACAGATGACTGATGAACAATGACTGATGAGTAATGATATATGACTAATGACTGATACACGATGAGTGATGACTGATGACTGATGATAGATAACTAATGATTAATGACTAATGATTGATGACTAATGATTAATGACTAATGGCTGATAATTGATAAGAAATTAACCCCTATATTTTGTATATACATATGCATGTATATAACGATTTTTCTGTTATATTTAAGTGAATTAAATTTCATTACAGCAATCTGTAAGTAGAACATGCCTTAGACTACATAAAACTTTAATAGCTGCTGCCGCTGCCAGCTTCTTTGCCAGATGGGTAATTAATTTTCGAATTCGCTGGGGCAGAAAACGTTGCTCCACCCGGAAATGGCGATACATTTAAGTATTTGTCGAGCAAACTGGGTGCAGCTGCACTCTGGCTGCTCACAGCCAGCTCAAAGGATGTTTCAACGCATTGCATGTCAAGCACGTAAAGCAGCTCCGTGGGCAAATTATGGCGCTCAGACGGATGAAGGGAAAAATTTCCAGCTTTAAGGCAGCTGAAATAACTGTGGCGTGCCACGGGAACGCAGCTCTGGTTTAAAGCATGCAGCCACAGACTTATCTTGAGTGTTTCAGGTAAGAAAGACTAAACCAAATAATCTTAAGGAGTACACATGAGAGTTGAAATAGTTGGAGAAATGTAATATTGTAGCTAGAATGCCAGTTGATGTCAGTTAAAACTCACGTTAGCTGCCAGACAGCCATCCATCAGTCGATTTGAGTAGTTTACACACGCCCAGCTCCATCCTGCCTGCGTTAGCTGCCACGTGACATCAAGTAATTGGAACAACCTGTCAAAAGGTGAAATTTATGCGAAGCGAATATTTCGGAGAACTGCAGTGAAGCTTAAGAGAGATTGTCAAAACGATAAGAGAGCTATTAAGTTGCTCTAGGTTGGTATAGGGCTTAAGATCGATGTGTTTAATTTAAAATGCGGTTTAAAGTAATTAAACTAATATGAAAGTAAGTCTAGTTGGCTTATTTTATATGAAATATAAGATATTCAGCTCTTTTACATTTAAATTTTTGTCTTTTAATTAAAATTTTCTATTGCCATAAAGTTAATTAGATCACCTGTATATCAAATGAGAGCACAAAGTAAATAACTTGCTTATTGACTATTTGTAATTCAACAAACTTCAGTCAGCGCTGGCCATTGTAAATTTCTCTCTCACATTGCTTCGCATTTTCAGCTAATAATGCCGCGCATAACGTATACGCCGTGTAACGTGTCCATTACATTGTGATACAAATAAAGGACACGAGTTGCTGTCACGCTGCAGACTTTGGGGGTATGCTTACTTTGGCAGCAACAATTGCTGTTGACCCAAACGAAAGACAATACAATGTGGCTCGAATGCTTTGTTGACAACTATTTGCTCAAAGTTCTATTAGTTGGTCGAGCTCCAGGTCAAATAAGCCAATTGTTCAACAGACTCAAACATGAAGCGACCTGAAAATCATTTACTATCGTAACATTTCATTATAATATTTATCAATCTAGAAGAAAATTATTTGCAAACGGCCCCTAACTATATTCGAAAATGAGATACCTTCCTGGAATTCAACAGAAATATAAAAATGTAAATATATTTCTCAGTATTAGTGACATATGAAACAATTTCCTACAACTTACAAAAAAATAAAATAAATAAATAAAAAAATAAAATAAAATTAAGATAATAATAAAAATAATATATTGTAGTCTTTTCTCAAAGTTTTTTATTTATCAATTCAAAATGTGCTCAAGCATATCTTATTTTTAAGCGAAGCCATAACTAATTATTTATTATGTGTATTCCATGTGATAAAGCAATTTCTTGTCGGTCATCTTTGTCTATTGTCATGGCGATAGACGGCAGGTGAATAATGTTCGTGTAACCTGACGCTCTGATACGCATTTTGTTTCCGTGTCAAATAGGCAATCTGTGCTTGGCTGCAGGGCTTCTTTCTGCATATTGTTTTTTCTTTGTGGAAAATATGATTTATTTTAATGGAAATTTTCTATATTTCAAAATTGGAATCTTGAATGTAATATGACCATTTTGATATTTTAATGCAAGGCAAGTTTTAAGAAGCTTCAATAGTTCCCATAATGTGAATTCTTTTATAGTTAATGCTTTCGCACAGCTGCCTAAACGCTCAATTCACTTTATGGGGCTTCAGTAACAGAGTCATTTAGGGATTTCGCCATTGTCTTACGCAATATGCACACACGTGCTGGCACCGTAGGGCGTATGCGCAATGTTGCATGCTTTAACCCACATCGCTGTAGCCTCTCAACATGTTGAGCTATTTAATGAGGTAGAAACCCCTGCAGTCTAAAACAGAACCTTTTCCAGTGTCTGTCAGGGGTTATGACACTCGCCGTTGAACGGATTGTTCGCCCCGAATTTTTGCAGCGTGATGTAGCGTTGTGGGCTTATCTGACGCGAGTGATGCCAAAACCTTGCATATTGATCCCGGATTTATTTATTCATGCCAAAAAACGTGAGCAGAAATTCAAGGCAAACTACAAATCAAAACCAAATCGGGTGTTTCGAACACGCAGCTGCAAGGCTCGCAGTGTGAGTAATGTGTGTGATGTGTGATGTATGTATGTGTGTATGTTGGGTATGCATGCATAACAATGTCATAACTGCAATTCAGATGACATGAGGTATGCACAATTATTTATTGTGGCATGAAGAAGATCAAATAGGATTTGCATTAGCTGGAATGTTACGTATACGCCTAGCAGAACAAGTTAAAGCTTGTAATGAACATGTAAATATTTATTGTTTGAAGTCTATAAAACTAAAGAAATATCAGTAATATACATGTAAAACTTCAAGTTCCGCCTCCATTTTGAACTTATTTCAAACGGCCTCCGTATCATGACCCACATTGTTGTATGATCCGGTCTTCAGTTAGTGTACCAAGGTTAACAGTTCAACTTAACGGCAGTGCAAATTTAGAAAACATCGACAGTAGGTCAAGCCAGAAGAAAAAAGAAGGAATTTCGCCTGAATGCATATCGAGTAAAATGCAAATACATCGTGTTTGAACGGCTGCGTCAGGCACTGGCGCGCAGAGGTCAAGAGTGAATGCGTGAACAGTTGGCTGGCTAAACAAGTGCACAAAGCACCCAACACACAACACACTAGAGCTGCACCACTGGAGGCAGAGTTAGCTGCAGCAGCAGCGCCTGGCATGTCCTTGACCTGCACAATATACCAATCAGAGTCGGAATCTGTGAGGCTCCTTTGCATCTACTTAGCTTGACGAACTCTGTCATAACAATCAAAAGTACTGAAGACTACTTATATATGCATTATTATTGCATGCAAGGATCGGAATAAGCTAACTAGTAGTGAGTTCACATCCTTTTTAAATTGGCTTAGCCACCTCTACTTGTATATACCTTTTTCAATATCTTTTGTGAATAAACTCTTTTATACGCTCACACTGGTAATTGAGATGCTTGTAACGACTTGGGCGCCATTTAAAGTGTTATCACCTCACTTTCCAGGCCGATTACTGGCATTTTTCCTGCTTGCGCTTTTCCCTTTAAAACAGGCAGTTCAGTTAGCTGAGTTTATATGTATATTTTGCCTTGCTGTGATTCAGAATTAATGTGTAAACAGATTGATATAATAAAATTTATTCATACATCAGGAAAAGCCAGAATATAGCCTATTAAGGTGCCTATAGCTTGCTCTACCTGGGGCAATTTTCAGGCTCAATAAGAAAAGCATCAGCAACCACTTCGTGTGCCTCAGCATTGAAGCACTCGGATTAGCCAGCTGGCACGTAGCATCCGACTTAACGCTAGGCTCACTTACTGCGCCTTCAATCAAATGTCCATTCTTTTGGATTTTGAGTGAACTGCAGCATTGGGCGTGCCAATTTTCATTACCCAATATATTTTCTGTATTTATCGCAGGCCGTACTATTGCTCAATATAGCCAATATGTTGCTTAAGCTATATATATAAGCTGACTTTTCATATATATTATTTGTATGTTAATAATTAATTATTTATTAAATGCTCACTAGAAATAAATTTATTGCATTTTTATATATATATTTTAAAAGGTAAAGTAGTCAATCTGATTTAACAAGTAGCCTCAATAATGAAAGAACATCTCTTTATCTACTTTTCTCTATTTGCCATTTCATATATTCAGCAAATAGCTTTGAAAGACTTATCCCATATCCAATATCTGTAATAATATTAGCTCAAATATTTATAATCCCGCATTTATTGAATTGCTGCATGTTGCTTTGCTTCGAATTTACATACATTTGCTTACAACATTTTACAAATACTTTTCATTTGAATTTATTGGTAATTGAATTGCATATTTTGAAAACCTCAATGATGTTTGCTTCAGATGTTGATTTACGATTTTTGTGCTGCACCAGTACAATGCTCGGCATGATGTTTCTGCAAATTCTTTGCTCGACATTTGATTTCTAAAAATAAATTGTGTAAAATCTTAAGCTGCTGTTGTCATTTCACATGCTTCCACATACAGAAAATTGTTCTTTATTTTGAAATTAAATTTATTGCAGTCACAGAATGGGTGTTTCGACGAAATTTGATGTCTATGCAAATCAATATTCCGTTCTGTTAGGGGCATCAATAAAAATGTCAAAGTTCATCGTGTCGCCTGATAAATTGGCTCACGTTATCGTCGATTGGCGCGTTATCCATCTTGGGGCGCAAATCTGATGAGTATATTGCTTCGACAATTCGCAAATCGTTCCAAGGATTAAATAATCAATTTGTATGCGACTCGAGGGCTGTTCATCGTTCTCAAAATAAAGGTCATAAAACATATCGGTGGTGGATCTACGTGAATTTTATAAAATGAGTGAGGCAGCCTTCTTGGCCTATGCTTATGAAAGCATGCGTAGGAGCATGTAATAGAAATAGAATTTAATTGGCTATGTTGGTATGGAAGTTAAAAAAAACCTACAAAATTAAAAAATATGATTAAATATATAAAATATTATTAAAAGACTGGTAAAGTATTTTTTTAAAGAATAAAAAATAATGTCAAACATCTCTCCCCGACGGGGAATTGAACCCCGGTCTCCCGCGTGACAGGCGGGGATACTAACCACTATACTATCGAGGACGTTGGTATTTCGGCAGCAAATATCGTACTTAAATGTATTGTAAATATGTATCTAGAGTTGCTTAATAATGATCTCATAGTTATTAATATATACATACATATATATGTAGGTATGTAATAGAAATGTATTTAAAGCATTTCAGTAAATATTTGTGTTGTTTTTTCTATTGCTGTTTTTAACATATGTATATATGTATATTAAAGGTGTATTAGAATATTATTATCTTTCTAATTAAGAGTCTTTGCTTAAGTAATAAAATATATTTGGCATTGATTTAAAATTTTTAAAGTTAAACTAGCTGTTTGTCTCCTTTTCTTTCTCACTTTCACTATTTCTCTCTGTTTATCTTATTTAATATTCAATTTCTGATGATTCTTTTTTCTTTTTTTTTTTTTTTTTTGGTACTTGCTTGCCAACATCTGTTATGGCTAAGTGAGCGAAGCATTTTACATTGTTCTGTGCAGAAAATCACACATGTGCTGCCAGCTCGAGTTGGATTACCAGTTGACTGTTGGCTGTAGCTGTGGCTAGTTGCCAGCCTGAGTTTTCAATTTCTGAATTAGCTTTGGGTTCACCACCTCCAACGCTGTTCCATGTCCAGCCAGTGAGTCAGTCAGTGAGCGAGAGTAATCTTCTGAGCTGTTGGCTGCCAGTGAAAAAGTTCGACATGCAATTAAGTCGACTAATCTGTGATGTCAAGCTAGCTGGCGACCCGGTTGCATTTTGCACGATTGAAAATGTTCAAAATTCATGGTCCTTGTTGTCGTTGCACACAGAGGTCCTGCAGGCACACACACACACTCACGTGATGCACACATATGACTCCATCACATAATTCATAACGATTTCACACCATTCATTAGCATGCAAATTTGAAAATATTTCAGCTACTGGCTGGAAGCCTGCACTCCACTCGAAGCCAGTCGCACTCCCATTTCTCTGCTCGCCGAGAGTTCGCTTTGTCGTAGTGCCAGCCGCTGCACTAACTGCATTAACTCGCATGACAAACTTTGTCACACAAATTATGCACAGCTTTGCTAGCTGAGCAAACTACGGCAATATTTCGAGTTTAACGCAAGGAACTAAGTTGCTGAGTTCTACCATGGATCGCATATGCTGTAATAACTATTTATTACTCTGCTCGAGTCGTAAATTGAACTAAGGCCCCTGAAAGTAAATAGAGTGGATATAATGCTAGTTGTTCAAAATATGCCTGTTAGTTAGTAAAAGGGAATTGCCTCTCAATGTGGAATGCAAAATTCATAAAAATAACCAAATATGATATAATAAAAGGACCAGTTTGACTAGACTAAGACATCGACTGACTCCATTCATCTGTGAACTGTAAATTTAATAATATTGGCTGCTGTTGTTATAGTAGCATCGCTGCTTTGTTTGTGCGCAAGCAATGTAATCGCCGGCAAAGCGGCATTGGGGGAGCTGCCATCAATTTATTTACATAAACTCATTTCAGGCAAGGCCTGCAAAAATTAAACTAAGTGTTGCTGCGAAATATGTATATGCATGTACTGTATATTGGCAATTTGGCCATGTTTACGCAGCCAGCAGCCAGAAGGCAGCTAACAATTTTAATATAACACCAAAGTGCACTTAAACGAAATGCTTGAGGCAATTTGCAGTTGCGTCATGGAAATATATGAAACTGGGGAAGCATTACACAATTTGTGTATCAAATTATGCCATGCAATTTACAGTTGCAAATTTTTATGTGATTTTGTTAGTACGAAGAATATGTTATCGTCCACCCATGGGACTAATGTCAAAATCGTTTCATAATAGCTGCCGCTGCTCAAACGAGTCTATGTATATTGAAGCGGGGTGTATTGGATGCAGCGGAACTATGCTTCACTTTATTCTGTATTTAAATTAGTTTCGATATGTAAATATTTAAACAGCTTAAGCGATTAAAAAACGTTTAATAAAAGGTTTTTGTGTTTGTCTGAAAATCAATTTGAGCTGCCCGATTGCAATCGGCATTTATGTACTTTCATCAAAAGCAAACATTTCGATATATAAGTAAAACAAAATAGATTAATATTAAAAATGAAATTGAAAAAAAAAAAAAAAATTAAAATAAAAATTTATTTAAAAAAATCGTATAGCAGAGCAAGGTTTCGATCCTCGGACCTCTGGGTTATGGGCCCAGCACGCTTCCACTGCGCCACTCTGCTTCAACGAGCAGCTCAGAGAAACTACAGAATCTAATTGGAATGGATAGCAGTTGGAGCACATTCAATTGGTTAGTAATGAAATTAGAATTAAATTGCTATTTTTAGTTACATTTATTATTATTTATTCAAATATTCACTGATCAGCTCAACAGCTCAATAAAACTTTCGCACTCATTTTGCCTGTAAAGTTTTGCCTTACTTGGCGATTATCTAAATGCCTTAGGCTTTTGGTTAAAAAAAAAGTTCAGTTTCACGCCTACATCTTAGTTGTGGTGGCTTGCACAGAAACTTTGCCAGACATTTTCTGATGTTTCATGAGGGATGAGTATATGTGCTCGGTTGCGTGAACAGCAGCTGAAAAGTTTCGCTGAGCCACAATACGCAATTATTAACTCAAAAATAGAACTTCTTTTCACTGATGTAACTAAAAGTAATTACATTTTCCTAAATTACATTACCTACCATAGTTTCGGCTTCTTTTATTTAAAGTGCCGCAAGTAAGAAAGTTATTATGCCGTTAGATATATACATATGTGAGTTTGTTACTGCTCGTGCTTGAAACTGTTTTTGCCTAGGGGCTGATAATAAGAGCTAGGCATTGAGCTATTTAGTTGTCAAAAAATTTTTAATAATAATGTTTTTTCTTTTATTTTAAATATTTAGTTGAAATCAAATATTAATACAAATTGATTTTAGTCCACGATATTTATTAATACAAATTGATTTTAGTCCATGATATTTCCTAAATATTTCTATTTAAATACCTATGAAATATTTTTAAGTAATTTTAATTTATTTTGTATTTTTGAATCAGCCGCTCTACGCCCAAAAATCCCCAAATGCCATTCGCAATGAAGCTCAAAGTCAACCTTTTCTGGTCACCCCTGCGAAATTCAATATAAATTTTTGCAATATTATGAAAAAATACTTTAATGTTCAAGTCGGCTGCCCTGTGATGCTCGTATTCATATGTAAACCAATTTATCCATTTGTGATGAGCTGCTCAGCCGCGAGCGAGTGAATGCTAAACAGATCAAAAGAGCAGTTGCATCAATTGCCTGCCAGTCTGCCCTCGTCTGTGCTTTGGGCGTTGATTGGAAACTTGAAGTGAAAGGTAAACAAATTTCAAGCTCAGCAGCCGACTGACAACTGACAGCACCAGCACCAGCACCAGCAGCAGCACCAGCTCACATAAAAGAAGAGACACGCCTGGCGAGGAGCGTCACACACGTGCAGAAATTCGATTTTACGCTTATTTACATATGCAGTATATGTACGGAACAGGAGCGTGCATATACTTAAAAGTTAAGTTATTTATGTAGATGCGAGCATGTTTATGCATGAGCGTGGGCATTTAAATAATGATGCTCTCTTTTCGCCCCTCCATTGATGCCAGCCAACTGTTGCGCTGCCCAATTTTTAGTATTATGTAAATGTCATATGAAAACGATTTCAATTTAATTTGAGTAGAATATATGCTTATCAAGCTTAAAGACTTTTTGCGAGTCCTCCACGAACTATGCGTAATATGCAAAATTAAAGCTAGGCCAATTCAAATTCGACTTCATGTCTCGACAGCTCCGTTTGGCTGTCATATTAGAGGCTACTGAATATGTTGCCTAATTGGCATTTGATCGATGACTAACATCGTGCCTGACACGACGCTGGCTTCTGTTTGTCTGGGCCGAAAATGTGGAACAGCAACGTGGGCCAGCAGGTCGTGCAACGGTTCACACACACACACACACACACACACACACACAGGTCGACCTGTTGTCTTTTCATTTTTGTTAGCTCCTAGTTACGACATGGCTGTGGCACCACACGTAGCTCACGAAACGTGCCACATACCTGTGTAGCAGTTGCACAACGCGTTGCGGCACCGGCAGCGGCAGCGGCAGCAAACGATGCTCCCTCTACAATGAGTGATGTGCTGCGCCGCAGATGTAATATTATGACAGCCCTTACTTTTGCACAGCCCTATTTTCAAATGTCTAGTAAAACTTAAACTGCTGCTTTAATAGATTTCATATATTGCATATAAGTAATTATATATTTTATTTATTTATTTCTTGACGAGAATTTTGCTGTAAATCAGACTATAATAAATGCTGGACTTCGTAGCAGATGTCATATTTTGTGAGCCTACAATAGCCGAAAGTACAATATGTGTATAGATAATAATATTTATAGCAAGCATTAATCTGATATGCTAACACATTTAATTAGTTAAAAAATCTTGTTTTATTTTCTTTGTTCTATATATTTACTACAAAAATAACTTTATACAAATTTCCATTTACGAGTTGAAAGTAGTTAGGCTCACTTTGAATTTGGCGCTCTTCACTCGCCTATTTCTCCGTGAAGATCTTGGGCCTGATCATGATCTGCACAGACTGCAGCGTGTAGCCCGGCCCCTGCCACTCGTCCCAGAATATGCCATATTCGGAGTTATCGTAGTACTCATCGCGCATGGTGTAACGTCCGTTGAGATTGCTGAAAGCGAAATCGATTGAGAAAGAGAGAGACACACAGAGAGAGAGAGAATCGAGATAAGCCAATGGATCAGGCAACCAACCTTAGGCCGCAGTTGTTGTACCACCAGCCACCCAAGCAGGTCTCGGCGCAGTTAAATTCGCTCTGGTCGTTGTCCCTGTCGAAGGTGGTGAACTTTTGGTGCTCATTATCGCGCATCGAGTCACCGGCGTTGCCCGAGTACTCGCCCAGCTCACTCAGCGCGTACGCCTCGCTCTCGCCGGCGACGACGATCTTGTCATAGTAGGCGTGGCTGCTCTCATTGTTGAAGTCGGTGAGGTGCACATAGAGCTCGTGCGGCTGCGACGCTGTCAGACGATGCAGCTTCTCCAGCCCAATGAAGAATTCACCGCTTAGATTGCCGAAGCCCTCGCGGTATTCCAGCCAATTGCGATTGAATTCCACGCTCCCATCGATTCGACGCTGCACAACGGTCCAGCCGGGGCCAGCCAAGCTGGAGTCGCAGGCCACTGGGAAGGCATCTCCCTGATCCACCTTGATGACATGCACTCCATTTGAGCCTGGGAATGCCGCACAGCTGTTGGCCTCGAATTCCTGTTTCGTTGTCGTCTCGAACTCCTCCAAATTGTTTTTCAGCCGCTCGGCGATTTCTTTGGCTTTCGTTTCCATGTTGAGAATTATCTGCGACTTGACAGCGGCGTCGTCAGTCAGCATCTGGATTTGCTTGGCCTGCTCGTTGATGATGGTCGTGAAGGTGGCCATGGTCGCCAGTCCCTCATTTATCTGCCGATCCTTCTCCTCCAGCTGCAGCGCTGTCACCTCATTGGCCTTCCTCTGCAGCTCCGTGATTTGCTCGGAGTAGATCTTGTTGAGCACCTCCAGGGCCGACTTCTCCTCGCGGCAGCTGTTCAGCTCGTCGCTGATTTTGATCCTGAGGTCTTGCAGTGTCGACTGCTTCTCCTTGAGGATGGCTTCCTCGATTTTACTCTTATATTTCGCCTGCAACTTTTCTATTTCGTGGTACGAGCTCTTCAGCTGATTTTGTATTCGCAAAATTTCCAATAAATTCGCCTGTGTTGCTATAATATTTAGCACTATTATAAGTAGTAGAGTACATAATTTGTTCGTCATATTTGCTTCGCACTCGCCACTGACAACCGTCGCTCGGATCGCACAACACAAAACTAAACAACGAAATGCCCAACTCAGCCATCAAGAGAATATAAACATCTACGCAATCTTATTGTTAGAACACAATGTATATAGGAATATATATTACACATGGTATTTATTTACTTTTGCTGCTGCCGATAAGAGAATATTAAATGAGTGAGAGGGAGGCGGGAGAGGGGGAGCTTGAGCTAT
Source organism: Drosophila navojoa (assembly GCF_054131105.1). Classification (NCBI taxonomy): domain Eukaryota; kingdom Metazoa; phylum Arthropoda; class Insecta; order Diptera; family Drosophilidae; genus Drosophila; species Drosophila navojoa. The sequence goes on along the minus strand of NC_142891.1, from coordinate 19,154,222 downwards.
AGCACACTTTCACAGAGCTGGGCTCAAATGTCAAGCGTTATCAGTGTCTGAAATATTTGTACAAAATTAATTAGGGTGTAATTTACATCTGTTCTACTATTTTATTAATTGAGGGGAATGACAGCGCGATGTAGTAATGGAAGAAATGTAAAACGAATCTATTGTTCAATCCAATTAGCACACACACATTTGCCTGTCTATAAATTTAATTGAATATCTTCTTTAAATCTCAAACTCTACTTTCCAATCAGGATTACTCTATTCTCTATCCGCCACTGGCTGCTGGTTGGAATTTTATTTGCGCATAGTTAAGAGCAATTAGGTGTGCCCAGACCGCGGCCAGGCTGTGGGAAATGTTGCGGCAGCTCTGCTGATACAAGCCAGGTAATACAATCTTTAGCAACTACAGCTAAAATATAAATAAAGCAAGCCAAGCTCTCTGAGAACTTTTCATCTATATGCAGCTAAATCAATTTCAAAACTAATATCTTGCACCTGTTTGCACAAATATCCCAATTATTTAACTCACTCTGATGAGGCAGCGGCGTATCATAAACTAGCTATCGTTGGCAGCGATATCTATCGTCTATATATATGTATGTTTATATATGTATATATTTGTATAAGCCGCAGGACACACTAGTTTGCTGCTATCTGTTCCTGTTCCTGTTCATGATTAGTTTGTGGCACAAACTTTGCCCTGCACACTGGGACACTCGAAAGTGGTTTTTACAGCTGGCGCCATGCAGCAGGACTTTTCGGCTAACAACGGCTATATATTCGAATTTGCATTTTAATGAGTGACGCGGGCAACCGTAAATTTGAAAGTTTATGCGTTGTGGACCCACGAACAGGTATTTGACAGTTTATTGAAAGCCAACAGCAACCGCAACGAGGCGAGCTCCGTGGCAGCGCATGATATGCTTTGGCTGAAATATAAATACAGCTGAAAATCGCATATCTTCTGAAGTTATTGCCCCTATATAGCGTCTGGTTAAAGCGCTTGTCGTCGTTGCCATAAACAATTGAAGCAGAGCCGTGACTCTGGCTTAAATTTGAGCTTTGCTGTGGTTTCTCGTTGCCCTTTTAATCTTCTAACCACAGACTGAAATTGAAGTATGGCCGGTAGTTGTTTTTATTGCTGTTCGCTGTTGTTGTTGTAACTGGCAGTTGGTTGCTTTTGTTGTTAATTGCTTTCAGTTTCGTTGACGTGTTTTATTTATCGCCCTACCCCATGTTAAGCATTTGTATTCGGTCAAATAAATTCCCAGTTGACGTGTATAAATGAAACACAACTAGTAGTTTGGCTACCCATACAAAATATGCCAACAATCGGATCGACCGACTGCAAAAAAGTAACTAAAAATACAGAGTGAAAGAGAAAAAATAGAAATTTCACAGTTCCTTTATAAAGTTCAACGACAGAAAAGTGCAGAAATTGAATATGCAGCTATCACTGCTCGGAAAAATGGAAGCTGAGTGAGAATCACTTTTGGCAGCGAACGAGAAACTGGAAATGAGAAACGTGTTCAAAAGGAAACTCAGAGAAATGAAGAGTTTGAAACTTTCAGATCTTAAAATTGGCACATATGCCAGTCTGAGTGCGCTAACTCTGTCTTATTGCATATGAGTTTCTTCATTCGCTTCCACTCAATAATTAAATAACTCATTTGCAGTTGTCTTGCTCTGCTTGCTGTCATGTCGAATCGAAATTGGCCTTTGGCTGCTTTGCGATGCACCGAGCTGTTAACCCATTCACTTGTGGCTTTGCTGTTCCATTCACATATTCAAACACGTGCGTCCTGCGTTGCACTCACTCCTTGTGCATTCATGCGTTGCATGACCAACTTTTGACTTTTGGCCAAAGTGAAGGCAAGATGCCCAACATGACACGCCCCTAAATTGATGTGCTTTGGCATTGTGCAACCTGTCAACAAGTTGGCCTTGCACATTATCCTGTTGTTGTCTTGAGTTAACTGCAATTATTGGCTGTGGACATAAGTCTGAGTAAATATGCTGATTATATCTATTATTATTATACTATTATACTATTATACTATTATACTATTATACTATTATACTATTATACTAGGACGAGGAGACGATATATAGACTATTATAGGAGACGAGGATATAGAGGATACGAGGAGACTATTATACTATTATACTATTATACTATTATACTATTATACTATTATACTATTATACTATTATACTATTATACTATTATACTATTATACTATTATACTATTATACTATTATACTATTATACTATTATACTATTATATCTATTATTATTATACTATTATACTATTATACTATTATACTATTATACTATTATACTATTATACTATTATACTATTATACTATTATACTATTATACTATTATACTATTATACTATTATACTATTATACTATTATACTATTATACTATTATACTATACTATACTACTATTATACTATTATACTATTATACTATTATACTATTATACTATTATACTATTATACTATTATACTATTATACTATTATACTATTATACTATTATACTATTATACTATTATACTATTATACTATTATACTATTATACTATTATACTATTATACTATTATACTATTATACTATTATACTATTATACTATTATACTATTATACTATTATACTATTATAGTATTATACTATTATACTATTATACTTTTATACAACTATACTGAATCGCATATAAAATAATTTAAAATCAAATTTAACCTCTTAATAAGCCATAAGTCCAAAGGCATGTAAACTGAAAGTAAAGTGAAAGTATTTACATGCATATGAGTGCATGCACACATACAAAACATACACATATATTATATACATGGATTAGTTTTCCTCTGAGTGTGGCACATAAGGATTTTCTTAGCTCGTTTTGATTGCTTTTGAATTGCTTTGAATGACCAAGTTTTTCATGCTGCATATGGCATGACGTCGCACTGCAATTATCCAGATGAGTTGGCCAAAGAGAGAGAGAGAGAGAGCGAGAAAGGTAGATCAAGGAGAGAGTGAGAGAGAGAGAGAGAGAGAGAGAGAGAGAGAGAGGCAGCAGACAAAAGTCTAACCATGAATATGTCTGCTTTTTTCTGTTTTTGGTTTTGAGATGCCACCAAAATGTATGTATGTGCCACAAATGCTAATGCCCGTCTCGCTGTTGCGAGTGCCTTTGGAATAGCAAATATGTGAATGAAGACATCAGAAATATGGCCACGGCTTTGCTGAGGTTGTGGCAACAGTTTTGCTCGCTAGCTCGCCCTATTCATGTCACGTTGCGGCTGGCTACGGCGTGTGTGTTGCGATGTGGCGGCAGCGTTTCAGAGCTCAAAATGAATTCAGCTGCACTTACTTAAAGTGCAACAACTGCAACATACAGTGACAAAGTAAATAACTGTTTTAGAAGGCATACAAGTGTATATCCATTTGTGTGTGCCTGTGTGCGTGTGTATGGACATATGTTATTTGATAACACTTTAAAATTTCATTACATTTTAAAATGCTCATGAAAAGCTGAACGGAAATTAGCGTGAATAATATAGAAAAATGAATACCCTGACTGCTTAGAGAGTACGTTTGACATTTAATCTGAATAGAGCTCAATTGGCTGCTCAAATTCGACTTGATATTCTCTATAGATCCCGCTTAAATAGGAACTCGATTAATAACCCACTAAAGCAGCTTAATAGCTCAATTTCAGTTCTCTGCTCTCAGCTCTTAGTTTTCATTTCCAATTCAATTCTCTTTAGTTCACATTTGGTGACATATTTGGTTGGAAAACTGTGTTACCTGCAGCAGTGCTGGTGCTGTCAACAAATACCCCAGGGTTGGGTCGAGTGGGTGTTTTATACAACAGCAATGTCCACAAATTTTACAAAATTATCTCGTGCTCGGCGAGCTGGCCCTAGCTGACCCAATTCGCATTTTGGCCAGCATTGTTAATTAATTGTTGTCTCTCTCTTACTCTACGACTCTCTCTTTCTTCGTCTCTCTCTCTCTCTCTCTCTCTCTGTCTTTCTCTTTCGTTCTATTGCTAGTTTTGTTGTGGTGCATTGTGGTTTCATTAGTGGTTAGTTAGTTGACTACCAGCTGCTCATTTTACGTTGCAACATTGTCGATTTCCATGGCATTTACTTGTTTTTTTTTTTTTTTGGCTAGCAAGTTTTATCTGTTGCAGCTTTCGTTTCGCATTTACCTTGCACTTTCAATCACTTAAATATTTAGAGCAACTTTTATTGGATTTTTCTTTTTGGGATTACTCTATATATATCTGGATTGCAGCTCTATCACCAATTAGCTGGCAGCCTAAGTTTTAAGACCTCTTGCAATTTGATAAATGTTGCAATTTTAAAGTCAAATTAAACTCATCTTTTTTCGCAGCTTTATGCAATTTATACGGCGTTCGCAGCCACACAGAAGTTATTCAAACAAACAAAGGCGAGAGCATGACTAAAAATGATTTTTTTTTTCTATTTTCGCATTTTTGTTTTGCCAAATGTGATATTGGTTTTTGGCGCGGTCAGCAAAAATCTTTGCCAAACTGTGTGCGGGTGTGTCTGTGTGTGTGTGTGTGTGTATGCGTGTGCTGTATCCATTTGATTTGGCTGCCTTTCGGCGAGTTTGCATATTTGCATATCTAGCAAAAATGTGCATCTATCCCGGCATCCATTTGACGCACTTTGCCGCTCCATGACGCACGCCGAGCGCACCCGCAATGGCACAAGGCCATTGTGGATTCGCATGCATTCGTTCAATGCATTGAGTGTCACTTGTAGCCCCACTTTGAAGTGTGTGTATAACACCAATTTTTTGGGCAAATCCACTAACGTGGCCAATGGCAACAGCTCGGCGCTGCTTTGGCCACCCTATACTGCTGTTTTCCTTGTCTGTGGACATCAAACAGCTCGTTAAAAGGTTTGCCTCAATTAACACTGGACAGTGTAGCTGCATCCACAGATTCTCGCTCAAATGAATGGAAATTTAATATTTTTAGAGCAAGTGCGCGAGAACCAAGGACAACAATTTTATCAAATATATTTCAACATTTTCTTGTTGAACACAAAGGAATATTTGAAAAGGCACAAAAGTTTTCTTCGAATTTCTTTTACGCTCTCTGAAAGGCCAAATATTGCCTGAATGCTTTGCATAATTAATTGTGCGTAGCAGAAATTTAATTTTGGTCACAAGCTAAAAATCACAGAGTCCATTGTGGCCATTGAATAATTCAGGAATTCAACATTCAGTGCTCATGCAGCAAACAAAGGGCATGAAATTCTGTTTTAAGAATTTCGTTTTTACTTATTTATTTATTTTAAAATATTTATTTTGTCCAGTGCAAAGCAGGTCTGAATGCTTTTATCTAATTCCCCAACCACTTCAAAAACTAATATATTGTGATTCTGTTTAGCTGCTCCTTAAATCCTTTAAGCTGTCATCCTTTGAGTTGCCTTTCTAGAACGAGATCTGGCTCGTCTCAATTTCAGCAACCCAGCAAATTGTTGGCCATTCTCATTAAAATTGTGGCCATCATTATATGAGCCTTCGCACTCTCAACTTATGTATCATAATGTGCAAAATATGTTTATATTCTCTACACTTGACACTTTTCATCTATTATTTATGTGTGAATTAACTCGAAACAACTTTGAAACTAATGCATATTCAAAGCCTTTAATTTTCAAATTACAAACAACTATTTGGGACTATGTGAACTTTTATGCATGCATGAGCCCTTATGGAAGAAGAGGAAGCTGAAACTATTATTATTTTTGGGTCACTCCATTTATCATCACATTATGTCAAACTGTATCATGGCGAAAGTTTTACAGCCAGCTGCTGGACGAAGTGTTAGCCAAACATGCCACACATGACAAATTTGAGTGCAGAAAGCAAAAGTTTTCAATGTAATAATGTCGAAATATATTAGATTAATAATTTAAAAAATTTAATATTTGGCACAAAATTTAAAGTAGGCAAGACTCTAAATAAAAAGGGGAGTTGGGCCTATCTACGGCAGACAGCGGCCCTTGAAATGAGCCAAAGTATACAAAACATCTTGTAAGAGGCACCTGATTAAAGGCTAAGAGCCACACGGCCGGGCCATGCCGCCCAAGGCTGCGCTGGGTCCTTGATGATAGCTGTGCAAACATGCCTATCAGTTACGGGTGTTTATATATATACGAGACATTCGCTAGAGCAAGACGCTGCTCCTCTTTAAACAAAGGCCAGCAAATGTAGCCCTGGGGCAGCATTTATGAAATGCTGCGCTGCCGGCAGACTCCTTTCATTATGCAAATCTGGGCAGCTCGACAATGAGCTAATGCGGCCGCCCATTAGGCGGGAGTAACACGTGCAGGGCCAAAAAGGGCTAACCACAAAATTACAGCACTGCTAAGCGCAATTAATGTCAAGTCTCTCGCAATGTCAGGCGGAGATGTTTCGTACCCAAGCTCAAAACTTTCCTCAAAGAGCTGTGCGCAACAAATTGTAGCTAATATATATTAGATAGAAAAAGGTGATAATGGTAATTTTATGTTTTGAAAAATTTGCATGTTACAAATATACTTGGAGTTCATATTTATATTATAAATAAATTAACTTTAATGTTTAGGCGCACCTCATTTTTTGTTCACTGACTTCTGACTAAGCGGAAAGTTGAATTTTCCGCGCATAATCAATCAAATTTGTGGAGGCTAAAACAACTTTTCACTTTTGATTAATAGCGGCGAGAAAAATTCGTTGACACTTGGAAAGCTATAAAATTCGGATGTTATGAATATTTTGTTTTTAAAATTCTCAAGTCAAGGTTAAATGCTCAAAGTTTGGCAGAAAATAAATTAATTTAATAAATACACAAATTTCGACCAAATACATATTATTTATTATTCAAGTAAGTCTACAAGAGGGGATGATTTCTAAATTGCTTCCGGCTTAGACGACTTAAAATGCCAATTTTGATTTTCGAAAATATCTATTTTTATAGCCCATTAAAAACCAAAAAGTTTTGAAACGCGCAATAAATATAAAAGTAATGATATGCCTACCTCAAACAAATCATAAAAAATTACAACAATTTGAGAAACGAAATAGAAAGTTATAAAACAGTAAAACGTAGTATACATATATCAAATGGCTACAACCTAGCTCATGCCAAATGCAAATAAAAATGTAAATTCTTATTTTTATTGAGCTCAATGAGAGAACCCAATAAAATTGAGTTGAACGTTTGAATTTGAATGGCAAATCTTCAGTCAAGTATTACCCTGAAATCAGCTTAATAATTTGCCTAATTGAAATTGAATTGAATTTATAGAAAATATAAAAATTTACGGCATAGTTGAAGTATTTTTTATTGGCATTGCCTGAAAGGGGAAGTGAAACATTTGACAGCTTCTGTATAGAGTAAAGACATCTTCAGGACATTCGGCATTCGGGTCGCCATCGTCAAACATTTTAACCTTTTTTCGAATACATTAAATGGATTTGAGTTCAGCTCACTCACACATTCACACTTGCAAATTTATGTGAATCATTTGGTGAACCTGTCGGTCAATTTGCACAAATCAAATTGAATTTTTATGTATTTGGGCTCAATCTCAGGTAACACGCAGAGCGAGCGGCGGGCCCCTTAAATATTTAGTAAGCAGCTCGCCAACAACAATCAGCGTGTCAACACAATCAGCATAATAACTGAAGGCCGCCGCCAGCTCCCAAAGCCGCAATGAAATTGGATTACGCTCAAATATGTGAGAGGTTTGTGGGGGATATGCCGACTCTCGGCAAGCGAAGCGCAAAATCAAACTTAAATAAAGATTGGCTAAAAATATTTCTGCTTAAGGTGCAACTAAATAAGAGGTATATTCGAATAGATTTTATATGCTTGCTAAAATCAAATGCCTAAAAGCTTTTATTACAAAAAATCTGATAAAATAGTAACAAAATATAGAAAGTTTTTGTACCTCAGTAAAATCACATTTTGTGAAACATTCCATGAATACGCAATCCTCTTACGCAGCATTCTCTAGTCGAACTCTCTGCTGCTCTAGCAGGAGTATATGCATTGGGAGCTGCCATTGGTGCTTATCGATTCGCTGCTGCTCAAGGGCATCGGTTGGGCCTCGGGTCTGCGCCTGGCTCGAGTTTTTATGCGCTTCCAAATCGGATGAAATATGCCGCTCCGGTTGGTCTCTCTGTCGGCGCTCTTTCTGCTCGAACTTATTTCATCGTCGTGTGCCGGATTGGGTTTACGCACAAAAACCTTGGTCAAGCGTTTGAACAGCGTACCAAATAATTTTCGCGACTTTGTTTTCTTTTTGGGCGCTTCGAGACTTAGAACAGTCGATGAGGATTGGATGGAGTCTTCTTTGGCCAAGCACAACGGCAATGGCAGCGATGGAGTTGTGGGTGTGGGCACTGGCTGCTGCAGTCCTTCCAGCACGCGCTTTAGATTCCGGCGTAGGATTTTGTATTGATCCGGATTGCAAGAGCCTTGCACTGCTGCAAAGGGATCCCTTTGACTGGGATAGCCGCTGGCGAAGCTCTGCTGGTGTCGCAGAGCACGAGCCGGCGGCTTAGGAGCTTGACGTCGCCTGCAGCGAGGCGGAGGTAGAGGGGGAAAAGATGGCAAAGGGGACTCAAGCGGGGCTAGCACGGCGGGTGGATCGAGCCGACTACTTGGAACAATGGGCTGCAGCACCACGACAATGCGCTCAGCGCTATGGGATGCACTTCTGTTCAGCTGCCAGCTATGGCAAATAATTGAGATGAAGGGATAGAAATCGTAAGGCCAAAACGTACCAAATCACAATCAACATCAAGTTGTAGATCGGCAGCGCTATAAGGATGTGAAAGGTCACTCTCATAAAAGGACACTCGGAGCCCTGCAGCTTGAACAGCAACAGCCTGCAATACGATTCCGATAACATTGACTCGGCCGGCCGCAAGTACATGTCCATGACCATGTCGGTGTTGTTGTGCAAGTTCAGCTCGAACAGTCCATGCCTAACACTCCCGGTGCGGACGTGGACCAGCAGAATCATCAAGATGAAGGTTGACGATATCCAGGGTTCCATTCTGAATAAAAAAGGCTGAAAAAAAAGAATTTTTTTTGTGTCTTTTTAATACAAAAATATAAAAAAGGACGAGAATCGAACCTTTTAGGAGGCAAGGCCTACTAATCAACGTATCTGTACACTCTCAGGTATCTATGCATGTGTTTGACAGCAATTAAGAGCTTTACTTTATGTTTAGTAATTGCGGTAAATTGTAACTTTCAATTAGAGAATGTAATTAAACAGCCGCCAGCTTAACTTCACATTGATTTACCTACACACATATATGGGAGCATGGGCAACGTCATTTTATAGTTTTATAGTTATCCCAGCATCCAATTCCACGAATTTGTGACTTTGAAACGAGCGCAAGGGCGTAATAAAGGGGGTTGCTTCAGCAGGTGGTGTAGGGCCTCACCACGTCCGGGCAATAATTCCACATGATTTTAATTAAAAGCGAGCAGCAGAAGCTTTCAATTTGGTTACCCCAGAGATACATATACATACATATATGCGAATGTATGTCTGTCACCCATTTCGGCTAACATTTACAGCTATAAGCGCTGTTTCTATTTGGAAAAGAGAGAAAAATCTGCAAATGTTATTTGTGGCCCGGCCAACACGAGGCGCCAGCCTAATGCGATTTACACTCAATGCAATAAAAGACACTGAGTGAAAATGGAATTCAATTCCGTGGAACGAGCTTGAATAGAGAGTATATTTTGTGCATGGCATTCATATTATTATTATTTCTGATAATATGTATATAGTAATATGAATAAATTCTCGAGAATGCTCGACTACGGGAACCACTGAATTTATTATAATAATATTTATATTAGTGTATATAAGTTATTTAGCATCATATCATCATTTAGTCTTATCACGCAAATATATATTCTTGAGCAGCGTAATGAAAGTATTTGTTTGTATACATATGTATGTATTATGTTCGTATGTATTTGTGTACATCTGTCTCGTTGTCGATCTTACAGTCTGTCTCTCCATCTATCTCTTCGTCTACTTCACTGTCTATCCGCCTGGGGATGAAGAAGAACGTCAAGAGATCCTTAAGTTGTCTATATGTATGTATGCAGCATACATTTGGTATTTATAGTTCAGTAAAGCGAAGCTCGAATGCTTGAAGCAACTGAGAGTGTTCCCATTGCTCATTTACAGCTCGACTGCAACGATGTCTACCTGGCACCGGGCTAAGCATTTGAGAGCGCCTTGAGCTTTGAGAGAAAGTCGCCCTATATAAAGGGCAGCAGCTGCATCATTTCTTCAGTCGGAGGTGAGGATCAGTCGTGAAGAAAAGTGAAGTGAAGTGAAGTGTGTGATCAGCTGAGCATTATCAAGGTAAATACATACTTATTTTTACACATACTGGGAAGAAATACTTACATAGAAGTAGTACTTGGAAGAAATGAAGGCATTGCTCAGAGGCAATATTAAGTGGCAATACTTAGCGGCAATACTTAGCGGCAATACTTAGAAGAAATACTAAGAAGTAACATTTAATGGAATAGTTATAGGAAATACCTCAATGAAATGTGTATATACAATGGCAATAGTCATATATTATTTAAAATAAACTTGATCAGTTTGTACAACAGACAGGTCTATAATAAATTTCTGTACTCTCCAGTTAAAGTAGGCTCATCTGCCACGCCTCCTGATGCCTCTTTCTATACATTTCGACATAACCATTACGCCCAAAGTTTCCATATCAATGGCTCAGCCTATAATAGAGTAGCTGCTAGACAGATGTGTATGTAATAGAAGTTGAATAAATCAACGCTGCACGGCTTGACCTCATTTCTTTGTCTACAATTAAAGTCATAACCTTCGATATATAACATAAAATCTGAGTGGAGCAGCAACAGGAGCAGGAGCAGGAGCAGCCGCAGCCGCAGCAGCCGCAGACAGAGTCGCACACACACACATACATCGCTCGCACACCCAGCTAATGATTGTTAACTCAAACACACGACACGAAATGATGCGCCCGGTTAATGTGTTTGCCGAAGGGCCCTAATGTATATCCATCTTTATGATTGATGTGCGCCCGCATGAAATTTATATCATGTGGTTCAGCTGTGTGTGAATGGAAAATTATCTTCGCTTCATTGGCTGACCTTTCTGGCTAACCTTCGGCGCCGATTCTGCCAAGAGTCGCCACGTTATTTATTGACATAATGGCTTGTGATTAATTCTGATAATTGACTTTCTCTATTGACTTTCTCCATTGAATTTACTGCCAATTGATGGCCGACTCCAGCAGCATAATTTACATTGATATCGGCAAATGCAATTAACTGAATATGGTTCATAGACTGATGCTTGCCAAAAATCAAAATTATCTAATAATGGCGCAAAGTATTTCATCATGCGAACCATTTTCCAATATTAAATTGCATTTTATGCCTGCTGCGTCGAATTAATTAGAGAATTTGCATCGGAAGTGGTGAGATTGCAATTGTAGCCTGATTCATTAGACCTCATTTAAATAATCAATAGTATTAAATATAGTTGGTATATGTATATACATATTTAAGTTAGCCCTTCGTTTAAATGGCCTCGTTAGTTGAATTCTCTCAAGCAATTAACGTCGATTGCAATTTAAGCAAAGTTTTTTATTACAGCTCGTGCAGCAAAAACCAATAAATTTACATTTACAGAGAATGGGAAAAAAGCATTTTAACATTTAATTAATTCAATTGCAGCGCGTCGATGCGAAGTGCAACGCGAATCCTTGCCACAAGACTCTGTATAATTTGCTCTCCTTTGAATTGGATTTCTTCGGTAATTTATCAGAGCTTCTTCTGAGCTGCTCGGCGGTTGTCTTCGCATTCAATTAAATTAAAAAGGTGTGAAATATTTAAATAATATATTCAGTTCATTTATTTGCAAGGCACCAGAGCATCAATACGCATATAAATAATTAAAGAAAAATATATTTTCTTTTGAATTTTATTTAATTTTGTTTTTTAGAATCAAATATAAAGAGCAAAATTGTACGTCTTAAATATGTAGTCTTAAATTGTATGAATGCAACCTTTGTTATATTTTATTGTTTAATATTTGTATCGTATTTCTTTAGCTTCAAAGATTGCGTGATCAAATTTGCTTTGAGAGATGATGTGCGCTAAGGCATTTCCGGGCACAGGAAGTTTGGCTGCCAGCCTAACACGGCTTCCATTTAATTCAGAACACAAATATGTTAATGGTAACTCATGATAGTTCTGGGCGGAAATGGAATGCCTAATGAGCCCCTGAACATACTGTACACATATATATGTAATAAGTATTTTCTAACAGAGAATTGCAAAGGTTTCTTCACGAGCACACGTATAACTATTATATTTATTTTATTTATTTTATATTTATATTTATTTTATTTCTATTATATAATTTTTTAATTTTAAAAATTTCTTACGAAAGCCAACAGCTGCATTTATTATTAATAAATTATATAAATTAAGCTTCGGCTAGCCGAAAAACTTCACTAAAATAATTCAAGGCATGCAAAGCGCTTACACCTCACGCTATCTATATGCAGAAACCTTGCCTAACAGCCTTTTCAATGGCAACTCGCAAGAACATTAAAGGATGCAACACAAGGGTTGGGGCTGAGCATGTCTTTGGGAAAAGGCAAAACTTTAGAGCCACAGCTGTTGACATTTGTTTGATAGTTTTTTGATGACAAATTTTCAGGGCAGTTGTAAAATTATGCAAATGCCAACAGGAAATGGCATTAACAGCAGGCGACTTGAATGTCTTAGAATCTCAAACGACTTAATAAAGTGAGGAATATGACAAGAAGATGCAATTGTTAATACTCTAACTCGGGAGATTGAAAATTACAATGGGCTTTACCCTAACTAAAAGAGCTCACAAATAGTTTTTAGCTTCTCTAAAGTGAAACTCCATGATTTGAATATACTATATCAGTGCTCTGGTAAGGCGTATAGTCCAATTAATTAGCCCTGTCATCGTCTATATACATTTATACCTCACCGAAATGATTATGTTATGCCTGTGAGAATGGAGGATACCACAAAATACGGCAGTTGGTGCGGGGCCAAATTATCAGACCATTTGTCAGTCGGTCGCAAGAGGTGAGAAATAAATTACGCGACACTTTAGTCAAGCTATGCGAGCTGGCACTTCTGTGTTGAAGTTTGTGCTGCAAGCAGGCGACATTATTCATACAGGCTGTCAGGGCAGGAATTGCCTGCTTTCACACAATGTCACGCACCCGCAGTAAGATGTCTGTCCGGGCACGTGCTGTTTGTTGTTTCTCTATTTGTTTGTTTGTTCGCTTGTTTTGCTGATGCCCGTAATTTGTCAGCTCATTATTAGCTGCGGTTGGGGCTTGACTGATGACATTTGCGGTGCTAATTGAAAATGCGTTTTAAATCCCGTCTTTGGTTAAATTTGATCAATTACAGTAATTGTGCCACGTTGGTTGCCTGACTGAAACCTAAACTGAAGTCAACTTTAAGTATAAGAAAAAGGCTTTATGTTCCTGTGCACACATGGCGTATGCGTTACGTCGAGTAAACAGTGTTTCTCTTACCACTTTTGTCTAGTTTATGGCCAAGTTGTATAAGGGCCAGTTGCAAAGTTTCGCCTCGAATTTAAAACAATTTGTTGTCACAAAGGAATCGCTTAACTTTGCACAAACTTTCAACTGACTTCGGCTCGGTTTCCATGACAAAGTTAGGCTTATCAAACAGACGCTGGGGAGCAACATTAACTTGAGTTCGTATTAAATTTAAGTTATGCCATTGAGCGGATGCGCTCTACATCGATAAGGCATTTACTTTATATGGTGAGCGCTCGTTTGGATCACGAATTATGGAATTCCATATCATGAACAGAAGTGCCTCTGTCTATAGCTGTAAGCTGCCACGCCCAACTCTGTCTGACCTTCAATTATTGTTTTTCTTTTATTTTCGAGCTTGACCCTACTCTCTTCTGCTCAACTGTCATGTTTGCATATTGCCTTTGCATATGTCTTTATTAAATTACTTGCAATCGATCAAAAAATTCCCAGACATGAGTCCCTCTATCTACAGCTGCTATGTGCCACGCCCATCACTGTCTGACCTTCAATTATTTTTCCTCTTCAAACTTGGGCCACTACCTAATAGACTTTCCCCTGCTCTACTGCAATTTTTGTATAGCATGCTTATCATGCTATATTCTTATTTAGCTATAGGTATGATAAAAGTATATCATATTTTTGCAACCACAGTCTACTTCCGAGTAAATATATAAATACATAATATAGAGTGGAAAAGTTTTGTGCCTTCGGCATATAATTGATTGATTTTCATTGTGCTCTTAAGCAGAAAAATGTAGACAATATTGGAGGCGTTGCTAATTCGGCTCGAATGGCATGAAATGTGTCAGCTTTTATGATATTCTTCTTGCTCAGCCAGTCGTGCCAGGGGACGAATTGGTTTCCGCGTTGCCTGGCAAGGGCGATGGCAATGGCAACGCCAATATTTCCATTGGCGACCCAAGCAATGTAAATATACTATACACTTAACGTATACACTTATGTATATCGAACTGCTCGACATTTTCAGCACATGTCCGGAATTTAAATATGTCTTGGTCCCAAGCTGGATTTCCGTTGCGCTGTGCTAGCCAAAAGGTTCACAAACGCGCCCTAATGGACCGAGAGGGAAGAAACACAGAAAATGTTTTATTGATATGGAAATGTATAAGGCGAAAATCCATCTAACAAGTGAAGCATATCGAAAAATTTGCTCTTGAGCAGCAGAGTTGAGTTGAGCTGAGGAATTGAGCTAAAGAATTATGCATAAATATTTTCTATTGTCATGCGCCAGACTAGGCCATATCAAATACAATAATTATGCACAAATATTATCTATTGTAATCGGCTCTGAGCATTAACTAGTCTAAGTATGACTAATAACACATTTGAGTAGATTACATGACTTATTCGATATCAGTTTGATTGTGCTCACATCCATTTTCATGCAAATGATCCAATATGTGTAACATGACTTGGGCTCAGAAATGATTTATGCAGCCCGTTCATAAATTTTGAGGCTGGATGGAAGGGCAACTCAGTAATTCACTCACGCGATATTTCAATTTGCATTTGGTGTGAAGTGGGGCAACGATTTGCGGCTGGTGTGTGCCAATCTGTCGCTTAGAATGAATTATAAGAGGATCAAAAGAGCACTGAATAGCCAAATTGAATAAGCACACGCATCGAAGGAGACGCAAGCCAAGTATGATTGATTGATAAGAAAGAACATAAGTTCTTAAGCCTAATTCTATTTGCGAATGAGTATGAAACGCAAGTGTTTATATTACAGTGCCGCATGCCCGAGTCCCTCACAAAACATAATTTAAAATCAATATTTCAGCTTATTTGCGTCAAGTCAATGGAAAGGGGGCTTTCAAACTTGTTTTCAATTGACAAAAAAAATTGCAATATTGACAGTAAAGCCGCAATTTTATGCAATAAAAATAATTGTATTTAATTATAAAAATATTATTTGCATTTTCGGCAACAATTTTGTGTACATTTTAATTGGTAAAACAGTGAAAAGCCACATAATCGCAGCGAAATCCATTTGTGGCCTCTTACGCTTCATTCGTAAATAATAATTTTAAATTTGTTTAGTTTTTGATTTAATTTAGTTCAATTACTTTTCATATAGATATTGTTTGCTTTTGCTTTCGCTTCGCTGCCACTCACATCAAACAGCGCTCATGATACATAATAAATAATTAATAATGACAAATACAACGAGTTTTTAATTAAAGCCACATTACTCTAATCAAATAAGCAAACCGGCAAATGTAAATAAAAATTAATAAATACTTTATTTAGCCCAATACAAATAGTATTTCGCATTGAATATCATACAAATACAATAGCTAAATTTCTATTTTTATTATTAATAATTGCTTTTTTTGAATTCCGCTCTATACCAAACATATTTATATATTCGTATATTTGTTCTATTAACTCTGCTTTGTTTATAGCAGTTGGCAGTGGGCCTAAAGCGCGCACGTGGAAATATAATTAATTTGCCACAAACAAAGCCGGAGATTAGCGGAAATTTCATAAAACTGATGCTGCTAAGCTCAAGGGAGCCGGCAAAGACTATTCGCCTTCAATGAATTCAATTTTTATGGTAATCCCTGAGCATACTTGCTAAAATCTTTAACACGTTTATTAGCTGCCAGAATTATAATGTATGCGAAGTGCACATAATCAGAAGAAACGTTTATAAAGAATATTGCATACTATGGGCACAATTTTACTTATCTAATATTACGCATACGCATGGAAATTAAAATTATTTGCATATATTTATTTATATATTTGTATATGCTTAAATATCATTGATTTTATTCTAAGTACTAATAAATAATTGTACTATGTTATTAATCTTAATCTTATATATTTTTTAATAAATATACATCTATGTATAATTAATCAATAGAATTTTTAGGCTTACTTGATGGAAAGACTCAAGAAAAGAATTTGAATAGTATTTGACAACGATACTTTTGGAGGAGAAACGCGTTTTATAATCCACAAAATTATTGACATAAATCAAAAAAATTCATGTGCTTTTAAATAAAAAATAAACAAAAACCAACAATACTTTCAAAAATTATTTTAAAACCAAAATGTTTCCGTGACCGCATCGCTTATCTGTTATCTTTCAGTTAAAAGTATCGTATTGCAGTTTATTTGAGCACCACTGCAATGTTCACACCTAATCAGGCACAATCAATGTCATTTATTTTCCCAGCGAGCGCATGCATTTGCTCAATGATTTTCAATTCCGCATTGGATTCGCAGTGAAACGATCCGTGTGCATAAATTTACATTTCTATGCGCAAATCAAACACTCAGTGCAGGCGCTGATTTTAATTGCGCCGCATAGAAACGCGCACTCTGCATTGAATCGGTGAAGCTGGGAATACTTTATTAGTCCGGACAGACAATGTTCATTTAGAGCAATTGTCGATGGCTTTCAGCAAATGATTTATGCCCCAGCTGCTGCGCGATTTTAGTTTACAATTGCTTGCATTCCAATTACGGTGAGTGTGGATGCACGAGCGCCATCTAGCGACGAGTAGCTGCACTTGTATGCCCAATTTGAAGCCCGCAACAAAGAAATTTCGCCAATTTGCGAAAATACACGAGTAAAACGTAAACTGTGTTTCATGATACAAAAGCAGGGCTTACTTTGTTGCCGCAGAGAAGAGCCCAACAATGGCTGTGTAACGAAAAAAGCACAGGAAAAATATTTTTTTTTGCCATATGATGGACAGCGCAAATAAAACAATAAAAAAAAATATCTATAAAGCCAGCAGGGTATATGTGATACATATTAAGGCACAAACGCCATCGCTCGACCGAAATGACAGAACAGCTGATATCGAAAAAAAAAAAACATGCAAAATCGGAAATTGACTGAGGGCTGCGGCTTGCGGATTGTGGCCGTGGAGAGCTGACATTCGTATCGCCTGTTTAACCAAAAGAAACACATTTCAGATCTGCCAATTAATGTGAAATGAGGAGAGAGTTTCAGATGGGGAGAATCTTTACTGGAATCGAAAGTATGTGGCTGTAAGATACTACGTAATGTATGTAATTTGATTACTTTCTGCGAGTATTATCATGATCAAGAGTATGAAAAATATTCTGAGAGTACTACGTTCACAATATGTTGTCTGGTGATATAATAATATACAAAATTCAATCAGAGAATGAAAAGAAAAATATAATAATAGCTTAAATACAAATTAAACTAAATTAAAAAATTTATAAATAAAATAACTCATAGAAAATAAAAAATACAAGAGTAACTTAAAAATAAAATAGGATTAGATTAAAATGAAATTTAATATAATACTAACAATAAAATAACCTGAATTATAAATTGAATTAGATAAAGTAAAGCCAAAAATAAAAATAAAATAATAATAAAATGAATATTAAATTTGCCTTTAACTAATCAAGTTTTTTTTAATCAAAGAACTCTTAATCAGTTTCTCTCTCTCTCTCTCTCTCTGTCTCTCTCTCTCTCCTATTCCGATTCTACCAACCTAGATGGCTTCCTCTCCACATTTGACCCTACCTATGGACTAGTTGCCCTGCTGCCTGTCGCTTGCCTGTTAGCATATTCTATATTGTGAATGCCGTTTGTGCATTCCCTAAACACTATTTAATTAATTTAATTTGTTAAGCGTTTATTTTCCGTTCCATTCGAAAGAGAGCACAAAAGTTTTCCGCAGTTTCCTCTTGTTGCCGTTTACATTGTTACAAGCGGATTTCCGTAAGCCCTCTGACTTACATTCCCGTAAGTTTTACCTGACATAACGTGGCACGTAAACGCGACCCAAGTCGAGCTGGCCACAGCATAATGCACTGTCTGCCTCACATTCCACTTTTTGTTGGCTTCGAAAACTATTTTTATATATTTACTATGCAAGGCTTTGTTAATACAAGCGCTTAATAAAGCGAAAGCCACAGGAAGTGAGGAACATACTTAGGGCTGGCTTAGCCGGCAAGCATGAATGGCTGAGAGAATTTAATAGAAGGAAGGTAGTTTTGAATGAAAATTGAGTATTTATTATTAATTTTGAATTTGCTTTAGTTTTTATTATCTCTATCAAATGTAATCTATTGTTTAGCTAGTATAAGTGTTTCACTTAAATGTTAGTTACTCAGCTTTTGCATAACTTATGTAGAGCACGTGAGCTGCTTGTATGAGTCCTAATACTGAGACCACAGATAATCCAGACCAAAGCTGCATAAAACTTTTATCTTCCACTTTAAAATGATTTTTCCAAGAGTTTTGTGACTGTGAAGCTGCCTGCTTAAGCTAGCTAAAAGGATGCGAATATCTGGCGTTCCATTTAGTGCACACACGCACACACACATACACATATTGTGCTGGTAAATGTCAACCAGTAATGCCTATTGCAAATGTGCACGTCTCTACACACAGAGACAGGCGAAATGCCAACACGCAGTCTTTGAGGGCAAACAATATGCAGGAAATGCGAACGCGAGACGAGAGGGTGACAAAACTCAGTAAAATAATATTTGCTTTGCATTGTCGGGAATTGAAATACTTATCTACGGTCCTCCCCCACATAAATAAATTTAAACACTTCCAAGCCATTTGTATTCCTAGCAGCTAGAAATATTAGTTAAAGTCACAAATTTATCTTATATATAGGGCGAAAGTTGATGCAATTTGAGTTGATCTATGGCCAGCAGCTCAGTAAACGCTGGGAAATTTATAAAAAATTACTCTGCTGATAAGGTGGCCTTTTCCTGTTTCTGGCGCCATTCTCCATATAAATAAATCAATATCGAGCACAAATATTTTTGCTTTTTTCCCCTCAGCTGCCAGCGTGAAAACCGGATGCGGGCAGCCGGAGAGGTGATTAGTGAACCTACAAATAGTGAACAACTCGGGCCGAAATATTAAAGATGTGGTTGGCGGTGGGTGGCCATGGATGCTAACGATGAAATGCTCTCAGTGGAATGTTTGGAAGGTGGCAGAGTTAATAAAAAGCACAGAGATTCAATGGAGCTGAGAAGCTTTAAGGAATTCAAGTGTGAGACAAACTCAAAGAAATCAAGAACTTGAACTAATGCTGTTCTCATTGATATATTTTCATTGAGTTTGAATTCAGAATATTTCAGAAAAAACAGACTCAGTAGATTTTTCGCGTCTAGCCAAATGAACCATCAGAAATGTAATATGTCATAAGATTTTTATTGAAACAACCAAAAAAGACAAAATCAAGAATATACCAAAATATATGTACTATACGTGTATATATATATGTAATATTTGTTTGCTGCTTCTCAATGCATCGCTTTGTTCCTAACGAGGCGAAAGTCATAAAAATATTTAGGGTTATTTTATTGTTACACAAGCTGCGGGCTACACCCGTTGGATACAGTTATCCTGGACAACTGTTAGATGCCATGGTGTTTACTTTTATTATATGCTGGATTCAGTTTCAGGGTCTTCGTTACGAATTGATGAAGATGAAGATATTTAAAGAGCATGATTCTTTCATTATATGTCCTTTATACATTCTCAGGCATATAATTGGAATTGACATTTAATTATTCATTTGCTTCATAGTTTATTAATTTATTCCAACTAAAACTAAAATTGCTTAGACAAAACTTGTGCTCAAATTATAACAAGAAAATAGCCAGCTTCCATATATGGCGCCATGTGCAGTTTTTCTGTTACAAGAAAATAAAATAAATAACTGCCCAATGCGGGGCAGCCATAAATCGTGGCTAACAATGCTCGAGAGGCGAGCAAGGCTCCTTGGCCAGTTGGCAGATCAGATATCCTTAGTGCATATGTAACATACCCACACATACACACACACAAACATATGTGTTTGTGTGTTTCTTGGACGGGCGATTTCTCTCTCAATGTGCTTGTGGCGCGCATTGTGGCTGCTGTTTGTGCAATCGCATTAGGGAATTTGCTGCAAAATTTATTACACGTTTGTTTACCAAGTTCCAAGGTGTGATATTTAATAGATTTTTAAATTTGTGCAAAGAGAAAGGCCAAAGAGACATGCATTTAATAATTACCAGACATGCGAGAGCTCAAGATTTCCTTGTAGATAAGGTAGAGTCTGTATTCTAAGGCACTTTGCGTGCGAGCAGCCATTAGCACTCATTGTCATATAAAATTCATTTCCTTCAACACCCGCCCCCAATGCCCCCAATTAAGCGCATGTTTTGCGGGCCAGCAGATGATGTTGCCTCCGGCCTTGTGGCAAAACTTTTTGCCACCTCTTAAATTGCCATTGCCAGTGGCCAAAGAAACACTCATTAAAAGTGCCAAAAACTTTTTATGCAGTTGGCTTGTGGGTCGTACGGCGCTAACGGTATTTTCAGATAATTGTTTTTTTTTTTTTTACTACATTTTTTTTCTTTCAATTTTATAATTATGTGTTGACAGCAACAATATTCTGTGTATTTAATTGCGGAAAAAAATATTTTATATATTAATTTGTTACTAAATTTATAAGGGAACATAATTTCATATTAATTTCAATTTCTGGTTGGAAAAAATTACATAGGTACAGATAAAAATACAGATACAGATACATATACAGATACAGATACAGATACAGATACAGATACAGATACAGATACAGATACAGATACAGATACAGATACAGATACAGATACAGATACAGATACAGATACAGATACAGATACAGATACAGATATAGATACAGATACAGATACAGATACAGATACAGATACAGATACAGATACAGATACAGATACAGATACAGATACAGATACAGATACAGATACAGATACAGATACAGATACAGATACAGATACAGATACAGATACAGATACAGATACAGATACAGATACAGATACAGATACAGATACAGATACAGATACAGATACAGATACAGATACAGATATAATAGCTAGATAGAATATAGTTTCAACCACAAAGTTTTCGCTCAGACTATAATTCATTAATTACTTTAACCCAATACAAATTTAATCTGTATTTAAAAACGTTGTATGTATGTGAGTTGTTTGCCGGCTTAAAGGCTTATAGTTTGAAACGTACTTATGCAACCTCTGTTATTTCCTTAAGCAAACAGTGAAATTACTTAATAGCAAAAGCTAGTAAGCGCGAGAGTGAGGGAAACGGAGAGAGAGAGATATGAGGGGCATGTCAGCTGTCATCGCATATGCATACGTGTTTAATCTCAGGCTGTAATCCCCGACATAAATTTCAATTAAAAAGCTGACAGTGTCAGACATTAATTGTTCCGCTGTTGAGCAACAACATTTCGTTATTGAAATTGGGTTTGCTGCCCATAAATTGCCGCGTCTCGATCCCCAATCGTCGTCGCCACAAGCACGTACTCTCAGCTCCATTAATAAATTTTCACCATTTAATCTGGCTATATGTAATTTGCAGCTATCTGAAAAACTCTCTCTTTTGGCAAAGTTAATGAATCCTTATTGGGTTCTGACAGCTCGTGTCATACACGATTTATGTACACTGAAAATGCAATTTAAGTGCGTTTTAAGTATGGTCGATTATCGCCAATCGAGTGACAGTAATAAGTAATGTATTAATCTGTCAGAAAACTCAAATACATATTTTTTTTACATTTATTTACATACATTTGCTTTCCTATCAACTTAATATTCGATTTCAGTTAGGCGCCAACATGTTGGCAACCAGAATGCAACAGGTGCGCCTGTTGTATACACAGTCAAACGAAAATGTTCACATCCGCAAATATCCAAAGAGTTTGACATTAGAATCAACAAACACGTTGGCTGCACACAAGTTGTAATACAGGAGAGCTCTAATACCAGCTCCTACAAAATTGATTAGATTTATAAATAAATTTGTGTGAATGCAAAAAGAAAGATTTATATATGGCTTTTGATTAAATTTTGAATCTATAAATATTTTATTTACTATTTTTAATATAAATCTAAATCCAATGCTTTCCCATTGAAAATGGGTTCAGGGGATAAATTCTTATTTTCTTATTTTCGACTAAAATTTTTAATCCAAGTTAATTATTCATGGGCTTCACAATCGAGCTAAAAAAAAGTCGGTAGTTACTTTTTCATATTTAAATATATTTATAAATAAATTTGGTTACATAAATTAGTTTTATAAAATTCGTTTATTTTTTGTCTAAAAATTTGTCTGTTTTTTCGGAATTCTATTCAAAGAGATTTACTCACCAATCCAATATATTTATTTACGCTTACATATATTTTGTTAACAGCAAAGAAATAAACTGAAGTCTAATAATAATTTTTATAATTATGCTCTGTGATTTGGCTTTAAATATGCTACAGTTCTACTCGTACCTAGTTACATTTCTATATGCAAACATTAAAGAGCAGATTGTGTACTAGGTGTTCCTAGTAAATATATCTATAATTGTACCTGTTAAGATTTGAGCATAAAGTAAAATAATGCGGACATTTGCTTACAAATATAAATTAGCAAACCATCATGAAATTGCGGGCTTTAATGCGGGCTTTATTCACTTCAAACGAACAATATAAACTAGGCGATGAAAATTGGAATCTTCAAGTCATTTTAGCGTCGCCTGTATAACTTATTCAGGCGGAATGACGCTCGCTCAAGTTTATCCATCATACATCTCCAATGGGTCACCATTCTCACTGTTTGGGCCATCGCAGCGCTGCTCTGCTCTGTCTTCTTGGCTCATTGCTCCGCACATACGTATGCAACGTTGCTGATGAGCAGTTCTCATTAAAATATATAAAATTATATACATACATACACACATTGTTATTTACGTCAGTTTGTTTTTATCTGCTTGTTGCTCTCACCATGTCTGAGCCTTACTAGCCTCAGTTCTCATATGAATGCCATACGCAATATTCTTTTATTCTAACTGTTGGCAAGCACTTTCAGTCTGATTCGATGCACTATGAACACTTTTATAAGCTCTACGTCCAGCATGTTAAGTCGAACAAAATGGAATTTCATCCGCGCTGTTTTTAATAGCCCGCTAGCTGCAAGCTTGCAAGTTCGGATAGCTACCAGACATTCCATCAATATGTACATATATTAGAGGATGTCATAGCAAGTTATATACCTAACTGCTTTGAGCAATTGTTATGCCTTGCATGAAGAAAACATTGATCAGAGACGCACTGCATCGAGTGGCAGCGCATGATTAAGACGCATGATGCAGAGACATTCGCTTTCAAGTCCATATGAGTGTTACCTGCGCGAGACTAAAGATCGTGACTGCATCGTACCAAGCACATCTTGGGCCCCAGACGCCTCTGCATGCCAGTTGACTAACCTACTGAATCCATTAATAACATTTGGTTTAACAAAAAAGAATTGACCAAGTCTCTAGTGTTTGTTCTTGTTTATTTGCTTTGTCATTTAGTCCATTATTAGAGTGGGCTTAATTGCTTCAACTGGCACTATATTGTCACTGCTGAAGACAGCGCCATACCTATGCTCGAAGGCCGAGGGATCATTACTCTCTCTCTGTTCAGCTATGTGCTGATCCAGCTCGTACAGTTCGCTGAATTTGAGATGTGGACAGGCGACGCATGTGAAACTAGCCGATATATTAAGAGCAAACTGGTCCAGGGAGTCAAAAGATAGCGACATCAAATCGCCATCATTATTCGGTTCGCTATCCACAGATGGCAAGTCCACTTGACAGGAGTCCATAAAATCGTCGGCCAACTCGTGGCTGTCATCTTCAAAGTGCAGCTCGCAGGGCTCGTGGCAATCGAAGAGCTCCGGCGAATTGATGAGCAGCTGCACGCCTGTTATCAGTAGCTGGCGATGGTTCGGGTCGTCGATGCCCAACAGCATGAGGTCGCTGCTCAGAATCTGCTTGCACTGGGCAATGGTTGTGTACCCACGTTCGGAAAAGCAGCTCACATACTTCTCCATGGTGAGCATGACGAGCCACTCGCGCACTTTCTTAGAGCACATTTTGTTTAAATGCTGACAATCAGAAATTAGGTTAGGACGCTCCGTTCACTTGTGATACTTCGAAAATATTAACTGGCGGAAGCTAGTTATCGATTGGTCGATAAAAAGCTTAAAAGAAGCAGTTCCAGTGCTGGGTAGCACGAGTAAAGAAATGCACTAATTATACTTTTATTAGTTTTATTATTAAAAATAATAAATTATGTCCTAAATGTGCCTTAAAATTCATATAATTTTTTCATTGAATTAAGAGATTTACATCTATTACAAATTACATATATCCAAACTTGATTGAAGTGAATATATTCAATATTATGAATAATTAAAGTTAATATTCTAACTTGATATTAATACCTTAAATCAAATATAAATAAGTTCTTTAAATAAAAAATATATTCCTGTGACATATCAGGTATTTCGATATATTAATAAGCGATATTTGCACAAGTGGCTTTGGAACTTGTAAGTATTCGATGATTCGATATATCGATATTTCGTGCTTACGTCACTAATTCAAAGTGTTTATAAATTCCATCTCACATGGCTGTTAAAGAGAGAGACTGTCGATTCATTTAGTTAAAACAGTTAAAGTAATTGTCTTTTATCGTGAAGCGCAGTCATTAGATGGAAAGAAATCAACGTGATTTCATCACTGACAAACAGCTTTTAAAGCGTGGTCATCAACATCGCAAGTACTAATGCAGCACGACGTATTTGGGAATCACACTGCAGAACGTTCCGAATTTTAAGAGGGTGCTGGTGGAGCTCCATTCACAAAACTTGTCTGTATGTAATAATATAATACTAATAAATACATTCACTATTTATACTGACTTTTTTATGACAGCTCGTATCATTACGACTTGTGCACACTGAATATGCAATATAAATATAAATATTCAAAGTGTTCGATTATCGCCAATTGGTTGGCAGTAATATATACATATGTAATATACATATGAATCTCTGATATACCAGTTAATGCACATTTTGTATATCAATTTTTTAGCGTAAGTACATAATATATCCATTATATATTAGTTTTATTAAATACTTTCAATTTGATTTCATTTAGACGCCAACATGTTGGCAACCAGAATGCAACAGGTCCGCCTGTTGTATACACAGTCAAACGAAACTGTTTAAGCACACAAAGAGTTTCACATTAGGATCAACAAACACGTTTGCTGCGGACAAGTTGTAAAGCAGAAGAGCTGGAATACATACGGATTGGGATTTTACAGGCATTAGTAGGACGTATGTACATAGAATTATGTAAGGTAAAAAAGGAACTTATTTCTGATTTTTGCCTCAAAAAACAATTACTTTTAATCGAATTTCCTTTATAAATCAAATGATATCAAATGGTATATTTATAGTGAATTGAGTAGAAAATCGGCAATAATTGTTATACATTTAAATATTTTGATATATATGCATATTAATTTAATCTTTAATTTATGTACATTATATACAACTATTTATTTTACAGATTTTCTCTTATGTACTTACATTGGTTTGCCTGTCTGTTATTTCTTTGGTGGATTTATTTACACACATGCATATATATTTTTCGCAACATTTACATCTGTTTCGTGAACAGCCAAACAAACTAAACCAAACATTAAATTTTCGTTCAGCTTTTTTTCGGGCTGTAAATTCTCTAAAGCCCCACTCGTTCCCACTGAAATCTTTTGGCAGCACAAGTAAAATGTTTTACACGGTGACAGCTGCATGTGCACATTGTTGGCCAAAAGTAAATGCCGAATATAAAACTGGCAAGCCATCGACGATGGTGAGTCGCAGCTCGTGAGGTCTTGAAGTGAGAGAAAATAGGGTCTTATGGGTTTTTAGTTTTCTTTCAATGTAAATAATCTTCTTGTCAGCAGCTGTTCGAAAAAGTAGATTATGGATGTACTTCTAAGTATTTATTTATTACACATTAGAGTTGACATAAAATAAATACAAACTTAAAGTTCTATTGGGACCTTCGGCTTATTCTAAGCACATATATTTGTAAGCAATAGGTAGAGGTTTTTTGCATTAAGGAGAACTCATCGAGAATAATAAAGAAGCAAATCTTTTTTAGAAATTTCAATTGACTCCAAAATTGAAATTATACAAACTTTATTTCTAATTTTTTGTTAGCACTTAAAATTTTTGTTGTGTATATATTCTGTACTATAGCCATCTTAACGTTAAAAGCTAACCGAGATAAATTCATAGGAGAAATTAAATTTTTTCTCAACACCCCAGAGTGAATTTAAAGCAAACAATTCATTTCCGCTCAGCTGCGTTCAACGGGGGGGCTAACTAACTGCCCTTCCGGCTCTGACCAGCAGGACGGCTTGCCAAGAGCTGGAAGATACCCCGCGGATGCCGCATAATTAAAAGCAATTCGGACGTCCTCTGCCACTTGTTGGCGTCGTCTACTTGTTGGCGACAGCAGCAGAATTGTGCCAAGAGTAGAGCTTTAATGAAATTACTTTCGCAGTGGAGCACAATATTAAAATAAATTACAAGACAATGTAAACAGCTTAAAGAGTTACTGAGGCGTAAGTCTGTTCTATGTCTATGCAATGCAAAAGTCTTTTTTTTTCCAGTTTGAATCAACCTTCCGATGGGAAGAGTCATTAGCCAGGGGCTCGTGTGCTCGGAGTCAAATGTGTTAAATGCGAGGCAGACAAGCTGCAAGCATTTCGCAGCAAATCGCAACAGGAGCCACAATTATGCCACATGGCAGCGTAAGAGTCGTTGACGTGTGCTGCTGCTGAGTATTTACCCAAATGTCGCAATATCCTGCTACTGCATCCGGTTCGTACTCGTTTTCGCATTCGAACAATGCGTGCATTCAATTCCCCAAGAGATGAATTAAAAACTGCATCAGCAGCAAGCGCCTGACAACTTTTGCAAAAAAGCAAAAAAAGAGAGCTGAATAAAAAACACAAGAAAAAAGTAGGAATATTCCAATGAAAAATGAAACACTAAAGGGCAACCCCTTGTGCCCGGGCTCCTTGCTCAGCGGCCCAGTGGGTGCAGAGAGAACGCTTAACCATTGTCTAAGCGCTGCCGGCTAAATAGCAGGAAGCAGCTCTAAACAGTAGAAATCAACAGAAAGCACTTGCAACGGCAACAGAGTGGCGCCTCGAGTGTTTACAGCAATTCATTTGCGCCTCGGCTACCAGAGCTCAACAATGGGCCAACAGCAGTTGCAAGCGTGCGTCAAATGAATATGTTTTTCCTTTTGCTGCCTTGCCTGGAAATAAACTTAAAGCCAGCTCCGCACTGATGACTGTGGTCACAACCTGTAAACGAATAAGTAACAGCGACAGCAGCAGCAACAACAACTAGTCGGAGTCTATATCTATGCCGTTATTGCATTTCAGTTGTGGCCACATTTATTTAGCTACCCTTCGCCACAGATACTCGGCCACTGAGTAAATATGAAAGAAGCAAGGAAAGAAACGCAAACAGAGCTGAAGACAAGCAGCCGATGCTGCTGCTGCTGCTGCTGCTGCTGGCCATCATTCAACCTGTCAAGGACATCGGCAGGACCATCTACAACGACAGCAGCAGGAGCAGCCGACTGGGGCTATGAAGGTAATAGTTCAGCTGCGGCTGCTTTGATGCGGTCCGAGAGCTGCACAAATATGTACTCAAGGTGAGCAAATCCCTAAATATGTTACTGAGCCCCAGACTAAGATGATTATGAGCTCGGAATGATTATGAGCTCTGATAAGAATGACAGTGTTAACACTTGATAAGAAGTAGAATTTGTAAAGAGATTTTAAATAAATTATTATTTATCCGTTGAGCTTTAATTAAAATGGAGAAATGCCTTTATATGTATAAAATAACCATAGAATAATCTGGTTAAGTGCAAATCACGATAATTAAAGACTCATAAGAGACAAATGGACTACATACAGTAGAATCTGACTATAAAGACTACCCTTATAGGGTCTATACGGATATTACGACGAAAATTTAGGACCTTAGACAAAGTTATTTGGGGAAATTTATAAGGACAGTCTTTTGAGAGTCGTTATAGCTGGATTCTACTGTATATACTATACAAATAACATACCATACTAAATATATATTTCTATACATAAAAATTTATGTTTTACTTCAATACAAACTTTACTTAGCTAATCAGCCAAGATTTCTATAAATCAAATAAATATTACAATCCGATAGTATCGGTAGTTTAATAATTAAAAATATTAATCGAGTGTAGGCACTACAATTGTTTATGCAGCGCTACCTTCAACGTGACCCAATGATCAACAACTGAGGCTTTATTCTCAGATGTCATTCACATAGCAAACATAAAACATATATATTAATATATATATTTTCTTTTTGGCGACTCACTGTTTATGCGCCGCGTCATGGTTTGCCATCAGAAGCCATATGACAGCGACAATGTGTGGAAATTTTCGCATCATGCTGTGCTGTGCGCGAGCTTGCGAAATGAAATCTAGTTGTGAATCCTTTGACTTGGAAAATAAAAATGCCAGCAGCAAATAAAAATGCCAGCGGGAAGTGGCCAGAGGAGCCACACTGCTGTGGCCTATATAGATAAGTATAATCGCATGGCTTAGACAAATGTTTTATGCGGCTTTGGGCCAGATTAGCCTCAAGTACCGCTGGCATACGCTGCGTATGAGTTATGCAGGCAGGAGACTAAAGAATTGAGAACTGTTTACTTAAAGCTAATCTTGAGCTCAATTTAATTTCGTGTGTCAAGTCAAAGTTCAGAGCGCTTTCCCTGACTCTACTCCAGCTGCTTTCATTGTGATGCCAGAGCCAAGGACATTTGCTGCGTTGCTTGAGTGCTTTGCACTCTGCACTTGTTTATCCAGTGAACTGTTCAAGCATTCAGTTGAGGCCGCTGCCAGATGCATTCACTTGCGCTGAGTTGAAGTCGCAATGCATTCAGGCGATATATGAGCCACCTTGAGCCGCATTATTGCAATTACAATTGGCATTTTAAGTGGAGGCGCCCTCATTACTTTCTGGCATTTCTTTTGTCTTTCGCTCAGCCCTGGGCCGACTAAGCGAAACACAAAACTCTTTTGTTCCCAGCAGCTCAGTGTCTGGGTCTGGACATCAAAGTCTGTGCGCCATAATGATGACAAAGCATGACAAAAGCAACTGTTGCTGCCGACATTAATTTCAGCGCCAGCGACAGCGACGACAGCTGATAGCCAAGACGCCTGCGAACAATCTGAAAGTGTAATGAATATATACGCATAGACAGACTTGCGCCAGTTTGTTTACCAAATTGATTAATAATCCAGGGATTATATGTATATCAATAAATATCAATACTCTCTGGAAGAGGCGGCTGGCCACAGGCAAACAGAGTGCGTCAAACTTTCCCCATAAATATGCCCAGGCTGGAGCGTAAGCCTCGATAATAGGGGCTCGATAAGAGTTCTGCCTATATTGACAATTTCAAATTGGATTATTAGATTTAGATGGCACAAAGCACGATTTGATTGAGCACTCTGCCTTGAATTATGTTTGGTTGCTGTGCAAAATGCAATAAGAATGAGAATGAGAATGAGAAGGGCAAGAAGAAAAAGCTTTTAGGAGCAATAGTTAGTTTGCTTTGATTATTGCACAAACTGGAAAACTCTGTAGTCTTACATCAATTTGGTTGGTTTTAGAAATGTTGTTTTGCTTTTAACACGCTCCAGCCTAGGCTGCTACAGATACTACTCCCCAGCAGATGTGTGTGATGTGGCATTCCAGTCGTTGGCACTTCCATTAGCAGACTTTGCTGGGCTGCATAGGCGTTAATTTACTCCCATCTCGTTGGCTGTTTGCATAAATCAGCGTTGCGCACCCGCACACCCGCCCACCCCCGCCTTCCATAAATGCTGTGTGCGCGGCGTGCTGTGCTGAGCCCTGGCATAGCGCACATTTTCGCTAAAGCCACAAGAATCCCGGCAGCTCGTTAAGCGGTTGCCACTTATTTTCTAGGTACAACCCTTTTCTAAGTATCGCCGGGTGGCCGAGTCTCCGGGTCGGGCATTTGCACCTGGCTGAGCGTATGCACACCGAGACACACACACACACGCACACACACATGCACACGCACGTACGTATATTACACGGCTCGAGGATTTACAGCTGCTCCGCTCTGTATGGTTTAATCCTTTTAGCTCAGTAATTTCGAGTGTCAGTTTTAATGCGGGGCGCTTTGTACTCATTTGTTGAATTACGACTATAATGAGTTTCTGTTTTTCGCTCGCACTTGAAAATTAAATATTTCACTCCTGAGCTCTGTCAAAAGTTTCTAAATAAAATCTCGCGAATTTCATTTGAAATCCTCTCGACTTTTTTTTCTGTGTGTGAACGGCAAACAGAATGGAGCGTAAGATATCAAATGGAAGCGAATCTTTTCGCCTGATTAGCCGAGTATTTGATTGAATTAAATTAATCCTTTGTGATTTGCAAACAAAAGTGAACGAAGCAAAAAGTAAAACACAAAAGACAAGCAAAGAAAGGCGAATGGAAATGGCAATAAAAGACTGAATTTGATTGGGCATTAATTAAATTCGGTCTATGACTAAGCCAGATTTTAATTGGCAGCACAGCTGATAAGGCTGCGAGGAATTTTTGTGCTCTGCTTCCATTGAATTCCGATCAGGCTGCGAAAATAGTTTACTTTGTGTTACGCGGCACGTTTTTGGCATGAATAAATAGCGAAATATTACGACGGACAGCCATAACACAACATGCACTCACACACAGCCAAATCGCCACGTCATGAGCAGCGCTCAGCTCATTCGTTCCTCGCAAGCAATTGGCGAAATCCTGTGTCAGATATGCGCGACATATGCATAATCAATGGCTAAAGCTGGCACGGATTTCGAATCTAAGCTCCATTCATGACTTTGATACATTTCTGCATCATTAAGTAGCTCAGCATGTTGAGAATATGCTAATAACTCGAGTGTGCACCCCTACAAGTCGAACGAACACGCGCGCGCCACCAAAAACACAGCTGCCAGGGACGTTGCGTATACGCCATGCTGTGCACGCTGTGAATATTTTCGTATACATATAAATATATGTATGTATATGCATATATATATTTTTATATAAAACAATATCATGGCCCTTAATCGTGTAGCCGTTTAAGCCGCATAAAAAGCCAGAGCATTTAGATCTGCTTGGCATTCCAAGCAGTGGAAGCTGAGTTGATTTTATTCTCCAGACATCTTCAGTTATAAGAGTGCCATATAGCATACAATATTATGGAGTAGTTTGCAGTTTAAAAATTCATTGAAATATCCAGCTGTTACAAGAGCAGAGCTCGGCTTCCATAGCAACATGGAATTTATCATCTGCACTCAATGGCTGCCAGCATTGCTTTAATCAGGTCGAGTGCAAGCCAATGAATAAATTTTACTTCTACTTATTGTAATTCAAAATACACGGTTAAGTCTGCTGTTATGCTGTGTCTGCTTTTGCTGTTGATCATAGCGTAATTAATATATTAGCGCATAATATATTAATCGCTCTTTAAGGAGCTCTTGGTGCCTTTTACAAAACAATAATATGCTAATAAGTTAAGTGGAACATGGGACTTAACACTTAACTTAACTTAACTTACTAATTCAACAATCTATCCGGCAGACCCATATCTATTTTGGCTCAAGGCGGATATTTAAGAGATGTCATATTCAAATCTACTTAAGACTAATGAAATAATCTGACAATCCCATACATTTTGACAGAGATAAGCAGACCCAAAAGGTAAAGTATACGAATCTACTTGAAGCAAATGAAATGATTATAATCATCATCATGAAAAAAAGAAGGAAAAATATGAGTCCATCAAAAATTGACAATCTTATAGGCAATCGAATATGAACAGTCCTTGTAACCTCTATAATATCAGGCTAAGTAGCTTTCAATATACCATTGGTTCATACTACTACATCGATAAGACTTTTCATATGCTTCCATATATAGCACTATGCATTAAATACTCTGGCTGACTTTGAGCAGCAATTTATCATCAATGCCTAAACCTTATTTTGCCTGATTTATGTTACCTCCTTATTAGCATATTCTTAATCCTTAAGACAAAGCATCCTGTAGTCGACTGTTAATCATTGCATTAAGTTTTGGTGGCCGACATTTGCTTGGTTGTTTTTTTGTTTGCCTTTCGAAAAAGTTGAGAACTGCCTGTCAGCATTTGCTGTGAGTGCACTTTCGTGTTTTATAAAACGCTTGCCAACAATTTAAGCGAAAACGCTGTCTGTCCCTCGGTCTGTCGGGTAATAGGCTTAATTTAGTCACATTTTTGGCAACGTCTATCAAATATTTTGGCAAACAGACGCCGTGCGCTAATGGTGTGCCAAATGCTTGCAGTGCTCCAAGCAAACTAAAACTCTAAAAAACAAATGGAGAGCAAAGAGAGATAAAGAGAGAGAGAGAGAGAGAGAGAGAAAGAGTTTTCAACAATTAAGTTAAAGATTAAATTAAAATTCGTAGCCACTAAAGTTATCAATTGAGTTTACTTTATATCGAGAGAGTGAATAAAGTTTGGGCAACTGCGAAATCAATTTGCATTTACATATTGTCAATATTTTATTTTGCATCTAGACAATAAACAAATAGGAATTCATTCACTGTTACTTGATAAATAAATCGTAGTGTGTGCAAACATTTTAGTCACATTTTAATATTCGATTTTGTGCAAACAAATGCAATGTATTTATTTTAATTACACGTCGAGTGCTTGTTGACATAAAATCCAAAAATAACTGAACATTTTTGCTGCATTTGCTCATTGCTTGCATCAATCAATAAATCAACTCTCAATTGGCTTTTTAATTGCTGCCGACGCCATGGCCGAGATTAGACAGAGACTAACGAATGCAACTCTCACTTTAAATCATTACAGGGTATCTTAAAGTGGGCAGTTGTCATGCAAATCCTTTAAAGCACCACAGCGCACCATCAACAATCGCATCACAATGGCTTTTGTAAAATGCATTGTTCTAGCCCAGCGCGAAGTGAAAAAATTGTTGTTTGGTTTGATTTGGCTGCCGCCCGCCTTGCTGCTGCGTGGCGTGTTAGCATGCTGAGGCTGGGCAGCTGTTGCATCGACTATTTGATGAGCTCACCTGTGAGCCACAAAGCAATGTCGTCATGCATGCATTTAGCAAGTGGCCCTTGGGGCAGTCCTCGAGCTGTTGAGGTCGAGCTAACTGCATATTTTTTGTAGCAACAGCAATCAAACCATTGAGCGCAACTAGTGGCTGATCTACTTGGTTGTTGTCTATTGCCAATTAGCTTTCTTTTTACTCCCTTTCTAACTCCCTCTCTGTCTCCCTCTCTCTCTCTCTCTCTTCAACATTAACACAACTCCCAGTTAAGCTGCATCTTCAATGTACTGCAAATATCTTAATTAAACTTGTATTAAATTACATGCATCATGAATGTGAATCATGCATGCATGAATGTGAATCATTCAGGTATGAATCATTGTCGGATATGGACAAGCTGCCAGTTGCCATTCCGTGCTATTGTGAACTGTTAGCCAAACCGCCGTTTGTAGCCCCGCTGCTTACACCTTGCATTACACCTGACACGTTACAAACAGCATTTGACGCTCCGTACAGCCGCACTCGAGCCGCATAAGCAAACGGTAATTGACATTTCAATAAGTGACACTTGACAGTCTGAATGCCGCACATCAGCCGCGTGACAGGCCGGATGCTCGAGCGTCGCTTTACTAAACAATAACAGGAGACACAAAATAAACTTGTCAGCTGAAGCCAGAGCGAATGAAATTTGAATGCGAAGAGCAACTGGGCGAGCTTTAAAACAGAGTGGGCGGCATTAATATAATGAGTTGTGGATAATGAAGACATATTCAAGTCAAACAATTCCATAAAAAAAAATATATATATATATATCATAGATATTATTTACAATTGCTTTCTCATTTTCTCTTTACTTGGATGATATCATATCCGCCTACTACAATAATGCAATACATCATAAAATACATATTACTTGCTTTTATTTTGCTCAAATTAGAGCATTTCCCAGTCATTCACAGATTTCAATAAAGTTTTATGCATTTATATTGCCTTTGTGGGTGTCTGCGCTGCCACGCCTCCGCGCTTCGATTCGTTTGGCAATGCGAACACTTCTCACGCTCGATTAATATTCAAAAATGATTGGGGCACGGCACAAAAACTTGACTGTCAAATATATGCATGTATATATATGGCGAACAAAAAATGGAAGCAACAAAAAAAATGTCACTTTGTGTTCGGAATTAAAGATTTAAAAGTCAGACGCACAAGGGAAAATAAAAATAAAAATTACAAAATCAACAGTTTGCCGTCATGTGCCAACATTTTGCAGTGCTTCGTTCCATTTTTTTTATAATAATAAAAATGCTGGTTATTATTCCGAGGCTTTTATTGTTGTGACAACGGCACACTTTTGCAAAAAATAATTATAATTGCAGTCTGCGGTTGCTCGTTATCAAAACATTTTCCATTCCAAAGAAAAACATTTCATTTTTTTTTTCGCAGACGAAAATGAGGAAAATATATTTTTTGCTCCTTGGCAAACATTTAAATAATTTAAGTGCTAGCTTTTAAATATTAATACAAGTCGTTAAATGTGATATTTACTTAAATATTATGAGCGAACACAAAGTCGGATTTTAAGAAGGAAAATATTTGCTGAATAACATTTATTTATTTAAAAGTTTTTGGCTTGAAATTTGCAATAATTTTGCTTGCTAAATAAATATATTTTTTATTTAATGTTTTTAAATAAAGAGAATAATAAAATATTTTTATTGTTTTCATACGGCGCACAAGCGAAAAGCCAATCCGTCAACTTCAGGCATGTTGCCACATGATATTTTTATACGAATTTATAGCACATCATTTATCATAATGTCAAGCTCTTCTTCGCTCTCTTTCAAATAAAAACTAAAGTTTAGCTGAGAGTAAACGTCAACAAAGTCAGAAATATTTCCCTTAATCAACGTCAACGAATATTTTGAGCTTAGCTCTTTGATCACAGCTCGATTCCCGCCAGTTTGTCCACAATGCATTGGCAGGCAAATGCAACACGCTTTAATCATGAGATTCGATTGCATTTTGCATGCAAATTGCATACAAATTGCATTCAAATTACAATTTGTCGATGTGGAATGGCGCTTGTAATAATAATCAGGCAGCCGCCAGTTGTTGGCAGAGCCAATATGCTGGCGTAATGCAGCCGGAATTATAGCATGGAAATAGATAATTCATAATTAAGGCTCAAATTGAATAATGCAAAAGTCAATCAAATTTCTACGTGGGCTGCCTGGGCCACCTGCCGCAATTCGTATCTTATTGGGCAAATTACCAAATATGAAAATCCACAGTTTATTTTTGAATTATTTATTTTGCATCTGTAATGAGAGCGCATTAATTGCTCTGCGGCTTGAGGCGCTCTCAGTGGTCGCATTGAATATTCAATTAGCCTAACAACTTTTGACTAACGGAGTGTTTTGGCAATATGCGCAAACCCCAGGCAAATGCCTTGAAGTACTCGCATTCCAGTGCTGGCAAATAAAAGGCAAACGCAAATTTTTGAAATATGCAGAGAAAACTAGCCGTGGCCTGGGGCTGTTCGTGTCGCAGTTGTCCATCTGTGGCAGGAAATTCCATTAACTAGCCTGAGCAGAGCGCAGCTCGTATCGAAGTCTTTGCTTTTCTTTGCTCAGAGCAAATATCAACTAGGCAGACTGCCAGCACACACACACACACACACACACACACACACACACATAAACTCTTGACTGGTTCGCCCAGTTGTCCATTCGACAGTTGGCAATGCTTGTGTTTGTTTATTTCCTTTTGGCACTCGGGCCAACAGCGGCCAAAACGTTCATTAAAATGCAATTTAGCTTTGCCATTTAGCAGGTGATTTCAATTATTTTGAAGCGAGCGCTAGAAAGTATGCTACATTTAATGGCATGGCAGGGCACGTGCCCTCGCCCACCCAACAAAACAACAAAAAATGAATGAGTGATGGCTGTGTGGCAAGCCATAAAGATTTTATATGAGTTCAAATAACGTTTTCCGAGAAGCTTTCACCCTCGCATCTTAATGACTTTGAAATTGCCATTCCATCACATGTGCCCGCCTGGCCGAAGTAAGCAACAAGATGCCGCCTGCAGCTGGCTAGAACAAAGCAGGATGTGGCACGTCTCCTGTTGCGACACGTGCTGGCCGAGCCAAGGCAGCAAATGGCAAATTAATTTCCAAAAACGAGTTTATGGCAATTTTAAATTGCGATTGTTACCTGGGCAGCCTTTGGTCCAGGTGAGACCACAAGCAGATTTCATGATTGTCTGTGCAAGGTGAATATTCAATCAAATCTCTTTCAATTGCTTTGGCACTTACAATGTGCTGTAATTTATCACAGAATGACCTCTACCCCTATCTCTCCCTCCCCCTCTCTCTCTTTGAGTCTCTGTAAATTATTTTGGTAAACGACCTTTTCACTCCATGCAGCCAACTTGTGCAGAGTTCAATAAAATTATAACGATTTGCTGTGCATCTGCAGTCTAGACAGCAAATTGAAGGCGCAGACGGCCTTTGAGGCCTAGGTAAATATTGGTTCGGCTCGTGGCTGGCGAACGCAAAAATTTAATTTATTTTCGTCTATGCCAAATCGCAATGCAAATGCAAATGCCAATGCGCCGACATAAATTCCGAAAATAAATTTCAAACAAATTCCAATAAAGAGACAAACAAATTGTGAACTGGGCAGCATTAAATTCGAATTGATTTCATTACGTCGGCCCACGGAATGCCCAGAGCTCTAAGAGAAAATCGAACGTATTTTCAAATTGATTGCGCTAATTTGTGGCTTGAAATAAAAGCAGAAATAGAATAAAAAAAGAAAAAACTAGAAAAAGAAACGTAAATAAAATACATATAAATTAAATAGGTAAGCGAACAAAAGCCTACAAAATTACATTTAAAACAATTTGCCAAAAAAAAAAAAAAATAAAATAAAGTGAAAGCCCAAAATGAACTGCAAATTGTTGGCAATGAAATTGGGTCTGGGCTCAGCTGACAGAAGGAAAGCAGAGAGAGCAGAGAAATGTGAAATATTTGTGCGACAGCTTTGTAGAGTAAGCAAAATGAATTTAATCCCAAATTTAGGCTGCACTTATCTAAACAGCTGAGCTAGATTTAGGCCCAACATAAATATAACTAAGCAAAGCGAAACAAAGCGAGAAGCCAAAGTGCTTAGAAAGGACATGCAGAAGCAGAAGAAAAAGAAGAAGAAGAGGAATTTACTTTATTTAATGCTTAGCATGGAAATATTTAAGGGACAATTAAATGGGCAGCAAATCATTGAGTGAATAATAAACACGAGACGAGGATAGAACTCGCAAGACATAAATGTTATTTTGTATATGAGGAGTAACCTTATTGAGGAGTAGGAGCTTACAAGTTTTACTCCAAGTACCTCTCTTACATATCTAAATAAAATACTGCTTATATGACGGCGAAACTTCGTAAGTTATACGTTGTTAGCTAAAAGCTATGCAGATATAGTAAAAATAAAAGATGTATATATAATCAGTGCAAGATTTTCCTTTCGAAGTTTTATGCAGTGTATAAGATCTCTGTTGTATATACATATGTATATATTTAGAAGTATTTAATTTAATTTTTAGTTACTTAATATAGCTAGGCTGCTCCCCTACTATGCACCGTAAGTAAATCATCATCAAAAATGCCTTCCCCGTGAACAAACGCTATTAAAGCCAAAGCCAAATACATGCTATTAAAGGTTTAACAAATAAAATCTGAAACTACACAATATTTATACCACCTCGGGGCTGTTTACATTTGAGAGAAAGCCTATTTATATATACATGCACACATGCAATTAATCGGATTATTATGAATTAAATATTCTTTATATATTTTGCTCCTCCCTTTGCTCACTTTTCATTTGCCTTCTCTTTCAGCATTTCACCAAAACATAAATATTTTTCTTGTAGATTTGTAAATGCCAAAGGCAACTTTGTGAAATGTTTTAAATTGATTAAAGACTGAATAAATCTGTAAATGGCTTTAATTCAAAATTTACAACTCAGCCAAGATATATACGCATTTAAATATACAAATATGCATTGTCCACACTTGATAACTAATCTAGCTGAAATTTCGCAGCTGTCAGCTGAATATTTCCTGGGAAACAGGCAATCAGAAACGTAGGCCAACAAAAGAGACATGTGAGCAGAAACTCCATTAGGGCCGCGAATTGCTCTGCTCTGCTCTGCTCAGCTGTGGGCGAAGACAGAACGAAGCAAGCCTACAAAGTTGCTGTCAGCTCACAGCGCCGGCAAGTGTGTAACAACGTCAAAAACTTAAAACCAACGAGCGCAAGAGGCTGAATGCCAAAGTTCCACAATTGGAAAACTGTCAGCGGGTCATGTGTGGAGGCCGCAATACCTGTGAAAAACCCCAATCGTAGCGGCTGACGGTGAAGTGAAGCTGGGCAGGTAATTGACATTTGATTAGCGCGCTGTCAGCTAATACTTAGCTTGCCTCTAAAGTTAATTAGTGTTATTTCGTGGAATACAAGATGTTTTAGCTCGGCTAAAGCAGCTAAGTTGTTGTCGAAAACATTCCACTTCGCATCGATTGCTTAAAGCGCTGCCGCTTGCCGGTTTGTTTAACCTCGCTCCGCTGCACAGTGGGCGGGGCACTCAGAGCCACAACAACGCCAGCAGCAAAGGATTTCTCTCTGTGGCTTACATTGGGTCACCAGCAAGCAGCCAGCCAGAAAAAAAGGGGGAAAAACAAACGACGAAATGGAAAGCAATATTTCAAAAACGGAAATGTTTTGCCAGAATCGAATTGAAAGGACCCGACCAGACGGCCATTACTCTTGCTTGAAATTGCACTCGCTGCGTATCTTTCAATGGTAACTCGATATTTAATTAAAAGTTGCAATTAGTAATACGATTTTGCTCAACTCTCTCTCTAGATTCAATACGAACAACTATAAATAATGCTAAATAGCAATCAATTTGATATAAATGTGTAGAAAATTGCAAGTTTATACATTGACATAAATTTATAAAATATTTTCCGAATTTATTTTTCTTTTATCTTATTCTAGCAATATTTTACTGAGTTGCAATTACTAATTTGATTTGATTTCGACTCTTTTCGTAGTTTGATATATGCAAATCGCAAAGCTATAAATTGTAATAAATCAATATATCTACAGATATGTAAAATGACTCTTTATACATATAATCTACAATATATTACCTGAGGCAACAGGAAGTAAAAGAATTTGTTGCT
Organism: Drosophila navojoa; assembly: GCF_054131105.1. Taxonomy (NCBI): domain Eukaryota; kingdom Metazoa; phylum Arthropoda; class Insecta; order Diptera; family Drosophilidae; genus Drosophila; species Drosophila navojoa. Next base: position 19,114,199 of record NC_142891.1, on the reverse strand, counting down.
TCTATTCTCTAAAATCTAATCTAAGCGAGTGCACAGCAAATATGTCAGAGTTTCAGTAAATATTCAAAATCAAACTCTATAAGCCGGAAACAGTGCATAGCAAATGTTTACACACATGTGTATGCGTCTCCGAGCATTGGAAGTTCTAAATAATTGTCATTTAGATTGTTCGTTAATATTTACGAAGTCAACTTTGACATGCCGGAAATGAGAGCTACGATTAAATAATCAACATGGGCTACAAATTGATCGATCAGAGACCAATCAGCCCCAAGAGTCCGAAGTTGTTGAGCGAACTTGCTGCAGCTAATACAAATACCTTCATTATGGATAGACCCTTGTTCACAGATTTGCCAGTCTATGCTGTCTAAATGATGCAAACAGTCCAATATTTGTCGCTTTAGTTGAAAATTTTAATATGGCATCAATGTCATTTATAAAAGAAAAAAACACTAAATAATTTCGTTAGCATTTGTATAAATGTCGCACTTTGTGCAATTGTCAATGAAGTGAAATCAGTTATCTACTCATAAATTTGGCAGCAGGTGCATTACGAAAAAGGCGCCATCGCGCGCCACAGGCAACTTGTTCAAGAAGGCGCCGTTGTCCATCGAATCGCAGTAGAGATCTGAAATGCTCTTCGTATTGGTGCTCAGTACTGGCTGCAAAACAGAAAAAAGTAGATAGAGTACATATTTGCCCCCTACTTACACTCTTCGCAACTCACAATTGCTGAACTGATATTCGAGAGCGCATTCTGAGGGGGCGGGCCATTGAACGGCTTCACCTTGAACATTTCCAAGTGGGTCATTTTCAGCATATATGCCAGGATATAGTTTCGAGCAATCGCTTCGTTCATGTTTGGGGGTCGCGCCTTCAGCTTGTTCATCCACTCGTTGGCTAGACTCTTTTCGGACACTTCCAGGCTGGTTATTGAGTTCTCCAGGTGCAGAATGTCCCGCTCGAACTGCCTATTCAGATTCTTCAGTTTGCGCTGATTTTCGCCACCTTCCTGGCGATATTGACTGACATTGCGCTGCATGTAATGGCCAAGATCCCGGTCTGGCCTCTTCAGGCACGACTTGCCAGTGACCATCATGTCGGCTTCCTTGGCCACATTTCTTTTACTCGCTTCCTTGTGCTGCATGACGAATTATACCATATCAAAATTTTCGTGTAAACAAGTTGAGAGAGAAATCTAAGCGTTTGTAGCTCGAGCTACTCGGTTCAGATTAGCTTGCTGTAAATGAAAAAACAACTTAATCGTAATAGAATGGAAAATATTATTATTAAATATAATAAATTTAAAAGATATCACATTAATTAATTTTGCATACAAATTAAGCAAGTATATGCAAAATACATATATATTTAATTAAATATATAAATAATTATTATATATTATCACAAAACAGAATTTAAAGGAGTTTACTACAGGACATTTAACTTTATTTTAATATTTTATTAATTAATCTTTTTTTTTATAAAAAATGTAAAATAAATATTTAAGTATGTATTATTTAAAAATTCTTTATAAACAATTTAAAGGAGTTTACTACAGGACATTTAACTTTATTTTAATATTTTATTAATTAATCTTTTTTTTTATAAAAAATGTAAAATAAATATTTAAGTATGTATTATTTAAAAATTCTTTATAAACAATTTTAAATAGATTATAAATGTAAACCATTTTTAAATAAATTATGCAGAAAAATATGTTTATATGCTTTCCAAAAATTCTGAATAAAATATTAATAACTATAATTCTTAATATTAATTGATATGTTTCAAATCGTTATTTTCTTCTCCCTTTTTGGCAATCAAAACTTTACAGACCATTTTTTATTACATGTATATACATATACATATATTAATATTATTTTCTTTTTCTTGTTGAGATGTATTCAGTTGTCGGTAACAAACTTTTATTTACAGCCCCCTCACTCTTCTATCCACACGTGTAGCCATTTGAAAGCTTCATTGAATGAATGTTGTTTCTATCAAAAACTTGTACTCGCCAACAATTTCAACATTTTCCGCACGCCTCAAATGAAACATATGAAATCTGAGTTTCATAGTTGGCAAAGTTTGCCATAGACGCTGACTGACATTGATTAAATAAAGGCGAATGGTTCGACAGCTGGGCAGAGAATTAAAACTTTGTCGAAACTTTGGACTCTCGGCCACAGAGAGGTAATCAAGCAGCAGCAGCAGCGATTGAGCTTGACATTTAAAATGTATTTAAATTTGGCATATAAGTCACCATTGAAGGCATGTGTGGCCCAATTTGATTTGTTTACAACTGAAATTGAATTTTTATAAATTTGCAATAGACTCTGAGTGTGCTTGACGGCTTGGTCAAGGTAAAAACAACCTGAGAGCCCTTTAAATATTTAATATCCAGCTCGACAACAACGCACAACAAACAATGAAATCACTGCCTGAGTGCGTGAGTGTACGTGTGAGTGTGTGTGTGTGTGTGTGTGTGTGGATGGGTGTGTCAACACAATCAGCATAATAACTGAGGGTCGCATGCCCCAAAGCTGCAATAAAAGTGGATTAAATGCAAACATGTGTGAGATTGTTTGGTTCATTCGGGTTACGGGTTGCGTACCCCAAGATTATAAGAGTCTTTGCAGCCGATATGGCCATTCCCACAACGAATTGATCCCTTGAATGCCAATGCCAAAGGCCATGCCAAAGGCAAAAGCAAATGCCAAAGCCAAAGCCAATGCCTAATGACTTTGGTTACATGCCAAATTAGGCCACACACACGCACAAACACACAAACGATATCCCGACGCAACTCAAACTCGAACCATTTGGGTTCGAACTTGAAGTGGGCAATTTTCTATTGTGCTCTGTTGCTTTGACACAAATAAATTTGCCATAGATTGTGCGCAGGCACATTTATTTGCATCATGTCCAGATTAAATGCGATACAACTAAATTATTTAAAATTCATTTTAAGCAAGGCAAGACTCTAATAGATCTCACATACTTGAACGCCCTTGAGGCAACATGTTTGCATTAGTAATCAGAGCTAAACAGTGCTAAATTGTTTAGTCAGACATTCCAGGAGAGAACATAACCAAGCTTGTTCAGACTAATTAAAGTTCTGTATTCAAATAAACATAGTATTTAAAATAATGCATACATGTTTAAGGTAGACATGATATGAGACACATGTTTTTGGTTTGTTGCAGCAACAACAACAAAGTCAATAGAGCTTTATACCGAAACAGCAAACATCCAATAAAATGTTTGAAATCAGTTGATGCTCATTTGCCTTTGTGTGTCTCTCTCTCTCTCTCTCTCTCTCTCTCTCTCTCTCTCTCTCTCTCTCTCTCTCTCTCTCTCTCTCTGTATCTCTTTGTTTCTATCTCTCCCTTTTTATATTCTATTCTATATCTCTCTAATTTCACTTCACACACACTCTCTCAGTCTCCCTCTCTCTACGAAGCCCTTGGAACGAGTCAAAACTTTTACACACTGAGCATTGTATAAAAAGTTGTTTAGTTTTACAAAAGCAAAATGTTAATTGTATACATTTAGCTACATATAAATACATATAGATATGAAAATAAACATATATTAAAAGCATGAAGCTTAGCTCTGGTAAATACAATTTTACAAATAAAATATGCCACTAATCTGCATAAATTAAAATAAATTTATTGCGCAACACTTAATTCACAACTTTTTGCCAAAAACAACTTTGAAATAATTAGATACACCTGGAAACTAATGTAGAGCAATTTAAATTTTAAAGGAATGTGTGCCATTTGCATAGTTGAGGCAGAAATTTTTGTGTTAAAAAAAAGGGAAAAATATATCAAACAGAAACTAATGCTGGCACAGCTTAAAGACCTTAATCAAATATATTTTTTACTGTAATATTACTTATAATTATACTTAAAGCAGCTGCAGTCTGCTCCATATAATCCTCTGATTATTTGAGAATATTGCATTGCCACTTGAATGCTTCAGCCCAAGTAGAAAATAAACTTTGGGGATCGTTGGCTGCCATTTCATGAAATGGCCACAGCTTGCAGCCACAAAGCAGTTACCCAGTTATCTGGCAGCCACTCACGCAATTATCTATGTTTGGTCTGGCTAATTTTGATCGAAAAGCAAATGCAATATTATGTCCAACACGATGTGTTGACTCTGCCGATTTAGTGGCTGTCTGCGCATATGAGCTCATCCGGTTTTCATTATTGCCCCAGCTAATGGCCGAGTGCCACAGCACTCAGGCAAACGCCCAACGCCCTTCACTTGTCGTCGTCATCGTCGTCGTATTTTGTCATTTGCAACCAGACCAGGCCAGGCCAAGCCATGAAAATCAATGAAGCACAAGAATCACTGAGGCCATATGAAATGAATCGAAATTGCATCTAGAGTTTTATGCTCTCTGCCTCAAGAGTCCATATCAAGCGTCAAATTAATTTCTATAGCATTGCTAGAGCTACACTGCTCTAGTAGCTCGTTCGATTCCCATTCTCATTCCCATTCACATTCGCATTCGCATTCGCTTTGCGAAAAACTCATAACTGTCATGGTTATTGCCACTGTCTGGCTTATATGCTGCAATACTTTCACTTCAATGAGGCGTACGCTGCATTCCCGATAATATCCACATCCAGCATGCACAAAACAAAAGAAAAATCAACCAGTAACTGAATAATTTACCTCTTCTCTTTTCATTCTGCCTCTCCTTTTTTTGTATATTTGACCATTTATCAGGCGGTGTCAAGTCGCTGAATGGGCGTTTTGTCGTTGAGCGCGGAAAAAACATTTCTTTTTTTACTCAACACAATTTTCTTGTGAAAGCTGGAATGCATGTAGGCAAATATGCTCAAAGATAAAAGAGAATATATCTGAAATGGGCAGCCTATAGAGAGCAGAGCAGTTCACATTCGACGAATCTATCTGGCAACTCTGCAAGGTTGCCCATATTTTTTTTAAATTTGAATATAATATATTTCCGTCTCTATTTGTCTGTCCCTCTCTCTCAAAAGTTAATGAGTTGTTAGATAAATATGTAAAATATCAGAATTTTATCAAGAAAATTCGAGAACTACTCCTGTTCACCAATTTTGATGAAAACGGATTATCAATCAATTAGGTTGAGAGTCTAACAAGTAGATATACCAACATAACTAACAACCACAACCAGAGTAGCGTCGCCTTGGGCACAGCTACAATTTAGGCTTTGCTTATCGAAGCACAGGCAAATGGTGTGCCCAGCAACTGGTCAATGCTCAGTTCATCTTAATGAGAAATGCAAAGTTTTTGGATTCGCTTTGAAGTAATGAATCCGTAAAAATCACAGTTTAATTGCCAACAAATATTTTGGGGGGCTTCCCATTATATAGCTTCGTTAAATTGGGGCTCCACAATTACTTCGACTACTAATTACAGGCGAGCAACAATGGGAAGTTATACGAAACAACAGAAATGGAGAAAGTTCTTTGTATTATGATCCCTGTGAAGGTGGCATAATAATTAGCGCGAGTGCAGCTAGTGCACAGGTAATTACACTAAATAGGACAAATACCTGATCGATTTGCATTCGTGAATGGAATCCGTATGCATATAAATCACACATCCAAATGATAATTAACTGTCTAATTGCATGTCCAGCATGCCAGCTGGAGACGGCCCTCAGGTCTAATGAGCAGCTTTATTATTAACAGTTCAATAATTAGCATAATAATCTGTTGCATCCATCGAATGGAATGTGGCATTAGCTATCGCATGTGGCGACAATCTCTGAGATTAATGCGAATGCCATGCTGATTATTGACCTCGGCCAGAACCTTATATGGTAATTAGTGCCGAGCAGAGTATTAAATTCGCTTTTATATTACTTGATTGACTCACGCTCCATAAAGACAATAATGTGTTTAATTATCGAGCCGGCGGACAGACATTTGCTATAGTGTCAATAAAATTTACAGCGTTGGCATTAATGTAAATTTATTTAATTTATTACTGCGCAAAATACAATTTTGTGCACTTAATTTACGCATTACACGAGCTGTTATTTCATAGAAAATTAATTACATTATGTAAACTGTTTGCTCTTGATGAAAATTGTTGAAATTTTAAAAGTGATTTGCCTGCATATATTTTTAATATAAATTTAAAGTATTTTCTTCGCCCATCTAATTGCGCTTACTCTCCAACTGCTATACGTTCTTATAAATCGAATTAAACTTCCATTGCAATTAAAATTCAGCTGTAACAATAGCCGAACAGCAGTCCAAATTAACCTCAAAAAGGGGAATTTAATAAAGCAGTGAAAGAGAGGGGGAGAGAGAGAATGGGAGAGAGGGATAGTCAAATTATAGAGCGCGCATTCACATTGCAATTCGCCATGTCGCCTCGTCGCATTTCAATTGAATTAATTAAATTTTTAAATGTCCTTTTTGGTCGGCTTACTCCTTGCTCCTTGCTGCTTGCTCTCTGAATGTCTCTTACATGCAAATTTATTGGGAGTGCGCTCAAAAAGAATTTTCCTTTTTACAATTTGCAATTGGCATTAATTTGCACGACAGCAAAAAATCGGCTAACGAAGAATATAAAAATAATTCTCAAATTAAAACCCAGATCGAATGAATTTAATTGTAGTTTTCATGCTCCACAAAACCAATGCGAAAAAAATAAATGCAATGAAATGCAAATTAGAGTCAAAAAGCAGATTTTCATAAAAAACAGTTCGAATAAAAACATTAATATTTTTTATAATTTTTATACTCATTCACGAAGTGAATTAGTATATTGGTTTTGTGCAATGTCCGTCTTGCTGTCCGTCCGTCCGTCCGTCTGTCCGTCTGTCCGTCTGTCCGTATGAACGCAGTTCATTTCGCCGCTATTGAAGCTAGAGACTTGAAATTTGGAACACATACTCGTGTATAACTCCGATTTATAAAGTGTTAAAATTTTCCCGATCCGCCCACTAGGGGCGTGGCAAATCGGAAAATGCATTTTCCGATATACCAGAAATCATGTTAGTTGAAGAGCTAGAAAGTTGAAATTTGGTATGTAGATCCGCGTTGACCCCCCAAGTCCAAAAAGCTATGGTGGATATATCTACGCCCATTGGGGGCGTGGCAAATCAGATAAAACTGTATCTCCTAAAGTTCTAAAGCTAGAACGTTGAAATTTCGCACGTGAGCTAATGCTATAATTCTATAATGACTGATGAAAAATTTTTATGTCTACGCCTACTAGGGGCGTGGCAAATCGGACCTGAAGATATAGTGATTTTTCAAATTTGGCTATATTCTAGGCACTATTGATGCTACAGACTTGAAATTTGGTATATATACGCGAGTTGACCTCCCAAGTCCAACAAGCTATAGTGGATATATGTCCGTCCAAAGGGGGCGTGGCAAACCGCAAAACTTTATATCTCCGACAGTTTAAGAGCTAGAAGCTTCAAGTTTGGATAGTTAAGTTACTGGTAACGTCCTCTATCGATGCCCTAAAAATAATTGTCACGCCTCTTTGGGGGCGTGGCATATCGAAAAATACCCTGTAATTTTCACATTTTTTGAGCGTAAGCATTCAAATTTCGCATTTACGTAACCGTTAGCTCTTTCTAAGAACTGGCCAAAAATGAGGTGTCTACGGCCACTAGGGGCGTGGCAATCGGCATTTGTATTATCAAATTGCGACATTTATATGCTTGAGCTACCTACATACATATGTATGTATGTATATGTATATACAAATAGGCTTAATAGGCATTGATAACACGGAAGGAAAGATTTTTATAATATATAAAAATAAAATTTAAATATTTAAAAAATATAAAATAAGCTAAAATAACAAAATTTGCAATTTACAAAAAAGAGTTTTCCGCGGGATGTGAATGAGTATTCCGCAGTCGGTAGCGCCCGACTGCAACGTTCTTACTTGTTTTAAATATTTTTTTCAGACCAATTGTGCTGCTATATTTATATGCTCCACTCTGTCATCAGGTAAAACAAACTTGGCTAATTAGCTAAGTCTTCAAGTTCTTAGGCCAAGACAAACTTTACAAGGTTTTGCTACCAGAGCGAAATGCATTCGTGCTCGACGAACATTTTCTCAGACAATAAATGATGCTTGACTGCTTTTTGAAACTTTACCCAGAGTCTAACTCTTTTGAAGACTTATTAAAAATGCTTTTGATACATTTTAATTTTATATATCAGTCTTAAAGGCAACTAGAAATGGAATGCGACTGGCATAAATCCAGCAAAGGAAATTTTGTAGTTGCAGCTGCCAGTCGAAGTTTTCCATTTTGGTAAAACTAATCCTTGGGCTAATTATAAAAACTTTCCTTTTGCCATTTAATTTTGCAGCAAAAGCTCATTAAAACGAGCCAAAATGGTTGAACTTTGGCGCAAACTTTTACACCTACTGATGTGCACTTGGGCCAGGCCCTGACAAATGCCACGTGACTTGAGCCCCTTGGAGAGGCGACAGCAGCTGGCAAAGGTTTTCGACAGTCCGCCAACTAAAGTTTTCCAGTTTGATGTCTTTCACAGGCCACAGCTGGCGGCAATTGTGCATTTATTTGTTTCTTTTTTGTATACAAATACAGGGGCCAGCTATAAAATTATGCGAGCAGCAGCTGAAGTCGGCTTTTGAATTCTTAACAACTATGTTATAAAAGTGAATTCATCAAAATTCAATTACTTGATGCGTTCGCCCATAAAAATGTGCAGCATTCTTTTTGGCACTGAAACTCGAGCATTTCCTTTCTTTCGACTCTTCTTTCTTTTCTTTTCTTTTTTTTTTTAGGGCTGCAGCAGGTGACAGCGCGAACAGCTTTACGACTCTTGCTGCTTGTCATGGCCTCTCGACTTGGCCATTTGGAGCGCTGATGTTTGACACTATGTTACTTCACTCAACTCCATGTAGTGGAGCACAAGTTGGCAGACTCTTAATGCATAGCACGTCCTGGCCGGCACGTGACCGTGCGGTTGCTGGTCAGCCATTTTATTGGGGCCTCGTCGCACTCGAGTGCCAACAAAACACGAAATATATACACCAATGACATTTGGGAATATTTTGGGAGTAAACTTTTAAAAAAGTCGCGGAAATGGGAACTTGAATTGGTTGGCAAACAATTCCAAATGCAACAAATATGTACATATATATGTATATTTGTGTGTATGTATTTGTGGAATGTTGCAAACATTGGGTTGGCTTCAACTCACATAGTTGTTTTTGTTTTTTATGAAATATTTACTGCAAATAAATTAATTCTTATGACTGAAATTCAAGATGGAAATTGAAGGAATATTTTCAACTTTATATTGAAGCTTTTATCATAAGTAAGTTAAGAGTGCTAGCATATAATTTACGTAAATTATTATAAATATTAAACGCTCTAAATTTATATATATACAATATGGATAAAATTCGAGCTGTAAATGTAAATCAGTTAGCATAAATATTAGATCAAACATAAAAATATATAATATAATATAATATAATATATAATATAATAATATATAATATAATAATATATAATATAATATATAATATATATAATTTAATATAAAATATAATATTCATATATGCCCTTAATTCAAGTTACACAACCATAATTTTAACTTTAAGTTAAGGCATTATTGATTACAAATATACAATGAATAACTTAATTTAGGTGTTTAGGTGATTTTCATAGCAGTAATATTTATCGAAAAATATCTTTTTCCAAACATAATACTTTATCTAGTCTCTAATTTTTAATTCATATATATTTTCAAATATTCAAAGAAGAAGCTTACATAGACTTAATGCCTCAAAAAACTCTCGTCGTTCTTCCTTAGTTGTTTTTCGCAATATTTCTATGCTGCATATAATGATATTTTTTACAGGATTTATGATGATGGATGTACTCTGCTCCCCTGTGGTTTTACTGCCTAGCATTCTATGTTTAGGAAAGTCGTAAACTACCCAATGCGGAAATCCACATTAACTTATTCGTTAAACTTGAAGATTTCTAATGATGAGGAGTCTGCTGGAAAATACAGAATATTTACGACTTGTTGAACCCCCAAATTACAAATGTATATTCAAAGAAATGTCGATCTGTTGAATATAATCATTATAAATCCCCCAGCTTTCGCTATCAACCACACCATATACCTTCCTTTCCCTCTGTAAGTGCTGATTACACATCTATATGACATACACATCTATATGCAAAGTCCACTTGCTGTTGGTAAACAGCAACAGAACCTCTGCACAAATCAAAGCCGAAAATATTTCTACTTGCCACACACGTCTGTTGCTCTGCAATGAAATGCAATTTTGTGAAATTATTGTGGTAAAAGGGAAATGCATAGAGTGAAGGCTTCTCCTAAAAGCACATCTAAAGAATGCCATCTAAAGAATGTGGGTAATTTGAAACATTTCAGTTTTGAATCTTATCAGATTTGCAAAAATTGCTGAATTTCTGGTGCATATTATGACTGATCTGTGATGCTTTGCTCATGGGCTGGCAGCAGCTCGGCTGAGAGTTTTTCATCAACACATTAGAAATTATGTGAAGCACTTTGGTATGCACAGCTTGGCTGGCGCTTGCCGCCTTGCCGTAGATCTTCTTTGGCTGTCGATAGTTGGCATGTGCTCCGGAAATTGCTAGCGACTGCAACAGCTATTGCAAGATTCATTAATTTATTGGAAAACTCGTCATAGCATAGCAGGGCGCTGCCTGGCAGCTATGGCTGCTGGTGTTGGTGTTGGTGCTCGAGCCGAAATACCGCACAAAATTCAAACTGTAGAACACAATCAACAAATGTTTCCCTCTAGCCATTAGCATTAATATTTCAATGAATGGGATTGCGCTAGGTCCGGGTGCGGCTGAACCGAGCTGAATTCAGCAACTTTTGAGCTGCGCCACGGGCTGCCGAGCGGCATAACAAGAGAAAATTCAGTGCTTGTCAGCTGGTGCCAGATTTACGTGTTGTTATTGTGGCAACACTGCTGCGGGAGTGCAACAAAAAGCACTGAAAAAAAAACAAAAAGAGAGAAAGCAGCAACAGCAACTAAACTCGAAGCGCTCATTTTTCGCTCTCATAAACAAGTTTTTCACACTGAACGGCAAACCCCAAGCAATGCCAAACTGGGGGCTGCTTTATAAATCTACATGGAAATTCAGGCAAGCTATCCAAAGGCAAGGCGAAATGGCAGAGGCTGGGCACGACGGGTGAGAATTGTCGACTTCGGACCCAAATGCAACTTATTGTTGCTGTAATTGTTGTTCTACTAGTTGTGCATGTTGAAAGTTTTACTGAATTTATTATGATTTGCTGTACTCGCTGCTGTGTATAAATTATTGTTATTAATTTATAAAACTGCTGCCCGAACTGGTACAATTGAAATACGACTGACTGACTGAGTGTGTGTGAGAGAGTGTGCTTGTGTGTAGCTCACTCATCTACCACTCATCTCCCACAGCAGCAGCTGCTTCACAGTTTTCATGTACTCCATCCACACTTCAACTTATGCGGCTATTATATATGCATTTTCTGCTGCGACCTGCCTTGATTAGCATTCGCACAGCTGCTTGGGCCATTGCGTCCATCTGACTGGGTAGTCCGTGTGTCCCTGTTGGCCATAAGACTTGATTTGCACACCATTTTCACTTGCCGAATGAGGAAGAGCAGCAACGTCGCCTCCCACAGCCAATCGTGGAGAGTAGAGCGAGCTTCTTAACAGCACGTGGCGTATACTTAATATTTAGTTCATATTACTCCGCCAACATTTCGTGTGCTACTGTTGTAGTTTTACATTGAGTCTCATTTGGAGCCAAAATATTCATGTTTTGTTGTTTAGTTTAGTTTAGTTTTTTTTCAGTTCTCTTCTCTTCTCTACATTATTTTCCATTTCACACTTCGCTGCAGTTGGCATGTGTTTAGCATAATGCAGCTGATTTTTAACGGAAATCACAACATTTAGAATACGCTGATAGAACAACAGCTGAACGGAAGATAACATTTGTGGAATAGAACTAGCAAAGCATAAGCGAGTCCGTTCTACTCGGGGCTGCCCAACTAGCAGATACCCTGAGTACTACGACGAGCTCATATCTCTTATATCATAGTAAAAGTTTTGCTGCCTGAACTTTTATAAAATTCATTCGAAAGTTATTTCTTTGCTTGAATTTTAGAGAGGGATAAGAACATCGCTTTATTTACAGCCTTTGAGAATTATTTCAATTGGGGGAAACGAGGCAAATAGTACAAAATTATTCACTACAGAAGAAGTTGATAGATTGATTTTTGATTTTGCGGTACTTAAATCAATTAATAAAAACTAAAAAATTAATTTCAAAAAAAAAAAAAAAAGTAAAATATAATAATAAAAAAATAAAATTGAATTTTATTTATAATAAATATGAGCAAAAAAGATACTGGGTTTAATATATACAGGTATTAATTTAAGGCTTAAAATACCAGACCAACTGAGCTCATGGTTCTGATCAGGAATATATATATACTTCATAAAGTCTGTCACGTATGTATTTTATATACATATTATTAAATACAGCGAATACAATTTGCATTTACTATATTTAATTTATATGTACATTAATCACAACTAATAAAAACTTTTTAAGCATTTTAATTATAAATATATAATTTTTCATTTCACACACACTTTTTCGACGACCGTAAGCAAAGCGCAGAGCAACAATCCAAGTTCCTGAGGCAGTGGCTGCCCTTCTTATGGCAATTTTTCGCAAACGACTCGAGCTTCATCTAAGGATAATATACATAGCTTCAGGGAGGTTTACTCCTTCAAATTAATTTCCCCATACCTTTTTTACTATCATTTCCATACGCACTGATGACGTTTCAATGAACTTGGAAAGATCCGCATGCTCCACAACATCTTCAGCTCTATGTTCAATGAACGGGTCTTCCACAACTTCGGGCAGCTTGACCTCATGATACGGCACGAGACCCACTTTCAATGTGCTCGTATACTGATCGGGCAGATGATATAGCTTGTACTTCTTGCCATCCACAGGCAAATGTAGCAAGCTCAATGAGAGAAACACAGCGCTGACAGTGAAATACATTTTGTCGCAATGATTCTTAGAATAATAATATCAATTCAGTGAATTCAGCGGCTTTTATACTGCCAGAGCTGAGGCATGATAAGTAAACATGTGCAGCTCGAGCTAAACACCAAATTGCCTTACAGCTGATTAGGCAGCTCCAGAAACAATTGTGGAATGCTGGGGCATGGCATGGACTGTTTGTCAGTAAAAACATTTCCCTGCAAGCTCCAGCAATGAGAATAACAATAATAATATTCATATCCCCAGTGCATTGTTAATTGTTTAGCACAATGGAAAAATTGTGAAAATTTGAGGGACAAAGCAAAAATGCCATTTTCATTTCGTATCGCTGGCAACGTACGTGGCAAAGCCCAGCCATGCCTCAAAAGGTGCTTCGCATAAAAGCGAAAACTCAGCTGGCTCTCGGCTTGCTTACAAACGTCTGATATTTGTCAACTCATCATGAGCTCTGCTCGTGCGACAGATGACATCGTTGCGGTAATTGAAAAAATGTTTTAAAAGCCAACCATGCGCTCCGTAAGCCCTGACTTTGTGCAAAGAGTATACGGAATTAATAAAGGTGAATATTCACACATCCTGTCATCCGTGCTAATTAAACCGCACTGAAGCGCTCTTTGAGTACATATTGCGCTAGCAAAAATATGCTTAAATGTCAACGCACACCTCTTAATTAATTAAAGGTGATGGAAACGTTTGTAGGGACATGCCACAGTATCTTGAAATAATTAAAAAAAGGAAGCTCTCCAGAACATAATGTACTTAAGATCCTGCTATGGCACGTCATACAATAAAAATCTGTGCACACACATAAAGCGTGAGTAAAGAGAGCAGCTCTGGTCAAACTGAAAGGGTCAACAGTGTGATTTTGTGTAAGCATCTTGGCCAGCTCCATTTGGCATTCTAGCACGGATGAAACTACAAGCACAGCTCACTTAGCGCCCGAAACTCGATTGCAACATGATATGTTGACACATCAGAGTGCTGTCTCTGCATACATACACATACTTACATATACGCATACAATGATGTATGTATATATGTATGTTATCTGCGTAATTCAATAGCTAACTCGAGCAAACGCTCTGATGCGTTAAGCTTGCTGAGCAGCAGCATCGCTAAGAGACATCTGTCCATCCACCCAGTAGCCTCTCTCCCAGCGACCTGCCAGCCAGTCCATCAGCCATCTTTCAACGTCGCTCGCAACGCGCTGTCTCTCTCATACCGGATTAAGCAATTGAATTTGGATTAGACACTGCGCCACGAGATGCTACCACCATAGACGTATCAATTCTATTTGCATACATTCATACACTCAATGTCTGAGCGCCTGCCGTCCAGGAATTAAGCCAAATGCAACTTCTTTGAATGAATGCACTTTAGACTTTAGATTGGCTATAAGCCATTATAATATATGTATATAAGCAATTATAATTATAAGGTGGTAATAATCTTAATATTTTGCTTCTGTTTTCTTAACTAAAATGTAGCTATAATTTGATTTAAAAAATAATAAAAAATAAAAAAAGGAAATTTATATGTATATGTGTATGTAACTTAAATCTATAATTCAAAGGCTTCAGTCCAAACTGCTAACCTAAAGAGTGGCCCACATATAAAGACAAAATTCGTACTTAGAGCGTTAAATGCTATGCTCTCTATCGATTCTCCAAACAGAGCATTAGGCATATAAGATGAATAGATAATCAACTTCTTTCTTCTTTCTTTCTTCTTAGCACTTATCAGGCATTTGACTAGAAAAACGTAGACCAAAGACCACTTGAAGTACGTGCTAAATATTTAACGATTGTTTTCTGCCTCAACTACATGTACAAAAAAAAATATTCAATATGTCAATTGCGAATTAAAGAGAAGTTAATATTCAATGTCAAAAGTACTATATATAAGGAACAATATCAGTACAAGGTCAATGTTGCCATATTTGTACTAGAAAATTCTTCATTTGAATAAAACGCGCATACTAAATTATATACTAAAATATATACTAAAAAAAGAAATTTAAAGTAAAACTTTAGTCATCAATGTACGCAAAATAGACTTAGGGTTAGGAGAAGCCTTTGTAGAGAAATATTAATGCTGGCAGCTTGCGTGGGCAGTTGGCTAAGAGAACAAATACCATGAATGACACTTGGCAAGGCAGCTGCGTAAACAAGGGTATCAGTTACATAAACTGCTTAAGAGCTAGACTGCTGCCAGAGTTGACTTAACCACGTAAGAGTTAGGATCTAAGATGTGGGCATACTAATCTTACCTACCCATCATTTGGCCATCAAAATCCGGTACCAAATATATGCGCTCGAACAAGTTGTGCAACGTGTTGTAGACGAAATGTTCGCTGGCAACGTGCTCGTAGCTCTCGCTCGAACTTTCCGCCAGCGAAATTTCCCACTATGGCTGCATGCAACAACGGTGTTAGGCCATCGCCCAAGCACTTCAACTACATAAGCTGCAACAATACATTTGCCACTTTTAGTTCATTGTCGGTTTTCAAAGTGCGCGGTTCGAATTGGCGGGCGTCCAGCAGCGTTTCAGTCTCTAGAGTGAATAAATTTAATAAGAATTTAAAGCATATGCACAGCGATACAATAAGACCTAGCACACACACACATACACCACTATTAAATCATAAATAAATATAGAAAAAAATTATTTAATTATTATCTAAATAAGTGAAAGAATTCATAAAAAAGCTGCAAGAAAATAAAAGTTAAATAATGTAAAGTTAATAATATATATAATAATCCAAGGTTTTCAAGTACAATAACAAAGAGTTGCCGGATTCTGAAAGCAGTGCCCGTTATGAATATTGACAACAGCTGTCAGCTGCCATCAAGAGTCGATTGACACAATAAACGTAAATTTATAAAGGAAAAAAAAAAGCGAAAAAAGAAATGCTCTTTCCAACCGATTGCGCCTGTAAGTATGCAACATGCGATTAACCCGTAGACTCGGCAGAGAAAAACACGCATACGCCGCATATGGCGCATGCTGGCCACACAGATTATGTGCGAAAAATAAAAAAAGAAATATATATAAAAGAGATAATATCACGCTTCGATTAAAGTCTATTGAATCTTTAAGCAGGCGTTCAAAGAAATTTCGGGTGTGTCCCACAAAGGCTTCGGGTCTGTGCTTGTGCATAAATGATTTGATTATTTATTTAGTCATAAAGACTACGCTAATGTAGATTTCCCATGAAAAAAGGATGGGTATGGAAGTTGGTGACAAAAATTTTAATGGAAATTTTTCCATTTGCATATCAAATGCAATTTTTAATAATAAATAAACAAACATCTAAATAAATAAATAAATAAAATATCAAATGCAAATTTTTTTGTTTTACTTAGTTAAAATTCCGAATTAAATTACCGAAAATATAATTACTTATATTCATAAATCAAGAATATTTTATATAATATTTTTACATGTGTTTAATTCCACTGCATAATAATATTCAATTTAATAGAATATTTACTTTCAAAATGAATCGAAAATGAATAGAGTGCAATCAAGTGCATAATTTGATATAATACTGTTTTTATTTAAAATAAATTTTTATTTAATATAATTTAAAAACCAATAAAAATTAATTTCAGCTCAAAACTCAATTAAATTTTGACCCTTTTAAGCTTAACGCAACGTTTATTCAATCACACTTTTTCTGCACATCTCTTTATATATTTAACGACTGCCATAACTCAACGAAAAAATGTTCATTTTCCTTTGACCGTTGAAAAAAAAAAGTTGCGACAACTTTTTCTGTGTTTCTACACTCACTCACGAAAGTCGAATGGGCATATTGGCTTTACTGAATATCCATTTCGTTATCCATTCGTCAAATTGCATGCCACTTCATCGCTATTGATGCTAGAAATGGAGCATATACTCGTGTAGGAGTACAGTAACAAGGTGTTACCGATTTAGGGTGTGGCACATTGTAAAATGTGTCTGGCAGCGCTTAGTCAGTGAATGAATATTTTGCAGTCGGCAACGCCCTCTCACTTGAGTTTTCTAATAAAATGTTGTAGGCCAGGCCTAAACGGCAGCAGGCGCATCGAGAAATGTGTCAGGGACAAACTGTAAAAGGTGCAATTCGCGATTCGACAACGCTTTAAAGGGCCAGCATCATTAAGAGTGCTTAGGGTGCGTCAGGACGAGACAGAGTCAATGAAACTTCTGGAACTTTTCAACTTTTATTAGCACTCATTTGGCACCCTCGGGTGGCCAAGACAACGGAGAATATAAAGAATGCTAATTAAATCTAATGCAAATGATGATTGTCAAGGACTTGGACAAACAACCGAGAAACAGAACAAATTAAATCTCGAGCTGCGAACAAGGGCGACGAAATAATTTATTTAATTGTCAAACGCATCAACACAGCCAACGACTCTGCATGTGTCTCTTAACAGCTTGGAAATAAAGTGCATCTGGTGAAAAGAATACTAGAAAACAGAGAAAACAGTTGGAGAACATGAATAACAAGAGGATCTGGAAATTCGACAATAAGTGAGCAAGAGAAATAAAATCATATCGAGCCAAGACAAAACGTGCCGCGTCGCAAATGCAGATAATCGACAGAGCGGAAGCAAAACAAAAACTAGAAAAAGAAACAAAACGGGAAAGCTTTCTTAAAATATATGTATGAGCATAAAGAAAATATGTTGCCTAACTGTAAACACATGCGACAACAGCGATAGTCCCAACAGGGTCAAAAGTTAACCTCGAGTCTTTGAAACAATTTAAATAACAACTAATGAAACAAATTGCAAAAAAGCAAAAAGAAGCATCGCACACATCGTACAGCAACTGCATGCTGCAAGCTAAAAGAAGAGACTTTTATCTATTTTTGTTTTCTTTTTTTTTTTTTTTGCTTTGTTTTTTCTGATAAAAAGTTTTTCTTGCTGGCAAGAAAAACCACGCAATTTGTTGTTATTATCATTTGTTTACAGCAGCTCGCAGTTGGCTTGTTGTTCGCCTTGTTGACAACATCGTCAGCATAAGTTTGATTTTATCTTGAGCTTCGCTTTTTATGCTAATAGATTCGACAAATTTACAGCAGCTGCTGCCGTTCTAGCCACCCATAATGATTTCTCGCTCAAGTTTGACACAAGTTCGACAAATTCTTTTAAAATTCTGCTTTGCATAACATTTTGGTAAATTTTCAATGAACATTTTGCCTTCTGTATAAATATAAATTTTTTAGGGAATTTAAGTTATGCTGAAGTGTGTTTTATTTTAAATTTAATCAAATTAATTATAAAGAAAATGTATGAAAATTAAATATTGAATTAAATATATTTTTGGAATTTTTAAGTTATTTATGAAAAAGAATTATTTATATTTATATAATTATATTGAGTGAAAAAATATATATATAAATATATTTTTGAAATATAAATACATAAAATGATTATTTATTTATATTAATATAATTAATTAATATTATGTTAAAAAAAAAATAGGGAAAATAATTTCATTTTTAATTTATTTTCTCAATTTGTTTATCTACTTGAAATGAAAATGAAAATAAATTTAAATATTCATTTGCTAATGCTAAGCTAATGCTAATTTATTACATTACTAGAAAACCCATTGTACTTAATGAGATTAGCAAAAACAGTATTTTTATTTAAGCAAACATTTCGCTTTGATTACGTTTACTTTTCGACATGCTATAATAAAAACTGCTGTTTGCCTTATTACCGGAAGTTTAATAAAGCTCTCACAAAAAAAGTAAAACAAACTTAAATTCTGTAGTTATTAGAGCGCAACTGTAATGGTTACTGGGGAAGGAAGCACAGACCTCAGCTTATAGTTTTAGCTATTTGAATATAAATTTTATGCTTAAAATGCTTATCTACCATTTATGTGGAAAATATGAAATAGGCAAATACATAATAATAATGAATAAATTAAAATCGCTGAATTGTTTAAGCTATTATTGACAGTTTGCTGCTTATTCACTTACTTTAAGTATTATTCTAAGCATTTTTGTAAGGGGACAATTTAAGAATATGTCATTGTTAAAATATTCACATAATAGCTAAATTATTTTTATGTAATATAAATATTCGCATAATATCATATACAATATTCATCAATAGATATCTGAGCTGCTCAGGTATCTGTAATATTATAGAGTAGCCAATGACGCTAGTTTACGCTATTACGATGCGAGCTGGCAGATAGATATATGTATACATATATGCATATACATATACATATAGTGTATGCATACATATGTAATTGATTGATTTTATTCCATGTTTTTGACAATGTCGGAGGCGTTGGCATAAAACATGCCCAACCAATTTCATTTTCCTTTTTATTCAGCGCTGTGCGACCAATCGAGAAAATATTGAAATGAGTTGAGTTCGGGATTAGCTGCCTTAATGCCGGACAAGTGCGTTGTCAATATTCAAATTGAAAACATGCCAGGCGACAGGCCCCTCTTCATGCATATATATAAATATGTATGTGTGTGTATATACATATTTATTTATTTTATTTTCAGCACTCGACATGTTGAGCTCGCTGTTCGCCGTAAGCATGATTGGAATTTTAATAAGTTTCTGTCATAAGCGAAACGTATACAAGCTTATGGCACATATCATATCATGAGTTATGTGCTCGCCTGAGCATCACAATGTCCAGCCCCAAAATGTTGGCAACACAATATGTAAATGTATGAATCTATATGCACATACACATACATACATATATAGTTGTAGTAGATGTACATAAAGATAGGGCCACGCAACAACTGTTTTCCCTCTTTTCTATAATATATAATATGTCTGCCTATTCAGGCCTACCCTTTTCGTGTCTGCTGTCAGAGCTGTTCACATGCGGCTGCTGTTCGTTGATAAACAAAATAAATAGCTCCTGCCTAGCTGAGCGCTCTGCTATCAGCTCAGCTGCTTTCTAATTTATCGCTGATTGTATGTCATACTTGAACTGTCAAGTCGCATCACTGTTCGAGTGCCAACTTCTTCAGCTACTTGAGAATGAACAGATGTATTTGATTTTTTTTTTTCGCCCAGCCATCCAATCTCATTTGCATAAGCAGCTGCGCAGGTGGGCAAGTGAGCAGGTGGACAAAAAACAAAAAAAGTCAGATACACTCACACGTTTCCATTAAGTCATAAATAAATATGTACTGCCAGTCGCACGTGTTCAGTTTGTTTTTCATGAATACACTCATGCCACAGCATATCGAATATCAAATGAATATATATTATGTCATCTGACTTTTTCGCGCAGCTGAGTTTTTATGGCTGCAGGTGAAAGTTCTTTGAAGCACACAATTGTTAATAAACTTTTATTTCATGTTGATGGAAACTGATTTACAAAGATTAATAAATTAATAACTATGGTTTAACTGCATATACTATTAAAGTTTACAAATTTAAATAAGTGAAAAGAGAAATAAACTTAATCTGCATTAATGTGTTAATAAACTTTTTTTGTATGTGAATGGGAACTGATTTACAATGATTAATAAATCAATAATTAAATTTGAAATAAATTCAATTTTCAAAGAAAAAAACGCATTTCTACATTAATTTGTATGTGAATGGGAACTGATTTATTAAGATTAAATCAATATCTACATTTTAATCAAATTTAAAATTAAATAGATAAAACAGAAAATAAATCTTAATTCTGTTAATATATTTTTATTATATTTTTACTTAGTGTCTGTTTAATAACAACTTTTAAAATTATAATTTTATTCAATTCAATTAAGTATTAAAGTACAAAATTGAACACTATTAAATTTGTATTATGTATTTTACGTCAAAGTAATTCATAACAAAACAAAAATATGATAATTTTGAATTGAGTTTTAAAGAAATATAATTGATATAGATGAAACCCAAAATGAACTGAACATATATGTATGAATGTATGTATATACATATATACATAATTTTTTTTCTATTCTTTTTAATTTAGTTTATCTATACATATTTACATATTTTTTTTAATTTTTATTCATATTTATTTTATGTAAAAAAAAAATTAATATCAACAAATTTCATAAGTGGTAACTAAAGTTAAATTAAAGCTAAAATTAAAGTAAAAGAATCAACTCCCAAAATCCTCTTTGTTTCGCCTCAGTAGCGGCAAAGATTCAATGATTTGCATCGAGTTGATAGAGAAACATTGAATTGAAAGGCTGTCCACCCTCAAGGGTAACGCCCTTATTGATGGCCCGCACACACACACACACAGAAATCTGTGGCTTGATGAGTGCCAAGTGGCCCCAAAGGGATAATAGTCCGAGCCTAACGGATGTGATTTACTCAGTGCTCCCAGACTTTCTCTCTCTTTCTCTCTCTCTGCCTCTTTGCTTCTGTTTTATGGGCTATGCGGCGTATGAGTAATGTTGCTCGATTGACCGCAACGCTGACTTGTTGCCGCGTCAGCGAGTCATAAACTGCTTGTCTGATATTCTCGTTGCTTTCAGAAAGTGCAGAGATGCCTGAAAGGAAAAACTCAGCTCGACGCCAATGACATGTGATTGCGCACGCACCTGACGAATTTAGCTACGTGCAGCGTGAGATAGGATTGCTTGAATTTCAAATTCACAGCAGCGACAGGCTGCCAGGTGTGCTGGGCGTGCTTGTGCATTAAATTCGCGCATCGCCCGAACCCAATTGCACGGAGCCCCGGCCAGAGGCAGTCGCACAGCAAACACACATGACCGTGCTACGGGCGGCACCAAGAACGTGACACATGGCGATGTACTTTTATGCCAATAAGATATCGGCCATTGTCTGCGGCGCGCGTTGCAAGCAAGCCGTGCTGCAAAAGTCGCGTGGATCGCGGGATCGTGACAAGGACAAATGCCGGCGACATCGGCATCGCCATCGCAGCAGACGACGCACCAGCCGCTGCCCAGAGAGCAGCTCCGACAGCGAGACGAGCGCCGATGATGGCTGCTGTGGCCACGACAACGTCCTGGACGATGCCACAGCGCAGCCAGATGTGGGCATTTTTCTGCTCAATGCCAGCAGCGCGAACCCAGAGGCCGCACAGCTCGGCCTCGAGCTGGGCTTCAACAACGAGGGCATGCGTCTGCGGCGTCGCCACAGCGCCGAGCAGCTGAACGCACACGATTTGGAGCTGGGACTGCAGCAGTTCAAGGTGAAAATTGAAATTGAATTGAAATGAGTTTGAATTGATTGTGATTCCGATTCTGATTGGGATTGTGTTTGTGATTGTGATTTGTAGCTCGCAGCAAAGGATGACCCCGTTCAGTATGACGTGCCCAAAAATACGCACAAGCGCAGCCAATGTGATATCAACTTTGAGGTAATCAATTAAAAACAAATTATTGATTTCATGACTTTTACGCAGACTTCTGTTTGCTTCTCTTCGTTCGGCTTGCAGAGCTCTGTTTTGGGTTCCGGCGGCATCATGTATATAAATGGTAAAATCGTTTCCGGCCCACTTGACTCATTCCCCGAGGTGCTCAATCCTAAAAATGTCATGGACTTAGATAAGGTAAGAATTGGGCAGGTATAGAGATTTTAAATAAATAAAATACATTTTATTATTAAGCCTTATCACCTTACAAAATTATTATATTTTTTTTTAAATGTTTGCATATATGTGTTTTATAAATATTTATTTTTATTTACTTATTTAGAATATTGATATTATTTTTATTTATTTTTTTTATATGTTTCATTTTACTTAATTAATTTTTTTTTAAATTAATTAATTCTTTTTTTTTTTTTTTTTTTTTTTTTTTTTTTTTTTGGTTTTATTATTATTATTTTGCTTTTCTTATATACAACTTAATTTAAGCAGAAAATAATTGAAGCGCGATTACTCTTACCCCAATCCTAAGGAATACGGGCGTGGCTGCTTCTGCGGCCCCCATACAATCCATGACAAAAGCAAACCGCCCAGACCTCTCTTACTTAATTCGATTAGCATTTTAAAATTCCTATAATTATAATGCCTTAAAGCAAAGGCTGCAACCCAAACTTAAAGTTCAGCTGAGATCTAATTGGTTTGATAGAAGCTGAAAACTGAAAACAAAGAGCAGATAGTGCTCAAACCCGTAAAGTAGTCCAAGAAAGATAGGAAAATAATTCAATAAACTGAAAGAATGAGAGAGACAGAGGGAAAGAGACATAGAGAAAAGGAAAAACTAGAAAGAGGTAAGAGTAGGAGTTCCACAAGAATGTGGAGAGGAAATGAGTCACTAGCAGCAAGAGTAAAAAATAATTGGCTCATTGCAAGGAAATTGCGAACGCAGAGCCATAGGAAAAGGCAGCAAAGCACAGCCACAGCACACAGTCGGGGCGATAACCAACAGATGAAGCTAATGGAATACTTTGCTCCCTCAGCTCAATTGTTGTGGATGGCCGCAGTGGTGGCTCAGTGGGTCGCCCTATTTGAGTTAGACTAATCTCGCACTTGTGTTTATCTTTTGCAGGAATTTCTGTTCTCATTTTTATTGTCGTCACGTCTGTTTATGCGGCCTCACGAGCTGCTCGGCAAACTGCTGGCCTCGGTGACCGAGGGCAAGTGTTTGGAGACATTGGTCGCCCTGTTGGCCGAGTGGACGCAGAAGTTCCCATACGATTATCGTGACGAGCGCATGATGAATCATGTAAAACATATCGTTGCTAGGTGAGCAGGATTTGTTTATCTGAGTGCGGCGCAGCCTTCTAATGGATTGAATCCACTACGTTTGCTTGTAGATGTTCCAATTCACATTTAGAAGCCATAGTCTCCCAAGTACTAAGTGCCTTACTTCAACGTTTGACTGATTTAGAGCAGCACGAGGCCGATCTGCGTGCCTGCCAGACCAACAGTGACAAGGTGAGCTTGACCTGACTCGACTTGATATACGAGTGCATACTTAACTCAACTTTGCGGCAGGTCGTTGCACCACTCAACTGCCCCACAGCCACTCAATATGCACAAATATTGTGCCGACTGGAAAAGAAGCTGGCCAAGCACATTGGCCCAGAGGAGTTTGTGCAGTGCAGCAGCATGGTGCTGTTGGACAAGCAGGTAAGAAGCCATCACTAAATTATGCATCAACCAACTAGACCATCAGTCAATCTATCGTCTGCTAGCGAGTGTATCAGATAACTCATCTGTAGGTTAATCAATAAGTCATCCTACAAGTACATCAGTCAATCAGTCCATCAATCATCATCAATTACTCTACTCATATACTTAGTATTTCGATCAATTAATCAATCAGTCAGTCATAGTATATCAGTCATTACCCAAAGAGTCAGTCGATCAATCAGTCTATCATTCAATCAGTAATCCAATTAATATATCAGTCATTTGATCCATCAGGCAATACATCAATCAACTTATCTTTCAAACCAATCAGTGCTTTGTATTTCAATCAGCCAATGAGATCACTGAACTGATCAATCAGTCAATCAATCAACTAAGTTATCAGTCAATCAGTCAACTAATCTCTCTTTCAGTCAGTCAACTAGTACATCAATCAACTGAGATGTCAGTCAGTCCATCAATCAGTTATATCTATCAGTTGATAAATTAGTCAACGACTAGCTTTTCAATCAATCAATTAATCAGTTAATTGGAACAACCATCAACTGATCCATCAGTAAACCAATTAACTGGTCTATCAGTCAGTTATATAGCTCATCAGTCAAATGCTATATCAGTCAAGTTCGCCAATCGAGCAATTAATCAGCCAGTGCAACAGTTAGCGCAATCAATCAATAAATCGTTATCATTCCATCAATTCATCAGTAATGCTAGTCAATAAGTCATACAATTATTCACGCAGATATTATATTAAATAATACAGAAGATTATGCCTCGTGTCAGGGTGCTCTCAAGCCCCCAAGCACTCAAATTCCCAAAGCTAACTAGCTTAGCCCACTCTCCTAACATACTTACATTAGCATAATCACGCACACACACACACACACAGGACCACACACACCTTCCGTAACTAGCCTCATTAACACAGCAAATCGCTTATGCACAGAAAAAATGGGACCAACCTATCTCGTCGGGCGGACCACCGGGTGTCCAGGACCCGAAGAAGACCTGTAATCTGGAAACGTATCTGGACTGGTCGGCACGTCTGCGCCTGTTTGTCTGCAACGAGATACTGCAGGTGAGGTATACGCCAGCTTATAGCCATGTCCCGCTGCCGCTTGTCACGCGCCCAACTTAACATATTCGTAACGAATGTGGAGGGTGTTCGGGTAGCTGCCGTCGACCCTACGGATTGAATTAAAATCCCATGCGCTGTCAAATATGCACAGCTACACACATACGTGTCTCCCTGATGGACCCAGGCATGAGTCGCCTCTGTGTGCATAGATGAGCAGGTCGAGGCTGGCATATAATTTATGCCGCTCGTAACTTGGCCATCGACAGTTTGTCAGTTGGCCGTGTGAGTGACTCGTTAAAGTTTTAGTGAAGTCACGTGGTCTGCCGAGTTGCCATTGTGCTGCCATCCAGTCCAAGTCCAGTCCGAGCCTCCCAAACTATCCCAAGCAAACAAACAAGATCTAACAGCTTGATTTACAGTGCACCGGAATTGAGGACCGCAGCCGAACGGTTGAGCTCTGGAGCGGCGTTGCCCAGTACTGCCTGCTCGTGGGCAATTACAACAGCGCCACGGCCATCCTGGAGTCACTCGAATCACCTGCCATAGCGAGACTCAAAATAACGGTAAGTGCAGACAGCTAGCCATTAAATAATCTATATGGATGTGGACTTTTCACTGTGAGATGTTTAGCTGAAAGTAGAATTTGCTTAGCAGCAATTTCTAGTTTAGTGTTATATCTCTATAAATGAGAGATGTTGAAGTGTCTGTGCTACGAGATGTGCTCAAATGATATGGAGATTTGTGTATTTTTCGAGAATTATTTATTTAAATAAGACGCACATGCACAATATACTCATTTCACTTTCGTGAATTAGTATAAAAATGTTTTATTGTTTTCCCAGCTTGACTCATAACATTATAAAAAGTTGAAAATGATTTGCCCAGTATAGATCTGTTTAAGATATCTCTTGCAACTTAAAATAATTAAGAGCCTTTCGAACAACACCTTCACTTTCCACAAAATTTAGCCCTACAAATTTTAATTTCCATTTGCTGTTCTTAGGCCTGCCAAAACCCAAAAGCCAAACAGCCAAATAAATATGAAGAGAATAAATTGTTGACCACGCCCACGTAACCACATCAAGCATTCGCCCACGCTGCTTTGGCACAATTTTTATCAAAATTACATATTTCTCTAGCTATTTTTTGTATTTTATTCTCCTATTTACTTGGCATGTCGCCCGCAAATGCTTTAATTGCGGCCGGGCGTTCGCTAAATGAAGCCAGTTTTCATAACAATTTTTTGTAATTAGTTAATGGATTCACCGTAACTCTGAGGCTCCTTAACAAAAAATAAATAATAATAATTTTGGGCCTCAACTTTAGCTACTTTAAATGCCATTTTCATTGTATTCATTACACAACTCAGGTTGAGAGTTCTTTTCATTTAACTTCCACTCTTTCCCTTATTTTTACATATATATATTTTTTCCTGCTTTGAATTGTCTGCGTGAAAAGAGTAAATTGCACAATGCACAAAGGACGCACGAAAAAATGGATGGTCGAAAGCAAAAAAAAAGAAAAGAAAATTAAACCGAATTGCATAAATTCAGAGACCTATGGAATAACTTGTGCAACGGCGTGGCATTGTATGGCATTATTTTCATTTTATTTTTACATATTCTCTGCAGGCCAGTGAAATGTTTATGACTAGGAATGCAGAATAGCGATAACCATAAATATGTCAGCATAGAGCATACAAATTTATTCCCAAACTTTAATTCGTATATTAAAGTCTAGCAAAAATACCCAGAATATAAATGGAATGCGTGTGTGTCTGAAGTTAAAGTTTAGATTTGTTGTAATTATTGTCACATTTAAGAATATCCAAATTAAAATCTTATCTAAAGCCAAATGTCGCACCATAAAATGCGATAGAAAGCTTAAGCGCAAATTACAGACATAAAGCGCGGCGCACAAAAACAAAACCATAAACTTTTACAGCGCCCCGAAACAAGGCACGAATAACGCAAATAAAACGAATTAAAGATATTTTCCATTTGGATAAAGCACAGCACACACACACACACACACACACATGTTCACATGTATAGAGAGCGCGCTGAAAGTCTGTTCATTTATGTACGTATTTCCATTTTATTACAGTGGAGCAAATTGCAAGTGACATGTCAACAATTGGATTGCATGCAACGGCATGCCGAAGGACACGGGCATTTATGGCAGAAGCAGGCAATCGTTCTAAATGAGCAGCAGCAAAGTCTAAAGACTGATAAGCAGCCTAGGGCCGCATCATCGACATCATCATCATCGATAACGAAAAACTCATCAACAGCATCATCGGCAGCCGTGGAAGTAGCAGCAGCAGCACCGCCACCAACAACAGCAACAACAACAACAAAAATAAACCCCTCCATCTCCTCGCCATCCGGTGCTGTGGAAGATTTGGTTGAGCAGCCATCGACAAGTGCCAGTGGGCAGCCAGTTGGCATAACTGGCATTTCCGGTTTCAATGCAATGCCAGCGTCATTGGAGAAGGCATCGCTAGAGGTGCCCACGGCTGGCAGCAGCAGCAGCAGCAGCAGCAACGTGGAGACAGCCACACCAACAGCAACACCAATAACTACAACAACAACAACAACAGCAGCAGCCCCAACTATTTGTGGCAAGCCCAATGATTGGGTTGTTATTCCAGTGTTTGCGGATATTGTTAAATTGGCGCTGGCCGAACGGGAAAACTGTTTGCAATGGTGAGTTTCTGATCCTGCATTTCATTTTTATTGTTATTTTATTTTATTTTAAGCCATTCACTTTACCTGTCACGTTTTATTGGAAAACTCTGCGAGGAATATGACAATAAATAAATAAATTCTCTTTACATGATTAGCATTGCGCATACGCCATGTTGCCAGCACGAATTTTGATGAATTCTGGGCGTGTGCAGCGGGCGTGTCTCTGTTTTATTTAATTAACCACAGACCCACACAAAATAAACAATAATTATTTGAAACATTTGCAAGTGTAAATGACACGGCTGAAATCATGTTTAGGTTCAGCCATATCAAGTATACGCATATCCTCTGCACTCTTCAATTATTCATATTATTATACAAGCATTAAACATTTACGGAAAAAACATTGTCATACGCCATGTGTGAGACAGGGCATTAAAAATTCTAAACTATTGTAGCTAAAAATAATATAAGAGGTGGCATGGAAGCTGACAAAGTCTATAAATAATATACAGATTATGTAATACATTTTATACCACAGCAATTTATTAAGTTCATGAAAACTTAATATATTCTTGAATCAATATTTATAGCTTTAAATAGGCCTTCACGAGCGCCTTCCAAGCGGCTGCATCTACGTATGCTAATTCTCTGCAGATTCCCAATTATAAACAATGACATTTCCGATTTTCTGGCTTACCAATTAAAGACCCTAAATATTCTACTCTAGGTCTAGGCGAGACTTTCATTGCGTAATGGTCATGTGATTTCAAAATCAGAATTAAGTTATGCAGATGTATATAGAGCACATTATATAGTTGATTACTGAAAACCCTAGTCCCTACTCATTTCATTGATGCCTCACTTTAATATGCCCGCCCGAGCTTAAGCTCGTATCTCAAATCGTCTGTTCAACTATTCACAGAGCAGCGCTTGAAAGCAATTGATGTGTGCACATAAATCGGCTGATGGAAACGCTAATCAAACCCGCAATTACCGAGCAGTCGCTGATTTTAATAGCACTTTGCATAGACGAGTGAAATATGCATTAAATTGCAGCTTTGGAATATTTTATCGGCCACGGCACACATTATACATATGCATATGGCCCCCTGAACTGCCCTTTCCCTCTCGCGCCTTACACATATATTTCTAACAGTTTTGCATACTATAGTAGCAAATGTAATATCCCCTTCTCTCTCTCTCTCTCTCTCGCTCGCTCTTCCTCTTTTTCAGCTTACCGAATGGCCACATCAATGTGATTGCCTTCGATCGAATGGCGGCCATTGTCGGCGCCTTTACCAAGCACATGCAGGCAATGAAATCGACACAGGCGCCATCTAGCGGCGAGTACGAGCACTTCTGCACCCATATGCAGCGAACTACGAAACTTAGCGAAGCGGGTAAGTAATATTGTAAATCAAACCTAGCGCTAGGCAACATTTTCCCCTCGCTTTTTTTTTTCATTTACTTATTTCTGCACATTTTATTCTTTGCACTTTCCACGTGCTTTATCGCATTTTTCACATTTTCCACGGGCTCAAGTCGGCATTTTAGTTTGTTTTTGTTTGCTTGGTGGAAACTTTAAGTGCACCTCGGCCAACTGGCAATGACTTCAAGTGGCCTGGAAAAGTGCCTCCATGAATGAGCATATGTGTGTGGAGAGTGAGTGAGTAACAGAGTACATCACTGTGTGTATGTGTGTGTGTGGCTGAGTGTGTACAAGTGTGTGTGTGTGCTACTTACATTTTTAAATGTAAAACTAAATGCACTGCAGCTGGCCCACTGCACATTGCGCGTAATTCCACAAGCGGGGCAATTAAAATGTAAACGAGAGTGAACGACCCAAAGCTCGCACGTGATAATTTGAAAATTATATGAAATTACGCGCACAACTTAAATAATTGTATGCATGAAAATTATATATGTAATTACGATAAGAAGAATTTCATTCTGTAATCAGAAGAAATTTAAGTACTTTTATAAGTGTTTTGGTATTTTGATATATTGAGCCAAGATCTATACTAGAAATATGTCTATTTAACAATTATATATGCTTTTCATATGAATTAAATATTATTTTAATTGAGCCCCATACACGAATCTTTTGGTGTGCTCTCTTTTACAATTGGCTTTTGCCGAATGATATTTTCTAATAGCCATCTCGCTCTCACACAGCAACAGTCTCTGCTACGTTCAGTAACATTCACGATTGAGCGATAGTGTATGAGCAACAGCTATGTTTGTCTCTTTCTCTCTCTTTCTCTTTATCAGAGCAGATACGAAACAGATATACGTTACGTGTAGCTAAGACACAAACCAGCTCAGATATTTTTACAACACACTATGCAAGCTGTCTGTCTCACACTAACACTACTGCAGCAGGTGGCAAACTCGTATTGGGAAACTGATATTAATTTCACAATATTCGGTCACTTCATATTAGCTCTGCCCAATAGAATCGCTGCTCTAATTGGAAACGCATGAAATTATATATTACACATTTCCAATTAGAAATTCAATTCTATGTGAGTGCCAAATAGAATCGTTGCACTAATTGGAGGTGCATGAACTTATATGTTGCACATTTCCAATTAGAGATGCTATTCCATTCGAACTCGTGTCACGACTCATAAAAATTCTCAATCCAGCACATCTCTAATTGCACTTGCATTCGTAAATTCATTTCTTTCAGCTACTTAGCGCAAGTGGCTTAAAACTATTATAAATAATGCCTGGCAAGGGCTGAAACACATTTTCAAACTCTTTAAGCTTGCGCAGAGTTGTGGTAAAACCATTTTGAAATCCAAGGCAATAATTTGCTATCCCTCAGGACCAGTGGCACAGCAATTTGTTGCTAATTAATTTGTATGAATAGCCGCAATAAAATGCCAGAAATAAACTTTATGGCCACAAAAGGGTTGCGTTATTCATAGCTGCTTTTCGCTCTCTTAACGCGCAGCGCTTGCCTCGCACATTTATTCGCCTTCTTTTTTAACAACAATTCATTTTCGCCTCGTTAAGCTGTAAACAAATTTTCATGGAAAATTCTAAAAGATTTTCTTTGCTAAGCAGCTTATGAATTTATGTGCCTGATAAAAAAAATATAGGGAATTTAAATGCTGCAACGGGAAATTAATAAATTAGTACACGATAAAGATATCAATTAATGTCTTCCTTGCGCTTTAAGCTTCGTGCACAATACGTAAACACTGGGAATGTCTTTCAGGTCTTTTGAGCTCATGCAGCTGGACATGCGAATAAGTAACAACAACAACAACAACTGCATTGACACCACGTGCACTGCAACCAAGGCACAAGCAAAAAAAGTTTTTAAATCCTTCTTTGAGCTGTCAGTATGCTTAGCACGTTAAGAAATTTTTCACGGCTTATGCACACACACACACACACACACGCGCAGACACCCACTCATACACAAACACAAACAGGTCGTTGCAAGACGACATCAAAAGTGAGAGAGAAAATAAAAGAAGAAATAGACCCATAGTGCTGAAATGAAAGGTCCATATAGACCGAACTCATTATAAACCCAGGAAGCGTAAGATACTTTGAAGGCTTTTGCCTCAGGCGACAAACAACAAAGTCGTTCACAAAAAAAAAAAGGCGAAAACAAAAAAAAATTGTCTTCTTTGCAAAAACGCATCCTGCCAACGTCAAGCAAAAGAATGAAAAGTTATGGCTCAGTTTGTATTTTTTCTTATGATTTTTTTCGCTCTCTTTCCCTCTCTCATTTTCTTCGAATTGCGAAGCCTCAGCTGCAACTGAGACTTAACATGTCGCCCAAAAGTTTATTAAAAAACGCCCGATGTGCAGCTTAATGTGAGGTGAATGCAATTTACAAACTTCTTTCAGTTCATGCAAAGATATAAAACTTTACCAAAACAGTCGAACAATGTGCCTCAAAAAAAGAAGTGAAGCACTAAAGTATTCATAAGCTATTATGGCAAAAGCTTTGCTCAAGCGAATGCCGTCACGAAACTAAAAATAAATAAATGCTGATTTATTTTTGTAAAGAGGAGTTTGTGTAAAGATCTATAGGTGTAAGTATTGAGGGCGTGCAGGACTAAAATATGCACTGCAGGCTGTACTTTATTGCTCTCAAAAATTTAAATTTAATTATGATATCATTTTACTACGATTTTTTGCATTAGAAAAAAGTTAGCATATACTTAAAACAATTTTTAAGTTAGGTATATTGTTAATATAAAGGTCGGTTGTGATTTTTTGATCCTCTGCCAATGTTTCTGTAACGTCATCCTCTCACTCGCCTCTTTAGTTTTGCGTGCAACATAAAGTAACTGGTAAGCCCACCGGGTATAAATATTATATATACTGATACTGTCTTCTACTATAAGAAATTATCTTTGAAACTCGTCCTTTGTCTTGACTCCAGCAAGCTGTTTTTGTCGCTGGCCAAGTCATTTATTTTGCGCTAGTTGGGTTTTTGCCATGGTCCAGCTAACAGGGGAACTTCTAAATCGGTTTCGCTCGAGCCACAAAATCCAAAAGTGTCCTCTAACTTGAAAGTTACGCCGAATACTTGAAGTCAACGTCAGCGACGTGAAATGCAAAAGGCGTCCTAAAAACTTTGCTGTCACGTTTAGAGCGCACTTTTTCCTTCAAAATGCTCCTGCTACTCCTGCTGCTGCTGCTGCTGCTGCTCGCTATAAATAAATATTTTTGCAGTCAAGTCATTTTCGTTGTTATCTAAGTAATTTGCGCAGCTCTGGAATTTGGAAAATGCACTTTAGCTTCAAGGCTCTTCCTTGGCATTATTGACAAGCCGAAAGTGGCTGCAGGTAGCCGGCCAGGTGCAAGCAGCTAGAAAACCGCGAAGCTGCAGGCATTTTATGATGCTTTATTAACATCTTTTTGCTTCTTTATTTATTTATTTATTTTTTTTTTTTTTTTCATTTTCATTTTATTATTTATACAATCTTCTAGGCAATAAGCCCGTAACTCAACCGAGTAGAAAACGATTTATTGTGAAAAAGTGCGTTAAACTAATTGTAGGTAAGCCTTTTGAAGTAGCTTTTGAGCGAGTTTAATTTTAATCAAAAGTGCTTCAAAAATTCATTCGAATGAATGCTGAATTTCTTAGACTTCCCATACAATAATTTTCATTACTATATATTTGAATATAATTTAATTACTGAGCACTCAATATAAAAGACCAACAATATAGCTAACAAAAAATCGAAATTTTATTTCCAGTTTTCATTTCATATTGCATTATTTACAGTAGCGCTTCTTCAACTTTTTCCAGCTTTGAGTGTGATTTAAGCGGATTACCTGTAGTTTTTGCCACTTTTATTCCACAAAGCTTACACCCACACTCACACACACACAGATAATCCGAAAGGCAGCTGAGCGGAGAATTATATACAGCTTTTGCTGTTTATTTATAAATTTAGCCACATTTTACCAAGCAACTGCAGCCGCATATGCTAGAAATTTCAATTGAAGTTATAGGAAAAAAACTTTTCTGAACTGGACAAATTATATAAAATATATAACAATATTTTTACCATGTGCCAAGTGTAAGCTCTTTGTAATGAATATTTTCATTGGATTTTCTCAAGCATTTAAGGCCATAAATAAAAATCCAATGTTCTGATAAGAAATTACACAGAAACAATATGTTTTTGTTTTACAAATAAATTGCCTTCAACGAAAACTTTATGTGTGCCAGCAAATTTAATTACTGTCCTCAAAAAACTAAATATATATATATATTTATGCCACAATTTAAGGATATGCGAGCAGGATTGTATATCAGCTTGCAGCTTGGTTTGAGTTGGGCTCGAAAAAAAGGGAAAAATCTTCAGCTGCCACATGAAAGCCATCTAGAGGCTTTCCTTTGGTCAGACCCACGGCATGCTGGCTGGAGGCCTGTCTGTTGTAACAACTGTCAGTCTGAAGGGCGTTAACGTCGGACGTGCCGGCACATATCCTGCTGACACACACACACACACACACAGAGAGAGAGACAAACACATGCACACACACCTACATTGCTTAATGTCAAGCAGCCTTTGGCTGCCTTAAGGTTATCCAGGGACAGCAGCCCATGCGAGCTGAAGGTCTGTGAGAACTAAATGAATTTAGCAAATACCAAAGCTGAGCAAAATGAATCAGCAAAACGTTTGCCGAGCGAGAGAAATGAATAATGTGTGTTTGCCTTAACAGCGCCAAGGAATTTCAAATTGAAATATTCAAGTATTGTAACTGCACTTATGAAATGCTCAACAGGAATACATATATACATATAAATATATATGGTGCTGGCCTTGTTAAATGCTCAAAATTTAATGGCAATTTATATGACAATTTTATGCGCACACATAAAATGTCACGCCAGAAGCCATTTAACACTCGCTCGGTAAGGTCAGGCACACTGAACTTTCATTACAATCATCCCAATCAATTGTTGGCCAAATATGAAAGACATTATTCATGCAGCATACAAACAAGCCACAGACCAGACAACAACAACAACAACAATAGTAACAATAGCAACAACAGCAAATTGCCTGCTCACTAACCGCAAAAGGAGAACTGAACAGAGCAGAAAACTAGATTCTAGTTAAATTCAACTAATTTATACAGTTCCATAGAGGAGCAGGTGTGTGTGTGTGTGTGAGTGCGTGTGTTTCGGTTATGTCATTAGGCAGCCTAGCATAGAGCGAGGTATAAATGGTGTTATATGAATGTGTGAGCATGTATGTGTGTGTGTGTGTAGATGTAGGTGTAATACATATTACACACATACATATTACACATATATACATACATCTGTATGTATTTGTAGGCATGAATGTATTCACTTATATGTATGGGTGCATATGAATATGTATATCTGAATGTATATGTACATGTAAGGGTATATGTATGTCTACCAGTGTTTACATACATATTATATATATTTATGTACATAGGTATATATAAATGTACATATATGCATATATGTATTTCGATAGTTTACCGAGACGTACACTTGATATTAGTGGCCATAAGGCAGAATATACTAAAGATAAAATATTTGAAAATATTTAACCTCTATTAATTGAGCCATTCAGCATCTTGAAATTTTTTATAACTACACCTAGTCTGGTAAACAGAAATAAATAAAGCAAATTCACTTTTCATTGAATAGATGTACTTTGTATTATATTGTAAATAAACTTTAAGAACGGAAAATCAGGTGAAAAACACTTATGTACGGATATGTATGTATGCCATATATATATTTATAGTATATGTACATATATGTATGTATGTATATGCATACATAAATGTTTCCATAATTGTAGGTATGTAGATGTATCTGAATATACATTTATATATGTATGTTTGTGAATATTAAAGGGCTGCATCACTTCACTTGAAACACTCGCCTCATTGAATATACATACATACATATGTATGTCTATCGTTGTATGTGTAATTTTAAATCATTAATTTGTGTCTACTGTAAAGTGTGTGGAATCTGTTCACTCATATTATACTTTAATAATACAATTGCTTTAATTACTTACAAGCTAAACGCCTTTATGTAGAGAGTGCATGTGACGCCTTTGAGCTACTCAATGCTCTGTTATTTATGATAAGCTTCAGCTGCAATCTGATGAATTAAGCCTGGCATACGTCAAGTCATCTAAGAGCAATCAAACCTGGTTATTAAAACGGCTAAGCTTAATTTAATTTATGCAAAATAAATGGCAGGCAGCTGCTGGCACAACAATTGCATTCTGCACTATGAGTAAACAATCAACAAATTAACACTTTAATTATGCAGTTTTATGTCTTTCGAATTCAACAGAAAATCAACAGTGCATTGGCTAGCCAATCAGTAGCCAAATTTATTGGGACAATTCTTAATCAAAAGTGGTTTCATTTGCAGCCGTAGTGCAATCAGGCTGTGGTCTTTCCTACGACCAGCTAAGAGAAGCTAGTGACAAAAAAAAAAGGCAAAACAAAAAAACCTGAACAACAGGAAAATTGTGTTACTTTTTTTGTTCGACTTGCTGTTGACCATTCGGAGAGCCGCTTGTTAGGCCCAACACTCAAAATATTCGTGAAGAGTACACACATACATAGGGGATATGTATCTCTGTGTGTGTGTGTGTGTGCAAAAACCAGAGCGGCTACAATACAAAACGCTTCACAAAATCCTCAACGCACGAAGGAGGTGCACAAATATTTACCCACACGACTCTATTAAAACTGAACAAGGAAAAAGTAGTAGATAGCATAACCAACGCTTTAATCCTTTCACAAACAAGGGCAGCCCTTTTTTTCTCTCGCTCTCGCACTCTCCTGCCCTCCCTCCCTCTCTCCCTCTCTCTCTCTCAATTTTTTTTGTATTGTTCGTAGCATGTGCGTATTGTGCTGTAGCATACTAAAAATGCGGGCTCAAATCGTAAAGAGTCATGGTGGCCAAAGGGGAGAGGCTTGAGGGAGAGTAGAGTGGAGAGAGGAGGAAGGCGAGCGGCTCTGGCATTCTGTGGCAAGTCAAGAACACATCTGTTGACCAACGCTGACCAACAAGCAGGCGCTTTGCAGTATTCTAATGGTCTCATGGTGTGAATTGGACATGGCTGCCACATTTTGCCGCATAACACTCAGCCAACACACACACACACACACTCAACGCACTCGAGGCACATATCTTTCAATCTCTCATCGTTTTTTTTTTTTTATATATATACATATATATTTTGGCCCGTTGCCAGTTTGTTGTAACTTTATTAAACCATGTTTTTTTGGCGTTCTTTTGTTTTTCTATTAAAATGTTACAAGCCCGGTTTCTTTGGCCACTGCTCTAAAACACTTGACCGCAAGTCAACAAGGCACGGGGCGACCCACAGTCAGCTCGGGTCAAGCGGCGCTTGTTGGCCGTTTACTAAAACTAAATACATATATTTGGGACGATTAGACAAGTTCTGAAGTGTGTATGAAATTGCTTTGTATACCCTGTCATGCACTTGACGAGAAACACTTTGAGCTTACTAGCCGAAAGTCTTACAGGGATTGGTTAAAGAAAGAAGTCTAGATTTAATATAGGTGAAGGATTTGTCTCGAAACAGTTTCTAATAGGCAATAATGTAACTTCTTCTTATTGTACATTACCTCTGCTTACTCTACATTGGCTTAGAGTATCCAGAGCTACATATATATAGCGCATCAGAGAGTCAATGAATGCAGATCTATAGATATCTTATAAGCTGAGTTGTAGGGCACTAAAATGTCTACAGATTTTCTATATAGATCTAGAATGTCTTCAGCTCTGTCTTATTGAAAAAGAAATGATTATATATATTTAACTAATGTGTTATTCCATACCTCAACACCTGCCTCGACACAGTGCGTGAGTGGGCTAAAATATCTGCAAGTCACTTTCAGGTAGCTTCTGCTTCATTTCTTCAATCTGAATCGAGGCAAAATGTGCTCATATAAGCCAAACTGATTTATTCTGAATTTATTATTATTTTCACACATTCTGCATTATTTGGCAAAAAATAAGTCACGTTTATGGTAATATAATAAAACAAAATATTATATATATTTAATATAAAATAATGTAATATAATATAATATAATACAATATAATATAATAATTATATTATATAATAATCAAATATAATATAATAATTATATTATATAATAATAATAATAATAATAATAATATCCTGAAATAACCCTGAATTTTAATTCACATCATTTTTAATGAAAGTCAAAAATGGTCTAAAATGTAGCTGAACTATCCATATTATATTCATATTTGAATTGACTTAAAATATAATTCAGTTTTATAATTCTAATTAAATTCTAGGAATTTAATTTTATTTTAATAATAATAAATAATAAAAAGATAACTTAAAAATAAAAAAACTTATTATTTAATCGTAATGAAATTCAAATTCTTATTAATATTTATCTGAATCCTCCTATTATATATTTAATAAAAAAAAAATACCTTTTGTTCTTCCAGAGCTCATGATGGCTTCATTCGATTGCGAGGAACCAAACAATGCTGAGAAGCTAATGTATGATTTGAATTAAATGAACTACTAACTAATGTAATATAACGCAATACCATCGCATGGAGGCCATGGAGGCGTACCTCATAGGGCACAGCTGCTGACTGCTTCTACAGGGTATACCCAGCGCGATCCTTATTGTTCAGGCGTCTCAAGTCGACTCACTTCCTCCCCGTGGGGGCCTCCGGTAACGTTTTGACGAGCATTCCCAATGCCTCCAAAGCGGCCAAAGTGAGCGGCGATCAGATCTGCACAGATGTTGATGTCGGTGTCCTGGATGAAGAGGCATTCATCTAATTTTATTTGATTTGACTACAGCTCAATGTGAATAAAGTGTAAAAACCAATAACAATTTGTATAAATATATATGTGAATTATATAAATATATATGTATATTAGTTCTCTTGATTGTTATAGGTCGAAATTATTGTTAAGTTTCTATAAATAAATATATTACAAATAAATATATATTTTAAATTCTGACAATCGACAAATTTTCGTTTCTCACTGTAAAGTTAAAGCCGGAATTTACATTACTTACACATTACATACACACACAGCCTCACACATACACACACACGCTTCAGCTGCAGTCGCTTTGTAAACTTAGAGCTGTGCCAAGAAGCCTGCCACATTTCCTATGTGTGCATATGTATGTATGTGTGTGTGTGTGTGTGTGTGTGTGAATTTAGAGCCTAAAATGAAAGCCAAGCGCATTTCGCAACAAAGCACCAAGTGTCGAAGATTCTGAAAGCAAAAAGATAGCAGCACAAAATCAGCCATAGTTCCCAAGGACTCGAATGAATCTCCCTCTTTCTCTCCCCTCTCTCTCTCTCTCTCTTTTTCTCACTCGCTCGCTTTGTCTGTTCTCGTGTGTGCCAGTAATGTCTTTTGCCAGGCTCTGAATTATGTTACAGTCAGCAGATATTTATGCAGCCTAATGCATTCCATGTAATAGGTTTTAAAGATTTAGAGCTCTGCCAGCCACGTGAACAAATGTGGCTAAGATGAGCTGCGTGGCGCGGATAGTTAACGAAGTCAGCGAACTGAATGCATTAGTTTGCCTAAGAGCTTAATTGAAAGTTGCAAGTGGAAAAATATTAGAGAATTAATTAATTCACTTAAATGTGATACTGAAACATGAATAATTTAAGTGATTTGCTCTTTGTATGCGTTGATACTTGATATTTTAAGTGCTTCTAGAAATGGAATATAGTTTTAAAGGAAATGTATAATGAATAAGAAATGAATATTTATATTAGAATGTAATAATATTTATATCTACTTTCAATTTCATCACAACAAAATTCTTAACAGCTATAAAATTCTTCATTTTTTTCTTATTACTAAATGTCAGATTTTTAGTTTCATATAATTTTGTTTTTTTTTTTTTTCAAATTCTTACAAACAGTTTTAATTATCGAATTCTTTGGGTTTTTTCTGTCTCTCTGATTGCTTAGTAAACACAAACACGTGCCGTTGATTAAATTGAAGAGCATTCACCTGGCTGGGCACAAAAGGATCAATAAATTATGTGAAAGGTCTTGATTGTGCAGCATGAGATGTGGCACTGTAAGAGCAAACGATTTGTCTTCAACTCCGCGCACACGTTCCACATGTCTCATGTGTGTATACATGTGTGTGTGTGTGTAACAAGTGTGGCAAGTGTTGCAAGTGTTGCACATAAATTCGGTAGCCGGTTGCAACACTTGCCAAGCAACCACAAACTAAATAAAACGCAGAAGTTTCAGTTGTAAAGTTTCACAGGAGCAGCAGCAGCAGGAGCAGCAGCAGCGGGTTTATTTTAGTTGTTCGGCTCGACTAAATGCACTTGACCAACAAATTTAAAGCAATTTGCTGGCCGAACATAAACATTTAACTCGAACACAGATAGCAAATAATGCATTTGTTTTAGATAACAAACCGGAGAAATTTATATCTGAGTTCAACTTGAATTTATGCAGCACTGCTGTGTGAACATTCGTGAAAAAGTATAAGAATACAGGATAGAATAATTTGGCTATGAAATGAAGAGAATTTATCAAACATAGAGAGTAATTAAATGAATTAAATTATTTTATCTAAACTATAAATCTTATTTACTTCAGTTTTTGTATGTATTTTACATTCTATGTTAAGCATACATATATCATATTTATTTCTACTATTTAAATATACATACCTATTATATATTTTATATATGTACACACATAGCTCACATTTTAAGCAACTTTATTTTCTTGCATTTAGTTATATTGACATAATCACAGAGCGGCTTCCATATGCTAAAGTTTGCATTCAACTTTTTGTGGCTTTGTTCTGCATTTGACGGAACTGTCGTGCGTTATCGTTTAGGCGAACTTTTCAGTTGGATAAAACTCTTAGCTAAGTTCTACTCTTCTAAACGAAATACATGAAGTGCATATTATACCTATAAAATAAAAGAAATGTATCTCCAAGCAATCCAGAGGGAACAGATTGACTACAAAATACCCTGAAAGCTGAACAAACACTTTACAGTAATATATTTTATTTTTATAATTAAAGCAATGTCTATAGTACATCGGTACGAAACAGAATTAATTGATTTTTTATAATATTAATTTTCTTGGATAATAATTCAAATATTTTTGTCATTGTCACAGTTTAACTTCTTAATTTGAGATATAGCCAAATGTGATATTAAATATTTTATAAATAAATATTTTAGATTAAGAAAAAAGAATAAATAAATATAAAATCATAACTAAACGCATAATAAATTATTTTAAAAAAAATTAGAATCTAGTAACCAGCTATGCAAACTATCCTTTCTAAATGAAAACTTTATATGTTTGTACTTGTAAATTTAATAGATATGTGCAAAATACTTTGAAATTTCGAGTACTTGTTAAGGAATTTTAATTCAAATATATATAAAACATACATACATACATACATATATACATGTATATGGTGTTAAAGTCACTTG
Source organism: Drosophila navojoa (assembly GCF_054131105.1). Taxonomy (NCBI): domain Eukaryota; kingdom Metazoa; phylum Arthropoda; class Insecta; order Diptera; family Drosophilidae; genus Drosophila; species Drosophila navojoa. The sequence goes on along the minus strand of NC_142891.1, from coordinate 19,073,212 downwards.
AAATATTTTTGCGTTCGCTCAGCCCGAATCAAATATGCATTTCTTTTACATATTTTTAAGCTTGTCTAATGCACAATAATTTCTGAGCATTTCCCACTGCTCTAATTCAGATAAACATTTTTTTCTGTACTATGTGTATACGTAAGTATATATGTGTGTATGTAATATGAATGCATACATACTCAAATAAACGTAGGGCCAAAGGCCATAAAAACGTTTATGCCCCTTTTATGAACACACAAGCTGTGGAATTTCGCGCAGTTATACAGTTATCGTGGACGGACGGACGACGCGACGTGGACAGTGTTTAGTTTCATTGTATTTACTTTTATTGCGCTCTAGCTCGAGGCCCTCGTTGAGGGTTATATTATGTTAATATGAGAGAGCGAACGAGAGAGAGAGAGGGCAGGAATAAGAAAATGTCTGCAGGGCAGGACAAAGTTCACACACACACACACACTCACACAACATGTATTCCCACACATATCCCAATTGCACAATGGAAATTGCAGCCAGTGAAAATGTTAAGTGGATAGTTTGCTTCAAACTAGTAAAACAACCAAAGATTGTGTTCGCATCCGACTTGCAAATGGGAAACTCTATATGCACAGGAGTCAGTCAAGGCATATTATTAATCCAATTAATGTAACTCAAGGCGATTCGAAATTGTTGCAGCTGCCTGATCCATATTTGCTTCCCTCTTATTTTGTTAACTTATTCATATTTTCCATCAATCAACTTGGTCAGAGTTGAGCTAAGCGTTACTTACAAAACTTTTCTAATTAGCGTTAGGAGGACTAGCGCAAAGGAAAAAGTTGTTTATAATATGCCTAAAGACAAAATGTTGCATAATCTGCTATAAGTATATCACTGGAGGAAAACAAAAAATAAATTTCAAGGTAGCACATAAATTCTTTAAATCTTTTTGGCTGGGATTTAATTAGGATTTATGCTATTATTGTGTGTCACTAAGTACTTGAGCTTACGTCCTGTTGGTTGCTCTGGCTCTTTAGCCCATCAAGAGCGTGGACCAAATTTTAAGCTGGGGATTTACGTAGAGAGTATTTCACAGTCAGAAATATGTTCGCTTTTTTTCTGTTTGCTTATGACTTTATAACGATTTGTGGTATTTATAATTTTTACCAAATATTTATGTTTTTTTTTTATCAATTTATTTGCTTTAAATACATTTATCGCAAAATAAATACAGATCTTTCAGTAAATTTATTTCTTTATTTTGATTATTATTAATTTTTAATTATTTTTTTAATTTATGATTTATCCTTAAAGTTATTTTTTTTTAATTTATTTATTTTTTTTTTTTTTTTTTTTTAAGTTAAAGCTATGAAATTATTTTGATTATATATACATATATTCTTTTTTAGACAATTTTTTTTAATTTCTTAAAATTATTATTATTTTTTAAGCATATGTATTTGTAAATTAATAATTAATTTATCTTCTCAGTCTTGATGACATTATGTCTGCTCTACCTCTACGTCTAGCGGAGAGCTTTGTGGTCGCATCATTAGTAGTTGCTTTAGCTATTTATTTTTTCCTGCTTGCCAGAGTTGACAAAGATATATTGCGGAGCACAGCTTCCACAAGACGCCGCCGTGCGGAGCACATCATCAATATTAATAAAAATAATTGCTGCTACAATGCTTTCAAATGGCATTTCCACATGAGTTTCGAGCAACAAATTCACATTCGATTTACTCGCAATTTTAAAGCATTTTATACAAATATTTATTTGCAAATAAAATTCTTTTGTGCAATACAAATATTGTTGATTGCATCTTTGCAATCGAAACATTAAGAATGAATGATGATTAAAAACTCATGGTCAGTCGGTATTTATTGGTCTCGGGCTGATTGCAATTAACAACAGTTGCAAAACAATTGCACAACTTATCAATAATAGTCATCAAAAGAAATCAAGCAAATAGAGCAGAAAAATAGCAAAATCGAGAAGAGAACATAAGGAGACGCAACAAAAAACACCAAGAAAAACAATTAAACTAATTGACAGCAATTTATACGCAACAAAAGGAAGAATGCGACGGAAAAGTTTTTCTACAGAAAATTGGCACCGGCCAAGTTTTTCCAGTGCAGTGCTAAAAGAAAACCGCTAAAAACGAAGATTGAATAAAAAAATAAAAGTACCAGCTACACAGCTCTCGATCCATTTCAGTTGGCCACTAATGAAACCGCATTGAAAGGGTTGCCAAAAGCAGCGAAACTTTTAACCAACTAATTGATGGTCAAAATGCGAACCAGGCCAATCTATTTGTAAGCAAGGGGAGTTTTTGGGAACACATGTATGCCTGGACTATTTATTACTTCTCAATATGTGATATCATATTTTTCTTCAATTTCAGCTATATGGATATGAAAACTTATTGCAGAATTATCCAATATCATTTGCAGTTCCTTGCATCATCTTTGTAGTAAGTGCATTAGCTTTGCCCAAAACTTTTCTTTCATGTGCAGGCATGCCTACTCCGTGCTACTGCTGTGTAGTTTAAATTGACTTGTGTCAACTAATTAGCATGCACACTAACTAAGTTGCCATAACTTCTTGATTCCCTTGCATCGCTGACTATTTACTATTTTCGCATCAAGATTGTTAAGGCGAGTGAGCAGCCAAGAATATATTCAACTTGTGTACTTCGTGGCTAGAAACTTATAAATTCTAAGAAACTCTTGTTTGTTGTTGCTGCTCTTTTGACTTCTTGCTCTAATTTAATATTGAAAGCAAGCAAAAAGTTGTGACTTCGCAGCGGTAAGCTTATTAAGGCTATATGGATTTATATATCTAAAATTTGTCAATAAAAAAAAAAAAAACACTGAATAAAATATATAATAATCAAATAAGTTAGTCATTAGTAATGACTCATTCCACAATAGCACAAAATTAAATAAATAAAAATAAATGATCTACAGTCCTCCCCGACGGGGAATTGAACCCCGGTCTCCCGCGTGACAGGCGGGGATACTAACCACTATACTATCGAGGATGTTGTGTTTGTTCTCGCCAGTTTTCATTTTTGTGAATGATCTTATTAGAACTATTTTATTTGTAACATACCCACCCTAATCAAAAAACGAATTTTTGTTTACTTCAATATAAAACTGCAGCCTGAAAAAATCTAAAAGTAAAATATGTATGTTTTTTTATTTTATTGATGAACACGATTGCTTCATCGTTTTGATACAAGTTTTACTAACTATCATTATAGTGAATCACAAATAGCACATTTGGCAAGCAGCTGTCAGCATCCTCGATAGTATAGTGGTTAGTATCCCCGCCTGTCACGCGGGAGACCGGGGTTCAATTCCCCGTCGGGGAGATGTGTAAGAATTTTTTTTTTTTAATTTCTAAATTTCGTCCCGTTCAATAAGTAATAACAAATTCATATATTCCTTCTGCAAACTCAAAAAATTAAAAATATAAATTTGTATTTTTAACACATGTGTCTTTAAATAGGTCACAATATTTAAAAAGAAGCACAATATTCTCAGATACAGAAATATTTACATATAAGTGTGGAAAAGTATGTATTTTACTTTAAGCTACAATAAAATATTAATAAAAATGAATTACTTCAACAGATCTCCCCGACGGGGAATTGAACCCCGGTCTCCCGCGTGACAGGCGGGGATACTAACCACTATACTATCGAGGATGTTGTACACTGTCTGACAAAAGCTGTTTATAAGGTTGAGCACATTGTTACCATTGAGTTCAAATCTAAATTCATTAGCAATCTTATTCTCTATTTTAAAGTGAAGCATATAAAATATAGTTAAATTAACATTTTGTACTACACATATAAATTATTAAAATTTATTGATAGCTTTATTTGAAGGCATATTTACAAGGTATAACATGATTTTTTGGATTTATATTATTATTGACCTATTTAAAAAAATATTTTTAAATTAAAAATAAAAATTTCACATCTCTCCCCGACGGGGAATTGAACCCCGGTCTCCCGCGTGACAGGCGGGGATACTAACCACTATACTATCGAGGATGTTGTTTGCTGTCTGTCAAACACTGATTATGAAGTTAGGCTCATGTGAATTGCTATGCAGTGATAAACTGCAAAGTAAAAGAATATACATATATATTATAAATGCATTATCGCTATCACCTTTTAATAATATCAAGCTCGAATAATATAATAATTATGAGTGTTCAGGGAGTGTGACGCAGAGTTTTACATAATGGCATGTCAATTTGTTATTCATTACCATATAAATGTTAACAATAAATCAGTTTGATATTGTGTTATATGTGTGTTTTTATTCTTAAATTAATTTAATTATATTTATTACTTCTACACACTGACCTTCTCATTCACCTCGTTTCTCGTTGTTTTGCGTCATCGACTGCTAGCAGATATATTTGTTGCGCATCATTTACTTGTTAATATCCATCTGCACCCTGCTTACGTCCGTCGCTTTTCATTTAAATTGGGCAGAATATTGCGAAATATTTATGCACAGTACCTTGCAAACAAACACAAACAATTGACTTTGCTCCTGTTGAGCCAAAAACTTTAACAATGAACACCTACTCCCATTAAAATCGAACTCTGCTCTGTTCTGTGACGGCTGCTAGACCACTTTGGTCAGGCATCGTATCGGCTGCCTTGACTTTGGTTAAAAGTTGCTTTGCGCAACGCCTGACTGCGTTTCGAGTAGAATGCAAATGCAACGTGTTCAACTGAATGCATCGGAAAGTGCAGCATGGAGGCCAAAGTGAATGAGCGAGCAGTGAGCAGGCGGCTTGATGAACAAGTGCCTCTATAAGGCAAGTTTTGGCAGGCAAGCAGTAGGCCGTAAGCCATTGTCCTTCGCCAAAGCCACTGGTTGTTGCACCTAGATGAATTGATTCTAAATAGGCATACATAGATACATATCTACTATTTATATGTACGTACATATTTGTTGTCCTTCCCAGCCAAATTCAATTAGCTCGTCTGACTGTCTACCGACTCTGCTAAAAGTAAAACGTCAGACCAAGCGAGCTAACTAGTCAGCTACTAGATGTGGTCAACTGTCAGTAAATGCAACCAATTCCGAAAACTGAATGATAAACCTAATATACCCTGTAGGGCGTAGAGAATTGTTGCAGAGTTTCTTGAACGTGATGTTGAGTTTTCAATGAAACAGAAAGACTTTAGATCTAATTCTTCACTATTTCTTAAATACTTATTGCCTAGGGTATATACTCGTCAATCATTAATCGTCTTTGGCTGCACTGAAACATCTCAGCTATTTGCTCCTTGTTAACGATAGAGAAACCACCCAAAGTTCTGAATGCAATTAATGCAACTAATTTGTGATGCCATTTTAGCTTCAACCATTTGAATTTTTCCCTCTGCAATTTGTTGAGAATTTGTCCTAGTCTCACACACATACACACACACACACACACACACACACACGGAGACCCACATATACATGGGAGCACAAGCCCAAACAGCTTCACACCATTCATTAGGATGCAAATTGGGATACTTTGTAGCTGCAGGACGGAGGTCGCGTCTGCAGCAGTTCCTTCGCCTCTTTGGAACAGAAGCCCGCATAACAAAGTTTATATCACATGCAGCATTCTGTTGTTGCATGCTGCTATTGTTGTTGTTTCTATTTACTGTTGCCAGCATATGACATTATAAGCATTTATCGCTATGACCCAAAAGTAATTTGAATTGTGGCACAGGCTGCACTCCGACGAGACTTGGTTAATAATTTCATTTGATTTTTGCCAGGCTCAAAAGTTACGCTTTGAGTAACTGAAATATATATTAAATTAAATTTATTTTATATTAGTTTGTAAAGTTTAATTTGATTAATTAATTTATTTTTTATTGTAGCCCCATCCGGTTGGTGATACTATTTTAATAATTTTCTGCACTTTTTGTAGGCTATTTAACTATAGTTTTAGTTGACTCTAGTTTTGTAAACATCTTCTAAATTAAAAAAAAAAAATAATAATAATTAAATAAATAAATTAAAAACAAAAAATCATCAAAAACTTACCCATTATTGAGTTACGCAAAAATAACAAATAATTTTTTTTTTATACCCTGAACCCATTGAAAATGGGAAATCAGGGTATAATGGTTTTGTTAAAAGTATGTAACAGGCAGAAGGAGGCGTGGCAGACCCCACAAAGTATATATATTCTTGATCAGGGCGACGAGCTGAGTTGATTTAGCCCTGTCCGTCTGTCTGTCCGTCCGTCCGTCCGTCCGTCCGTCCGTCCGTCCGTCCGTATGTATGAACGCGTCGATTTCAGAAGATATAAAAGCTAGAGACTTCAACTTTTTTTTAAAATGTCCGTATATATCACGCGCATATCGAGTTTATCACTAAAAAACGATAACTCATTCCGATACTTTTTTATCGATAAAAAACCTTATCGAAGATCAGTTTAAAAATTATATCTCCTACATCTTTCAAGATAGAGTCTCCAAATTTAAAATGTATATTAAGATGAATTTTATACAATTTCGGTTTTTGTTAAAATTTACCCCCCACTCCTAAATCCACCCCCTCACCCTCATCTTTGTAAAAGTCGTATATCAAATACTATAGACTTGTCCTTCGGTATACACATACATTTAAACATTATAATTATGTTCTGAAAGTTTCATTACGATCGTACGTCTAGAAATTAAATTATTCAACAAATAAGTTTTCATTTATTGCCAACACTGCAGCGCAACCCAAGCGCAATCGCCTATATATGCGTGTGTGTGTGCGTGTGTTTGTTTGTATGTGTATGTGTGTGCGTGTGTGTTGTTTGTATGCGTGTGTGTGTGTGTGTGTGTGTGCGCGTGTGTGTGCTAATTATTATTGAAATATCAGTTCCTTGTAGGGTTCAGGGGATCTCGTAGTCGAGCAGTCTCGACTAGAGCTTTCTTACTTGTTTTAATTATATTTTCTATTGTTATTTTTATGCTATAAAACTCATCTGACCTCGAAATCATCCATTTCTCTCTGTTTATCTTTGAATTGGGGTATGTGTATTTGTCTATCACATAATCTTTCTACTTATTCATATATACATTTATTCATATACATATATACTTATTCCACTTTTTTGATCCGATTAATTTATTTGATTCACTGCGTTATCTCTGGCTTCAGCTGCATAAAATCTTTAACAGTTCCATCAAACAGCGCTCATAGCCAGCTGCTGCTCTATTGCCCATATCATATATACACATACATATATGTACATACATATATTTATTATTTATTTTTATGAATTGCGACTATTTCATGCTGTTGCCATTTGATGGCTTCGACAAGTCAACTTTTGGCAGCCAATTGTTGCCAATTACTTATACGCCGCTTGCTACTGAGTTTTGCCCCCTCTGCTATGATTGCTTGAAATATTATGCATGCATGCGTATTACCTGCGGGAATAGTAGTTGCAATACACTCAGTTTCCCATCAATATACAATATAGCAGGGAACATTTATGGATTTATGTGAATGGCTGATAAAGTTACGGCCGAACCTTGTTATTGGACTAACAAGCGAAGGTCTATGGAATAGAGAATACATATATATGGGGAATAATGTTTAAAAATGTTATTTGAGTAAATATTAAATATATAAAAGATATACATATTTATTTTATTTTAATTAACAAACAAAAATATGTTTTTGATAGATTCAAATAAATACAAATATTTTTAAATATAATAAAAAATAAATAAGAAATATATTTATATTATTTTCTGTTTTTCTATATATTTTTGTTGAAATATAAATATATATTTAAATTAATATTTTAATTTAATTACTTTTGTATATATTTATTTTTTATTTTAATAAATGCACATATGTAAATATTTCATTTTTTGTATTTATATAATTTATATAATTATAAAATATATTTATATAAAATACGTTTATAAATTTATGAAAATATTTATTTGTATAAATACATATATTCATAAAGAATATGAAATTCATATAAATACATTTTTAACTTAATAAAAAAAAACTCAATTCAATCACAATCAACTTGGATTTAAATTATAACTGTAAATACTTCAAGCGCCCGCAAAACAAGTCAAATTGTCATTCAAAAATCTAAATCCCTTTATTTATTTCTTCTTCCTTTTTTTAGTATTTATTTCATAAACTTGCAAATCTGTGTCCAGAGCCCAAAAAGTTCGAATTCAACGTCGTTAGCATTGCAAGTGCATGGAAAAGTAGCAAAAAGTTTAGCTAAAAACTTCTGCTCAGATTTTCCATTAGGAGTAACTGCGTTTTATTGACGCTTTTTTGACTGAGTAAATTCTTGACATTCTTCTTCCTCTTATTTTTGCCCATCTTTTGCCTAGCTGATGTTGTCACAAAGTTTTAAGTCTAAGTCGTGTGGGTTTAGTTAGCAAGCAAAAAAAAAAATCTAGAGAATATGTAGACAGATGCCATTACAAGTACAGCTAGCTATAGATGTCTGTGTGTGTGTATGTGTAGATAGTATCACAAGAGAAAACTTAAGCCGCTGAAGAAAACAAACATAAAATGGATTTTGAATAAGTTCTTAAGCTTCTCTCAGTTGGTTTCTGAGCAGACAAAATTTTACTAAGAGCTGTGTTTTTTTGCTTGTTTGATTTTTTTTTAGAAGTTCTGTTTTTGTATTTATGTATTGAATATCTATATGATCAATAGCAGCGATAATTTGCTAAGTTTTCCATTTCGGATGTTAGTTACATACATAGTTCGTATTGCAGACTTCCCAAAGCTTCTTTGGCATTATAAAGTGCAAAAGATGATTTATTTAAATATTTGATTCCAATTCTATGATTAATGTTTAAGTTTTTCCAACAATCAAATATTAAATAATGAAATGACAGACTCTGCAATACCCTGAGTTTTCATATAAATACCTTGTATACAAAATGAATAAATATTCTAAAACAATCTCTATAAATACAATCTAGATAAACACATTTTAGATATCATCCATTTAAATTTTTAATAGAAATCTTTAATAGATTATTATTATAGATTTGTCTGCGTTAAAACAGAATTATGGATTTCTTCAATATATGTATAAAGTCAACTCATAGCTCTAAATATATATTCATTTAGTATTAATCACAAATATGACTTTGGTTTCACATACTAAATTCAGTTGAATTGCGGCTGTGCAGTGGCTGTGGTTCTCGTTTCGTGGGCTCAGTTTGCATCGATCGCTGGCAGCTCAAGATGTATTCGCATCGCTTCGTTTTGTTCGCTTTCAGCCTCGTCGCGGGCATCGCAGCGTTATCTTACTGTCCACCCATCGAAATTATCGATTACTATGAGAGCCAGAACGAGAATGGCAGCAACAGTCGGAAGAACTACAGCTATTCCTTTCCCCTAACGCCGATCAATGAGTTTGCCCTGACGAGGGAGCTGTGCGTGCAGAGCGATGGCCTGCCTTTGGTGCGAAAATGCCTTGCGAATCAGCAGTGGGCGCAGTTGGACAGGAACATCGGCTGCCGGCCGAGCCAGGGAATGGCCGTGGAGAGCCAGAGCCTAAGCGAATTGCAGTACGAGCTGAGCATGGGCATATCGGAGCGTTCCTCCTTCATCGACTATCCGCTAGCTGTTATGAGAAACGTCAGCGATCTGATCGCTCAGATGGATGCCAAAATTGAGCCTGTCGATGTCTTGTCTATCAACAAAATAATCGATCGAGTGGTGAACGAGCCGAAGGATATGGCTGCCTGCATCCAAATGATTCGTGTCTACAGTGATCTCATGGGCGCGAATAGTTCCGTGCTGGAGCTCTCCGCTCGGCTGAACGCCACCAACGATCTGCTCTATAAGTTCGAGGACTACACGAATGGCCTGGCGCCGCAGCTGAAGAGCTGCAACGAGCCCATCGCAGTCGATCCGACGCAGGAGCTGGTCGATGTCAAGATGCACAATGGTGTCCAGGCCCTGATTGGCAAAGTGCTGAGTGTGTTCTATCTGTTTCCCGAGTGCAATGCATTCACGGGCATTGCCATTTACACGAAGCCAGGTCCGGGACGTGAGGGTTGTCCACATCATGGCTTCTGGTATCGTTTTCTCTATTCCAATCAGAGTCTGAACGCGCTCAGAGAGGAGCCCGATCTCCTAACGGCCAGCTACTTAACTAGAGAGCTGTGGGAAGCTCTCCAAGTTGCCGGAGCTACCTATATGGTTTTCAAGATCTATGCGAATAATGCCCTCTTTGTGGATCTATCAGCGAGCAACACAGGCGCAAAGCCAGCGAGTCATGTGCTCTCTATTAATATACCTCAAGTTTCCCGTGAGTATATATATGATTAAATATCGAACATTGTGCGCTTTATTACAAGAACAAACGGACAGGCGAAGGGAGAGCACATAAAAGACTGGTAAGCCAATGGACGGACGAGGACAGTTAGGGATAATAGACGGACGAATGGTCGGGTGAACTGATATAAGATCAGATAAACGACTTGTTGTACGGATGGATAGAAGGCGCACGTACGAGCGGGAGATCAGAGGAAAGCACAGATGAGGGAACAGATGAAGGAACGATCAGACGAACAGACGGACGGATGGACGGACTGGAGATTAGAGGTAAACGCAAATAGAGCACGAACGGACGATCGGAGAGAAGAACCGAAAAGTAGACAAACGGCGCATGGATAGCTGACGGATGGATGAATGGAAAGATACTGGAGATGTATAGCCAGATAGCATAGATGACAGAAGACAACAAAAATAACATAAGCCAAAATTCTCTTCACTATTCGTAAAACTATTCACTAGTAGTAAATCTATGTTTACTTATCCAACATTTAAGATGCCCTAACTAAAGTTAGTTCCTAAATTAAATCCAACTCTGGCATCTCCGTTCATTCTAGCACACTTGCCTTATCCCTTGGCTTTTCTGCTGCGCAACGAGGACTTTGATGAGGCATTTAGGAAGAGGAAACGATTCGATGGCTACTGCGCCTACTGGAACTACGGCAACTGGACGCAGCAAGGCATAACTACCGACACAATGAATTTGTCCAGCAGTCCGATCGTAGCTTGCTTCACGCATCACTTGACGCAGTTTGCCTTCCTGGTGGGTGCCAGCAACAAGCACCGGAACTGTAGGTACGGGCTGGATCGCCTGGAATGCCTGCTGGATACGACAACAGCCGTCGGCTGCAGCCTGTCGCTGTTCGGCTTGCTGATGATCTGGCTGACGGCGGCCATCTCGAAGAGATGGCGTTCGCTGCAGTCCACCAAGCTGCTGCTCAACATGTGCGTGGCCCTGACTCTGCTCTTCCTGCTCATGCTGCTGCTGTACGTGAATGAGTGGGCCATTCGCTACTCCTTCGATCGGGGCTCTTGGGCTTGCATTGCCCTGGGCGCCGTGTTCCAGTACGCCGTACTGTTCCTCTTCAGCTGGATGCTGCTCGTCGGCCACCTGCAGTACCGCAAGCACGTCACAGTGCTCGTCGCTCCCACGGAGAACATTGTGGGGCGCCTGGCTGCGATTGCGTGGACGATGCCATTGCTGCCCACTCTCGCATTGCTACTCGTCGATCCCGAGGCGTATTCGCCCGTCCTGTCCGGGGAATTCGCATCGGTCTGCTATCCGGCCGGTGCGGGTCTGATCTACGGCATCCTGCTGCCCATTGGCCTGGTGCTGGGCGCCAATGTCTTCACCTTCGGCTGCATCCTCTTTCGGGTATCTCGGCTGCGGCATCGCAACGGCCAACTGATCTGGCAGCAATTCCGGCTCTTTCTGCTGCTCTTCTTTCTGCTCGGCCTGACCTGGATCTTCGGCCTCTGTGCCTACTTCAACTTGGGCTTTTCGCTAAAGTTTCTCTTCTGCCTGTTGGCGACAGTTCAGGGCTTTGTTGTCTTTGTTTACTTTGTGGTATTTGATAGATACGCAAGAGCTGCATGGGTACAGCTGCTGATGGGACAGCCGACAGCTAATGTTGATTTCAGATGAAAATATAAGAGTAGATATCAATGGAATGCACAGAAATCAATTAAAAGGTCTTGAAAAATATTTTTACTTATAAAAGTTTGTCAATTTTAAAAATATTTGTTAAATTTTTTACACTTTTATACAAACTTAAACAAGTTTTTGCGTTTTCTCTACTTTTTCGATTTATATTCTAAATATATATTTATTTATATGTAATATTATGAAATACAATTTTTTTCTTTTAGAAATATTTCAAATCGTTCACATTTTTAATCAAAATATAAAAATTTCTATACTGCATTTTCACCTAAATTAATTTAATATTTCAATCAAGCTTGTTTTGCTGCCAAAGGAAAACTCTTCTCACGCCCACACTTGGCGTTTATAAAGGAAAGTGTTGGAAGACTGTTCTGCTATTGATTGTACATTATCGGCATGGGCGAAGGCACAAATAGAACTTTTTTGTAAACAACATTTAAATATCGTTAATATCTATGGAGCAGAAGAAATAACAGAAAATGTAGTGGGAAAATAGATAAAAGCTAGGGAGTGTGAGAGAGATTAGCCTGCTGTTAAAAGTGTAAATATATATTTCTAATTGCCCTTAACAACTTCGATTTACTCAAATGAATTATTTATATAATAAAATTATCTAATAAGTCTAATAAGAACTACGTGAATGTAACGCAGCAATCAAATAAGAGAAATGGTTCGTGTACAGACTATTGATGCGAACTATGTCCAAATAATATCGTTAAGCTTGTACACAAAGTATGGGAGTTATGGTTTGTGTATTGGCTATATATAAGATATTCAGCTATACACTCGTGAAGTTAGCTCAGAAAGGTTGTTGCACAAACTAAAGTTGTTATCGCCAATACAATAAGAAACTTAACGAATATGCTTTTATGTTAAAATTTCAGCCGACAGATGGCTTTGCTTTAAACTGTGTATAGCCTACGGTAGATGGCTACCGCTAAGACATAAGTACACAAAATTTGCTAATAGCTAAAATGATCAATAAATGATATATGGAAATATTTAATTGATTAATTTTTAATTGATTAATTATTAATTACGGTTTATTTAATTTTATGTAAATCTAATAGAGAAAATATGAGTACAAATATGCATAAATGAATATCCAGAAATTCGCTTACTTTACAAAATATGGAAAATATCAATTCAGCGACTTTGTATGAAACTTGTTCAAGTGCAGATTCCGCTCTGCTGACTGGCTACCATTTGGCTTTAAATACCCGTTCTGGCCCACTGGCCGCTGGCTGCTGGCTGCTGGCTGCTTAGTGCAGACAGTAGGCCACGAGCACTGTCAGCAGGGCGGAGAGCGTACTCAATTCGGACATTCGCTTCTCTCCATTGCGCGCATCATGGAGTCCCGATTCGGCGGATAGACGCGCAGACGTCATGCCGGGCATGCGCATCACATCCGGCTGGCCGCCGGGCGACAGCGGCGCCAGTGGCACCGATCCCTCCGGCACGGTCAGGGGCGTGGTCGACTGGAAGGGCGCAAGCTGCGCCGCATCCGATGCGGGCGTCGAGGCGGGCACAGCAGCGGCAGCAGCAGCAGCAGGTGCAGCAGTAGCGGGTGCAGCAGCGGCAGCTGTTCCATTCGCTGCTGCTGCAGGTGCTGCTGCCTCTGGTGGTGGTGCCGGATAGCACGCAATCTTCTCCACTTCAATCGTCTTGGTGGCATCGTTCGGGTCGGGCTCGGGCACACGCACAGGCACACAGATGATGCCGCCGGGTGCGGGTGGTGCAGCATTCGGATCCGCTGGAGCTGCAGCTGGAGCAGCGGGTACACCAGGAGCAGCAGGAGCAACCGGAGCTGCAGCATTAGCAACTGCTGCGCCTGCAGCTGGTGGCACGGCGGCTTCAGCAGCGGGCGGTGTCAGCGGAGCGAGTGGAGTTTGGCCTGGCACAGCTGCGGGAGCCGCTGCTGGAACACCTGCAGCGGGTTGAGGTGCGGCTGCTGGTGCCACGGCGGGCTGTGCGGCGCCCGTGTTGATGACTGTGGTGCCGGAGCCAGCATCCGTAGTGGTCACCGAGCCAGGTGGTCCATTGTTAATGATGATGATCTTGTCGTCGCCGCCGCCAGAGCCGCCAGCTCCGCCGCTCGGCATGGGCGCATGCTCAACGACGCGCGTCTGCGTGGGCGTGAGGGCGTGGCCCAAAATGGCACCACCCAAAGCGCCAGCAATGAGACCAGTGCCTGCACACAGAGTGAAAGAGAGAGGGAGAGAAAGAGTGAGGTAGATGTTAGGCAAATTCAAGCTGAATCACATAGAGTAGCACTTACCCAGACCCAAACCAGATGACGACTTGGGCGCCTGCGGATAGTAGGTGGCGCCGGGCGGCAGTCCAGCTCCTGCTGGCAAGAAGGTAGCACCGGCAGGCACTGCTGCCACCGGCGCCTGGGGATAATAGGTGGCGCCAGGTGGCATCTGTCCAGCCGGATGAAAACTGGCGCCAGGCGGTGCATAGCCTCCGGGATGATAGGTGGCTCCAGCGGGCAGCGCTCCGGGACTGTGATAGGTGGCTCCAGCGGGCAGCGCTCCAGGACTGTGATAGGTGGCTCCAGCGGGCAGCGCTCCAGGACTGTGGTGATAGGTGGCTCCAGCCGGCAATGAGCTGTGATAGGTAGCTCCGGCGGGCAGCGCGCCAGGACTGTGATAGGTTGCTCCAGCGGGCAGCTGTCCAGACGGATGGTAAGTGGCACCGGCGGGCAAATGTCCAGGACTGTGGTACGTGGCGCCCGGATAGCTCGACTGCACGCCGTGCGTATTGGTGGCCGTGATGGGGGTGTGGAAGCCACCGCCACCGCCAGTGGCGTTCATGCGTGGCCTGTAGACGCTGGCGGGCGTGTAGTGGGGATTGCTGCTGCCGGAGCTGCCTCCTGCGGGTCGCGCATTGCTGTTGGCCGCCGAGTAGCTTGGCGGCGGGGCATTGGCCTTGTACGACGGGTTGTAAGCCGGCGGCGGCTCATGTATGTTGGTGTGAGCACCGCCAGCCGGATTGTGGGCCGTATAGGAGGGCGGCGGGCCCTGCGCCTTGGGCGGCACATTCCAGCCTATGGGCGAGGCCGTCGCGGGTCGTGACATCGAATGTTGCGTGTGGCTGGGCGCTGCATGGCTGCCAGGGCCGTAGCTGAGCTTCGTGTTATCCGCATGACTGTACGAGCCGGAGTGCGATGAGGAGGACGACGAGGAGGGCCGACGGGCCGAGTAGCTGCTGGAGCTGGAGGAGCGACTCTTGCTGCTGCTGCCGCCGAACCAGCGCTTCGCCTGGGCATCTGGACTGACCAGCAACAGGATCAGCAGACCCAATAGCAGAGTCCAACTGCTAAGTCGCCAGGGATGATTCTGCGACATGCTGAGAGAACGACAGAGAGAGAGAAAGAGAGAGAGAGAGAGTGAGAAGTCTCGCTTGTAAAACAATCTCTATTTGCTGCTTGGCCGCTTGACTTTGACTAAGCGGCAGTTGCCTGCCTGGAACGCTTAAATAGTTTTCCCTGATTATCCACTGATTCTAGTCCGACCGAGGAACGAGAGTAAAATATGCACATACATATAATACAAAAAAATCCCACTAGAACTGCACAGATTTGCCTGTGCGCAGAGATGTACGATTAGGAATCTAGGGATGGCAAAAATATAACATACATATGTATGTATGTGTGTATGTGTTCTTTTTTTTTAGATATATACATACATATATGTTAATGCCGATGAATCGATGAATAGTTCAATAATTTTATGTTAATATTCAAATTAACTTGTTAAAAATATTAATAATGGTTTAAAGTATGTTTTGGTGAACGCGGACGAATTCAAGGATCATATGTTATCATACATATGTTATCGATAAATCGAAATTTATGTCACTTGAAAATCTCTTAAATATGTCTATCAAGTTATTATTTAGTCATATTTGAGCACGGCTAAATATTTTACTATTTAATTGTAGGCATATTCCCACTAACCAGAGCACACATAGACCAGATATGTAGAACAAATCTGTCTAGTAGATCCTGAGTTCCCTGGTTAGTGATATTCCCAAGTCTAATTGCATTAATCTATTCAACATTCAATCGATGATTACTCATCGAGTGTTAACTCGTTTGCCTACCCATCACTATTTACATCTATATTACAAAAATATATATATACAAATAAAAATAACTTTTGCGCATCGCGATTTCCCCCCGGTGTCAGTCTTCATTTGTCCCCGTGCGCTTTAATTTGCTGTTTGCATAAACAATTGATTCAATTTGCGCTTGTGATAGTCCCTCTAGTTGCCCAGTGGGCATAATAGTGGCTGTACTACGATCCAATACCTCTGACATTTGCCACTCGATTATAAATTCACGCTTAGTTCACATTGGGGTATTATTATTAGAGCTAAGAGTTGATTGTTCTACATACATATACTATGCTATATATATAAAAATATATATATTCTAGCATATATTCCTAGTGGTATTTGCGTCACTGTTTTGGGGGGAGGGCACAGCCCATTATTTGACGCTGACGCAATGTGACGCCCTGGGCGTCTGCCCCAATTTCGGGGCGCGTTATCCATGACAATAATTGACGAACTTGGCGATTTGCTTGGCTTGTCGCGTGGCCACACTCCATTGGCTTTGCTCACCTTCAGGCATACTCCATAGGTCTTAGGTCAAGCATTAGCTGGCAGACTTATAAGCGTTATACACAATTGAAATCCATATTGGGTCAGAGTGCTCGGGTTTTCCGCTAATTACCTCACAGGCCTCACACGCCCTAGCATTTAAAGACGTTACACGAGCTCAGGTTTTCAGCCTTGAGCTGAGCTAAATATGGCTGAAATCTCATAAGGTGGGCAATTTATGGATTGCCTATTTTGATCGTGCTCTAAATCTGTTTATGCTTCGTAAAATATTCGATTGGCTAATACAATTAGAAGAGATATTCCAGTTAAGTTAATTTGAAATTAAAATATTAAGTTCTCATAAATTCCAATTAATCGAACTTTATATATAGACAAAATTTACTATCTTAATTGAAAGCGTCGAAAAAAGTTCCAACTTATAAAAAAAATCTAAATTGATTGAAATCTAATTGCTTGATGAAAGCTCTGAATAGCGTAGCATTCTTTGGCTTTATGATCTCTGCGATAATCAATTATATCAATTCGGGTTATGTGTATTACAGATCAGCTATGTAATTATACATACATATATTGAAAATATATATGTATGGAATACGGCCTATTTTTGTAACGTCGTATTATAGAAAATAGTAAAATCAAACAAAGGAACTTATAACAAATGAGTTCTTGTATGATCCATATACATATACATATATGTATGTATATATAATCCTGGTTCATGAGTTTCACTGATTTGTCATGGTCTAGTATTCCACAAAATTGAAAAATAAAAGTAAATAAATCTGTAGCAAGCTGAACCTTTGCGGTTGTGTCAAAATCTATATATTTATATATTCAACTGATATACCATATATACAATGCACCATTGCTATTGTAATCTATACTACATCTATACTCTGTATATACACATTTCCAATATGTAAGCAAAAATCTTTTTTGCAGTCTGTACCCCAGCCACAATAGGCAATTGTTTATAATAAAGTGCATTTGTTTATAGCAGTGTTTATAAAGTGTATTATTATTATGACTCATCCAGAGCGAGATATGGAACCAGAAAGCTGTTTTGTGATGTCAGCGGATGCAATCGAAAAATCTCGCAATTGTCTTTTCCACTTTTACGTATTTGAAATATAAAGTTCTTGGAATTCTACAATCTTATCGCTAAGTAGGTATATATTATTATATTATCTATATATTTTCTATAGAACATAGCGAAAATTTCTGGGCTTATCACTGTTGGGATTTCAAAAGGTCAAGCATGGCTTTATTTAATTTATTTCAATGGGTCTGCGCTAATCGTAAATATTATGAACCAAAAGATTTCAGTTACTAATAAATTTATATGAATTAAAAGTTTTTATTTACTTTTCTTTTCATATAGTCTCCATTGATTTTCAAATATTTTTCAAAGCTTTTGTGGAGCTGGGGAAATTGCAGTGTTACGTAAGATTGTCTAAATTTCGGGAGAAAATCAAATGTTATACAAACTTTAAATGTGGCCAAATCAGCGAATCAAAAGCAACTATAAATATATTTATATATATAAAAAAAAAAACGTTAAAAAAGAGAAGTAAAATTAATTGGACTGCCAAAAGTGGATTACTAACCGGTTCGTAATGCGCGGGTGAAGCAAAAGAAACTGTTTTTATTTTTTCTTTGCGCTCATGGCTCAGTTTGTTTAGTCAGCTGTTGTCAGCATATGGAACGGGTATGCATGACTGTACATTTCGAATTAAATTAGAAGCAGCTGTTACTATTAAGAATACAAGGGTAAACATATATACATCAGCCTACATAAAATATACATATATATATATATTAATATGTCAAGACTCATTCAGTTTATATATGTACCTCTTTTACCACTTAAACCGCTCATTTGTATTTGTCAAAAAAGATCTAAAATCTCTCAAAAGTTGGTATAAATCCATTAGGTAGATCGTTTCGCTGAAATTCCCCCTTGTAAATATGTCTAAATACGAACTGTCTAAATTTAGACATACCTGTTGAATGCACGAAACGGATCAAACAAACATTTGAGTGCACGAAAATATTGCCATAAATAAATAAATGAGAAATATTTTGGTTTCAGCTGTTGACGTTTTTATTCGAATTACTGCATCAATGGAAAAAAAGAGGGAAAATATTTGGTCTACATTATAAAATCTATTTTAGAAACTCTCTTGAAAGGTGCTAATATATCAAAAGTCGGATTAAGAATATTAATATATGTCAAAGCTGGAAATTTATCATTTACCGCTATAAGCTATGTAGCAAAAGCTTTGTAAGCGAATTCTTCTAGAAGAATATCTTATGCAGATCTCTCAAAGCTTGTAAAGCTATTTGGAATAATCAAAATGAACAAAAGGCTTTGTGAATGCTTAAAAAATAGTGTCACACTATACTTTGTTTTTACAGCTAGAAGGTACTATCTTAGATAAATACTATCTAAAATGATAAGGAAATGATGAATGATAAGAACTCAACACTTGCGAAAATTGAAGTGTTTTCAAAGTATTTCTATATAAAATAATGCTTAGGCAATTATTTTAAAGCATACAGTTAACTCATTGTTGAGTTATGTATGTATGTCTGTATGTATGTATGTATATACATAAATATATGTAAACTGACAAAAAGCTTAAATTGATTTGTTTTTGCATTTGTGTTTTGTTTTGTGTTTTCTTTTTTGCTTAATTGGTTTGCTTGGGCTTTTGCTTTGTCCGCACTGCCAAGTCCTAATAAGCATTACTCATATACATACAAACATATATACATACATACATATGTATATCAATTCAATTTTGCATAAATTTCGCATTGTCGACCTTGAATTTTCATTTTGTTTATTGGAACGCAACGTAAAAAATAAAAAACTCTAGTTATCCGATGCACTTGCTGAAGAGTATACACATAATTTTATACACATATGCACAATTGTACATATATACATATGTATATAAATATACATATATACATCAGTTCATTTCACAAAACTGGTTTCAGCACAATTCCACGCAACAAGTGCACAACTTATTTACTTGTGTATTTATATTTATGTTCTTGCAGCAGTTTACTTATATCTATACGTATTATTAAAATGCCATGTATTTACTTGATTTAATATTTGTTTAATTCTTTTGTTTGGTTGACGCGCTCGAGCTTAGTTCCGTGCAAAGTTTCTCAAACAACTGAAATGCGGTTGAGCATTTTTTATTTGACGTGTGTTTTGTTGTTCAGTTCGCCGCGGACCGCGAGCGTCGCATGGCAGCGGCAGCGGCGGCGACAGCGGCAGCGGCCGCAACTTGTTGGTGGGCTTTCGTTTGTTTGTTGTTGTTGTCGATGCGGCTGTTGCTGCCTCAGCTGTTGCCTCTGCTGCTATAGCTGTTGTTTTTGTTATTTTTATTTCGTTTGCTGTATTTGTCATCACTGATTGCTCTCACTCCCGCTCTCTCTCTCTCTCTCAGTATCTCTCTCGCGAATATTTTGATTGCGTGTGTGTGTGTGTGTATGTGAATTTTATGTCCCATGGTAGTTGTTTAGTTTTACCGTTTTTATTTAATTTAAGTGTTTAGGAGCGAGTGAGACAGAGAAGGAGAGAGAGAGGCGCGTTAAAGAGGTGTCAGACAGCTCTGCTGCTATTGCATTCGCTGTGCCATGATATCATTCACGCATTTTAGTTAACGACCCTTACGTAGTCACATACATACGTTTATACGTATGTATACAAATATATATATATATTTTAGTTGCGCGTGATTAAGCTTGATTGATAAGAATCTTAAATGCTAAATACACACGCAAGACTGCATGCATTTACGTATGTATGTGTGTACTAATCAAAGTGATTTATTTTTATTTTGAAAATTAAATATTAAGCTGAGTGGAACATATATAAAAATTTTTTTTAAATAATATAAAATATATAAATTTGGGTGTAACATAAACTAACATATTTCTATTCAAATTATTTTAAAATTAAAATTATTATTTGAATTCTTATTAATATATGTATGCATATATTTTTAAAATTTTTATCCAATTGAATAAAAATTTGCCGAGTTTTAAAAATGTGAATGATTAGCACAGTTGCGTCCAGCCGCTGATGCTCAGTGTGCGCGACGTAACTTTGTTTATTACAGTTCCCCCTTGTTATTGCGGGATTAATGAACGCAAGTGAGCTTTATTCGTGTTCTTGGATCATCACCCACATCCACAAACACAAACACACTCACGCACACACACACACACGTTTAGGATGTAATTGCTTTTGTATTGGTGGTCGTGCTGAACAGTTTATGACTGCGGTCGACGCAACGTCTGTCGTAGCTGACGCGTCGCTGCCGACGTCGCTGCCATGGCTGACGTCGCAGTGTTTGTCTTTCTGGTTTTGCGCGCTGCGCCTTCGCTTTTGTTGTTTTTGCTAGCATTACAATTGTTTGCGGCCTTGCTGTTGTTGCTGTTATTGTTGATGTTGTGGCTGCTGGTTTTGCTCTTGTTGTTGTTGTTGTTGTTTTTGTTGGCGTGCCTGCAGGAACAACTGTCATCATTTGTAACGCTGCCGCGCGAACTACTTTGAAGCTATGATTTTATAGCTTTTAAAGCTTGACCGCGCTTTCGCAAGTAAGCTTTTGCCAGTTAATGAAAGCTCAGCTGCTTTGCAAAGTGTTTATGAATTAAATACTCAGTATTTATTTGGTACCATGGCCAATTGAAATATTATAATTTAATTTAAATGATTATATTTCTCTAAAACTAAATTCGAAGACAACAAGAAGATCCCCTAACTTAATCCGCAATTGATTGCAAATTTATTTTTAGTTTTGCTTAAAGCCTAATTTAATGACTAATCTTGTGGAGCATCGTCAGCCGCCGCGGGAGTGGATAATTCCAGGGAATCACTGGCTTCGGCTGCACCACCAATATCGCCTGCAACAATCGGTGGCACTGTGCTGGTGGTGCTGCCGCCATGCTGCAGCACGCAGATGGGATCATTTTGACAGTCTGCGGATTGTGGATCTGCGGTCGGCGCTGGAAAGCAGACCACGCGCTGCACCTCATTCACCAGCTCCGGATTCTGTGGATCCGTTTCATTTATCATGATGGGAAAGCAGATGATGCCGCCAGCGGGAGCCACGGGCATTGCCGTGGAAGTAACTGCCTCACTGGGCTCTCCCTCCTGCTGCTCATCTTTATTCTCGAGTGGATTTGCTGCGTCCACTGGGCTGAGCGAGTCATTGGGCGGCTGCTGCGTTTCGCCCTCGGTCTGTTGCTGCCCATTGTTGATAATTATGATCTCACGCCCATTGCCGGAAGCTGCTTGACCCTCTTGATTCGGATGGTAGACATGCGACACATGCTGGTGATGGCCGAAGAGCACGTTGTCCATCAATCGGCCAGCCAGTAGGCCAGTCAGGAAACCAGTGCCTGAAGGCAGACAGAGCCGTTAGCGACGGCCATTAAAGAGCTGCAGAGCAGCCCCACTCACCTGGACCTATGCCCATGGACGTGGGCGGCTGGGCGTAGTAGAAGGCGCCGGCGGGCAGTGCCTGGGCGTTGGCATAGTACGTGCCCTGGCCCGCAGCTGGTGCATAGCCATAGCCCGGCGGTGGCGGTGGCGGCGGCTGTTGACGCGGATAGCTGGCCACATGTGGTTTGACCTTTGACGACACCGGCGGCGGTGGCGGTGGCGGCAGCTTTGGCACCGTCATCGCCGTGTGCACTGGCGAGCCGCTGACCACGCGACGTCCGCCGCCGGACGACGACGACTTGCTGCCGTACTTGCTGCGCCAGCCGCCAAAGAGGCCACCGAATGAGCCACCGCCGCGTCCACGGCCGCCACGTGCCGCACTGGGCACCGCCAGGCTGGCTGTCAAGAGCACCACACAGAGCAGAGAGTACGCCTGTTTCATGCTTTTCGGAGAATCGCAACTGCACCTGGCAATAGGCACAATCAAACTGGAGGCATGAAGGCAGCAGCTAGGCGCCTATATCTACGGCAAATCATCGAATGCGTGGGCAGATGCGCTGCACGGCCACGTGTGGGGCATATAAATAGGCGGGACTTCTTTCTGGGTATTTCTGCTGAAATGTTAGCTCTTTTGATATTTCTGTAATCTTAAAACTCTTCTTTTTTACGACCAGTGTTTGCTCTATTTAAAGAATTTCTTTGAGCTATAGAACTTTATGTTTTGATCTATAATAAGTAGTAAGAGATTTATGTCCTGGGATTTATTTTATTATATAAAGTGTAGGTTAATAGAGTTAAGCTAAAGGGTTAGTCAAGAAATCTATATATAAATATTCCTATCATATGATATACATGTAGCTGTATTCCCAAAAATAGCAGTTCCCTTAAGCGTTAACTTCGGTACTACCATAAGAAAATACGTACATATGTAATTGAGAAAAAATTGTAGAAGACAAAGAATACGTACATCAATGATATATTATTATTATTATATTTAATAATATCACACGACAAAAAATAAAAAGAATAATATATTAAAATGTAGAGACTATAAAATAGTAAAAATACATTCTTCTATATAGGTATATATTACTTGATATAAGAAGAACTTTTTAGATTTTAAATCTTTGCATACAAGGCGATGAAACCTAATAAAACTGCCAGGAAAAAAATACATAATAAATGCAATCTATCATTTAAGTAAACAAATACAATGAACAATACACATTTCAAAGAACTTGATCCGTTTCGAATCGATTGCGAATTGGTAAATAAAATTGACAATCTGAGTAGGGCATCAGGTGAATAGCTGCAGTCATGTCAGATGTCAGACCATTTTACGTGTCACACAATTTGGGATTTGACAGCACTGCGAGGGACTGAAATACAACCATGTGTGTGTGCATGTATGTGTGTATGTGTGTGTGTGTAGCGTGTATATAGTGTGCACCCGTCCTGCCTCAAGCCGCCTCCTGCTCCATATCAGAGAAAATTGAATGAGTGTCGTCGTGTAATAATTCAATTGCCACCAATTGAGTCGCACTCAAATTCTCGGATTTTCTCGAGCCCAGGCAGCATAAAAAGCAGGAGCAAAAGATACATACACTTATCAATATGTATATACAAATACATATATGTATATGTGTGTTGATTCCCCATGTATCTCAGAGCCAATTTGCCAAATGTGTCGCATCAAATTTCATTTGCCCCGCACGGCTAACTAAATTTATAAAAAAAATTTCCAGCATACGCGATCTCTGCTTGACGTACAATACTATATATACATATGTACATATATGTATATGCATACTATATACAGTAGGCAGGGTCACGTACAACGTGATCCATAGATCTGACTGAAGATGCGAATGCGCTGACCCATTTGCCGGGCATGTCTAAGCACGTAGCAAAGGCCTCGAGTCAACTACTATGAGAATGCATTGCCAGCGCCGCCTTGAAAAAGAAAACAACAACAGAGAATAACAAACTCGAGGCGTTTGGGGTTCATTACAGGCAATCAATACAAAATTGCTTAAATAAAAGCCTGGAATGATTGTTTTGCATCTGCCTGAGCTCTGCTATCTAGCACGTAGCCCCTCGCATTTGGGTAAAATTGATTATGCCATCAATTTAAAATTTCAAGATCAAATTGCATAATCTTCAATAAGAGATTTAGAAAGCGAAGAAAGTTCTCGGAGTAATGTATAAATAAATGAAAGGCTGCAAATGCGTACTTTATCTTTCGACATTGGAGCAAGTCTGTTAAGGCCTTTTGTTGATCTTTAACCTAGATAAAACGTAATAGAGCTGGTACTCTTGATATATATAAAAATACTTTGTATATAGTCGCTTCATTGTTGATCCAGTAACTTAAACTGTTTTAATGGGGCTGGCGGTGCTTTTTTGTACATACTTTTCCTTAGCATAAGCTATTAATTATTTCTTTATTGAATTTGCAAAGCATGCAACATAGTCACTCGAACTATAATCAAGAATTGGATTGTTCTAGAGCGCTATGACGCTTGTATTGCTGACTCAGATCTGCTGCTCAGTTTCAAATTTTAATTCAACTTTGCTTTACATTTCTTTTACACCTTCGCATTTCTTTTATTTCATTGATAAAAACAAAATTTGTTTCTGCTAAATACCATTCGCACGCAATGGACCTCCTCCCTTTCAGTTGAGTTTATGTTACATGTCTGGCTTCTTCTTCTTTTGAATAGGCATCCCCTTGAGCCTTGTGTGGCGAGTGCGACAATTTAAATTCGTATTTTCCAGACGAATTTATTATAAATTTGAGTATTATCAAATAATATTATAGCATAATTATTATTGTTAAATATATTATAAATAAAATTGAACATAATGTAAAAATTCAATATATTGTTTGTGTATTACTCATCGTATTTCTACAAAGGTAATAAATAGTATCAATCTTATATATAACAATATTATGAATAATTTTATGATGCTTTGTTCTTTTCGTTACCTAGAAAACAAAACGTATAAAAAAAAAAAAAATGAATAAATAAAAAAGAAAAAAGAAAATAAGTCTGCGCTGTGACTGATTCAAAAGAATATATACTCAAAGTTTCCACTCTGTAGTTCTCTTAGTTTAAGAGATTCCTTCGTTCATAACAACGAATAGACTCTATTGACCTAGCTCGTCATTCTAAGCCAGAAGTGGGAACTACTGTGTCCTCCTACTGCATGTTACATAAATGTTCTCAGAGGTAATATACCCCGTATTCCCATTTTTAATTATTACAGGGTATGTACAAAATATTTTTTCCGAATAACCTGCTTAATTCCTAACAAGTTGTGGAATGCGTACATTTCATAATTCAATTTTTCTGTGTAATAAATAAATCATAAAAGAGAAAAGTTTCATAAGAGCCAAAGGTCAAGTGTCTCTGACCTTTCAACTTTTGCGAGCTAGCTACACCTGTATGCCTTGACCTTTAATGGACTTTATCTTATCGAAGAACTTTGGTTCTCTCTCTGCAGTTCTCACAATAATTAGTAAGACATATATGCGTTTGTGTGAGTAAAAATAACATTTTTCTGTTGAAGAAGAGGACGTACCACAAAGCATTGTTATTATTTGGGGACAACAATTTCTATTGAACTTGGCTGGCTATTAAAGGAGATCTATTTATGTATGTGTAAGGAAAAATAATTCATCTATTTATGGTTAGGGAAATATAATATGGCGAAAGAATCCCACATAAATATTATCATATTACTATGCATATAAATTTGGTATATACAAACTTTTACTTCCACAGAGACAATAGACTTAGGATATATACATATATCTACATAGACTATTTAACGTATATATGTACATAAATATTTCTTACCCAGCAGCAGTCTTATTTACTCATTATGCGGCAGCCTAATTCCCATAAATTTGCAACGGTTTATTGATTGCCGCCCAAGTGGCATCATCATTAAAATCGAATGCGGGTGGGCACGGGCGGCTATTGTCGTGGGAGGGGCGGAAAGGGGGGTGCGGCTGGGCTAGCCACACGCAGTCACTTCATTTGGAACGTTTAGGCCATTTTGAAAGTCATTTATAATGAAATGTAGATGCTGAACCTGCACCCGAATAAGTCGTACGTCATCTATAAAAGCAAAAATTAGTTAGTTAGGCGACAAGCAGTGGGCGAGGGAGGGCGAAAGGCAAATGGCGGACGGCACACAGAACCCTCTGGCGCAATGGAGAACTTGTAAAATATTTACGAGCTGAAGTGACCAAAGCTATTGCAAAAACAATGGCCAAAAGCGAAAAGCATAAAAAGTAACTACTTTGTGGCTTACGTGTGGTGCTATAGCCAAGCAGCTTGTGTGTGTGTGTATATATATCTCTCTCTTTCACTCTCTCTGTGTCTGTGTGTGTGGAACTCAAGAGCTTGAGCATACTTTTAGGCGCTCATAGAAAAGCATTGCTCTGGGTGTTTGTGTGTCTGTGCTGGTGTCTGTGTGTGTGCTCGTGTGCGTGAGTGTGTGTGTTGTGATTGTGTAATAAAAAATATCCAGCTGACATTTTGTGTCAAGCACCTTTTTCATTTTGGCACTCAGCAAAGCGTGGCCAAGTCGGACTCTGGGCCCATCCCACACGCCGCCGCCACGCTCGCCTGGCTGCAGCCTGAGTGATGACAAATTACATTTGTCAGATTTATGACCAATTATGAGCGTGTTATATATCACAGCCGTAGCAGCCAGAGCGGCAAAAGTAACCGCATCAGAGCCACCTTAATGGCAAGCGCAATGAATAAGTCGCCATCGTTTGTTTGTGGGCGTCGAGCTGCGGGCAATACATGGCCAACCAGCTACTTGATGGGTGTGGCAAATGCTAGACATACACATACACACACACACACATGTACATATTTATATGTAACTGTACTGCGTAGCAATTGGTAATGCTTTGCGCCTTTGCCTATATATCGCATTTCGTCCACTTTCGCTGCTGAGAGAAATGGCCAGCCATATAGCGTGTCTTTATGTCGCACATTCACATTCACATTCACATTCGACTTGTATTATTTATGCCGCTAATGCGTTGAAAATAGCTAAAATTGCCTTTATTACATGCGCAGTTAAACTTCAATTATAGCTCTAATAAAAATACATATGCCCCAAAAGTAGAGCGGGGCTGGGGGAGGAGGAGTCTATGGCGACACACAATACAGAAAGCCCAATCATATATTACAGCCCCAAGCATATATTGCGTACATATGTCAGCGCTTAATGTGTTGCATCCACAGCTTAGACAAATAAATCAATAAACTCTGCAGAGCCGAGGCTGGAGTGCAAATCCTAGGGCTCTGGGTCTACAGAAATGCAAATTACGCAAATTAAAGTATACGTTTTTAATGCAAATGATATATTGAGAGAAATTACATAATCTTGGATATCTAGGATATATAATTTGTAGGTAAAGCATAGAATATATGTATATTGGGTTCTCTATAAGTTATATATTTATATATATATAAATAGAATATGTATTAAGATAGAAAACAGCTTGGAAAAAGGAGAAGAGAAAAGGATGGGCAGAGAGATCGAGAGACTAGACGGATAGAGATAGAGATAGACATAGATAGAGATAGGCAGAAATAGATGTGCAGAAAGGTAGCGATATATGGACAGAGGGAGAGAGAGAGAGAGCAATACAAGACAGATATGTATAGAGAGATTTATATAGAGAGGTATGGATAGAGAGAGACAGACAGAGAGATAGATAGAGGGGGGAATAGATAAAATACATATAACGCGATTCATTCTGTTAGCTGAAAAATTATCATCAAAGATCCCTGACACAAATATTTAAATTCATTGGATAGATCAACTTTAGAAGGATTTGAAAAGGAAACTTACTGCTTTCTTAAGCAATTCATTTTTAAAAAGCTTGCGATTTGGCAGCTTTTTAACTTAAGATTAATCAGATTTAAATATATAAATATATATTAATGTAAACTTCTCATAAATCGATTAATATACGAATGAGAAGTGAGAACGTGACTATATAATATAGTATTGTATTTAAAATTTCTTCAATGACTTATGTATAATATAGTAAAGTCTAGTATATTAATTATATAAAATTTCCTTAATACTCTTCACAGACAAATGTAATAAATTTACTATGAATCGCTTAGAACATCACATGAAACATCTAATCTTAATACTTTCTGGAACACCCCTCGCCTGGCAGCAATAATTTTCGCCTTTTTAGTGACAAAAATATTGCCGGCCGGGAATTATGCAAAAAAGTGGCCCATAAAACACGCTCCAAAATGGCGCCAATTAAAATCGAAAAGCATAAATTATCTGAATGCGCTGGCGTTAGCATTGGCATTGCCTTTTACAGTTGTTGTTTCTGTTTGTTGTTGTTGTTGTTGTTGTTGCTGTTGCTGTTGCTGTTTTGAAGGGGCCTTTGTTTTGTGTGGGCGTTCCAGCAGCTGCGCCACACAAACATTAATAAGCACAATAATATTTTATGCCACATTTTACAATTCAATCAGTTTCAATTTCCACCTGTCGAATACATTTCCGTTTTACTGTTTATTTAGGGCCTGGCCAAGACTGCGGCAGGCGGCAACAGCAATGGCTTCTGCTGTTGCTCGTAATTTTTTAATTTCGACTTGAGTTTCAGAATTCAATTAGGCTTGCTTGCCTGCCCTGCCCGCCTAGGCAAGCCACGATCCCAGCATCGAAACCACGAACTGCTCTCATCTGTTGTCTGCCTTCGCGCTGCCACTGCGTTTGGTTTTCAGTTTTAAGATTTATGTTTTTAGATTTTAATAAAAAGCCGCACTTTGCCTGTGTGTGTGTGTGTGTGTATGGATGCTGTTGCCATTCCATGGCGACCCAGTTGTGGGCAGAGATGAGAGAGAGATGGAGAGACAGAGGAACATCGAGATTCATGTAAATCGTGCGCCTGGTCTCATTTTGGTTGCCAATTAAAGTAACATAATTTAAGCCAAAGCGAAAGAGAAATTGCTTTAGGACTGCACCAAATTGACTAAAGGAGTAGGAAGGACGGTGCGAGAGTGAGAAAGAGATAAAGAGAGGGAGAGAAGATACGGAGACTGGGAGAATTAAGTTAGAGACACAGACAGACAGAGATACTGATAAAAGCGGTCCAGGGAGAGACAGAGAGAGAGAGAGAGATAAAGAGAGAGAGGGGGGGAGGGAAAGAGAGAAAGAGAGAGAAATGGAGAGAGAGAGAAAAAAAGACATATACAGACACACAGAGAGAGATATGTATATATGTGAATAGAGAGGCATAATGAAAGAGACAGCGAGGGACATATATAGAGAGAGACATTTAAGCAGACTTAGCCAAATAATAAACTAAAAAATATATAGGTATATTTAAAAAATATATGTTTAATGATCTCAAACAAAAAATGTATTCCTTAATTAAAAAAAAAAAAAAATTTGGATTACAATTACAAAAAAAAAAAACAAAATAAAATAAAATAAAAATAAATTGAAAAGCTTAAAATAAAAATAATAATTATTATCAAAGCATTTATAATAATATTTTATGGGAATCAATTCAATTCTCGTTTTTCCACCTATAGCTTATTATGGCGAATTTATAATCTTACATCAAGTGCATTATATTAAAGTCTGTGGGAAAATACAATTGAAGCTAGTTGAAAGAAAATAAAAGAGGAAATCGTTGCTCTACTTGAGCCACGTATGTTGCCAACGAATTCATTGAGCTGCTTTGTTGCTGCACTTGCAATGCAATTGACTTGCTGCCAATTAGGTGGGAAATTGAAAACTCGTGCAGCAGCTGCCGCTGCATGCCATGTCCCCTCCGGCAGCAGCTGTCGCTGTCTGCGGCCTGTACACATGTCCATCAATTTTTTACACGCAACAGCAGCTACAACGATGGCAGCAACAGTTGCTGTTGCAGTTGCTGTTGTTGCTGCTGTTGTTGCTGCTGTTGTTGCTGCTGTTGCTGCTGGCAACAGCAATGAAAACGCGTAAGCGGCTCTCGAGGCGGGCACCAAACGGTAGATAAACAGACAAGGATAAGCCCAAAGGGCTCACAAAAACTGTTGCCTACAACTATGCGCTCCAGCGAGCTGCTGCTGCTGCTGCCGTTGCTGCCATTGCTGCTGCTGTTGGTGTCACTGTTGGTGTTGCTTTTGTGCTGCATGGCAACGGCACATTACCATTTTGTAGTTTTTCATGCATTCATTTTGATGGCCGGCCCGTCGGCAGTTCATGCAAAATATTGCCAGCATCGACTCCAGCTCCAACTCCCAGCTCCCAGCTCCAACTTCCAGCTCCAGCTGCTGTTGTGTTGCTGCTGCACTTGGGGCAACGGCATGGGCTTAACTGATAAACAAGCACGAACGGGCTCCGGTACGCATGTCTCCGTTTACAGCGCTGCTGCAACTTGACCTCGGGTCAAATGCAACAAGATGGGTCAACATGGCTCGCACTCGCCGCCATGTCGTGGTCCGTGTGGCTGTTGCCGTTGCCGTGTTGCCGTGTTGCTGTTGCCTGCTGCAGCTGCAAATGAAATTTTTCTTCAATTAGTTTATTTTCACACCAATGATTTTGATTTCAGCCCCAGTTGCAGCAGCTGACGACCGAACAGGTCACTTGCTGCTGCTTGTTAACGGTCGCTTGTGTGCGTGTGTTTGTGTGTGTGCGTGCGTGTGTGTGTCTGGCAATTAAGGCAACGCGTAATTGTTGCCAGTTGCAGATGATATTGATGCTCTATCGCATGCACAACAATACAATGGCAACAGCAGCAAAGGGCAGAGAGAGAGAGAGAGAGAGAGAAAAAAAAAACAGAGCATCAACATCAGAAGTGCGTGTGTGTGTGTGTGTGGGGCCTTTTCATTGAGCTGTTTGTTGTGAAGCGCAAGTTTTTGATTGGCTTTCACTTGAGCGCGGCATGGAAATGGCCATAAAAAATGATTGAATTGCGCTTCAATTTCTAGGCATGCACGCTACTCGATCTCGGTGCTCATTATGAGCGGAAATCAGCGCCAGGTAGGCAGGTAGGCAGGCAGGCAGGCATGCTGTGCCCATTAGCTTTAGTTGAGACACATTACGCATACGCCACGTAAGCCAGCTGCGAAATGAATTGGATTTGTCATCGCGGCAAACGGCAACTACACGGACAGGCAACATGAAATGGAAGAACAAAAACAACAAAAGCAAAAAGAGCAGCAAGAAAATATCAGAGAGGCATAGCGAAATACATCGCAATAAGCATGCAATACACGTGCCCCAGCAATTTGTCACATGAGCCTCTAAAATATGCCCCTGGGTGTTTGGCCAAAAACTTGACACACAGCCTCCGGACCAAAGTGAAAAAGCATTAGCTCTACACGCCATCGCCCACATGCACGTGCTCTACAAATATCATTCGCCTCGATAACGTCACAATATGATACAAAGATATTCATAAGGAGAAAATACAAGTCTAAAAATTATAGATATAAAATAAATACATAGAAATAATAAAAAAAATATTAGAAATAAATTATTTGAATATAGTTTGTTAACTATTTAAATACTTTAAATTATATACAAGTCTTATGCACATTTATAAAAATTCATAAGAAAAATATATTTCTATTTTATTTATCAAATTTTACGTTTATATGTGTTATAATTATAAAAAAAATAATATTAAAAAATTAATAAAATTATATATAAAACACAATTATAAAATTGTAATATTTAGAGATAAAATTTTATGGGGATATAAATAAAAATTTTTAATATTTGTTTACAGTAATAATTTTGTAATAATATTTTTTAATACAAAATATTTATAAATTACAAAAATTAAAAATTTTGATTGTCTTTATTTGTTAATAAATAAATTTTAAAAAATGTTATTTACTTAATTTTTTTTTAAATTTTTTAACAAAGAAACTTTAAAACATACTTACGAATATAATTGTTAGGACGATACTTAACAAAAATATAAATTGTGTGTGGAGGATATTATAGGCTGCCATGAGTAAAAGAATGAAACTAGAGATAACAAACGAATGAGAAGATATCGCATTGAACGAAGAAATAAATAATTAACATTCTTATGTGTAATACAGAGAATTTAGAATTTATCAATCATAATATACGTATATATTAAAGAAAATGTTCATTGATATATTCTGTATGCATAATGGAAATGACATTTTCTCAAGTGGCGAAATACCAGAGATATCCGATTGCGGAATGCTTGTAATACAATACATATTCATATGGCAGGCAGCTTAGCAACAAGAAAAATATGAAGTCTAGCTCAGATTAGATGATTTTTCAGGATAAACGCGGCAAGTTGTGGGGCACTTTGCTTGGCAGCACACACACACACGCACACATGAATGCGTATGTGGTGCAAACTGAGCACGTACTTTTGTATGTGTGTGTGTTTGTCTGCTTGTGTATTTGTGCCTTTGCCATGCAAATGAAGCCATCAATAAAAATTTTGAATTTAATTTAGACGGTCGCCAAGCAACCGTTCAAGTTTTGCAGTTTGTTTGGCTGCATTTGTTGCCATTTGCTAGACTTTTGCCATTGCTCGTATTTATTTTTCATTTCAACAGCTGCTTTTTTTTTTTTTTCTCTTTTTCTCCGTTTTTTGTTGTACTTTTCCATTCAGAAACAAACAAACACTCGCACACACGCACACACAGATACATAAGGCTATAATTTAATTTCACATGCGTTGCTGGCGTTAAACTTTGCCCTCTCGTCCTCTGTTCGCATTTTAAGTTATGTAGATTATAATTAGAAAAGTTCCTTTCTGCTGGGGAATGGTGGCAAAACAACAACAACAACAACAGTGGAAACAGCAACAACGGCTAAAGAAAAAGTTTGTTTACCGCCAATGCCGTCGCTCAGAAAGTCATAAAATTATAGGTAAACGTTTACGTGCATTGGCACGCGATGCCAGTGGGCTGCGGGTGCGTAGCCGAAGATCGCGGGCATGAATCTGGAGCCGACAAACGGATTTGCATAGCCGGGCAACTAATTACCGGAGAACTTGAAAGGTTTTGGTCGGTTTAGCCGTCGCGGTGCTTCGGCTTCGCATTACCCAACGTCACTACAATAAGGAATATGAATTATATAAATAGCGCAATATGAACCTAATCACTTTTAATTGCTGCGCAAAGCAAATTATGGAAATGAAAAAGCGACCAACTCCGAAACCTTTTATTTTTTTCCTTTGGTTGGCGCCCAACTCACTTGGGCAATTTATACATATTCCAATTTTTTTTTGTTTTTTTGTGCTCGTCCCAGCTGCCTTGAAATTATGTCAGCTATTAAAATACAAAATTTTGTTGCAAAAGTGGCGCCACGAAGTTTTGGTAAGTGCGTAATTTATAAGCGCCAAAATGAATTTAAGAACATTCTGTTATAAAAATGTAATAAAACAGGGCACAATGAATGCGAAGAATAAATAATAAAGCGAGTTTAAAGTACAAAATTTAATATAATAATTGTTAACATTTATAATCAATATTCATCAGCTCATAAAAATGACTATCTTTATTTAATTTTTGTTTATTAGTATATAGCAAGCAAATATTTAATAATATTATTTAATATTTATTTATTTTATAAACAATTACAAAAGAAAAACAAAAAAAAAAGACTTTCAATTATCTTTGATCACACTTACTCCTTCACTTTTCAGCTTCAAGTGAAGCCGAGGCTCACTGCACAGCTGTATTTATATTAGCAAGCGACCAATCAACAGCAAGCTCTATGCTGACACCAGTAATCCTCAGCTCTTTTCACATGAGCTGCTTTCTCTGTCACTCTTTCACTCTTCCCCTTCTATAAATGCAGCCCAACTTCCACTGCAGTGCACTGCTCGCTCTGCATAAATATACAGTTTTCTTCTTCTTTCAATCGTGAGCCTGTCTTGCATTGGCCTTACTTAAGTGATCTCTTCTTCTTTCTATCGTGAGCTTTGACTTGATTGTGTTGGTGTGTGTGTCTACCGTTCTGCTCTTGCATTCCTGTTGTCTAGCGCAATTGATCATGCTGGCTCGCTTACTCACATTGGTGCAAAGCGCTCGTTTGTTAAGAGCTTTATTCGAATTCTCTTGCATATAGAATGTAAGGGGCTATTTATTAAGATGTCATTTATTAAGGTTTCATTTATTAGAGTATTATTATTAATTAATGTATTATTTATATTTATATTTATATTCTTATAGAGTAAGTGATATTATTCAAAATTTTTCTCTCTTTTACCCCACAGCACATTCCTTTAACTGATTCTAAATTTGTATTTGCTCCAAGAGAAAAGGAAAAACATTTATTGTGCATGATTCGGAATCGCAAACGCTTTACTGTTCAATGGTATTCACTAAAGGACTATGTAGACTATCCGGCTATCGGAATAACGTAAAGCACTGCTTGATTAATCGATATATGAAGTGCTGCGCATGCCAATCGCTGTTTTTATGCATTTATTTTGTTCTCATTTTGGTTGCTTTTTCTCGTTGTTGCAATTTTCACACTTTGGGAAAAAACCGCAAAACATTCAAGCGCAACAAAAAAAATATATATATACGAAAAACACATTACGTATACGCAGCGAGTGACGCCTGTGCTGCAGTTAGTGTTGTTGCTGCTGTTGTAGTTGTTCGCTTTGTTGTAGATTCTGTTCTTTCACAGCGCTGATTTACACAGTGTGTGTTTTTTCTGCAGATTCCTTTTATTTTTTTATTTTTGTAATTTTTACACCTCGCGTTTGTTTGCCTTTTACGACTCACGTGAAGCTATAAAATAGCGCAGTTTGCGCTACAATCGCCGTGTCATATTCGTGTTTGTGTGCCTGTGTGCGTGTGTGAGTCTCTGTGCAGACATTCGCTAGCTGTTAATTATGCTTTTAAGCAAATTAGCAGCTGCATTGATATACGCAAATATTGCGAAATCGATTTGTGCCGGGCAAGCCAATAAATTTCGTGCAAACACGGAGCCAGGCATCAAAAACATGCAAACACAAGCAGAGCACACACACGCAAACAAAAAAATAACTTGGCATGCATAAACATACACATACATATATAAATTCTTTTTTTTTTTTTTTTTTTTTGCTGGCAGCATAAATATTGAGAAAACACTTAAAGCAAATGCGTGTGTCAAATCTTTAATTTAATTCGATTATCATTCTTTTTTTTTCACTCTCCCGCTCTCTTTTCGTTTGAGGCGGTTTTGAACGCTGGCAATTTGATAATTACAAACGAAATCCTATTAGGCTCGTTTATTTATGCTAATTTCGTTATTTTCGTATGATTCTTAAAACATGAATGCCTGTTATCGCTGCTCCGCTGCGCAGCAGCTGCCGTTAATTTAATTTGCCATAGAAAAAAGTTGGCACACACACACACACACACACACGCGCATAGACACACGTGTACACACGCACAGCTTTCAGTATTTTGAATAAGGCAATGCGCACATTATAATCTTCTATTGGATGGCGGGCAGACAGCAAAAGTTAAACGTGCACCTGACTCGACCCCACACACACACACACACACACACACACACACACATCGACATAGACACAGCTGGCTGTTGGCATTGCTACATGGCAGCCATGTCGCTTTCAATTATGTCACATGCGTGCGGCATCTTCATCTTCATCTTCATCTTC
This sequence comes from Drosophila navojoa, assembly GCF_054131105.1. Taxonomy (NCBI): domain Eukaryota; kingdom Metazoa; phylum Arthropoda; class Insecta; order Diptera; family Drosophilidae; genus Drosophila; species Drosophila navojoa. The sequence continues at coordinate 19,037,428 of NC_142891.1, read as the reverse complement.
ATCTGGGCTTGGGCCTGGGCTACCGAGCATAACAATCACGGCACATCGCCTGTGAGCGAAACAAAAGGTCTCGCTCGAAGTCTTTTGAATTTTTACCTTTACCTTTATCACTTTATGACAAAATGTTGTGACATGCATAAAAAATTGCTGGCAAAGTGGGAAGTGGCCGTGCCACTAATTGGCAATGCTTATTAATTATTAATTAGTTGCGTCTAATATTCTTAGAATACATTTCTAGGGTCGCACATCACACGTAAGCCAAGTCAAGTCAACGTAACCTATCATTAGCAGCAACAGCAACAGCAGCAGCAGCAAAGGAAATTTCTAATTAACATACTCCCACCTGCCGTGCCTCACATTACAACAGGTAAATTTTAATAATTAAAGTTGACTAATTTATCAGAGTTCAAAAGTTTCCTTTAATACAAACTTTAGATGAGAAATGAGAGAAAAAAGATTCTTTTTAGACTAAGCTCATTTTTTTTTTTTGCTGGTTCCATCACCTGGCACAGGTGAAGCTGTTATATTGCGCAGACAGCACACGTATTTCATATAGTCTGTCTAAATATTCTTCGTATTCCAACGGCTGCAAATTCGCATCGTAAAATTAATTAAATCCACTGCTGGGCCATTGGCATTGTCTAGCGGATTTCATATGCCATTGGCCGGGCCCATTAGAAATTTTATTACCGGCTATAAAGTTGAAATTTCAGCTATAGGTTGGTTCTCTTGAGGCAAAGATCAACAATTCGGCTTCATTGATTCAATTTCTTATTAACTTTTATGCCATGAAACTGGAACTTTATTTACCAATAAATGTGCGCGCTCCCTCCCACACACGCTCGCTCTCACTCGCTCGCGCTCGCTCTTTCCGTTAGTATTTGGGACATTTTTATATCATTTTAAGCCAATATCCGTTAACGCCCCGATTGTTCCCATTCTCGTCAGCTTGTCCAGAAGTCGAAGGTCATTAAAATGTCTGCTCGTCTGCTTGTTTATTGAGCTTAGAGCGCTGGAGAGCATACGACTTGGCTGGCTTAAACAAATTGCTGAAGCTCTGCTAATTGGCCCGGCCAGGTCGCAGCTGCCTGCTGCAGACATTTGTTGTTGGCTTGCTCGAGCTGCGCTTAAGCAACAACTTCATATTTTTCCGAGTAGCAAAAATCATGCTTCAGTTGCTTTAGTTTTATTGGCAGCAGCAGCCACCGTTTGTTGTTGTTGTTGGTGGTGGTGGTGGTGCTGCTGCCTCTGTTGTTATTGCCAGCAAATACTTGACATTTTATTACGAAAAAGGGAATGCACAAGCTGCTCACATGTAGTATGCTACGATTTTGTCATCCTAGCCTGGGGCGCTGAAATAAAAATGAGCTAGCGAACTGTGAAAGGTAACCCCAGCCCAAGCAGCAAGCCCACAGCAAACCCCAAGACCCCCAAAGACCCCGTAGACCCAAACCCATTCTAGCTAAAACCTCAGGAAGTTGAGCTACAGAGCATTGAGTAGCGTAGCGAAGCGCCGAGAACTTTGCAAAAAATTACTAGCATAATAACGCAAATATTTTACGATACTCGCACACACACACACTGACACAAAGGGGAACAAACGACAAGCCAAAAACTTAACTAGCCGTGGGCCAACAGCAGAAACAACGTAAATAAAATTTCATTTCATTTTTCTGCTGTATATATATACATACATATATATATAAATATGTTTTTCTTGTTTGCTTGTTGGCATATAGCATATTTTTAGGTAGCGTACGCATTGCTTGCATTGAGGTTAATTTCTGTGGATGGTTTTTGTTTCCTTCGCTCGCATTCGATGGGCGGCAGATTGGCCAACAACTGATTGTGTATGCCGGCGGCGCAGACGCAATCAGCTGCATGGCTTGGGGCCGATGATGCTTCATTTAAAAAGCAAATAAAATTAAAATACGCGCATATATTTTTTCAGCAGATCAAACAGTCGAATTATGGGCAAATACTCTATATAAAAGCAACACGGGCACCAGCTGAGACGCCAATCGAAACGAATTGTGCAAAGAGTATGTACGTGTGTGTGAGTGAGAAGTGAGGTAGTATGTGTGGTGTGTTGGCAAATTAAAAGCAAATAACTGCGCACACAAAGAACACACACACACACACACACACACAAAAGGAAAAAAACACAAAAAGAAAATCAATTAAAATCAAATAAAGCTTTGTGCAAATATGTAGCTGATTTAAATTTATTTTTATGCCCTGCACTGCTCAACTCAGCCTGCAGCTGTCGCCGATCCCTTGATCCACAACTCATTAAAGCACACAAATTATTGAAGCACCAGCTATTGGCAGCAACGAGGACAACGACAACGACAACGACAACGACAGCGACAACGACAGCGACAACGACAGCGACAACGACAGCGACATCGACAGTGCTTCAATGGGCTGGCCACTCGTCTGGCCAGCCGCATTCGCATCAGTCTCTTCAAGCCCATTGTCGGCGCCTTTCTCATGGGCATCCGTCAAGTGCCACTGCAGTTGCCAGTTGCATTGAATGAGCAGAGCTACCATTGCTGCTACCTTCTCGCCCGCCTCTTCCTCGACGGCTCTAAAGAAAGCGAACAATTAATAAAAAATGGAATTCATTTCCATCTCTCACGCTTGCAATGTCAACAGGGCTCAATAGCATCGTGTTCTTGTCGGCAAATTATGCGACAGCCTTCAGCCTTTTTCCCCATTTTATTATTAATTTGATAATTGAGGGTCGAGCGCACACGAGCTGCACAGCTGCAACAGTTGAGAAAATCAACTCGAACGGGAGTTTATATAAAAGATAGATATGTTGTATAGAAATGTAACAATAAGAATTATTTTACCATGTGGTAAATATAGGTTAGAAATATACATATATACATTTGTGAAATGAGGAGCAATATATGTATGTTTATAGTTTCCTTAATCTCATTAATTTTGTTGTGATTGGATTTTATTACAATTCCAGTAGTGATTGGCTCTTACAATTGCAATAGTATTAGTGAGAGCCCTAGAGCTTGTTGATTATCCGTGTGAGTATGCGTATTGGGTTCAGCTCATTTCTCATTGTGAAAGAGTGAGCGAGACAAGCATAGCTCTTGCGGAATGAACTTGCGGTTGATGCTGCGTGAGAGCGAGATGGCTACTTTGGCCTTTCGTTCTGTCTGTCAATGGAAGCAGCGAAGAGCCAGAGCTGGTTGTCTGAAAAAGCAAGCACACACACTTACATACAAGCACTTTAGCTGACTGCAAACTACACTTGTCTCACTTTAACACATTGTCAGGCATAGGCTAACAGCGATATCAGAGATAATATGCAAGCCAATAAATGGAATTTCTATTGAATGATCTTAGGCACGAAAACTCTGATTAGTACTTTATATCAAAGCTAACATCTATGAAAATGAAACACATTATTAAAAATTCCTGCCAGCAATTGTGATTCTTTAATGTAAAGAAGCCGCAACTAGACTCTTTGTTCAAGAGAAAACCGCGTAATAACAAAATGTTTATCTCTGAGTACATTTGCTTTTGCACTTTTCCCCTCTTCCGATGGTCAGCGAATTGTGGTAAAAAAAAAACATTCTAAATTTGTCGGCCACAACGAACTAAAAATTAAAATTAAAAATTATTACACGCAATTCAAGTGCAAAAGTTTTAGCATTTCTTTTTGTTTATTTATTTTGTGTTTTCATTTGTTTGCCGAGCGCTGTAAAATAACGACGACAAGGTATTGCAATGGGCCCACCGTCGTTAAACAAAAGGGCAAAGGCAACCCTTGAGCAAATAATACTTAAACCCTCATTAAAGTAACTGAACACAAAGCGAGAAAGGAGGAGTTGGAGGAGAGCGGGGCGAAAAAGTGTCACCCTTGCACAGTTAATATAAACAAAGCACAACAAATACAAAATACAAACACACCAGCAAGTCAAGCAAATTTGGCCAATTTGTTTCGACGTTGACCCTCCTGCTTGGAGTCCCAGAACTTCAGGCAAGTAATTAAGTTTTGTTTGAAATTTTTCTTACGCCTTTGTGCCAGACCAGACCAGCCCGGACCGGACACTATTTGGTGGGTTTTACATTTCCGCCATTTGCCAGAGATCCTTGTAAATTATTTGTGTTTTTGGTGGGGCCTGCAGATGGAAACAAATAAAAGAACGTTAATAGTTCGCCCCTTTGGCGCCTTAATGAGCTCAACTCTTTAACGCATTAGCTGCAGCCAGAGCAAATGCGCTTAACTTCCACTTGGACTCGCCGCTTTGGGGCTTCGCAAGGCGCCGCAAATCAGCCAATAATATCACGCATACAAAGAGGCGCGAAAATGCCACAAGAAGACAGAGTCAATGGTTCCATTGTCCTGGCCGTTGTCGTTGTCGTTGTCGATGTCCATGTCGCTGTACCGCTGCCATAAATAATTCCCATATTTCTCAACTTTTTCACTCTCTCTCTCTCTCTCTCTCTATCTCCATCTCCTTTACGCGTTTTCTCTGTGTGTGCTCTATCAGTGCCAATGTACATATATATTTGTTTGTTCTTTAAATAAATAAATTTCAGCTTTTACTCGCTTATTTTCGCCGTATCTCTGCGCATATTTATCTGCCAGTTTATGTCTGCCCCTCTGTGTGTGTGTGTGTGCGTGCGTGCGTGTATGTCTGTGTGTGTTTGTGTGTGTGTATGTCCATACTTTTGTCATCATGTATTTAATTACTCAGACAGTTTTCATTAAACGCTGAACTGGTCTCTCACGCTCTCTCTCTCTCCCAATATCTCTCTCTCTCTCTCTCTCTCTCTCTCTCTCTCTCTGTGCCGCTCTCGTTCTTGACCGACCATAAAGCAAGCAAAAATATCTTGCAATTATATTTGCATGTGCGCTCAAAGTGTTTGCCAATGGGGAAACTCGCAAAAGACAAATACAGCGAGCATGCACATTGCTTGGGTATACCAAGTGCGGAGATACTGCGTAGCAGTTCTGGTTCTACACCTATTTATAACAGTAGTTCAATTGGAACAGAATACAAATGATAAAAGATATAACAGTTGCTTAAAGGATTAGTTTTTAATGTACTTTGAATATCAATATGAAATCAACCTTTAATATCCTTCATTAATATTTCTTGCTATTTTCTTCACTTAATCTTTTACTGAACATTTTTTATTTGTATATGATCTAAGATCTAAGAGATCTTCGAAAGTATGAGTACTATAGAGTATTTTTCAGCATTAAAATATTATCTATATCCTTAGCATCATCTAAAATACAGTTATTGCAATGCTATGACTCTTGCCTGGTCAGCCTAAAATTCGTCTAAATTTGTCTAGCTATTCAATTCATAATTATGAGTTAGGGCAAAATGGCCAATCGTATTGCATATATAATCAGTTTATTAATATTAAATATAATAAAATAAATATAAAATATAATATAATAAAATTAGCTATGAGAGATAGTATCCTTTATATTCGTTAAGCTCTTGCATTTCATTTAATTATTAATTATTAAAGATTTATTTATTAGTAATATCATGGTTCTCTTCTATAATCTTCTTCTTTGAGCTACAGACATCAATCTAAACATCCATTTTTATTATAATCGCTCACCTCATCCATCTATCTACTCATGTTTTCCCTCATTTCATCTCGTACCAATTTCCATGTCCATTACAATTCTAAGCATGCCCTGGCTCACAAAACATATTCTCGTCCAGGGTATTTGCAGAATTGACCGGATGGCGTGGCTGGGAGAGTCAGCGGAGCGCATTGTATTCGACCCACTGCATCACCTGCCGTTGTAAAATTCGAGCTGAAAATGCATTTTTCATGCGTTAATTTTTCATTTTTAATTATTCGATTATAAAGACCTTGCATAATTGAAAGGCTGGCAGGCAGCACGTGCCGTTGGCCGAGACGGCTTCGAGATGCTTTAAAATCAACATTAATTGCTGTCTTTATGCGATATGTAAGGCATTAAATTTGTACATTGTATCGAATTTGTTATGAATGTTTTCATTAATCCATCACGTTTTCAATAAAAGTGAAATTCAACAGAAAAAGTTGAATTATGGGCTGACCCAATCGGACTGAGTAATTATATTTCATTTATGTAATGGAATCATCGTACCCTGATTTTCTGATGTTGTTTTAAGCCACTTTTGTTTGAGTTTAATGTGTGCTCCTATATATGTTTATTCAACAGCAAAAATATACACAACAAAATAAATAATTTAATTTTCAACTATTTTTTTTTTTTTTTTTTAGATTTTTCGCATTCAAAGTCAAAGAGAATAAAATGCTACTCATTGCACAAGTTAGTTACTAAGTATTTATAACTATTTGCTGGTTAAATAAGTTTGTTTAAATATGGCAGCTATTTGTTAACGTTTATAAACTAAACTAAACTTCATGTTTAACTAAAGCCAAGCGAAAGCAAAGCGAAATGCTAACAAAAATGTAGCTTATTTTTATAAAAATGTTGCTAAAAATGCAACACAAGGCAAAGCACACACACACACACACACACCCACACACATAACTGTGTGTGTGTGTGTGTGTGTGTGCTGTTGAGCTAAACTATGCTGTTGCCGTGGGCGTTTGCCTTGAATATGTTCTGGCTGCTGCCTGGCGCAGCTCTCACACAAAAATAGATGTCAGGGGAAATCTTGCGCCAATAACTTGCAACTGCTTATGACTCGAGCACGAGTCGCATTGAGTTGATTCAGCGGTGCGACAAGCGCTGAGCACAGCCAAACATATATACATACATAGATATATACTTTCAGTATATATAGAGTGTCGTCGGGTTTTAACCGAATTTTTTTTTTTTTTTTTTTTGTTTTTTTTTGCCACTATGTGCATTGTCCTGGGCGCTGTTTCGGCTGCCAGCGCAGCGGCTGCCACAAATGCGCAAGTTTCTTTTTTTTCATGCTCATTTTTATGCTACGTCGCGCTGCATTCATAAGCCAAACGGCAAAGCCCGTCCGATTGCCTAGCAGCACAGGAAGCGCTACAACTGCGGCGCCAATTGGCCAAACGCCGATGCAGCTCAACTGACAGTCCGTCTGGCTGACCAAACGTGGCACTGGAATCTAAAAGAGAAAGCGCCAGAGCTGAATTATGTATACACTCACCGATGACTGATGAATATGTATATCAATAAAACTGAGTTTGAGTGTTCTTTTAGTAATATTAAAGATTTAGATAACCAAAGTAAAGCAATGTATTTTATAGAGGTTATAGTTATAATAAAAAACTAAAGCTTTATTTATATCAAATCATACATCATACTTGAGACAGATTGTAGATTGTAGCTGCTACAAACTAACAGAAAAATCTTACAAAATATAGAAACTTAAATTCTGAATAGTAAAATATTTGAAATTAATAATAATTATTTGAAAATAAAAAAAAAACAATAAATTGAGAAAAATTAAATATATTACAATAAATAAAATTAAAAAAGTATATATAAATAAAATAAAATACATAAATAAATAAAAAACATAAATATATGTAATGATTACAAAATATAAGTAAAGTAAAATTATAAAAATAGCAATATATTGAAAAAAATTAATATATTACAATAAATAAAATTAAAAAAGTATATATAAATAAAATAAAATACATAAATAAATAAAATATATAACAGTAATAATAATAATAATAATAATAAAAAAAACATAAATAATTATTTCTTCGCTTAAATTAACATTAATAAATTAAATAAAATTAGACATTATACAAAAAATAATTATTAATTATAAAATGACTAACAGAATTCCAAATAAATATATAAAAAGTAAATAAAATAAAATACAGAATTTTTTGATTTAAATTTTATAGATAAATAAAATATAATAAACAACAAAAATATTAATAATAATTTTAAAACTATTCTTTTCTAAATGCTTTTAAGTTAGTCCAAATTTAAATTTAAACAGAACATATATGCCTTAGTCAAAAGATTTTATTTTTTTGTTCAGCATGCCCACTTTGTCTTTTTAGACAAACTTACAAATATTTGCAGTGCTTTCGCAGCTTATGCCTTACATTATATATTTTGTTTCTATATACATATATACTCTCTTTTTTTCTATACATGTTCTTGTTGTTACTCTTTTGCCATGCTAGAACGCCTTGAAAGTTGCAGCTTCTTGCCATAATTGCCTAGGGCCTGGGCTGGAATTCCCCCGAGTTGAGTTGGCTGCAGCCGCAAACCATTTTGTTGCCAAGCAAGAGGACATTCTGTTTTGACATTGCCAAGTAAAAAAACTCCAAAAAAAAAAAAAAAAAAACAAAAACAACGGCAGATGGTAAAAAATGCATGTCAAGTGAACATGGGAGAACTTTGAGTGAAAATCAAAGAAAATCTAAGCATTTCATTAACATTTCATTGACGCTGACTAAATGCGCCTTGATTGATTGTTTCGTGTACTTAATTTAATGAATTATTTAAGCAAATCTAAGGCAGCTACCAAATGCTTATAAACTTTTTGTTTTGCTCGAATTTTTTGAGAATTTTTCGGCAAAAGTTTTGCCGGCTGCTGAGTCGAGTCGAGTCGAGTCGAGTCGAGCATTAAAAGAAAAATACCATTAATAAAATGTTTCATTCATTTATTTTGTGCTTCGGCCCCTTTTGCCTTTTATCTACGCTCAAGTTGCGTGTCTCCGTTTTTCTGCTTGATTAACATAATCCACCATTTATTATAAGTTTTACGCTGCTTACCAAATGCCAACTGCCAATGTGTGTGTGTGTGTGAGTGTGTGTGTGAGCCTCTGTGATTTAATTATGTAATAGTTTGATTGAAGTGGACTTAATTTGGACTTTGGCCTAAGCCTAAGCTGCCATCTACGTTGTGTTTGTGTGCGTGTGTGTGTGTGTTGTATGGCATTTTAATTGATTTGTTTTGCTCAGCGCCTCGTTTGGCCTTGGCTCCAATCGGGCAAGTTCAACGACGCCTCGCCTCGCCCCACAGTGCAGACAGCTTAGTTGACTGATTCGGCCGCAGACGAATGGCATAATGAATGCTCCTTTAATGGGATATGACGGCGGTTGTGCTCTACTCAAGTTGTGGCTGATATATGTATATATCATCTAAATAGTATCGACACGATTAGGGCAACGCATAATCGCCTTGATTTGTCGATTTAGTGTTGCTTTTGTAATGAAGACATACACTCGAAGGGATTTGTAAGCAGTTTATGCATTATATACGAATTTCCTTCCACTTACGAAGTATATATCTATATATATATATACTCTTCTATAAAGTCACATATAATATTTAAATTTAAATATACTCGCCCAGCTCTGGCGGCAAAGCAACCCTTTTTCTATTATTTATGCGGGAAATGCCGCAAAATGCAGCTCAACGGGAAACAATGTGTATCAAAACTTTTTATTCTACAATATTTCATTTGACAGTTGTGGCAAGCGCTCTTCCTCTTCCTCTTGTCCAAGGTCCTTGCGCAAAGTATAAATGAAAGTCACGAAGATTTCGTCCTAGTCCAAGGAGGGCCAACTGTCCAGACTCTCTAAATACTTTCGACTGTTCCTGCTGCTGCTGCTGCTCCTGCTCCCGCTGCTGCTTTCAACAAAAGAAACGTAAGGCAAAGAATAAACAATAAATAGAATAAATATGTATGTAAGGCATTCAAAGAAATTAGCATATTGCGCTCGGGCAACGGGCCCAACTGCTCGCCGAGGCCGAGTTCAAGTTTCTAACCTGATGCCAAGTACTCGCCGGCACTTTAATGTCCGGTGTTTGAATTGTGCTCAAAGTTTTTGTTTTTCTATTTTTTTTTTTTTTGTGTGAGTTTTACTTGGCACATAGCACACACATACATATATACATCTACATAAGTATCTCTGTTGTTGGCCAAAGTTTAAAGTTTGCTTATGGTCCCGGCGCATAAGTCAAACACGTGCCCGGGCAGGCGGGCAGACGGACGGACGGACGGAAAAGTTGTTGCAGATGGGACACCTGCTAACCGGGCTCGGTCAATTTGAATTCAACGCCTGCAACAGCGTCCAATGGGTGTAACAATTCACTTCACACTCACTCACACACACATTCACATTCACACTCACACACACACACATGGCATTGGCAATTTTAGTAGAAGTCTCAGTGTTGTGCTTGCTCTGGTTACACTGAAATGAATAGCTAATCTTTAGAATAAATGAAATGAATTTTTCTTTGGCTCGTGCTATTGGCAGCACACGCTGCCCGTTCGTCCGTCCATCCACCCACCGAGCCACGCCCACACCTAGCTCGCTCGCTGTGCGTGCAGTAAATCGCATTAATTTGGTATGCTGACCACAAAACTGGGATTTATTAAATAGTCAACTGAAACTCGCACCAACAAAGGCGCAGCGGCATGAGGCAAAGTGAAACGTGCGTGACACACACACAAATGCGATCGACACACTTACACACACACACACATACACACACACACACACACACTCATTGAGCTGTACATTTGTATTCTCTTACAGGGCAAATCAGGCATTCGAAAAAGTTAAGAACTCTCTCACACACACGCACACACACACATGGGCAACAACTACTATTTGACTCTGACACTCCTGACCCCTCCTGACCCGGTTCACAGTGCGTTGCTTGGCTCAGCTGGTGTGGCATTGGGGCGTGCGCAGCGGATGGGGCGGGGCCGGCTGCACTGAGTGTGGCACATCCGTATCTGTGCTCACTTTTCCGCTTGCCATTCAATTCTACAATGACACTGTGTAATTCAAACAGTGGTAATCATATCATAATGATGTGTAAACTAAAATGCTAATAATGTAATAATAATATGATGAAATCATAGAAATAATATGTAATAATGTAACCAACTCCATAAGCATTTTATATTAACTTGGAGCATTTAAAGTAAAAAGAGGAGAAGAAGAAAAGATTTCTCATACGCACTGTTGATGGAGTTCAAATTATAAAAAGAACATTGAATAGATATAAGATATTAAAAATGAACAGAAGAGAACAAAAGTGAAGAGCATAGAAGTGAATGGAAGAGAAGGAAGTGGAAGAGTAACTAATTATATGAAATACAAGTATTTAGCCATACAGAACTCAGAAGAGAAATTTGCAGATCAGAGCTGTTCATTAAAGAAAATAAGGAAATGAAGATAAGAGTTAATGTATTAATATGAATTTTAGTCTTAAAGAGATTTCAATACATTTTATTGCAATCAAAGCCAAAATTATACATTAGAAAGACTTGAAAACAGAAATGTATAGAAGGATTTAAAGTAGAGAAGGGAAAATAATGCGTGAGCTTCCTGCCTCGTTCATCTGTTCTTCCCTCTCGAAGAAGAAGAAAGACTATATGTTTTCCTCTTCCTTTCATCCTTCTATAAAATATATAAAACAACAAATATATCCAAATACTACATCAAGAGATGAGATACTAAAAATTAATCATACGCACTGTTGACAGAATTTGATTCTAATTCCAATTTACTCCTCCATCAACCGTAGCTAGTAAATGTTTTAGTAATAATACTCCTCAAATATTATGAATAATCTAGTGTATATCAACATTTCAGCAGCAGAACTCGCATTCGTGCTTATGCTTAGCTCTAGTTATTCATTCATCGACTTGCATTTACCTCTCATTATGATCTCAGCTCTGTGGCCACTGTGTCTATGGGAATAATGCCCGAGTGCTGGCTGGCTGCACTCGCCTTTCATTATGCTGAAGGCTGAAGGCAAGTGTTTACACATCCGTCGCTGCCGCTGCTCCTGCTGCTGCTGCTGCTGCTGCAAGGCAGTGAGTCAAAAATCTCTCAACTGGAATGCAAATGCCGCCCCGGCAAGTCAATAAATAAATTCAAACAATTTGACAACTTGCTCAATGGTGTCCCAAATTGTATTGGCACCCTGGGATTGCGGGCTGCTTCGGGTTGTGGACTGTGATTGCAGTGGTATGGTTGGGGGACGGGGGGTGGGTGTTGCTCAGTTCCTTTGATTGTCAACCGGCGACGGCAGCTGGAAATCGAATGGGCCCGGGTGAAGAGACTGGAGCTAGTGCGTGCCCAGCCAGCAATTGCGTTTGAGCGAATTTAAATTAAAGTGTCATTGAAATTGGCATCCCTTCAAACGAAATAAAATTTATAGTTTCGGCAAAGCTCTGGCCGAGCTGTTTATTTCAGCATCTCACTGCTACGACTACACTCGCATGTCCTTTTCATTTTCATTTTCATTTCTCGGTTTTCGCATTTCAATTTCTATAAGTGTTGAGTGCCGGTTCACCCACACACACACACACACACACACACATTCACACGTCCAGTTTAGATTTATCACTTTTGATTTTGGGGCAAGCGACTCACACTCCTCAGTGAGGAGCACTCCTCACCCCTGCGCCCCGCTCGGGGCAAAGTCCTATTGATTTAATACATTTATTTGCTTTCGACCCGCCCGACTTTATGCGAATTCAATGTCTGTTTCGACTTTTGTTTGTGCCAAAAAAGTTTTAATTCAATTTTTGCCATTGCCGCTTTATCACATTAAAAACTTACCCACGCCCCCATTGACAATGGCCCCAAGTAAAGCAACCAAGCGCTCGCTCGGTCGGTTCACGTGTCATATCGTTTGAGCCAAAAATATTTGCTGTATGATTTATGCAGAATGGGGTAAAAGTTTTCACGCGAGAGTGAGAGTGAGAGAGAGGGACAGAGAGTTTGAGAGAGAGGGAGAGAGAGAAATAGAGAAAGACTGGGGAAAATATTGGAAATATGGAGCAGGACGAAACAGATTAAGAAAGAGAGTGAGGGAGAGAGACAAAGAGCGATAGGGCGAGAGAAAGAGAGAGTAAAACAGTAAATAGAACGAGTTAGAGCAAGAGAGAATAATAGAGAATAATTATATAATAATTCACAATATTCTTTGTGTATTTTAAGAAATCATATTATATTCCATTATATAAAATGAGAGTTTTCTTCACTGCTGTTTCTACATATCGTTTTCAGAAATTATTTACTGATTTAATTTTCAAAATTGTATATTTTACATTTGTTTATACTTCAAATGTATTGTTAATTATTAATCTAAGCTTCACCGCAAATGAAAGTCGTGGAGATTATTTTTATTTGCCAGCCAGACAAACTCTCAATTCTCGATGTTGCTTGAAATGCTGCATGCTGCACTCGATATTAAAAGGAGATTATCACATTTGGCGTAGCTGCTGAGCTTTATGTGCCATCAAACAAATCACTTGCACTAAAAAAAAAAAAGCCATTGAAGCGTATCTCATTACGAGCATGTGAACCGAACGAGTTCGTTCATTTTGACCAGCATTGCCATGGCCAATGCCATTCAACTCGTTGGTGTCCCCTCTCTCCCTCTCTCTCTCTCTCTCTCTCGCTATGCACTTAATTCCATAAACCTTTCACACTCCACCTTTTGATTTCCCAGCAAAGCTGAGCACTTACAGGAGTCAACAGTTTGGAAAATGAACGTAGACAATGGAAGAAGCCAAAGGCAGAAACTATTCTGCAAACGCTTCAATACATACGCACTTTGCGTAGTATTTACGACTAATCCTAAATGATGTGTCTGACTTTCAGTAGCTTTCAGTCGAGGTATTTTTTTCTCTACTGCATGCAATGACCGTTCACATAGGTCGTCGTCGTTGTCCACTTTCATTTCACCTTCAAAATGAAAAGTTTTCGCACGATTTTTTCGTCGTTTGTAAATAAAAAAAAAATCGCCTATTTTTCAAGGCGGAAGTCGTATATTTCATTTATGAGCTACAATAGCGGAAATGAAAATATTAAACCATAGAAGTGGGCGCCGACCAGGCTACAAAAAAACTGGACCAAAACCCAGCTTCTTGCTCACCTTTCCCGGATTCACATGGCGCTCGTATTTGTGTAGCACTCGAAGGCCCAGGCGAGTGCGGCGACTAAAAAAAAAATAAATAGGAAGAGTAAATAAACAAGTTGGAAAGCTCAAGCGGGGAATGACCGACTAGAAGATGCCCTGAAATTTGCTGGATAAGCTAAAGTCTGAAAACTTTTATTTAATTTAATGTTAAACTTAATTATTTATAAAATGTTTTTATATAATTTGATATTTAGTTTAAATTTTTGAATGAAAAACTTATAGATTCAAGCTTAAAATACAATTTAATATCTGTATTTTAATTCAGCATTGGATTTTCTTACAATTTTTAGGTTTATATATCTAAATTTTGATTAGGCTTGCAAAATGAAAGTAGTTGTCGATCTGTTTAAATAAACTCGATATATTGCTTTTATCAGAAATTATCGAAAAATTAAAGAGCTGTGCCTACCACTTATAGGTTCTGAGATCAACAAATTGCTTCATATCGACAGAAGCACCCACATACAGATAGATAGACAGGGGCTTGACATGAATGCTTTATGGGATCTGCCACGCCTCCTTTTGCTTGTTACAGACACTTTCAAGAAATCATCATACCCGTATTTCCAATTTTCAATGTGTTCAGGGTATCCTCAATTTATACAGAGGAACACAAAGCACACTAACACACACCCACACACACCCACACACACACACCCACACACACACACGCCCAGGCGGACACTCGCATGACCAGCCGTAATGTTTTTTTACCTTTACCGTTGCCTTTACCTTTACCTTTACTTTACTTTTAACTTTGCCTGTCTATAGTTTGCTTGAATGATTCTCAATGAGTTGTTGTCGGTGCCTTTGCTTTGCTATTGTCGTTGTCGTCGTCGTTGTCGTGCTCCTCCTGCAATTTTCTTATAAAATTATAATGTCCAGCAAAAGACTTTTTTCATTCTCTGCTCTGCTCTGCACTGCTTTTTTAATGCAACAAAAATTGAATAAGTCTCAGTTGTTGTCATTGTTGATTTTTTGCTTGTCTTCGTGTTGTTATTGTTGTGACGCTGGCGCCGCTCCTGCTCCAAGCTTTCACAGTAATATGAAAGGTAAACGTGATTTGCCAGCTCTCTGCCTGGCATCCTTTCATCAGGTGATCTGCCGCAGGAACCCACACACACTCCCACACACTCACACACACTCCCACACACACACACTTATGGTCAAGTGAGCTGCAGGCATCTTGGCAAAATTAAAATACCCATTTTTGCCCCCCAGCCTTCGGTCACATACTTTCCATGAATGCCAATCAATGGTAATTTGCTCTATTGGCTTATAGTTTGTCCCCATATGTGTAGCTGTCTCTGTGTGTATGTGTGTGTGTGTGTGTTTGTCTCTCTTCGGGCAGTTGCTTCCATTAATTTGTTTGCTTATTAAATTATGGCTTTTTATTGCGTTGACCATCGATGTGAGCCTTGTCCAAGGCACTCCATAATTACTTCAACTCATCTAATTGAACTGCTTGGAATTCCAGCCTTCGGTCATTGTACTGTAAACAATTTTATGGTAGCTCAATCAGTGCGCAACTAACATTAAAATTAATATAATATAATCAATAGAGAATTATTTAATCATAGCCAAGAATGTGCTTGGGGCTAGTTTGCATTGTGTGACCCCCAATAAAGGCAGAGGGCACACAAATTGTATGGCGTCTGATAAGGATTTAAGGTACAGTAGAATCTGGTTATAACGACATCGCAATGAAAATTCTGCTCTCCAGACAAACTGATGTGAGCAAACTCATATGTTTATGAGTCTTCCTTGTATAACGGCGGTCTTTATAAGCAGGTTCTACTGTATTTTTTATTACTACTCTATTTATTTTTAAGCTATGTCTATGCCAGTGTATTTAGGGTAGTCCAACATTGAAATTTTTGGCTGAACTTTGCTGAAAATGCTAGAATCAATTTTTCTGGCTTGTTCTCAATCGTCGCCGTCAATCAAATATAAAATTGATTTATATCAATAGATCATATATCATAATATTTATACACATGTGTATACATAAATTAATATTGTATTTACCTAAAATAATTTAAATACTTACTTTTATATAAATTATATACATTTTATTTATATATTAATAGACAATATAATATTTATATAATATTTACAATATTTTATATAATATATACACAAATATTTCCCTTATTTAATATACATACCTATATATTTAATACCTCTTCACATTACGTGTACGCCCTCAGCAGCCTATCAATAAATGACATTGACTTGACTCGGGACATGCTGCTAGCAGGTGTAATTATTATTTTGGACAACTATACTTCGGTTAGCAGCTGGAGATTGGGAGTGAAAATATCTCTATGGACTACGCGCAGACATTTGCAATATATTGGGCAGCAGAAGGCTACAAACAAGAGAAATACCCAAAACAGCAGCAGCAGCAACTGAGCTCGGGCTGAGGGCAAACACACAAACGCCATTAGCTAGTTGGTAGCGACAACTTTTCACATTGTAGCCGCTGGGCGCACAGACACGGCTCATAGGGCTCGTGGCAGAGCGAAGAGCGGGCAGCAGCAGGCGGGTGCGGCAGGTCGGGCGCACACCTCGACGGCGCGTCGTAACGAGCGAGGCCGCAGCCACAACATAATAAACACCAAGCTGGGCATTCCCATCACCATCAACATCAGTGGAAGCACGAGCAGGAGAAGGAGCAGCACTGACAGGAACTGGAACAGGGGCAATGTGCTATTATCAACATCATCAGCTATTGTCAAAGTTTGGCGCATTTATTTGGTTGCTCAATCAGCGCCCAAAGCGCTTTCGCTTTCGCGTTCGCTTTTGCTTTTGGCTGCCTCTGCTGCTGCCTCTGCTTCAGCCTCTGCTGCTGCCTCGTTTTTATCAAAGCACCGAAACTCCACCTGCGCCACAGCCGCCATTTACAATAATTACCATCAAATGAACAAACAAACTTTTGTGCCGCTTGTCCGGGACTAGCAAAGCGGTGAGCCCCAACTCCAGCGAAAAAATATGCTCACTCTTAACCTCCGACTCCTGCCAGCCAAACACCAGCCAGCAGCACACAAGTTGTGCGGTAACTAGCCAATGTCAGCAGGGCTGCCTTAGATAAGTGAGAGATGTAATTAAATAATATAATACAGAAATCAATTCTATGAAATTGAAACGAATTCCAATAAATTCCAACGAATTCAGAGCTTTGTATATTGATAATCAAGCAGGAGTGGCAGAGCTACATTTATTGTCAATAGCTATGTTTGAAAAGTTGTTTAAGTTATGGATAATAATGAAATGTTTTGAAATGTTCAATAGGATTTTTCGGTTAAATTTAAATTATATTATTTTTTTAAATAAAATTATTTGTAAAAAAAATTTTAAAATGGATAAATATGAATTATTTAATAGAATTTTTCAGTAAAATACAAATTATATTATTTTTGTAAATACAATTATTTGTAACTAAAATTATATTATATTCTTTTGCCATTAGAAATATGTAGTTTAAAATTCAAATTTAAATTTAAATTAAATTTTAGCTTAGGTGAGCGGACATTTCATTGTGTTATTGGTGTTTATAATGGCTTCAATATCACATAGCTGAGATTAAGATTGAATCATTAAAGATTGAGAGAGAGAGAGAGAGAGAGAGAGAGAGAGAGAGAGAGAGAGAGAGAGAGAGAGAGAGAGAGAGAGAGAGAGAGAGAGAGAGAGATTGGCATGCAGGAAAGATATTATAGCTGTCATAGTAACTAAAATTGAGGAAGAGTCAGAAAAATAAACCTACGCTTCGAACACTTTGCGGGAAATCAATCGTATCACGATTTGACACAATCATAATAGCACAGATAAGGCTTCAAAATATGGTAAATAACAATATCGTAGCTCAATTTTTTTTTGGTTCTATGACAGTCTCCAGCCCTCTTGCTCTTAACTGGGTCACCCTCATATATTGCATAAACTAAATAACTCATGCTGCTATAACTCAGTCAATTACTATAGCTTCTCTCACTTTTGCTGCCCAGTGTAAAATGTAAAGAGGCAATGTCAAAGGCAAAAGAAGAAGTAGAAAAAAAATAAACACACACACACTGAGACGACGCTTTGGGAGTTAGAGCCTCATAGCTGGAGCGCTTATCGCATCACTCAAAAGTTTCCTTTTTATATTTCTTACCACACTGCCGACCGCGCCTCCCGCTCACGCCGGGCTGTCGGCTCAATTTTCCAACATTTGAACATTAGGCCGCTGAGGATTAACAATATAAGTGGGCAGGGCAGGAGGCGTAGCAGGAGCTGGGTGTTGGCTGCTTTGCGTTTTAGCTGTAGGCTAAGTGAAGTTAATGAGGTTGGGCGAGAGTTTGGCAGGCAGGAGTGGTAGGTGGGGGAGTGACGTTTTAGTTGGGAGTCGCGTGGCACGGAAATGCTGCAGCTTGTCAACTCTGGTTAATGTTGAGCCATTGAAAAGCCACTTGGATGTATTGCAGCCATTTGGAAGCAACTTGAAAACGCTCAAAAGCCGCAACAGTAGTGGAAATACAGCAAACGAAATGCAAACTAATTAAATAATTAATACGTTAACATAACTGTGAAATATACCCTCATGCCGCTGGAGAATTGAAGTCAAGCCGCAAATTAATTAATAAATGCGCATGCAGCCACAACAAAAATCTTGGTAAACACACACACACACGCACACACATACTTTCTTCGATTGCAATTAAAAACCACAACAAAGTCAACTCGGCTTGACTGCGCCGCCCCCTCCTCAGTCCAACTCAGCTATGTGTGTGTGCTATGTGTGTCTGTGTGACTTTGCCTTCCTAATTACATCTTAAGATGCTGCGACGGCGAAATAGACAGTCGAACGGCTCACTGCGAACAGCTCAGCGCAATTAAAGCAGGCCAAACGCTGTTAAGTACATTTTCGTACCTGCTGCTGTCAAGGTAACAACTTGCTTAATTAACGCGATTAGACGCGATGATAACTCATGTTGAAATTAAAATCTCAAAGGGGACACCTAACGCCCCTTATCCAGCGAGTGTTTGCCCCTCCATGGTGCAAGTCGCATTGGTGCACTGTTGTAAGTCATATTCATATATGTGTGAGTGTGTGTGGGTGTGTTTGGGTTTTATGTGCCTTGTAAATATTTATGCAGCCGTTAATGACGAGGCGAGAAAGCGCTACTCCAAGCAAGGTGCTAACTACCAACGAACTGCCAGCCGCCATCTGCGAGCTGCCAACAGCGAACAGCGAACTGTGAACTGCGAACTGCCAACCGCCAAGAGGCTGTTTGAAGGTCGAAATTATACGGAGCGATGCGAATTGCAGTCTACTTAAAGGCGTTCCACCATATGTGTGTGGGCTGGCATGGGTTGATTTAAGATCTTAAGTCGTTAACTGCGCAGTAAAGTTTACGACTAAGAAATACATTTCAAAGTAGTTGCAAAGATCTTGTTACATAGTTAAAAAGCTATGTGCACTTTAAGACTTACGTAAGAAAAACCATGAAAATACATGAAAAAGAAAGTGAATTAATTTTATGTAAGTTATTTGTGGATATTTTAATGCTAAGAAATTGTATAAAAGACACCAGCAACAATGCAAAATTGATATTAAATTAATAAATAAAATCCCATTTTAATAATGAACTCAAAAATGGCCTCTATTAGCAATTGCATGTGAGAGCAAGCAAGGTAGCACGATATTAATACTTTGCGACATAGAGGCAAGAGCAGATAAGTTGAAGCTATGGCTACTCACTTGTGAAAGAGGGAGATAAATATAGTAGAGGCGAAGTTTTACAATGCTGCATAGCTGAAAGAGCAAGAGCGATGCAAAACATTTTAGCTTACTCGCAATGCAATTACACTCACGATTGAAAGAAGAAGAACGATCAGCATAAATATAACTGTGTGTAGAAGTTGAGCGTAACCGCTCAGTCGTGCTCGTGTGCGATGACCAATCACGGGCCAGACGAATACTTGCATTGAGCATGTAGATTTCTTCTGATTGGTCTATAGCTAAGCAGAATACAATGATAGCGAACAGAGCGTCTGTCTAGCTAAGCAGAATACAATGATAGCTCACGATTGAAAGAAGAAGAGCCACCGATCAATGCTCACGATTAAAAGAAGAAGAAGCGTCAGCATATAAATAGGGCTGCTTTTGGAAGTTGAGCTCCAGTTGCAATTGAACTGTGCATCAAGAGTGAAAGGGAAAACAATTCAATTGAATAAGAGGAAGAGTTATCAGTACATATAAAGCTGTATATATAAGCTTTGATTCAAGTGAAGCGGGGCTCTTAGAGCTGTCATGTGTATGCCCAATTACATTAGTTTTTACAAAAGTGAATAAACCAAAATATATGTACATATATATTTAATATAAATAAATATTTCATTTGATTTATCTTGGCTAATAAACCGTTGAACTAAATAAATAATAAATAAAAAAAATATATATAAAAATGACATACTAAACCACTTCATGATTGCTATTTATCAGCCTATTATTTTCTCATTGCCGCAGCTTATTTCACTTTAAATTGTGTGCTAAACTTGTGCTATTCCGTCTCTATCTGACTGAAGCATTGGTAAATTTAAACAGCATTCTATTAACAAGTGGTCAATTAGGCACATTGTTGTCTGGCAGAGCATCAAAACGGATACACCCGCAGCATACGTATTAATATTGAGAGAATGACACTCCAAAGGTAATTGAAACTCATAATCTTAAGTTGGCTTGTTAGCCAGCCGAAGCAACGTACAACAAATAAAGAAGAGAAAGAAACAAGCGAGGGAGGAAAATAGGAGAACTGTAAGCAGCCAGCCAGTCAGCCAGAGGAGGAGGCAAAACATAAATTTGGCCGTAAAAGAGCATTTAAGATAAGCCTGCATTTATGGTCGTTAAAATTCAAAATGGCATTTAAAAAACAGCACGACGCAATCCCGTCTCTATGCAAACTGCACTCCGGCACCGGTTGCAGCGGATGCGCCAAGTAAAAAGCGCGCCATTTGGCTAATACGCTAAATATTCAAAATCACATTGCCAACAGTGCTGCGCGGAGAGGTGGGGGAGGGAGGGTGAGAGCGGAACGAATGACTGCACAGCGACAAGCGGACATTAAGCAAAATTTTATGTTGGCAGCATCAACAGCCAGTGGAGGATTTGGCTCAGCATCCACAGCTCTGGAGCGACCCACAATCCGCAATACCCGATATTCACACACAAACACACACATATACACACACACGCAGACTCACCTGTGCACTTTATGCGCTCTGCGATAGCAGTTTAACGTCGTTGACGTTAATTTGTGCCACCAGGAGGAGGCTGGCAAAAAGTATGTTCGGTATGTGACATTGAAGCGAACGAACATCATCATAACATCATAACGCTGCACATCATCAGAGACAACCTCAATTTCAGCTGACTTCTCTCACTCTATCTATCCTTCTCCCTCTCTCTGCCCCTCTCATCGTTACGCACCATTGAGTGCACAATTTCATTAAGCGCTCATGCCTTGACAGGGTGCCAGTCGGGTCACTATGAATGTGAATGTGAATGTGAATACGAATGTGAATATGAAAACGAATAACCAAAACGAATACTCAAGCAATGCTCCCAGCCATCAAATGCAGTTGTTGACTTAGACAGCAACAGCTGCAGCTTTTCGTGTTGACAACTTTTGTGTGCTGTCTGTCTGGTTGGTCATATTGTTGGCTTAACTGTTAATGCCCTGTAAATGGTTGAGTGATGGGGAATGTTGATCACAGCTGAGCTTAACTGAATGCCAGCCAACTGAATTTATGCCAAGTTTATTGTTGACTTTTGGCTGACTTAAAAGTTGTTTTGCTTTGTTTTCCACAATATGAGTTGGGTTATTTTTAAAGCCAGATGTCTAGCTGCCAGCTCAGGCAAGAGCAGTCGCAAAAGCTGTCAATATTTGATTAATTTTTAAATATTCATACTTTTTCATACATGTTAAATTAATTCAGCTGTATGGGAGGTAGTCTCTGCAGGAAAATTCAATAAATTTTCTATGCTCTCTCTAGGGCATTTTCAAGTCAAACAGAATTCGATATGCAGCCATGTTTCATATGCTATGCGAACTAATTTTCAATTGCTCAATAGCCTAATGATAAAACTGATCAATTTTTCTTTTGGCATTTGTGGCTTTTGTGGTCAGTTATGGAAATTTCCTTTTAATTAGTTTCTATGGGGTTCAATGCGCTCCGCAAATGTACGAAGAAACATGAGCTTTGTCTCTGTGTGTGTGAATGTATTTCTCTGTCATTCACTTATCACACAAGTGCGAGAAGTCTAGAGCTGCCTGTTGGCGCCGCCAATGGCCATTTCAATTTTTTTTCTTTCGATTGCGCTCAAAAGTATGCCACACATAAAGCTATAAAATGCTTTTGAAGTGCTAGTGTTGGTGTTCACGTGTGTGTGTGTGTGTGTGTGTTATTCATGACAGCAATGCTTTTGCTTTTTGCGGCTTTTGGCATGCCACAAAAGTTATGCACTAACCGATGCCACCACTTTACAAATTTATGTTATGGACCAACACGCCGTCTGTCCATCTAGCTGTCTGTCTGTCTGGTCTGGTCTGGGCTGGGCGCGTTGTAAGTTCAACTGTCTGACTGCGGAGTAGCGCCGACTCTCTTTTTCTAGCATTTTTGGCAAGCAATTGAAAAGTTGTTTCAACCAGAGCCACTTGGCCAATAACTTTTTAAACGCTCTGGCAAACGCAATGGCAACAAATTTACGGCGACTCCAAGTGGAAATTCAAAATACATGTGTCCAAAATAAATAATCACCGACTTTACACACACACACACACAGCGTGTTTGTATGTGTGTGAGTGTGTGTGTACTGGTCTACATCAACACCATTTGTCCTTTGTCAAGTAACAATTGAATGCAATGACTTTTGCCAAATTGATTCTCAACAGCAGCAGCAGGAGTAGGAGCAGCAGCAGGAGCAGCAGCAGGAGTAGGAGCAGCAGCAGGAGCAGAGCAGCAGCAGCAGTCGAAGACGATGACAATGGAGGCAACTATCAAATGGCAAACAAATGCAAGGCGCTTGACAGTCTGCAAAGTTTTACAGTCTATAAGGCACATATAGTATATACATATGTATATATATATACATATAACCATCTTTACTATGCTCCATATATGTATGTAAGTGCTTAGGTGTGTGAGTCGCATGTGCAATGCGTTTGCTTAGCCTTGGCCTGTGCCAGAATAAATGGCATATTAAGTACACGCTCAGCGGCACCTGTGACTGCAGCATGGCTACCAAATTGAATTCTATCTAAGATATATATAGATATATATACATATACATATATATTTATGCTGCACACATATGTTTCGTATCAAATTTCATTGTCAAATTCAAACTTAAACTGATTATGTGCGGATACCTTTTGGTTTCGATGTGTGATTAAATTGACTGAAAATTGTGGTAATACAATATATTTGTGCTTTTGATTTATTATGCTCTGTATGGGCTTACGGGGTATTACGCTTCTCTTGAAATGCGTGTAACAGGCAGCAGCAGGCCTGGATTGTGCCATAAATTCTAGATCGTAAGCCAGTGCCGTCTTAATATAACTCTACTTGAGCAAGGGATTGGAAGTTGTACCTAAAGGTGCTGAGCTAACCATGAATCAGGCTTATTTCAGTACTGGAATCTACAAATACTTTGGATATATTTTTTATTTTGAATATCGTTGGCAAATTTAGTGATATAAATTATTAGTTTATATTGTCACATGCGAAATAAGTGTGTGTGATTTTTGTAATATCCAACATATTATATATAGTCTCAAGATTTCTTGCTGAAAATTTTATTTAAATCGGTTAAGTAAAACAAAAGTTATTCAAGATAACGTTTCGTCAGTTCTTAAAAGTAAGCAGCGTGAAGCTTTAACTCTATATATACATACATATGTGCATTATTACAGTTGTATTAGTTATTAGCATTAGTATTAGTGTTAGTATTAGTAGAGACCCTCAGTGGAGCTGTTGACAGGGGCGATGCCTAAGATGAAATGGAATAAGGGAAAGGACAAATTAGATTAAGTAAGATTTACAAACATATTAATCATTTTTTTATTTTTAGAATACATTATAAATATTATAAAATTTTATTTGTATTTTTTAGCTTTATTTAATCAATTTATTTATTTATTTATAATTTTTTTTATAGCGACATGCATCATATCATCATATCATATAGTTTAGTGTATAAGGCAGTCGTTCCACCTCACACGAGCACTTAAAATTCATTTTGATATGAAATAAACACCAAGTGGTAAGCCATAAATTAAAGTTAGTATAAATTCACCGTTAAATCGCATGCAGATTTGTGTTATTAATAAATACGCTTTGTTTATGTATATATTGTGCTTGAAGGTTAAGTGCAAAGTATGTGGGCTAAGCAGGGTGGGACGGCAATAATTCTCATAAATTTATCAAGTCATAATTTTTGGAGTACGCGCTGGTAATTTTTCATCGAAATGTCAGAGACAGCGCGCTCAGAAATCGACAATCTATGAAGAATTATGAAAGTGTTTACCTTCAGGCAAACGGATTGGCCCAGTCGCTCGTCGCTATCGTCGTGTCTTTATCTCGGCCATAGATGTAGCCGTAGCCGTAGTTCAGTGTCTGTCTGGGTTTTGGCATGACAAATGGCATTGCCGCAGTCTATTATTAATAGGAATGTATTAGACCGGCGCCTGTGCCATTTATCGCACATGTTAAATGCTTCAAACGGCACTCTGGGGAACTATATAGAAAAATGTAGTCACAAATAGACAGATATAGATATATGTATATGGCTTTATCTGGGTCTATCAAGGACACGTGTCCTCTGTGGCATTGTCGTTGGCATTTTGGGTTTATTAATTACTGGCTTTGGCTCTGGCTGCCATTGAATTGATGGCCCGAAGCATGCATTTGTCTATTAGCACATATTATTAAACAGTTTGGCTCAACAATTGTTGACGGTAATTTGTGTCGCGTGGCTTGAGAAACCTTCTCCCGAAATGGCCTCAGCATTTCCTGTACACGCACTTTCCAATTAAATTCATTACACCTTCTTCCGAGCAGCACTCTCACTCTCAGCTCCCACTCTCCCACTCCCTCTCAGCTCTCCGCTCTCTGTTAGCTGTCCCGTTTAATTTCCAGCAAACACTAAGTCATTTCCGGGCAAACGGCTCGACTCCAGTCGGCCCGGCCCGGCTTGTCCATTACACAGATTATCATTTGAATTTCGCTGGCCATGGAAATTTCTGTCGGCGTGGCGGCACGTGCAGGTGCTGGAAATTTCTTTTCTTTACTTATTTTTTTTGTCCTGCGTAATTTTCTTTTCTTTATTATGCAGCGTTTTTTTTTTTTGCTCTACATTTTTTTTTTTGTGTTTGAGTTATTTTGACTTGTGGACCACAACAAAAGTTGACAAAATAACGCGACAAGGGGCCGTGGCCAGGATCTGAAAGGTGAATTTCCACACGGAACGCACAGGAAGTAGTCGTCGTCGTCAGGCATAGGCTGAGCTGGAGGAGCTGCTGGAGCTGTTGGAGCTGTTCGAGCAGCAGCTGCTGCGCCCAGTGAATTATTTTTCACGTAAATTGGGTGTGTTTTCTATTATTGCCAAAGACTTCCGGCGTGCCATGACGCAGCGGCTGTCAGTGTGGCAACAGGAAAAACAGCAACAACAACAGGTACCAGTCGCAAGTCACTTGCTTCAAGTCTTTTAAGTTATTTTAAATTTGAAACGTGGGTCACGGACAAAGTCGCAATTTTTTGC
The DNA here is from genome assembly GCF_054131105.1 of Drosophila navojoa. Lineage (NCBI taxonomy): Eukaryota > Metazoa > Arthropoda > Insecta > Diptera > Drosophilidae > Drosophila > Drosophila navojoa. The sequence goes on along the minus strand of NC_142891.1, from coordinate 19,011,706 downwards.
CCCGTCTTGACGTTGTATTTTTATTTTTCTTAGTTTTTATTTTATTATGTATATATTTTTTTCAGCTGTTGTTTCTTGTATTATTATTTTTTGTTCTCTTTTTATTATACCCTGAACCCATTGAAAATGGGAAATCAGGGTATAATGGTTTTGTTAAAAGTATGTAACAGGCAGAAGGAGGCGTGGCAGACCCCACAAAGTATATATATTCTTGATCAGGACGACAAGCTGAGTCGATTTGGCCCTGTCCGTCTGTCTGTCCGTCCGTCCGTCCGTCCGTCCGTCCGTATGTATGAACGCGTCGATTTCAGAAGATATAAGAGCTAGAGACTTCAACTTTTTTTTTAAATGTCCGTATATATCACGCGCAGATCGAGTTTATCACTAAAAAACGATAACTCATTCCGATATTTTTTATCGATAAAAAACCTTATCGAAGATCACTTAAATAATTATATCTCCCACATCTTTCAAGCTAGAGTCTCCAAATTTAAAATGTATATAAAGATGTATTTTATACAATTTCGGTTTTTGTTAAAATTTACCCCCACACCTAAATCCACCCCCTCACCCTCATCTTTGTAAAAGTCGTATATCAAATACTAGAGACTTGAGCTTCGGTATACACATACATTTTAACATTATGATTACGTTCTGAAAGTTTCATTACGATCGTGTGTCTAGAAATTAAATTATTAAATAAGTTTTCATTATATTGCCACACTGCAGCGCAACCCAAGCGCAATCGTCTGTATATGTGAGTGTGTGTACGCATGTGTTTGTTTGTATGCGTGTGTGTGTGCGTGTATTTGTATGTATGCGTGTGTGTGTGTGTGTGCGTGTGTGTTTGCTAATTATTTTTGAAATATCAGTTGCTTGTAGGGTTCAGGGGATCTCGTAGTCGAGCAGTCTCGACTAGAGCTTTCTTACTTGTTTTTGTTATTTTTTTTTTTTTTTTTGGTTTATATGCTGGTGTCCTATGCGAAAAGTTGGCCGGCAGCGCGCGACATTGGCATGCAAAATATGACAGACACAGTGAAAGAAAGAGACAGACAGCTGGGCAGACATACAACTGGCAAAGTGAGCGGAGAGAGAGAGAGAGAGAGAAAGGGAGAGCGCGCTGTCCAGCGTGCGTTAGATATCAGCGAAGGATGTGCGGTTAGGTGCAGGATGTTGTCAAGGAAATTAAGCGCATTGTAACAGCCGCTTAAGTTTCGCCTTCTTCTTCTTCATCTTCTTCTTCTTCGTCTTTTCGCTTTTAACGCCGACGCTGATGACATTTTTAGCTGTTGAAAATTTCTGCATGTTTGTGGCTTAGTCTCTGCATATTTGAGTCAAGTGAGCAACTATTTGAATGTCAAGAGATAGTTATAGATTATCTATTCATACTATTTAAAAGTATTATTTATTTTATTTTATTTATTTTTTATTTATATTATTTTTATTTATTTATACTATTTGAGATTACTTTTATTTTCTATTTTTTTTTATTGGTTATTAATTAACATATTTAATAGTATATTTATTTATTCATTTAACTACATATAAATTTTATTTATTCCTTCATTTATTTATTTAGAAATTTAATTTATTTATTTAGAAATCCAGTTTTATTTATTCACTTAAATTACTTAATAGACTTGACATGGCATTTACTGCTTTCTTATTTTATATTTTGTCAACAATTAGCTTCAGCTGCAGTGAAGGCAACTCAATTTCTCTTTAAAATATATATATATAAATATGTTATTTATTAACCATTCTTGTTGGCTCATAAATCTTCAATTAGAGTCAACACTTAGTTTGCTCAAGCAGTTCGTTCCATCTTGTTTATGTTTTGCCATAGTCGAATTGAATTGAATTCTATTGACACATTTGACAGTTCATAAATTAAGATGAAACCGAAAGATGGCAGCATCTTCCTGATGATGATTGCTCGAAATGTGTAAAGAATTGTGTATTGCAGCATCCCATTGCAATCGGCTGAGGATGAGGCAGCGCTCGCCGCTGGGTCGAGAGCCAACAGCAATATCCATAGTCATGGCAATTTTGTTTAGAAACTTTTAATTAGTGTTGGCAAAGTTTTTCAATTAACACCACCTGCACAACTACTTATTTAGCTGGCACTCGCTGTTGAGCCCCAGCCCAAGCCCGAGCTCGAGCTGGGTGTTAGCCAGCTTCTTGTGAAATTGTGTCCCCTGTCGCATTGTTGCTGCCATTGTTGTAGCTGTCAACTGTAAATTATAAAAATATTTCTGCACTTGCTTCGCTTTACTCCGCTTTGTTTTGTGTTGCTGCTAAGTCGAAAATAATTCAGTGCATAAGCCGACGAGGAATCCATAAATACGGAAATTGTGGCCAGCCGCTTTATGGAATGTTTAATTGTTTCTTTCTCTCCTTCTTTTTCTTTCATTTTTCTAATTGATTTTCACTTGAAGCGAGTTTCACTTGTAATTAAATATAAATTGCACAACTTTCTGACAGCTCCAACAGTTGGCAGTTGTTTTTAATATAAATTAGCAACACTCGATATAATGCATAACGAGGCTAATGGAAATCACAAATGGCAATCGAAATGGAACGGGAGTGGAAGTGTTCAGGGCATTTTAGAGCCGGAGAGCCGCGCCATCAGGCATTAACGTAACGCAACTACGCCAATCATCAGGATGACAATCAACTCACTCTGACAATTTCTCGATTAAAACACGGCCTGCGGCGAGTCCATAATTAACCTGGTCAAAGGGCTGCCGAAGGGGCGGGAGCGGGGCTGGGTTTTTTACTGCTTGCGTATATACATATATATAATTAATGAAAGAATGTGACAGCCGTCCGCAATTGAGTGACGTATAATTATCATCATTAACGTAACTGATTTAAAGCGCATACAAATCACATTTACTTAAATATTTGCAGAAAAATCGCGTGAAATTTCGTTTGTTAACTAAGTGGAAAGCGTAAAGAGCTCAATTGGCAATATCATTAATTAAAGAAAACCCATTAATTGTCTTGAGCATATTGAGATTGTTTACGATTGTGTTTGAACAGGTTTTTCTGTAATTGCTTAGTTTTTAGTGCTTGTTCGTAAAGTGATGAGGGTATATTGGTTGTGTACGAGTCTCGTTAGGTTACATATTTGATTACAGGAGCTATAGACTGAACAGACTAGGCAGAATACAGAGAAATCGACCCTGAAAAGTTGATTTGCATTGATACAATATCACCGATCGTGTGTAGACCACACTTTGCCATCTAAGTCTTCAATAACATTCTGTTAAACTATCTCGTTTTCATGGAGCAAAATGAAGCGCTGTTAAACTTACGTATCAATAACATAACGCAATGTTAAATTGCTAAATTGCAAAGACAATGCCTGTTTACAGTTTTCACAATCTCTTCCATTTGGCTCTGATTGTGTGTTGCCATTGCAGTGGTATTAGTGAGACTAGTGAGAGCTTGTTTACAGAGTTGCTGTCGAAATGTTAGCCGAGTGAGCTTGCGCTTTTGTTGCTTGCTTCGCACTGAGAGAGAGAGCGGGACAAATATATAGGTGTTGCTTAACTTTGGCTCTGATGCTGCTGAGTGCGAGCGAGATAGCTATATATGACCCTCGTATGTTGATGCTCTAATTTAACAGAATGAAGATAATTAGAACTAGAACGGCTGCAGAAGGCAGTCTGTAAGAGCGCACATACTGCGAGGCAGAAAATTGAGTTTGTTAAGGAGCAAAGCTGCTTACGCATTTAACATAATATATAAATGAATGTATTACAACTTATATATGTTGTATACACATATTAATTATAGCTTTGGCTTTAAGTTTCATAACTCAACGGTCTCATAGTAAAAGCCCACTTCACCTTCGCAACTCAAATGATATACAGTTTAACGCTCCATTGCTGAATGTTTTCATTTAGTTTTATGCTAGAAATTGCGGCCACTTCACTTGAAGACATAAATATTATGCTGCATGAGCTGCATTAAGTGCCATCACACACACACACACTCAGTCACACATACATACACATGCCTTTGGATGCACTTTAAGCATCTAAGCTTGTTGCTGATCTCACTCTCGCTCTCCCACTCGACTTGAAGTGTGCAATTAGCAGACCCATTTTGATGCTTTTCTCGCCGGCTACCCTCTTCGTTTTTGCTAGCCAAGGAACACCAGAATAACTAGAAAGTTAACTGGCTGAGCCAGAAATAAAATTGCAGCTAATTGCGAGCAATTGAGAAACTGCCACAGCAAAAGTGCAGCTTATGAGGACTTCAAAGTTTATGTTGTTGGCGTGGCAACAATAAATGCGGCAAAAACATTTTGCAACGGTCCAGCCATCTATAATATAGCTATATACATACATATACATATAAACAGATACTTGAGCGAATATAGAAAATTTGAAGATTTTTCTCAAGTGGCCCACAACTGCCAAAAAGACATGAAGGTTAATTGCGTTGCTCCATAGCCCAGAAGCGCACAATTCTCTATCTGCATCTGCATTTGAGTATGTTTAAGTGTGTGTGAGGGAGTGCGCATGTGTGTGTGCCTTGCTAAATAAATTACATATGCGCTGACTGCCAAGAAAATTGAAAAATTCTGCATGGATTGCAAACGTTTGTCCTGCAGCTGCAGTCGCAGTCACGGTCACAGTAGCAGTTTATGGATGCCGTACAAAATATTGCGTATACTACTTAAATACATATAGACACACACATACACACACACACACACCCAGACATGCACTAACACATAATAAATATGCAATTGCATTCAAGCAGCGGGACATCTCACTCACTCACATACATACACACTCTCCCACCCCCTCTCTCTGTCTCTCTCTCACACGGACTTTAGGAATTTTGGAGTCTTCAAATTAATGCAATTTCAGCTGCAAAAACGTCAACTAAAAAAGGAAAATTCAATTGGGGAAAGTAATTGAGATCTGCCGATGCAAAGAAAAGTTTCTTCAATTTATTTAAATAAATCAATTAAACTGCTTTTGTGCACATACTCGATGCATAGAGAACTAAATATATTTATTGAAAAAGTATTTAACATGAACGAAATTTTCCATTGCCATTTTCAACTTTTCTTTGTGGTTTGACACATTCATTTAGAGCCCTCAATATGTTGTCCACAGATAAGGCCATGCCGTCTATAGGCCTTTGCAGTTTTTGAGACGTTTGCAACAATTCAACGCAATTGTTTGTCATCAATTTGTAAATACTTTCTGCACTGAAACCACATACACATTGTCAACTCCATGCGAAATGCCATAAATTGTTGATTAAATTAGTTTTGAGGTTATTTATCATATATTTGTTAAATTTTTATATCGAGTAAAGTAAAGATAGAGATATTTTAAGTGAAGAAGTTTTTAGTTAAAAATGTAATTCCTTTGCTGCAACAAACTAAATTTTGCAGCGGATAAGAATGTTAAATGAGTTGCAAAGACAACTTGAAATGTTAAACAGGAAATGTAAGACAAAAGGGAAACTTCAGTGAAGGTACTGAAAGCATTTTCATATCAATTATTTAAGGCTAGCATTTCCAGCAAATAAAACAGTTATTTGTACTCAATAAATGTTATGCTATTTTCAATGGTTGCTTAAATATATAAGACATTCCATTTTTACAGAGCTCGAACTAATAGAGATTTTCCCTTCAATTTCATGAATTAAATGCGAAAAAAATCTGCAAAAATCTGTTTCAAAATCCTATGAAAACTAACTGAATTGATAAAATTCTAGTCTTAAAATTTTATCTCTTTTTAAAGCGTTCCAAGATTTCTTCCTAGCAATGCTGCCAATTTTGTGTGTGTGTTTTTTTTCCGAGCATAAAAACATTTTTGCAGGATTTATGTGAAATTTGCATCATATATGGTTGATTTCATTTATTTTTCACATGCATTTTTAATAGTAATATTTATAGGAATAAACATATTTGATACAGAAAAATCCTTCAGGATTCAAAAGAACAGAAATAAATAAATAAATTTCTGAAAAGCTAAAAGTAACGCCTCCCGCTATTTATCCGCAAGCAGACTTTACAAATAGCCAGATCTGACGGGAAAAGAGCTGAAATGGCATCACTGCAGGTTGCAATCGTTACAATCTTTAGCTGCTGCTCTTTAGGAAAGAAATGAGCATTTGTTCGCCGTCAGATGCTGAATGTGTTTCATGTCACTGAGGGATCATTGCAAACAGAGACAGAGAGAGTGGCGAGAGTGAGAGAGAGAGAGAGAGAGAGAGAGAGTAGTAGTACTTCTGTTACATATTGTGAAATGCTGGTGCATTATGTGTTTTGGCCAAAATGAAATGCATTGTTTTTTAAGACCCCATTCACATGCCACACATAAATTATACTTAACAGATACTTTGCGGGGTTCTTGGGGGCTAGTCAAAGCTACTTGCGGGTTACCCGTTGCAGGTTGCATGTTGCACGTGCCACGGCATGCCCACAATGGCCGGCAGAGGGCGCGTTGAAGGGCAACTATTCTGCACTTTGCACTTTGCACTGGGCGCCAAAGTTTTATGCCACTTTTATCTAGCAACGCGTAAATATTCGTTAAAAGTTGAAATTTAATTTTATACCCTAGAGCGAGTTGCACTCTGCTGCTGCTGCTGCTGCTGCAACTGTGGCTGCTGCCATTTCGTCAAGTGGAGCATCAAAAAGAAGAGAAGCAGATGCAGCAGGAGCCAACGAAAGCGAAGAAGCAGATAAAGATGCTGCAGCCAAATAAATTTCACGCGCACCTTGACGCTGTTTTGGCCCACTCGAGTAGCAGGAGTCGCGGGAGGTGTGGTCGGGTCGGAGCGCAGCTGCTGCTGCTGCTTCACGACTTGCTTGTTAGCATTAAATTTATGTCTTAACATAAATAAAGCTTTTTCTAAATAGTTTGCCTTTTACGTGTACTGCGTTACATATAAGCGCCGTTAGCTGGATTAGTTTGTCCAAGCGAAGCATCTTCATTTGCTGAACTCGGCTTGGGCCGCTGTGAATTAGAAAAGCGCAAGGATTCATTGCGGGACACGCAATTGAATTCGAGATGATGTCGTTTAGATAATTTGAGCCACTGTAATGGCATTTAATATTTATGATTATTATTAATCCGCATGCGCCAGCATTGCGTATTCCAAATTCCAGCTTCCTGCTGCCTTTTGTTTAGCCAAGGAAGTCGTCAAGGCCTCCACCCAACGCCCAACGCCCACCTCCACGCCCACTTTCTTTCTTCCCCTCTCTGGCTGGCAGTTCAATGACTTCATCTAAGGACGCTGGCCAGACTGTGGCAAAATAACATTTTATTATTGATGTCTTTATGTTGTTTATGTGTCAACAACAAGCGAATTCGCATAAGCACAAATTTCATTAAGTATATAATAAAAATTGCTAAGCACTATAACGGGCCCGGGTCCAAATATTAACAAAAGCCCAAGAACTGGCTCGAACTTCAGTTCGAATGTGGCTTTAATGCCGAGCCTCCCTCGGCCTCTTCTTTCTTTCTATTTGGCCAACAATTCGCAGTCGAATGGCCGTTTGTACAGTTCCTCAAACTGCGTAGTAGTTGTATTACGGCAGTTTCTGCTTTCTCTGTATGTGTGTGGGTGTGTGTGTGTGTGTTCGCAAAGCCAACAAGAATTTTCGCTGTATTCAAAAGATGAAAGTTTTTATCGCAATTCATGAGATACTTGTGCAACCGACAAAAGTTTCTCTTTAATACGCCTATGAAACGAGTAAAGATGATGAAATATCATCTTATATACCAGTTCTGGTATGTGCATAAATGCGGAGCATATATATTCATAGCTATTTCATTTTTGGTAAGATTAAAGCTCTTGAGCTATATCAATATCTATGAGAGTGTTTTACGATCCGCCGTACTTAAAGGCCTGATGCTTCAGCTCGTTCCTCTTCTTGTTCGTCTTCTACTCTTTCTTCTGTTAAATGAATGTACTATAGAAAAGCTAAATTTTGCGGATCTATTAAAAATTAATTCAAGCTGAAATCTGATAATCTATCCACTTTTTAATGCTTTGTTTCTTACATTTTTAATTTTGTATTGCAAACAGCTTTAAAGCATTAAAAATATATATATTTTTTATTGAATCTAATATATTTATATAAGATTGGAAATTAAATTTTAACAAAAAAATACAAATATTTTATTTTATTATAAATATCATTTTTATTTGATATTATATTATTTTTTTTTAAATATATATATATTTTATGTTTTTAAAATTTAATAAAATTTAATATTGATAATTAATTAAATTTAAAAAAGTTATAAGAAAAAATATTATATTTTTCTAATTGGAAAGAACACATTTTTTTTTAATTAACTATTTTTTTTTTTTTTTTTCAATATGAAAATAATCAGCAAATCTGTAAACACATTTTTTATATGTCATAGTAAAATTTATTTAAATCTTATATATAAATATAACAAAAACTTTTTTATTTGATCAAATAATAATTAATAATAATTATTATTTGATCAAATAACAATTAGCTATGATATTAAATAAAACAAATTATATAATTTATATAAATTTACTAGTTGTATAAAGCATTAATCGATGCTGAAATAAATAGATAGAAAATAGTATTACTTTTGGGTAGTCACCTTATTTTGACTGACTCTTATAATAGCCTCGAAATAATTTCAAATTGAAATTCGCCGAGGGCTAGCTATTAATATCATCTCGTAGAACACATCCATTGAATAGATCTTTTGTCTCCTTTAACTCCGCCCATTTGACATGCAAACGGTGCCAAAAAATCGCGCAATTTTCTTCTTTTTCCTCTTAGCATTTTGGCTGCAGCCAGACAAATCTGAGGCTCTTGCTTCGTCTCGAGCTGGCAGCGCAGCGTGTCCTCAGCATTAATAAGGAAAGAAAAATGTTACGAAATGAGACATGGAGATACGCTTCCTAAGGAGTTTGCTTAAATCAATATTTAGGCATTGCCCAAAGAGTTGAAGCAACAAACTTTGCCCATGAATTTAAGGCCTTAAATTCGCTCGTAAATCTTTTAACTAAATTAGTTTTCCCGCTCGACTATTGAGCTGCCTGGCCCCAAAAATCGTAGTGCATTGAAAGTTTTGGTAATCGAAAACTAAATTGCAAATACCAAAACAAAAGCCTTAAATAAATGTGGGCAACTGAAATGGAAGGCTTTGCGCCATGGCTGCCTGCCAATGCGGCCAAAAAATAAAAGGGGTGTCAAAATCTCTCTCTCCATCTCTCTCTCACACACACTCTTTATGTGTATATAGATTTCACATAAAAAGTTGTTAACAACTGAAACAGAACAAATATTTGTGCAAAAAAATAGATGTATATATATTTAAAGTGTTTTTACAAAATTTAACAAAAAAAAAAAAACTTTTTTCTTTTCATTTCCTTTGTTTTAGTTCAGCAAAAAAAGTAGAGAAAACTTCGTGAAAGCCAATGATTGTGTAAGACAAGGTCGAAATTGGTGAGCTCTGGCGAGGCTTTCAATTAGAGTTGCGTCACAGGTAATTACAGATGCCACGCCCACACACGCATAAACACAAACACATAGTAGATGTAAATGCAAAATAGCTGCGCCTCCTCTCTCTATCTATCTCTGTTTCTATGTCTCACTCCAGCTTCCTCTCTCTCTCTGTCTCTCTCTCTCTCTCTCTGTGTCTGTCTCTCTCTCTCTCTCTCTGTCTCTGTCTTAGATACACATAGACATAGTCTGACAAATTCTCAGTTAACTTCCTTGGCATGTTGGCCACGTGCGGAAATTAAAATTCCAGCTGCGTCAAAAGACTAAAAAGCAACAAGAAACAAGAGCAGAGACAAAGATAGAGAGAGCGAGCGAGAGAGATAGAGAGAGAGAGAGAGGGCGTGAGCGAGACTTTGACTTGGCGCCAAATAAAAAACTGTTTGGCAAAATGAAGGAAGACTACTTCTTCTTCTTCATCATCTTCAACTTTGCTTTGCAATTGTCTAGACTAGAGCCAAAGGACTGCGCCAAATTGTATGCTACGCTTTGTTACACGTGCATAAAAGTGAAGCTCGAGCCGAGAGGCGCAATCAACACTCGCCGCGCCCCCTTCACAGTAGATCATAGCTCACAGCTGTAGCACATACACACATACATTTACTCACATCTATATATATATATGTATGTATTTGTATATCTGATAGCTAAAGGTATCCATGACTTCAATTAGCTTGTTTTCATTTCGTTCATCGTTCATCGTTGTCAGGCATTCAGAACTCAACCCATTCGCCGCGCTCGCAGCTCTCGCAGTTCTCTCAGCTCTCAGCTCACAGTTCGCCTAATTAAAGTCGACGAAAAGTTCGTGTATTTGAACAAGCGCCGTTGATACGGCAAAGGGTCAAGAAACTTGCCAAAAGGCAAAAGTTTTTTACATATATATATTATATACATGCATATACTTTTTTTTATTGTTGACTTGGCAAATCAACGTTTCAATGGATACAAAATAACTTAAAGGGGTTTTCGATCAAGTTTAAGTCTTTATTTATTCTTAAATTTAAGATTGGATAAATTTCAAAATGTGTGTCACGCATTGAAGACGTTTTAAAAAGTTAAAATATCAAATAAAATTGTATAAAAATATTATCATAATAAAAAAAACAAAAAACAAAAAACAAAAAAAAGAAAATAAAACAAAAAAAAATAATTAAAATATAAAAATAAAGAAAAATAATAAATAATAAATAAAAAGATAATAAATAAAGAAATAATAAAGAATAAATAATAAATAATAAATAATAAATAATAAATAATAAATAATAAATAATAAATAATAAATAATAAATAATAAATAATAAATAATAAATAATAAATGAATAAATAATATAATAAATAATAATAAAAAATAAATAATAATAAATAATTAAATAATAAATACTAATAATAATAATAATAAAAATAAAATTAATCATAAACAGAGAAAATTATTAAACGATAAAATTGCATAATAATAATCAATCGACTCTTCGTAGCGTCGTTATAGCCGGATTCCTGTAGAATATATAGAGGCCTATACAATGCTTTTAATTTTTTATAATAAAAATTATGCCATAACTCTTTTTGTTATAAAAATTGAAAATAAGAGTTATGATTTCATTTTTATATAAAAATTGATCAACAATAAATTTTTTTGATTTTTATCATACAAAATCATTTTTATAATTTAAAATACTTTTTTTTAAATTACTGAAAAAATAATATTTATTTTTTAATTTTTTGCTTTAAAAATAATTAATGTTACGATCCCTGGTTTCTACTGTATATAATAATAGGAATAAATTTTAATTGGAATTAATTCTTGGCAGCAATAAATAAATAAATAAATAATGGGCATAATAGGAATAATATTAATAAATTTAGAACTTCCCACAATTATATTATAGTAGCACTCTGTTCAAGTTCATGTCGTTCCAGTCTCAAAGCCTGTTAAACCCTTCACTGTTATCAATGCAATTGGCGTTCCGCACAAATATTTCGTGCGGTTGTGTTGAGCATCTGGTTAGTGCTCCACTTGGCCAAGGACCTCGGCATACGTGAGTCGGGCGAGGACTGCACGCTGACGAGCTAGCCGGCTGCAGGGCTGGAGTGCTGAGGCGCTGGCTATGGGCAATCCATTTAAGTCTGGCAAATGTTTATCAACATATCACAGTTGCGTCGAGATATGCAAGGGCCAAAATCATTTCTCAGCCACGTTAGCATTGCAAACATACCGCACTCGCCCTGCCTCACACTCTCCCTCTCTCTCTCACATACACACTTTCGCTTTCTCTCTCTCTCTCTCATTCTCTTTGGCTAAAACAAAAGAGCTTTTAACAGAGCTGCGTGTGTGCGCGCAACCTTTGGCCGATTAAACATAAATCCCTATAAAGCAACAAAGTAAAAAATTGCCAACGAGCCAAGCTAAAAACTTTGGCAAAGTGCTCAACGTCTTTTCCGACCGATACAGCCACGCCCCCGCGTCCGCACGCCTTCACGCTGCACGTTCTTATCCTCAGCCTTGTCGCTGTCGTCGTCGTCGTCGTTGACAACGACGTGCGAGGCCTTTGAAGTTGTGTTGCGATTTGGCTGCCGAGAGGAGTGGGCGTGGCATGGTGTGGCGCGTAATTTATATGCCATGCACAAGATCATTGCTGTTGGGGCATTAAAAACTTAAATAGTTTTAATTCGCCTCAAATATGCAGCCAGGCAAAGGCAGCGCGCAGCACAGTGCGTATACTTAATGCCGCCGCAACTACTCTGATTACCCAAGGAGCTATAGAGAGAGAGAGAGAGAGAGGGGGGAGAGTGGTAGCGAGTGGGAGTCAGCTATGTCCGCATCGCTTATTTAACATTAATAATATGCAATGCTTGGCCTGGCTTAAAAAAAAAAAAAAAGAAAAAGCAAGAAATGAAATTTAAATAAGGATAAGACAGAAGCTGCGGCGCGGCCAACGAATTGATTTGAATGGCCGCAGGGCCAACTGCCAAGAATAACAATAAACATTACTATCTGCTTCATTGGTTATTTGCGTTTGTTGTCGCTGTCGCTGAGTATCGAAGGCAACAACAACAGCAAAAATTTTTTTAAAAGGCAACCGCAGAGGGCAGGCGCAGCCAGACGCTGTTTATAAAGCAATATATACATATATACATACATACAGCAGCCTTGCGGGGGGGAAGGTAACCAAAAGCCAAGGCAAACCACGCCAAGACAGCCAAAACCCAATCACAATCCCAACCCCACCTCAACTCAACAACCAAATCGTATTGAATCAATATTTTTGGCCTGCAGTGTTTGTGCTCGGCTAGCGGATTTCTTTGCCGTCCGCGGCCCAAGCGCTGCCTTGGCTGCAGCTTCAGTTCTGCATTTGTGGTGGGTTTCTCCTTGACTTTGCCAGCCGTCAGCTGTGTGTTGAGTTTCCCACATTCAAACAGAGCGCCGACTCGCTGTGTGTGAGAGCATTAGCACAGCACGAAACTGTTATATGTAGAGGCACTCAGCTATAGTGGGAACAGTAGGCTCTTATAATTTCCGTTAACAGTTCAATTTGTGCAAGTGTATGTGTGTGCATGAGAGTGTTTGAGTGTGTGTCTGTGTGTGTCTGTGTGTGGGGGGAAACGGAAACAAAATATGTAAACAAAAAGCCATTGATAGTGCTTATCAAGACGGCAGCTGTAGCAAAATACCCACTCGCCGAGTGGTAAGTGAGAGGCCAGTGATAACTGGGTGTTAGCTGCTCGTATAAGACGAAAGACGAGCAGCGCTTGAGTGACGGAGCAGAGCTAAGATATAATTAACTGTTTAGAGCGCTGATATATTTTGGAATACAGCTGAAATATAAATTTGCTACATTATATATTAATAACAACTGAATAGCTAGAAAAATATATAATTTTTATTTATTTATTTTTCTTTTATCATATTATTTATTATCTTTATTATTTTGATTTATATAAAAAAAAACATGTTCACTAAATAATATAATAAATAATATAATAAAATAAATAATATAATAAATACACACACATATTAAAATATAAAAACTCTTAAACAGAAAAAATACAATAAAAATATAAAAAAAATTTTTGTTAAAATAAATTTTAAGTTTGGCACATAAGAAAATTAATACAATGGTGTATATTAACCTTTTGAGCATTTTTAACAACTAAAAATTATTTAAAAATTATTTTTTATTTATTTGAATTTTTCCGAGTATATATTTGCAACTAAATAAATTATCGAAAAAGATTAAGCTTACTTAAAGCTGTAACAAATATTACTAATAGATAGTTTGTAACCTAATTGTATTCAATATTTTGGAAAGATATAATTTCCATTATTGTTAAATAAACGTAAAACTTTTTCAGATCAAATAAATTGATATTTTGTTCTTCCCTTAGCAAGATGACAAAAATATTATAGTTTTTGCTTGTACTATTCATAACTTTAGCCAATTTCCCAGAAAGATATTTTTTCTCTTATTCATTAATATAGAAAATAATTCATATCAAGTACTTAAATAATTTTTTTTCCTTGGTACATTTAATATTGATATTTATCTTGGCTTGCATCTTTATTCAGTTGCTTAATTTTAATTTGATAGCCCGCATTTATTATGAATTTTTACGGCGACATATAAATCACATACCGCAAGGCACTAAAAATAAAAACCCAAATCCAAATAGAAATAAAAATAAAAGCCAACTCGAACAGAAACTCGAACTCTTTTCGCACTCGCTCGCGCTGAGCGTAAGCTATTATTTCGGCTCTCTTTCTCTCGCTCTCTCTATTGCGCTCTCTCGGGCAGCGCCGCTGCAGCGCCCAGCAGTGAATGCGCCTGCACGTATAACAGTTTTCGAAAAGACGACGAGACGAGGAGTACACGACGACAAAGCCGAACGCACGATGCCGATGATAACGGCGACCACGACGACGACGACGGCGACGCTGACGCCGTTGCTCTGCCCGGCAGGCAGGCAGGCAGGCAGACGAACGCCTGCTGAAAGTCGTCGGAGCGTTGCGGCCAAGCAGTCTCACAGCGTACGCCGTTAACGACAGACACAGCAGACACAGCGTGAGCCCCATAAGCACGCAGACGGACGGGGTGTTGGCGTCGTGCGTGGTGCAGTTCAGTTGCAATTTAACCGTAACAAAGCACAAATCCAAAACAGAGCAAACCAAAAAAAAAAAAAGAAAGAAAATATAAAATAGAAAATCTAAAAGTAAACTACAGAAAGTGAGCGCAGTTTCAAATTTTTAAGGTGGTGCAAAAAATATAATAAAAAAAAGTAGCGCAAGACACGTGCTAACTGTTAAACGGGTAACGGTAAACGCGCATTTGCCGGGCAGCAGACAACGCAAAAGCCGTAAATTTCGTGTGGAGAGACTGGCGTGGGGAATGCATTTAGCACGTGAATTTCAAGCTCGCAAATTGAGCCAACAACGCGACAACAACAACAACAACAACAAGAGCAGCACCATCAGCACCACCACCAACAACAACAAGGAGAACGTCGACAACGACGACAAGATGAAACATGTGTAAATGCTAACGAGCGAGTAAATGGAAAGTGGGAAAGGCGCTTGACAAGTGTAACGAAATTTGATTGATTTTGATTGACATGGCACTCAGCAGCTGTGGCCACCCAGAAGTGAAATTCGAGTGAAAACCAAACACAAATTTAAAAGCGGGCAAACAGCAAAACAAAACAAGAAACCGAAGAAGAAAAAAAAACTCAAAACTGAGAAAAACTTCAATTCAACAAGGGGGAAATACCCATGGAAAATGATATAGTATATATTTACAGTAATAAGTGCGAACGACAGAAACCAATAAAAGTACAGCGCTCGCATAAAGTAAGATTGCAATAAAATATATATATATATATACAGTTACTCTCTCTCTCTATATATGTATATGTGTGTGTGTGAAGCTGGGCGCCGGCTAATCAAGTGCTGCGGCGCACAATAAAATCGTCGAGCTAAGCAACTTTTTTCTTGTGTTTTTTCCCTTTTGCTGTGGCGGCTGTCGTTCACTTTTTTCATTGCCTGCCATCATTTTCCGCATATCTACATGTGTGTGCGTGCGTGTGTGCATGTGTGTGTGTGTCAATGTGCGTGTGTGTGCGTAAGTCTGTCATATAAAAAGGATAAAATATTTGCGCATTGATTTTCGACCAACGCAACTGTGACAGCAACAAAGTGGATCAACAACAACAACAACAACAACGACAACAACAACAACAAGTTTTGGACAACCATTTTACTAGGGGTACGTTATATCTAATTTCTGCTGAACATTAATACTAATAGTCCCAGCTGTCTATCTATCGCTGTCTCCCCCTCTCCCGCTCTCACTCTCCATCTGTCTATCCTTCTCTTGCTGTGTGTGTGTGCATAAAAGTGAACAATATTGCGAGAGTTTGGAACTTTTTGTGCACCAGCTCTAGGATAATGTCACGAATTCGTTCCCAATCTACAGCTGTACAGTTATACAGATATACATACATATATTTGTGTATAGCTTTGTGTATTTGCATTTGTCTAATTATGTCAACTGGCATTGACTATTTGCCTTTAGCTTTATTGAAAATATATTTCCAGTTTATTCAACTTTGAACTGTTTGCGAAAAGTTTGGCAATAGGAAAACAAGTTTCGATGGCAATAAATGCTGGTCTAAGCAGCTGCTTATATACGTGGCCAATGAAATGGGGAGACTGATTTATCTGGTCGATATATAAGTATATATATGTATATATCTGTGTCTTACATATTCTTAGATCAACTTTTCAAGTCATAGATTTCTTATTCATCTAATATATAAATATATTTAAATAATCAGTTTATATATTTATATAATAAGTCTATATAGCAATTGTATAGTTGGTATAAAGAGCCTTCCATACGAACTTACTTTACTATGTTTATAATCATAGTCATTGAGGATTGATATAAAATGGGTTTATTAATCGGTTGTAAAGACTTTTAGCAATATTTATCAAGTTGATATACTCATCTATTGAGAATATTTTTCTATTACAATTATAAATTAGATATTGTTTCATTCAAAGCTACGCATATGGTATTTAAGGCCAGTTAGTTGTTAAACTTTCAATTATAGAATCTTGAGCTTGTTTAGAATTTCTGGTATATACATTTTGTTATGATACTTCAAATTGCAATTCTTTCGTGGTATAAAAAAATTTGTTGAAACGGAAGAAGAGCAATATAATATATATAATTAAGAATTAGTCTAAACAGTTTAAACTATAATATCAAATTCAATAAATCACCCAAATAAAATACATTTTTGGACTTATTCACAAAAATTTAGACTGAAAACCATTTGACCTGAATGATTTGATCTATAAATTTATAAAGAGTTGTATTGCCCATATACATATGTTCACATATATCTCAATAATATACATTAAATTTGCATACCGCACAACTTAAACTTATAATTAGTATTCCCTAAAATATTTAGCCCATCTAAATATATACTTATTTAATAATCCACACAGATTAAAATTAATATCCGATTTCCCCAAAGTGTTTGGCTAATTCAAATATTGTTTATTTAATAATGAAGCTTTAACTCCACACAAATGGTTTAGCCTCGACCTTTTCACATTTGCATATTCAATTAAAGTTTATTTTTGGCCAGGGCCATTCACATTTAATTGGGCGATTAATTAAGTTGCATATAAACGTATTTTTAGCGCTTATCTCTAATTGATAGTTTTTTGTTGTTGTTTGCAAATAATTCTACCGGGACGGGTAACAAAACCTATATATTCGAGTGTATTTGCGACCTTTTCCCCAGCTGAATGAAAATTTTCGGGCTCCTTTTCATGCGCAGTCCGACAAATTAAAATTCACCGCCCCCAGTCCAATAAAAAGGCAAACAAAACCCTTTTCATAGCAATTTTAATTAACAACAGGCCAAACATACATTTAAAAAAAATAACAACAAAAGGAAAAAAGTGCTGCAAATAAGTTTTAAATATTTGTGCTGCGGCTCGGCAAATTTTCGAAGAAGGTGAAGAAGGAGCCAAACCACAACAAAAGCAAGACGCGGGGGGCTTTACCTGGCGGCCTGCGGCGGTGCTTTCGCCACCTGTAAATATTTGGTAATGCCCACGAAAAACTTATACGCCTAACAAGAAAAGCGGCTGCCTGGCTTTCCCGGGGCATTGGCTTTTTGGGCATCAGCCTCAGTCTCCGCCGACTCAGCCTCCGACTCAGCAAAGGCATCAACAACGGCATTGGCTGGCGTGCAAATGAGAAAATTCATTATTTAACATTAATTAAGGCTTATTATGCACATTATCAACACACAGCGCAGCCAACACACACACACAGACACAGAAACTGACACACCCACACCCACACAGACACAGACACAGACAGGCCGCATTAAATGTCAGCGTGAGACAGCCGCAGACACCTACATAGTGAAAATGCGAGGGTGGACAACTATCACCCATGAAAATTCTGGCTAAAAAGGAAACGTTCATAATTCAGCGGGGGGCGGAGAAGAGAGGTGAAACGCAAACAGGAAGTGTAATAGCAACAACAATAATGCCAGCAGCAGGAGCAGCAGCAGGAGAAGCAAGACAGCCTATTTAAATTATTCAGTAAATTGTTAAGTAAATAACATGAGAGAGGCACGTTAAAAAGGCAACACAAACAACAACAACAACAATAACAAAGCCAAAATAGCTTCGCATCCTTGTCTATGGAGCAGACATTTAGTTCCCATATGAAAACACACGTTGCTGATGATGGGTGTTGATGATGATGATGAAGATGATAATGATGATACTAATGCTGATGATAATGATGTTGCCGCCATACGCCTGTTCACAGCTCACTGGGCGCTGCTCTTAAATGTACTTGGTACAATAAAATCAACACAAAGAGTGCCTAAAAGACACTGTGAAAGCCAGCCCCAAGGTGTGCGTGGCTGTCTGTGTGTGTGTGAGTGTGTGAGTGTGTGTGGGTGCGTGTGAGTGAGTAAGCGAGCAGCTGCGTCCACATAGTCAAAATGCTGCCAGTTATCGTTACAGCGAAAACTCTGCATATTTATGTAGAAAACTATGCCTTGGCCGAAGAGAGCAGAAGAGCAGGGAGCAGAGCGCATAGAGCAGGGAGCAGAGAGCAGGGAGCAGTCAAGAGCCGGCAGACAGCTCAGTTATGTAAGCCAGAAGCAAACATTTTGCAATGCTAAGTGTACATCAATAGTAAGCGAATCTGAATTGAAGCATTGCGGTATGGATATGCTGTAAGCAATACTACACTGCGCAAAAATATGCCTAATAAAAGCTGAAAAAGCTTTTTTCCTTTATGGGACTATTTACTTTATAAATTTGGGTTTCATTTTGAGGTTTTAATGAGTTTGAGAAATGCTCTTTTATATTTAATTTTTAAATCAATTATTTATTTAATAAGAATTAAATAGAATATAGTTCAAGTATATTGTCAATATTAGGCTTTAATAAAATTAGTCTTAGACAATAAAGTGCAAAAGTAAAAAATAAAAATAAATATAAAAATTAATATATGATATTTAACAAATATATATATAATAAAAATAAAAATAATATAATAAAAATAATAATAAAATATATGTATATAATACAAATATATAAAATATTATAATAATCATGAGTTAATAAATTCATCTTATTTATTCTTAATTTTTATCAACTTAACATTAACATTAACATTAACATTTTTTTCCTGCACTCCATTTAAATGCATAATCATATGACATAAAAAATAATTCAAATAAAATAAATATAACAGATTTCAAATACTTTGGCTAATACATAAATTGGATTGTTATTATTACATTCCGATGGTTTCATGTAGATAGTTCCACTACAAGAGGATTTATTCCACAGCTGAATTCCCATAGAAGAGCTCAAATTGCAGCCGATGTCGATAGTCGTATGCGAGCATGCGGTTGCATGCGTATTTATGTGTGTATGCATACACATGTTGGTTGGTTATGCATGCAGAAAGGAAGCGTAGAATGAATGGAATACCAGCTCTAATCGAGCAGTCACGACTAAAGCTCTCTTACTTGTTTATTATTTAAAAATTATTAATTATTATAATAGTATACTATGATTTTATTTTTTCTTATTATTTTTGTATTATTATTCATTTACTTTTTATTATTTTATTACTTTACTCATATTTATTGATTTGTTGTCATTCAATTTTGTCAACTGTATTTAAATGCTCTGAGCATCTATTGAGACATGCCAAGGCTTCTGAATATTCTTTCACTCCCTTTCATTCAACATAAATTTTCACAACTAAAGCCCAACATGAAACGACCTGCATACATTTCGCTCAAAACAAAACTTTTTATTTACTCAATAAACTCAAATATTTTGATAACAAAATAGCAGAAAATATTTGTCGTCCTTCTTGTTTTTTGTCCTTGTTTTGTTTACCAACATTTGTTGAGAGTTTCCGGGGCTGTTGAATTCCCGCATGGTATCAAATCACACAAATAAAAATAAACAAAAGTGAAACTATTATTTAAAGCATAAATTGGGTTGAAAAAGCACATGGAAGTGCGCAGGCTAAAATAAAACATAGAAATCTACATATACATACATATATGAGAGAATAAAAATTCGGTTTATTCACAAATGCCGATGAAGATTAAGAGCAAAAGTATTATTAAATGCAATATTTATATCATTTGAAATTATGTTTGAGGCAGAAAAAATGATGAAAATTTATGGCTTCAATTGAAACGTTTTAAGGGCATGAAAATGTTGAATATATACATATGAGGGATTCCAGCTTTAGAGAACATGTCTGCCATGTGAAGGGAGGTCTGAGGCAAATTCCTATAAACTGTAGTTGCGTATGGATATTTGTATGGTGTAGTAGGCCAATAAGAGATTAGAGAGAATAGCAGGTTAACTATCAATATATATAAAAGCTATCGATTCTCAGCCTCATCGATGGCAATGAGCCAGAAAAGCTTTACTAAAGAAAGAAGAAGAACGACAGCGCAGTAGTTTAAGCAGAAAGCGAAAAAAGATCAGAAGTAGAGCTGCGTAAATAATATATTTATAACTAAATAAATTCTGCTACAATGTGTTATCATTTGAAAGAGCCTTTATAAATGCTGTTCCTCAGTATAAATTGAATAATAATTCCTGTTTTATTTTTTGCAAGGCAATTGAAATATTTGAATGAACTTCAAAGCTGTTAAAAACCAGTTTTAAAAGGTTTCCTTTCTTAGTTCGCTGTATTCAAAAAATATAATTAATTCCAGGAACTGCATGCTTTCTTAGATTTTTCCATCTAATAGAATTTCACAATAAAAGAGCGAAAGCCAAAGAGATATGTTCATTCCAATTTCCTAGTATTAATTAGTATTTATGGCTTTGCCTTTATACAAGTTTTTTTGCATAAAAGAAAACGTCATATTTCTACAATAAATATATAGATGCTATATATACTGTATAAACATATACTTAGTAGTACTTACTGAAATATTTGCATATAGGCACATCCACATTCATTGGAGTGTCTCAACCAGTTTTTAGACACGCAAACACACACACATGCGTAAATGACATGCAGAATAAACAGCGATTGTTGGGCCACTTTTGTGGGCCACACCCTTTTATATACGTTCTAATTTTATGGCCGAGACAGTGTTCCACAGCAGTGTGGCAAAGTGTTGAGAAACGCCATAATTTATGCGGGCGGGTAAAAATGTTTGCATAAACTACATATACACATATATACATATACATATGCAAAAATATGCTACGGACACCGGCAGCGCAGTCGAGTGGGGGCAGCGGAGGCAGCGCAGCAGCAGCAGCAGGAGTAGCAGGAGTAGCAGCAGCAGGAGTCGCTGCCAACGCATTCAGATTTGCCAAGTTAGATTTTTGGGCGACGCATCGACAGACGGACGGCCGGACGGACAGTGCTGTGTGCGGGGGCGTCGTAGCTGCCACATGTGTGCGTGCCACAGGCTGTGTGTGTGGCCCCGGGCAGCCAGCAGCCAGCAGCCAACAGAAAGGAGAAAACAGCAAACTTGCCCGGGCACATTAACCAAAATTGATTTTCGATTTTTTTTTTCTCCTATTATTTTTCTTTTTGGCTGGCCCAGTTCGCTGGGACGTCGCAAGTTTTTTGGGTTAATATTCTAAAATATCAAGGAAGCGGCAGGCAGCAAATAGATGAGAAGCAGCATTAGAAAATAAAGCAATTTGTTACGAGCTGTTGTTGTCCTTGCTGCCTTTGTTGCTGTTGTTGTCAGTTCTGTTGCTAGCCAAAAGTTTGATTAGTTTGTTTTTGGCCAGGCTAATGTTATTAATATTTTTATATAAGCTCATCCGAGCCGACTTCCTTGATCGATGCCACTGGCCACATGGCTGTTGTCAACGTTCGTTGAGTTTGGGCCCGAAAACTTTTGCAAGCCGTGTGACTGCCGCCAGCCGTTGATGGAGCAGCCACAGCTGCTGCAGCTGCACTTTTGACAGCCGTCAAGGGTAAAGGTTGACTGCTTAATACGCCAAAAGTGGCTGCAAAGTGCTTTAGCCCAACCTTAGCAGTTGCTCTTCGTGTGGCCAATTGGCTCGCCCAGTAAATGGCACCATAATGTGGCCAAGTATTTGACTGAAAACGTTTAATGACCGCAGCCATTGCATTAAATAAAAACTCATCAATATATTTATTTATATAAAATATATTTGGCTGTATTGTTTATTTTATATACTCATTCGTACATGCATTGCATTTATCAGTAATGAAAGCATAAATATTTTACAGCTGCCCCATTAAGTTGCAGCGAAATGTTGCTGCAGCTTGCATGCAATTAAGGGCCATATACATATGCAAATGGCTGCGAACTAAATACCTCAGACATAATGAATTGTTTAAAGAGCGTTTACAAATTGATTGAATAATAATTAATACAGCACTGCTGCTGTGCATGCCTTTAATTCATGTGATGTAAAGTACCAATTTATTTTTAAATTAAAATGCACATATGTTAAATAAAAAAGAAAATTTAATTATGTATAGCATATTTTTAAAAGAATATTTAAATATTTTTTAATGTTTTTTTTTTTAATTATTACATTTTATTATTATTTTTATTGTTTTTTTTTTTTGTTTTCAGATTTTTTTTTTTAACTTTTTCAGTCTTAGGCAAATAATTTTCA
This sequence comes from Drosophila navojoa, assembly GCF_054131105.1. Classification (NCBI taxonomy): domain Eukaryota; kingdom Metazoa; phylum Arthropoda; class Insecta; order Diptera; family Drosophilidae; genus Drosophila; species Drosophila navojoa. Next base: position 18,988,973 of record NC_142891.1, on the reverse strand, counting down.
GTAACTAATTTGGAAAATTCTTTTCTTTTTTTTTTTTTTAAATTTTTATTATTATTATATACAGGATTTTCTGAGAAGAATATTTGGAATTTTTTTATGTTTTTTTTTGCAATTGTTACATTTATTATTATTATTATTTTTAATATTTTTTTTTTTTTCAACTTTGATTGAACTTATTTAGTCTTAGACAAACACATTTTTTGATAATTCTTTTTGTATTTTTTTATTTATTTTTTCTTAATTAATTATTATTATTTCTTCATCAAACCACAGCTTAAATAACTATTCTAAAATGTTATGTTAAAATAATCAAGAGTATCTATGTAATTTGCGCCCATTTCTGGATATTATATATTAGTATCAACTCTTTTTTCCAATTTTCATAGCATTTACAAGTCAACTCTTGTGATGTTTTTTAGCTCTTCCTTCTCGGTCATATTTATTGTTATTGCTTCAATCGTAGCACAACGCACGCTCTTTCATGGGCCTTCTCAAATTTGGGAGCGAGAAAAAGTCACTGGCGCCATGCGGCATTATCAAAGACTTGTTTTGGCTAACAATTCGATTCAGATTATTTGCTTAATGTTTCGGAATAGGAAAAAACAACTTTGAAGCAAAATAAATCCCAGCAAAGGAGCTGTAAAAAAGCAACGGAGTGTTATTGTGAAGAATACTGAATGTTTTCTTATTTAATTTATTTTTTATGTTTTTTGTAACTATATATGAGAAAATATATTTATTATTGTCCATGGAGACAAATCTTGAATTCCTTGAAAAATAAAAATGTGCGAAATTGAGTATTCAATTTATTGAATCTCTTATATTGAAATGCTCTAGAATATAACCTTAATAAGCTCCCGCTTGAGTTTATCAAATTTAATATGTATAAGAACAGCAACTGTCATTTAATTTCAGTGCTATAAAGAAATTATATTCTTAACTTAAAACTTTGATACAAAAATTAAATTTTTATTATCATTTTTATTTAGTAAAGTTTTTAATTTTTAACTTCTTCAGAAAAACATTTGTGTTTATGTCACTTTAATTACTTTGACATAATAAGAGTCGAGCATATTTCCAGCTAGGCATCTCTTCTAGATTTTGAAAATTATACGCTCATGAAAAAATAAATTTTAAGTATTTCACTTGAAAAGCAAATCATAAATACAAGAATACATATATACATATATATTTCTGTAGAAGTTGTGGGACGGCAGTTCCATTCCCCAGCTCTGGCCATGTCGAATTCCCAATGGGCTCAATCAACGCGCTGTGCCTCATTCCTGTCTGCCTGGCCACATCCTGGCGGGTGAGCCTCAAGCTGACCATGACGAAAATAAATGGCCGTGCAAAATGCCAAACAAATCAGTCGCAATTACGCGCCCGCCTGGCCCCTGAAGTGAAAGAGAGAGAGAGAGAGAGTGTGAAAAATAAAAAGTAATGCTCAAAAAATGAGGCCAAGGGTGAAGATATTGTGTGGTATTGCTGCTGGTGGTTCTGGGACCCATCGAACAAATGTAAAACATTAAATAATTTCATTTTCTTTGACGTAATGCGCCGCAATGAGCCACCAGCTCAATCAGAAAGTTAAGCAAACAAATTGCAAAATGAAAACAAGCAGCAAAAAGCTGAATTTATATACAGAACAATTTTGTGTTTTGTTTTTCTCTTTTTCTGTTCTCTTTTTGTTTTTGTACAACTTTTGCTGTTGCTCTACGCCTTTGCTTCGACAACAATGGCCAAAGCGTGGAATATGTTTATAAGTAGAGTGCGGCAAGGGGAACGGTGCGTGGGAGAACGAGAACAATACACAGCAAGAGCTTTTACTCGATTCTGAGGCAGCGAAAGCAATTTCCGTTCGTTAAACCTACATTTCGAAATTAAATTTCTTACACTTGAAAAGTTCGCAGCTTCAATATTGCGAGCCGTTTTCATTTGCCTCGACGGCAGCGCAATTATGCCCTGTGCGGACCCCAACCCCAACTCTCGCACACAGGCCAGGCCGTGTAGGGGTGGCATTTAAGCCACCCACACACACACACAAACACATACACACCAAAACCACAGTGCACGAGCCAGCAAAACGCCTCCTAAGTTGAGTTGTAATACGGCGTCGCCTTTCAAAGTTTGCCAAAGCAGGCCGACAGAGAAGAGAAAGAGAAAAAACCGGGAAGAAGATGATGGCGAAGAAGAAGAAAATCATTAAAAAATATGTACAAGCTGCAAAATATACATGAAAATATTATGTAAACAGCGCAACACGCTGCCCAACACACACACAGACTTACACATATATATGTATATATATATAATTATGTATATATACATATATATAGAGCCACTCATTGCGACCTTCGATCCGCAGCAACAGCGAGAAAAGTTCGACGCTGCTGCGGTGTTTCCCATAATTTTTTTGTATACCCTAAACTCATTTAAGCTGATATTCTGAGGTATACAGGTTTCTTGAGAAGCAAACAGGCAGCAGAAGGCGTGGCGGAGCTTGTAAAGCGTATATATTCATGGACTTGCCTTGGTGGCCTAAGTCCGTTCTCCGATAATTTCTCTATTCTATAGATAAACAAATTAAAGATGTATCGATGGCAAACAGATGGGATAGATTGATTGATTAATATAGATATAGATAGACAGAGATAGATATATGCAAATAGATAGACATAGAATAAATAGATATAGGTAGATTAAGATGAACGGATATATAGATAGACAGCTATAGATAGGTAGAACGAAAGATAGATAGATATATATATATAGATAGATAGGTAGATAGATAGATAGATAGATAGATAGATAGATAGATAGATAGATAGATAGATAGATAGATAGAAAGAGATAAATACATATAGAGATGTATTTATTTAGATACCTTCATAGCAATTTAGTATTTGTGCTATTCCAACTACAACATATTTAGCAAAAGAGACTTTAAGTATTTGATGTAAGAATTCTTTGTAGTAGTTAGGGTATCTGCTAGTCGGGCTATCAACACCAGCACACGCTTACTTGCTATTTCTGCAGAAATTGCTGAGTATTAAATATCTATTGAGTCGAATATTGTGGCATAAATTGAGGCGCACTGAAAATACTCGACAAAATGTTGCTTGTTTTCCATTATGTTTTGCGCTCTACACAATTTTCGAATTGTGCAGCCCAAGCGTAATTTTTTCTTTGCTTTTCTTTTACTTTTTCATCTTTTTTTTTTTTTTTTTTTTTTTTTTTTTTTTTTTTTTTTTGGGAGACTTAATTGAGGTATTATTTGTGTCATCGATTGAGGCGTCTTTTGAACGACCCGTGTGCTCTACTGAGTGCCTTTTAAAGTTACTTTCTTGATTTTGCAATCTGGTTTGCCAGTTTCTATACACACTCACACATACACACATACACTGAGTCCTATCTGACTCGATATAATCTGCTTAATTTATATGAAACAAAGGAAGACGAAATTGCGTTTCCCTTGCGCTCGATGGGCATGTACAGAGAGAGAGAGAGAGAGAGAGAGAGCGCAGATAAGCCTAAACAACAAGCCGGGCCACGAAATTAGAATAAAAAGGGCAAACGCTGCCGGACCAAACTCGAGACCGTCAATAAAATCTCGTTTTTTATACATTTTATTTGCATGCTCTCGGCGAGGACATGAGAATTATAGCCGGGCAGGGCAATAAAATTGATATAATGCGAATGCAATTTGCTCGACTCACGCTCTATCTCTAAGTCCCCACCTTACTCTATCTCTCTCTCTCTCTTTCTATGCGTGTATACGTGTTAAATTTAATACCTGCCAAAAGAAGAGTTCCACGAAGAGTTCCATGAAGCCAATAGATAGACTTAGTGTGAAACAAAAGCTACTTTTAAGCCTTCAATTTCAAAGCGCAGAATACTTGCACGAGCCGTCTATACACGACTCCTTCAACTGTCCGTAGTTGGCATACAGCGAATGCCATTTAATAGAATATTTAATTTTATTGTCGTCCTTCTTCTTCTTCTTCTTTTTTTTTTTTTTGTGTGTTTTTTGGTGCCGTGTCCTCAGCCCGAAATACGTCATACAAAGGGTCAGCCGGGGCATATTTTGGGGCTTACCTAAAAATTTAAATTCCGCAAGCATCCCGAGCACATATTTGCATATTGTTCACTTTACAATTCCAAAAATACAAAAACAAAATATTTATATATATACATATATATTATATATGTGTATATATAGAGCTTAACGACAATTTTTTTGTTCGCTTGCCGCTTTTGTCTCTCATGAAGCTGTGAATAAGGAAAAGTTATAAACATTTCTAATATGAAACCCCTTTTTGTGCTCTGCATTTTTTCATTGCAGGTCACAAGCGGAGCCCAACGCCGAGTCTGATTAAGGCGATAAAGGTATGTACGAATTTCTCTGCAGCAATGCGAAAGTTTAAATTAACAAGCTCTGAGTGATCAACTGTATAATACCCTGTAAAACGGTGAATGATTAACGAATTTTCTTTTTCAAAACATTGCTGAAATTATAGATTCCAATTTTATTTAATTTGAAGCAGAAAATTCACAGTTTAATAGAAAAACGTTTTGACTTTTGCTTTCATAATAATAAAAAAAAGAACATGAATGATCTATTTTGATGATAAATATTTTACTTTATTTTTTTATATGAATATAAAAAAAAAACTTTCAATATTTTAAATAATATATTTTTTATATACATTTTTAGAAAAAATTTTATTATTTTTATTTTATATTGCAATTTTTATTGAATATATAAAGCAATATACACTCAATATTATTTATAATAATTGAATTTTTACATTTTGATACTAATTAATTATTATTCTTATTATTTTATAATTATTAATTATTATTATAATTTTTTATAATGATTTTATTTTATATTTGTATACATATTTTTGTATAATAATTATACTTTATATCTAATATATATTTTATATTAATTTTCTTTTATATTTTTATATATATTTTTGTATAATAATTATATTTTATTTTTAATTATATTATTCAGAAATCTCATCTCATTTTATCTAATAATAATCTTTGGCTTATGTTAATTTCGCCTTTTGAGCCATCTTGATCGAAACCTTTTAGTACTCCCACTTATTTAGCAAAAGGTGGCTAGGGTAGGTTATGGCGGGTGGATGGGGAACGTTTGTTATGTTTGCTTTATGCAAATGGCATTAAATATGCAAATCAGAAGCTGCGTCTGTTGCTTTGAAGTGACTTTTAATTTTTTTCGCTTTTTTTTCGTGCATTCATTTCATTTTGGATCTGGTGCTGATGCTGGCTTTCATTTGGGCCTGTCAGAAATGGCCGTCTGTCTGTCTACTATTTGGCCTGCACCTGGGCCGTAGGCCTCGCTCAGTTCTTGGTGTTTTTGGGGGCATTTAATTCATTTATTTATTTATGAACATTCGGTATGCATATGTGCTGGGGCCGCGCATAGCCATTCGTCAAAGTTGTCTGGCCATATTTCATTGAGATTTACGAAAATAATATTTATGTACTTGCGCCTCGGCAGCTCCAGCACAAACAGAATTTCGATTTTGGTTTATTTAATCAACGGCAGTGGAAATTGCGGCTGAAAAGCGTTGACCATGTAAAAGGTGCACTGACAAATGGCCAGCGCGATAAAAACCAATTTGATTTATGAACAGCTTTAGCATGGCTGCCATGTTAACGCCGCAATTGTGGCCATATCAAAATGAAGTACACTCTTTTTGTCAACGCTCCTGACAACTGACTGCCAGACGGCCAGAGTGCCACTGGACAAAGGTTATGAACCAACCTGCCTAACAAGAGCAACAAACAAAACCACATCCAAGTGCGTGCGGGCACAGCAGGTGCTCAAATGTGGCCACATTTTATTAAAGCGCAGGACAACGGCAATAAAAACCAACTTCAAATGATTTCCAACCAAGTTGTTTCACTCTGGTATACTTTAGCCTCAGCTGGCCTAGAAACAGGCTCTGGTAAAAATGGAAAATAATTTCATATTTTTATTTTTATCAATAATTTAAAAAAAAAATTTTAAATACAAAAATATTTCTTCCTCTTTGCCCAAACTCATGAATTTCATTTTTATTGCTTGGCATCAATGGCGTTGGGCATTAACAGCAATAAGCAGGCAGTCTGTTTTCCTTTTTTTATGATGCCCCTAGTTCTATTTTCAGCAGACTTTGCATAAGCTGCCTCAACGGATTGCTATGTCTGAGACTATGAATAGAGAGCCTAAGTAAATGCAGCCAGCATGAGAGAGAGAGAGAGAGAGAGAGATGACTTATGAGATATGAATTTATAATCATAGATTTCTATAGACTCAACTAGACCTTTTACATGTTGAAGATTTAATTTAGATTATTGCTTTAAATTCTAGACTTACATGACCATCATGAGCTACTTTCAGTCATTGAAACCCTCTTGCTCTGTGTACTCGACATATTCGACCTTTGCACACATTTTTACACTCGTGTCCCTCTCTCATGACACATGTGTTGTTAGGGCTATTTTTAGGTTACAAACAATCATTGCTTGGGTGTCCTTTTATTTCAATGCCGAAGTCTGGATAGTGTAATAAAAATAAATTTAATTTTTTTTTTTTTTTTTCATTTTTTGATACAAGCAACATAGATAAAGTTTAAAAGGCTTACCTTTTCTTTTAAGAATTTAATTTGTCTGTAGATTTTAGTATATTTAAACTCAGATAAGTCTCTTAGCAGAAGATTAAGCTTTGACCAGCTGCTAAATTAATTATTTTTTTTATAAAACTTGTTTTTGTTTAATTTTAATATTGGTAATATTTTTCATGAACAAAAAAGATATGATTTTGTATAATAATTATGGTTGTAAATTTAAATACACAATTATTATTTTATAATTATTATTAATTTTTTTTTATAATTTATTTCATATTTATTATTAAATATAAATACAATATAATTTTTATAAAAAATACAAATATGTACATATACATAGGCAATAATAAAAGTCTATTACAAAGAATTATGTATGTTCGATGGTAATAACACATTTAATTTGAATTTTTATTTTATTTTAAAAGCAACTTTCAAATACAAATGTGAATTTCATAAAAAAAAAAAATGATTCTGTTTACCTGGAATTCTGCTAAAAGTATTATGAAAACAAAAACAAAAGATTTTTGACATGAAGCATTTTCCTGGAAATCCCCATCTATGCCGGAATATTACATTCTTTAGCAGACAAAATTGTGCTGCATTAAATTATTATATCATTTTTGAATAATAAATTCTTTCCAAGAAATCTTAGTTATTTAATTTTGAGTTATAACAGAATTATTTAAAAAAAAATCTGTCAAGTCAATAAAGAAAATTTTCATAAACAGCAACAATTTAATTGCAGTGAAAAATCTTTGTTAATTTTGCATAGACAAAAGGGAAAATAAAATCGATGGAGCTAGACGAAAACGAGGAATCAAGTACTTGTGAATAATTTGGCAAAGTCTCTCGCCAAAGACAGCAGCAGGACACATGAAGCTGGTTTCGAAGGCTCACAGTGTGTGTCGCATGTATACGTACATGCATAAGTAAATAGAAACATTCTAATTTATTTTTAATGAATGAAAAACTGAAGGTCTTAACTTGAGCGCAAGCGGGCCAAAAAATTAATTATCGTTGGCAAACAGTGCGAGAGGAAAATCATTGCAAGTGCGCTCTATACAAAAAGTGTGAGATGTATATAAATACTTATATATATGGTTGTCTTTGTATGTTTGTAAGCTGTCTGCTTAGGCCCGCCCGCGTATTTCATTACAGGCGGCGGCACTTGAGCGTTGTTAAGCTAAAAGTAAATTGCTTATTAAAAAGCAGCCTCAGCGTTTACACACACCATAGATAGAAAGTGGGCGGGGTAGTGGGGGTGGGTGGGCAGTGAGCCACTCATTTACACTTCAAGTGGCAGCAAAAGCGAGAATTAAGTGAGTGGGAGCTGCAGACAACACATGAGACGAAGTCTCTGGCAGGGGTTTTGTCTGCCAGAGGTAATGACAAAGCGCCAAGCTGAAGCAGAATGTGGAGCAGGAGCTGGAGCTGGCAGGAATTGTGTGTGTGTGAGAGAGAGAAAGAGAGAGAGAGAGAGAGAGAGATTGGTGCGCGTTAAGGTCCTTGAAGCAATCGACTTAATGCTCAGCCTGTTGTGTATTTAGTTTGCATTTACATTACACACACTAGCACACACACATACAGACGCAGGCATAAAGAGCTCGAAGGACAACCGCACACATGACTTGCTGCCCCGCTGGAGGGGCGCACATTTAATTTTCTACACATTGTGCCATGTCCTGATAGATTAACTGGGTATCGGCTTTGCCTGCGTGCAAGTATGTGTGTGTGTGTGTGTGTGTGTGTGTGTGTGCCAAAGTAAGTTGTGTCCTTGTTACACCAACACACACACACCCACCTAGAGCAGCGTGACTCTGTGCTGCTTGATTGGATGACGGAGACACAGTTCGAAAGTCAAGGTAGCTCGAATTGGGCTCTATCCCTCTCCCCCCCTCTCTCTCTCTCTCTCTCTCTCTCTCTCTCTCCCAATCTCTGTATGCAGCACGCTTCAATGAATTTTTGTCAACGTGATTCGCATTAGAATGTGTATTCAAATGAGTACATAATTTGTTTGTTTGTCTGTGTGCAGTTAGATATGCATAAATATCGAGGCGCTGAGCTGTTCGCATTTTATGAGTGCAATTATGAGAGCATGGGGAGTGTGTCTGCGTATGATTGTAATTGCGATTGTGTGCGTGTGTGTGAGTGTGGGCGTGTGTGTCTTTGAATGCCTTTGATATAAATTTCAAACAAATTGCAAATAAATTGGAGTTGTCTTGGCGTCGCCATTGTCAGCCCAGAGTCTCTTTAGTGTGCTCCACAAGTTATTTAAAATATGTAAATTTGCTGTAGCTCCATAGTCAAGCCACCCTCGCTCTGCATCACTTATATCCTTATTCCCACACACACACACACACACGCATTCGTAACAACCCCACAGCTTTTATTGCTGTTTAGCTTTGTGTCGCCAGTTTAAAGACGATTTTCATCGCTGCTGGGGCTGCCTAAAGTCGCTCAAGAGCACAGGCAATTCATTTGCCTAAGTTTACTAAGCCAACCCCCAAATCACCCGTCTCTCCTCCCTTTTGCTCTCCCTCCTTCCCGACAGCCAGAACCAATCATTTAGCATTGCCTGTCAGTTTTTTAATTAAATTCGATTCCAGCTGCTGTCCATATATGAGCCTTGGGCCTTCTCTGCTTTTTCTGCGGTTTGCCCAGCGGCCAGCGCAAGTCAAACTGAATTGATTTAAATGTTGAAACTGTAATATGTTACTTATTTTATTTACACATGCACATGCTGATGCACATGCAGATGCTGATGCAGATGCAGATGGACAGCTGGAGGACATGCGCTTATTGCATGCAGTTGCACTGCCAAGCGGAAACAATAAATATGAATCGTTTCGAGTGTTTATGAATGGCTCGCAGCGAATGCAAATAAGGAAACAACAATGATACGGAAAGGCATTTTATTAAATTGAATTACACAGATATATGAAAGATCGGAGTTTTATTAGTTATTCATCAATCGGTGCAATGAATAAATTTACATGCAGCAGCAGCAAAAAAATATAAAGTTTTTTAGCTTTTTTGTTGTTGTTTAATTTGCAAAATATTTGTTGGCATATTCTGTTTATTTATGTGCGTGCCAATAGCATTTCATTTAATTAATATTCATATAAAATAATATAATTGAATTGAATGAAATTTTATTTTTATAATATTTTGTAAAATTTATTTACCACATAAATATATATAAAATTATTATTTTTTTTGTTTTATTTATTTACTTAATAAATTCATTGGATTTCGTACTTGCAATTAAATAAATTGAAATAAAATCAAATATTCGAGAGAGCTGGCTTATAACCTGGCTGAATATTTTTTTCTTTCTTTTTCATTCATTTTTCGCATTTTCTTTAAACTGCTTTCCCGCATGTGAAACATCGTGTAATGATGATGCCTGATGTTCAGCGAGAGACTGAAGCCAAGTTGAGCTGAGGCATTTGCACGATTTATAGTAGAGGCAGGGGCTGCTGCCACGCCCACTGCTGACTGGTACAGCCTGCGAGCCAGCCTGCTTTATTTTCGCGCATTTGCTGTTTATATAAAACAATATTAATAAATTTGCTGGCACTTTAGATGGGAGCGAGCCTTTTGTTGCCATCGCCACTTTGACTTTGACTATTGTCAGGCGAGGCGAGCGCCCCTCCCACACCCGAACAGACTCCTCCGAGTGCTCGAAGGCGGCCCTAAATTCGTTTAGCCTGCGGCTTCACTTACTGCGCATTGTAAACTTTCAAGATTTCTGTCTGTTGCTGTAGCTGCTGCCTCTTCTTCTTCTTCTTCTTCTTCGTCTTGTAACTGTTTGTGTTTTGTGGAAAAGTTTTTGCTCTTTTTCGTACAATTTATTTGTTTGTTTTTGTTCGAGCTGCTGGCGAATCATTTGTGGCCCATTGAACCGGGTTGCCAAGCAGCGCTAATTATATATATACGTACTATAAATTTGAAGCACTATTCAATTGAATTTAGCATAAAGTCGAGTTTGCTTTAATATATGCTTAAACAGCATGATGTGTCGCTTTGTTCTTAATCCTCTGTCTCTCCCTCTCTAACTCACTCACTCTCTCTCGCTCTGTCTCTCTTATGTCTTGCCGAGGCTTTGATGGCCATTCGAGATGTTTGAGATTGAGGCAAAAGATGCTGAGCGAAAGGCAAAAAGGACTCTGGCGCCATTTTGTATGCCAAGCATACACACACACGCACACACGAGTGGGGGAATATGTGTGTGTGTGGCAAAGTGACGATAAAACATTTGCTCCGATTGCTTAAGTATGCCATACCAGTTAGTCTGAGGCACGCAGGCAGCATTCGAATTTTTATACCCTGGCGATAAAGGGTACTCGCTTTCAATGGCTTTGTTTCCATTACATAACAGCTGCGTAAGGCTCCCGCCTCAGGCACAAACGCTCTCTACACTTTGCATACTTTATAAATAACAAATCTGAGCACAAGCACAGGCATTCACAATTGCTTTATTTAACTTGCCGAGTCTATGGAGAGTGCAGCGCTCTTTTATCATAGTTAAGCATGAAATGGAATTGGCTGCTCGTAGCATCATCAATGGCAAATGAAATATATTTTTGGGTTTGATTTTAATCACATTTACAAAAGTAAACAGATCTGCTGCCATTAACTGATTTGTTTCGCTCAATCACTGAAATTTGAATGAAAATGCCATAAGCAGTGAGCAGTGAGCGCTTGAATAGCCGAGCCCAAATTCAATTTGAATGTAGAGCGCATAAAGTGGGCCTATAATAGCCATCAGGAGTCGAACTTGAGAAAGTTTTTGGCAACTCGGCCTCATTGCAGATGTTTAATATGAAAAGTTGCCCATGTACTACATACACATGCATATACATACATATATGTCGTTTGCCAGATTATATCTTATAGCTCACACTATCAGCGGCTTCTTATTCGTCATGTTATGATACTTCTTACCGTTAAGCCAGCTAGAGCATATCAATTTCGATTTGCTTTCGGGTATTTACTTGCGGGTATTTCATTGATTTTGCGCTTGGTGTTTCAGTAAGTGAGCTTTTTTTACACACACACACACACACACACATGCACACATACTTAAGTTAATGACTTGACGTTAGTTGGGTGCCCAAAATCGAAGCAAGCTGTTCCCTGTTGTTAATTTAAGTAAAAAGCATTTTAGCTGATGTGTTTATTTGCCACGCCTAACACACACACACATACACATGCACACTTATATGTATGTGGATATAGATACGGTTATCCTCTGGCCACCGTAGCTGCTTCATATTAGTGATAATTTAGTTGGTCTCTAATGCTGGCAGCATACATTTATTGTATGCTATATAATAGCAGCAAGTTTTTGGCACCAGCACATATGTACCAGACCCAGTTACATGTGTGTGTGTGTGTGCTCTCATTTTTGGCATTTTGCCAGCGCGCCACATTGGCGCTCCTTTAATGTGAAAATGAGTTGATGCTGAAGGCAAATGTGTGTGTGTTGGTTGCCAGATACATACACAGCTATTTTTTCCATTATGAAACGCTTCAATGAGCATGTTAATAGAAGCACACACACACAAACACACGCACACGCACACATAAACATATAGTTAAATATACAAATATATGCATAAATGTCTAACTCGAACTGAATTATGAATGGAAACGTGCGATTAAATTGCTGCCAAAAAGTGAAACATTTCTAGTGCCGTTGCCCGTTGGCATGCGAAATGGTTTAGAGCTCGGGCAAAGTGGCTTAAATGATTCGAACGGCTTTTAATATCAAAAACGTGTTGGCAGCCCGTCGAAAATGTCAGAGTAAATTTCATATATTTCCTGGTTGATTTTTACTTGCTTTTTTTTATGCTGTTTGCAACTGGATTTGATTTCAAAAATGTATGTGGCATAAATAAATAAGCAGACAAAGTCTGCAATAGAGCAGCTGCATAGTTCTGCTGGCCATAAATTAAACAACACTCGCATTGCATACATTCTGCACGGGCATTCAGCATAAATATATTATGGCCATGCGAAATTCGCGTCAGTTGCTAATACAAAATATTAAAAGCCAATTGCGCGACTAACATAGGCACTCTGTCCATGTGTGTGTGTGTGTGTGTGTGTGTTTGTGTCGTATGTAAATGTAGACATGTACATAAATGCTGCATGTGGCATGCTCGGCGCAAACATTTTTCTAAAACAAGAGAATTACAACTTTGAAGGCAAATAGAAAAAAATGGCAGCGCACATAAATTATGGCAAAGCATGCGCCGGCAAACATTGTGCGCTCCGACGACAATTGCCCAACAAACAAACAGACAGACTGCAACAACAACAACAACAACAATAGCAACAACAACAACAGTGATGAGAATTGTTTGCTGCTGGCCTAGAAAAATTTCCATAGCATACTTTTCTGGGCCCCGTCCACACAAATTGCAGGCCATTAATTAGCGGCACGCGCCTGCAGCATCGCCGCACTAATGTCATTTAAAGCCGATGTTGCTGCTTTAAGATGGTGTTTGCTTTAAAGCTGTTAAAAACAAACAATAAACATAAATATATACATATATAATATATAAATAATATGTTTATCTGCCGAGTCGAACAGAAATTTCATATATATATTATGAATATGATGCAACGTTGTTCGCTTTGCGGTTTATGACTTTACTGCGTGAATTGAGTTGCTGGCATTGTGCGCGGCAATTAAACGGCATTGCGCGGCCTTATTTACGCTCATAAATAACTGTAAGATAAACGCAAGTTATTCAATTACAATAAATTGTATTTTGTGCAATAAGAGATTTTTTGATTTCATAATAATTTCAACTGAATAACAGTAATCAAATTTCATTTCATTTGTTAAAGTGTATACATATATATATATTTATATTTAATAATTCGCTGTTTCATGGTGGCCATCTGTCATGACATGTAAGTGATAATAAAGTCAATTTGTTGCCAACAGCAGCAACAGCAGCCCTTTAAATTGGCCTGATTAATTGATATGCAGCTGGCGTTGGCAATTTTCATATACATATATGATTTGTATACAAAAATATTATGAACAAAACAATTCAGCTTTGCACTCATTGTAATTGCCTAGAGTCAGGCGATAGGAGTTGGTCTGCTAAGCCATAGATACAGGCTGACTAGGCTGGAGTGATATATTTTTATGCTTCAGTTATTAATGAGGTGTAAATTTGATAATTGTAAAAAATGAATTTTTATTTGTTGAATATATATAAAACAATTTGATTGTAATATACAATCTCTTCTTAATAAGAATTTTGCATTTTTAAATATTTTAAAGCAGAGAAGATATTAAATTTACGCTAAATTTAAAGTTTCTTTTACCCTGAATCCATTGAAAATGGGAAATCAGGGTATAATAGTTTTCTTTTCGTATATATATATTTTTTTTATTTATTTCAAATATATATTTTTTTATTTATAAATCACCGAAAACGTATTCTTTTATTTTATTTTTTACAGTGTACCTTTTTCTGTTACTTCAATGAATATTATATGCTATATTTACTTTTGAATTTGAAGAAAAAACAAAATAAATACATACTATGTATGTATATACTAAATATCAGAATTTTTTGTCTAGTCAGCCTTATGTAGGCTGACTGAAGAGCTACTCAGCCTTAGTCAATTTTTTGCATACATTTTCGTATATCTACTTTGTATTTGCTCTGTTTCGTCTATCGAGACTCGAGCAGGAAAAATAAGGGACGAGCGCTATCTGTTCTCTTTACTCTCTCTCTCTCTCTCTCTCTTTCTTGCTCTCTACCTCTCTCTCTCTCTATTATCTACCTATATCATTTTTGCTATGCCATTAGCTCAACTAGAACAAATAGATATGATCAAAGCAGAAAATCTCTCCAGCTCCAGATGATTAGTTAAATGTGGATTCATTTTGCAGCTTTTGCCAGAGTAAAAACAAAAAGAGAAACACCCAAAAATAACAGCGTAAATTATTTATTCTTTGCTGTTTTATGCGCGCATTTTCCACAATAAATTGCCAAGTAGAGTGAAAGAGAGAGAGAGAGAGAGAGAGAGAGCGAGCGGGGGGCATGGCGAAATTACCGCAAATCCAATGCCCCCTGCCACAGGCTGACATTTAATCAAGGTACAGCGTAAAGGTAAACAAACGGAAATAAGCGCAACTTCCTGTTGTTGTCGCTGTTTGCTGTTGTTGTTGTTGCTGTTGCTGTTGTTGTGGCTGTTGTGTTCGCATACGAAACGGAAATACAATCAAAATTTTGTAATGTTTGCTTGCCAACAGCGAGTGTGTCGATGGTTGGGTGTGTGAAGGGGGAGGGGGGTGTAGGTTAGGGACGACAGCAGCGTGGCTGTATTTGTGTATTAGTTTTCCCGTCGGCTGTCAGGCATTTCGGCAGCTCTGTCGGCTTGTGGGCTGCTCACTTTTGAGGTTATCTTCCTCTCTCTTTCTGTCTCTCTTTCTCTCTCTTTTTTTCGCTTTTTTATTTCCCTGACAGCGACAGCTTGTGACAGTTGGCCGTGTAACGTGCTGCTAATGAATTTTGCGCCCAATAAATGATTAGCATTATGCCATTGAATATTTAACGCGTCCATTCGCACAAGCGCATTTATTGCCAATATTTGTACAAATTCAATATGCAGAAGGCAAATGGGCTGGCCAGGCCAGGTTAGGGCGGCAGGCAGGCAGGTGGAAATCGCGCCTGTGGTTAAACGTAACAGCCAACTTACATTTAAGCTTATTGCTTCGCTTTGTAAATGCAAATGGCTTTGCCGGCGCTGAAGCAGGAGCTGGAGCTGGAGCAGGAGCTGTCAGTTATAATTGATGCTCTGACAAGTCAATTGTCAGTCAATTGAGCGGGCGCATGGCAAGTCGCAGTCACATTTCGCATATGAGGCTGGGCAAATTAATGCGAAACATGCGCCAAAGTGCGAAATTGAAATCAACACCACGCCTCCTGCTCCGGGATCAGCTGGCTCTGTTGCTGCTGCTGCTGCTGCTGCTGGGTAATGTGATTTCAAGGCAATCTTATTTAATAATTTAAGCAGACCTGAGAGCATAGCAGGGGCAGACTATCCCCCGTTTAAGCTGAAAAACTGTATATATATATATGTATTTAATATCAAAAGCATCTTTCAGCTGCGACACTCGAAAACAACTTCAGAGTATTGTCGCGACTTTCAATTGGCTTTGCATAAATTTGCTGAAAGCAGTTCTCAGTATTGTTGACTAGAATATAAAAGCAATTTTATATCAAGTCTGCGTTATGTGATACTGTACCTTTCGTTTGTATTATTTTGACTCATTTTGCATGTTGAAATAAAGTACATAATTTGGAGTTTTCTATGAATAAGTGTTCTTTTATCTTAATCAAGTGCTACGACTACCAAAATGAGTAAATATTCACTTTTGACTTTCATCATAAACCAGATAAGCAAAGTAATATTTAAAAATTTTTTTTTATTTTTAATTTTATTTTTTTTTTAGTTTGTTTCATACCAAAGTAAAGTAAAGCAGCAGGAACAAGTTATAGGAGCTGAACAAAAATTATAAAAAAAGAAAAATAAACTAAATTTTGCACATTTCATACCTGTTATAGAACTATGCAATATTTAATTAATTTTATTTTTCCATAAACTTTTATTCATCTTGGCATGCTTTCTACAACATTCCGCATAACTTTTATATGCACATACATATATCTTTGATGATGATAAGTTGTAAAATTAAACTTGTCAATTTGTATGATTTAGACGTTTAAATGGAGAAGGACCCTTATTTTGAAATACTTGAAAATTTTATTTCATGATACAAAAATTATTA